>NW_026575047.1:12525000-13725000 GCF_905146905.1 Nyctereutes procyonoides | reverse complement strand
TTCCTATGTCACAAGTTTTTTAATAGAATACACTTTCTTGCTGCCTAAAGAATAGAAGAAAATTCAAAAAAAAAGAATAGAAGAAAATTCAAAGAGACAAATTTCAATATGCTGTCTGCTTCAGGACACATTTCTATCCCTTATTCTCTTTTCACCCTTCTTAGTGAGCATTCCCTCTCCTACGGAGGCGGAAAATAAGTCTGTGCAGGCAAATTTCACTTGGTATATTTTAAACTAGAGGAAGTATTGATATATGCCTTTCTGAGAGTGAAATGTAAACCTAAGCTTTGTACCTGATGTTTTACAATATTCACCAATTTCTCCCCTTGCCTTGTCACACAGCAACTTCAAGAGCTCTTCAAAACCAATGACCCAGATTTTATTATATGTATTCTCATGAGATAAGTCATAGCTTAGAGTTAGTAATTAGTATGAAGAGATATAATTTTTGGATCAAATTGATGTAGTGTTATAATAAATATGCTGAAGACAAAATCAAAGCCTGTATTTATTCCAATGTTAAAACTATAGCTTTGGTTTAAAATGCGTTCTTGAAATAAAATGATAATGATGCTTACCTTTAGTAATTTTTCACTTTGAATATCAGTGCATTCATACTACATTATTTTTCTTCAATTTCAGACACATTTTTACCTCTAGTATGTTCTCAAAAACTTTCTCTTTTATGGCCTGAAATTCAAATTATTTTTTATTATTGCAAACATTACAATACTCCTCTTTAATATCTTTTACAAATGGGATTCAATTTTATATGAAAGATACATAACATTATAAGCGTAAGTCTATGTCCCCCCAGCACAATAGCAAAGAAGATATATGCTCAGGTTTTGGAAATTTTGAGGTTTTATGTTACACAAGGTTTTCCTCGGAGATTGGCCAATTCCTAAGCTTGGAACAAGCAGGGCAAGAATCCAGGAAATATAGCAGAGAACAGCTGCTTGAGGCCTGTCAGATGAACAGAAATTTCAGAGCTCACACAATGCTGAGGTACTGAATCTTAGCCAGAAAGAGAGGAGGCTCTCAGTGAAAGTGCCGTTTTTTGTTTTAATTTGACAATTCAGAAGTTTTGTACTTAAGAGTATGAGCTATGCCTAGAATTGAGGTCTACTGTAGGAATAATGGCAAAAACTGAAATTGATCCAATTCATTGAAGCCAAATTCAAGACTTGGTAAAAACAAAATAATTTCATTCCAGAGGAAGACAACATTTTACAGAGAAAAATAATCTAGTTAACATAATATAGTGCTACTCAAAGTGTCTTTTGTGATGTTCATCAGATATCAGAATTTATTACATATGTGAAGAAGCAGGCAAATGTGATCTATACTCAGGAGAATAAAAGTAGCCACTAGAAGCAAATGCATAAACAACATAGATGTTAAAGTTAGGAGTCCCAGGTTTTAATAAATATAATTATGTAAATGTTAAAGAGTTTAGAGGCAAATATGTAAAAAAGATTGAGGATTTTAGCATAATAATATCTATAAAACCAAAGTGCTAGAATTTGTTTCTGAAATTCTAGAATTGTCTTTCTTAAGTGATACCTTCAAATACAAAGGTAATATGAAAGCATTTTCTAAGAAGAGTTGAAATGATTCACTGCCAAGAAACTCATACCACAAGAAATAAAAGAAAGTTCTTACTAAACTAAAATAATATTGTTTGTGCATGCAGGAAGGAAAGTTACCTTCACAAAGTTAAAAAAAAAATATGAGGAAACTGAACAAACGTATGAGATCACATTTATTTAAAGATTACTGACTACTTAAAGCAAATATAATTAAAATGTACTACAGGGCTTAAAAAATGGTAAGAGTAAAATGTATGACCACAATAGCACAAAGAGCATAAGGTGTATAAATACAATTACACTATTGCAAGATTCTTATACTATTCATGAGCAGCTCATATATTAAGGTGAGATGTGATATGTTAATAGTGAATATATCCACTAAAAAACAATTTGACAAGTATGGCTAAAAAGTCAACAGATACGACAAAATAAAACACATTTATATTTTGATAATGCAATAGAATGTAGAAAAGGAAAAAAAAACTATCAAAGAATTAATGGAAGAACTTAAAAATGTGCCTCAACTAAAAAAAAAAAAAACATTCATTTCACTTCTAAATAAATTAAATGAAAATTTAAAAGATAGATATAATCAGATTACCTAAATAAGGCAGAGATCCTATTATATATTGTTTAAAGAGACTTAATTTAGATATAGGAAAACAAATGAAGTTAAAGGGAATATTTGAGAAGATACTCTATGCAAACAATACGACTAATAAAAAATGTAGTTATTATCAGAGATGATTTTAAAGTGAAAAAATGAAGAATATTAAAGGGATAAATAATTTTCAAATAATAGAAGAATCAATTTATTAAGGAGATACACTTCTAAATATATGTGCAGTTAATATAGTTATAGAATACATATATTGAACATTTAAAGAAAAAGTATACAAGTCTCAATCATAGTTGAAGATGAAAATATATTTCTCTCGGGGTACCCGGGTGGCTCAGTTGGCTAAGCATCTGCCTTTTTTTGGGTCAGGTCATGGTTCCAGGGTTCTGGGACTGAGCCCCACAATAGGCTCCCTGCTCAGAGGAGAGCCTGCTTCCCTCCCTCACTCTGCTTCCCTCTCCCTTTGCTTGCTGCTCCTGCTTATGCTCTCTCTCTGTAAAGTGAGTAAATTTTTTTTTAAAGAAAATACATTTCTCTCAATAATTAACAGAAACTGTAGACCAAAAGCAATAAGAATATACGAGACTGAAGAAGGTTTTTTAACTAGGATAAATATATAACATTATAATCAATGCATATTTTAAGTGTTAATAAAACATTTACCCAAAATAGATTTTATGGAGTCATATGAAAGCAAGTCTTAATAAATTCAAAAAAATTGAAAAACACAAAAACAAAAAACTGAAATCACAAAGTACGTTTTTTTTTTTTTTAACATATCGGTACTTTTTTATTTTATTATTTTTTTATTATTTTATTTTATTTTTTTTAATTTTTTTTAATTTTTGTATTTATTTATGATAGTCACAGAGAGAGAGGGAGAGGCAGAGACACAGGCAGAGGGAGAAGCAGGCTCCATGCACCGGGAGTCCGATGTGGGATTCGATCCCGGGTCTCCAGGATCGCGCCCTGGGCCAAAGGCAGGCGCCAAACCACTGCGCCACCCAGGGATACCCACAAAGTACGTTTTTAAAACTTCAATTACATCAGAAGTAACAAATATCATAATATAATCAGAAAAAAATATATTTGGAAGTTATGTCAAAACACTAAGAGATCTATAGGTCAGATAAGAAACCAAAAAAAAAAAAAAAACACAACAACACTTCTTTTTAAATGTAAATGATTGATGATGGAAATGTAAATGATTTAAATGTAAATGATTGATGATGGAAAAACAAAAAAAGCACCATACAAATCCTTTTCACACTTCTAAAGCAGTGCTTGGAGCAAGGAATATATTAGAAATAAAACATGGCAGAAAATTTAATATGCAAGCTTTAAGTCCAAGAAGATTGGAAAAGAAGAGCAAATTAATTCAAAGAGAGTAGGTGAAAGGAAATGATTCGCGTAAAAGCAGATATCAATGAAACAGAAAACAAAAATATGAAAAAAAGCTGGATCCTTGCAAAAATTAATGAAATTGAGAAGCTCATAGCTAAATAAAAGAAAAACATAAAATGCCAATATTTTAAACGGATATCACTACAGATCTTAAAAATATTAGAAGAATAATGGGAAGATATCATGATTAATTTTATAGTCCATTTTGGCAATTTAGAAGAGATTGACAAATTATGTGATAAATATAACTTTCTAAAACACTTAGAAATAGAAAATATGAAAAATACTATACCCATTAGAATAAATTTGTAAATAAAAATTTCTCTACCAAGATGATTCAGAACCAGATGACTTTAGCAGGGAATTATATCAGCATTTAAGAGAGAAATAAAACAAGCTTCCATACACCCTTATGAAAAAAAAAATTTAAGAGGGGAGAGATATGTCTCAACTTGTTTTATGAGGCCCACATAATTCTGATACCAAAAGTTGATGAGGTGAAAACATGAAATGAATATTAGTATCACTACATCTCATAAAAGCAAATGCATAGTTAGAGTAAATCATATCCAGAAATATCTTAAAAGAATAAGTGGGGCTTACCCCAGTAATTCAAGGTTGACCTAATACGAAAAAATGGAAAAATCAATCATTGTAATTCACCAGTATAAAGCGGGAAAAAAAATCATCTCAATAGAAGCCAAAAAATGTTACAAATAAGTATCAGTGAATGATACATACTCTGAAAATAGAAACAGAAAGTAACTTATTTAATAAAGGATATCTGCGAAAATCTAAAACAAAGATTTTATTACACATAAATAACTGAATGTTTTCCCGTAATAGTAAGAAAAATACAAAAATGTCCACTCTCTCCATTTTACTAAACATTGTGCTGGAGTTTCTAGCCAGTGCAATAAGATTACAAAAGAACAGTTACATAACAGAAAAAGGTAAAATTTTCATTGTTTTTAAAAGGAACAATTGTATATATAAAATATCCAAGGAAATCTATATGTAAACTTCTACAAATACGTAATTTCAGCAAGGTTATAGGATTCAACTATTTCCATATACTGATAATAGTGACTGAAACCCTAAAAAATAAAATTTATAGTGAAATCAAAACACTTCGAATATTAGAAATAAATAAAATGAAAGATAAGCAATATATCTGCCTTGAAAATGCTTAAAATGTTGAGAGAAATTAAAGATCTAAATAAATTAGAAAACACTTATGTTAAGATACCATTTCTCCCTAAATGGAGAATTTTTTTCCTTATTTTTAAAAGGACAGTCTGATCATAAAATTTATAAGGGAACACAAAGAATATTAAGTATCTTAACAAACTTTAGCAAGAAAATTTAAAAATTTACATTATCTGGTTTTAGTACTTACTAAAATGTTACAACTACAAAGCTACATTAAGTATTTATAAAAAGGAAAGAAAATGTATTAACAGACTAGAACAAATATTCCACAAATAGATCTATGCTCATATAACATAATTTTAAATAAAGCTTCCAGTGTAATTTATTGGAGAAGTAAGTACTATTTAATTAACGGTTATGGAACAAATGGATACTTGTATGGAAAAAAATAACCTTGAACCCAACTTCACATATACACAAAAATCAATTTGAGATGGACTGTATATGAGGGTGGTGGTGGGGAGCATATTGCAGAACACCAGAGTCTGAATGGGATGAGAAGGTCATCCATGTTGAAGGAGGCAGCAGTGGCTCTGCACCGGGTAGTAAAGCCTGAGTGTGGTGAGCACAGCAACAGCCCAGGGGAGCGAGCAGTTGTGATGATAGAAGTTTGGTTCTCTACAGGGACACTGGTTGTAAACAAATAAATGTTATCTAAAATAATGGAAAACAGGTTTCTCACTGATGAAGAAGGGATTTAGAAGTATGGAAAAGAATAGAACTATATTAATGTGGTGTTTGCACATATTTACACGCGCACACACATTCCTGAGTTTGGTGTGTGCAGAGGTCTCTAGAGAAGCACTGCTGTGATGGCAATGAGAGTACAACTAGGATACACATCTTGTTCCTAAACATTATGCTCCACCATAAGAAACCAGGGGTCCTCGGAAAAGGCTAATTCCCAATATAGAATATCTGGTAATAAAGGAGGTTAAGAACCAAGGAATGACAAGAATATGTCAAAAGCAAAAAGAGCTAATCTTTAAAACGTCTGCATACTCGCCAAATACAGAAGATTTTTAGCATCAAAATAAATATTCAATAAGTTTTAACTCAATGAAATGGGAAACAATGTTTTTGTATTTATAAAATTAAATAGAATAAATTAGACATTTGTGGAAGAAGTGCATACTCGTGTAGTTCAAAGGCATCTCTAACAAAACAATTGCTAATTATAAAGGGAAAATGTGGACACTTTTAATGGCAAAGCTGGTGAACATCATCTTCATCACTGATGAAGTGCATATGTAGGAGAGGATTAAATGTCTGTTAGGATGCCTGAGAAAATTCAGTGGAAAGAAAAAGCACAATTTCCCTGATATTCCTTCCTAAAATGTCTAACCTGAAATTAACCACGAAGAAACATAAGATAACTTCAAATTGAAGAATTTTTTTTACAAAATAACTCACCTGTAATCTTTAAAAACATCAAGATCATGAAAGTCAAAGACTGAGGAACTGTTTATGATTGAAGGAATTAAAGAAACATGCCAACTAAGTGAAATGCTTGAATCTGAAATGCACTATTTTGCTTTTAAAGATATGATTTACTAGAATGTACTGGTAAAAATTGAATGGTCTACGAGAGCTTGATGTGAGTTATTGCTTGAACTAAATTGTGTCCCTGCAGAATTCACCATGTTGAAGCCTTAACCACTAAATGACAGTATTTGGAAATGGGTCCTCTGGGAGATAACTAGGTTTAAATGAATTCATGAAGAGCCCCTCATTATGAGATTAATGCTTCATAAGAGAAATCACAGATATCTCTCCCTCTCTCGTTTCCCCCCCACTATGTGAGGACAGTGAGAAGATGGCCTTCTGCAATCCAGGAAGACAGCTGTCACTAGAACCTGACCATGCTGGTACCCTATCTTCCAGACTCTAGAACCATGATAAAATAAATTTCTGTTGTTAATCAGTATTTGGTATTTTGTTATGATAGAGTTGTCCTAATGTTAAATTCCTTATTTGAATATTTATATTGCCATAAGAATGTTCATATTTATAGAATAATATACTAATGTATTTGAGGGTGCTAGGATTTCATCCTGGCAACTTAGTGTTAGGATAGTCCAGGAAAAAAATTCTTCCTACAGTACATGTAACTTTCTAGAATTCTGAACTAATTTCAAATTAAAAGAATAACAAAATTATATTTGCATTTCAGTGTATGCAAATGATACAATATTTACAGTAAAATAAAAGTAAAAGAAATGTAGGTCCGGAGTACAGATGTTTTACCTCTTTGGTTAGGTTTACTCCTACATATTTTATGGTTTGGGGTACAATTGTAAAAAGGGATTGATTCCTTGATTTTTCTTCCTATTGCTTCATTATTGGCTAACAGACACATGAAAAGATGTTCAACATCACTCATTATCAGAGAAATATAAATCAAAACTAAAATAATATATCACCTCATACCAACCAGAATGGCTAAAATTAACAACACAAGAAACAACAGGAGTTAGAGAGAATGCAGAGAAAGGGTACCCTCTTGCACTGTTGGTGGGAATGCAAACTGGTACAACCACTCTGGAAAACCGTATGGAGGTTCCTCAAAAAGTTAAAAATAGAACCACCCTATGACTCAACAATGGCACTACTATTTACTCAAAGGATACAAAAATACTAATGCTAAGAGATACATGCACACCTATGTTTATAGAAGCATTATCAACAATAGCCAAATTATGGAAAGAGCCCAAATGTTCATCAACTACTGAATGGATAAAGAAGTGGTACACACACTACACACACACACACACACACACACACACACACACACACACACAAACCATGGAATATTACTGAGCCATAAAGAATAAACTCTTGCCATTTGCAACAACTTGGATGGAACTAGAGTATTATGCTAAGCAAAATAAGGCAGAGAAAGACAAATACCATATGATTTCACCCATATGTAGAGTTTAAGAAACAAATGACCATGGCAAGGGGGAAAAAGAGAGGCAAAACAAGAAACAGACTCAACTATACGGAACAAACTATTAATTACCAGAGGGAAAGGGGGGGTGGGGGTGCTTAAAAAGATGCTGGAGATTAAGGAGTGCATTTGCTGTGATGAGCCCTGAGTGTTCTATATAAATGATGAATCACTAAATTCTACACTTGAAACTAATATTACACTGTATGTTAACTATTTAGAATTTAAATAAAAACTTGAAAAAGAAAAAAAAAAGTGAGTCCAAACCACAAATACTTACATGAAAAAGGTTTATCACCTGTAGACTTATTAGAAACAAATCACTGATCTGGGTGCTCTCATGGCTCACGTTTTTACTACCCCACCTAGATTATTCTGTGACATTAAGAGTAGCAAGAAAAATTTGAGAGGAAGACAAGGTATGAAAGACTCCTCTAACTCTGGGAAACAAAGAGTTGCAGAAGGGGGAATGGGTGGGGGATAGATTAACTGGGTGACAGGCATTAAAGAGGGCACATGATGAGATGAGCACTGGGTGTTGCACTACATGCTGGCAAAGTGAATTTAAATAAAAAAAATAAAAAGAATAGCAAAAAAGAATCTAAAAGCAAGGTGCCAGGCTTTCCGTGAAGCCATGCTAAAATAGAGTGTATCCTCAGAAAATGGACCTCTATCACCAGAGCATGTTTTTCTCTTTCAAGGAATGATGATAATGATTTGAAATAGCAGCAAGGCACTTTGTGTGTACATCATTATTGCCTACAATACTTTGCCAGCTGCAGCTGGAGTTTCAACAGGTGAGCAGTAGTCAGATGCTTTCCAGAGCACAACAGCTTTAAGTTAATCGTCTTGTACATGACTCAACCACGTTCTCTTTGTCATATGACCCCTGTCATCACCCACCCCAAGAATTCCTGAATTTCTCTTCCAAATCTTCTGGTGTGCTCTTTTTCTTTTTTTTTTTTTAATTTTTTTATTTATTTATGATAGTCACACACACAGAGAGAGAGAGAGAGGGAGAGGCAGAGACACAGGCAGAGGGAGAAGCAGGCTCCATGCACCGGGAGCCCGACGTGGGATTCGATCCCGGGTCTCCAAGATCGCGCCCTGGGCCAAAGGAGGCGCCAAACCGCTGCGCCACCCAGGGATCCCTGGTGTGCTCTTTTTCAGAAGTTCTTAAACTTGCTGTATTCTAGGATCACTGGAAATGTTAAATTACACTGATTTCGGGGTCTCAGTCCTCCAAGTTTGACCTAATTGGTCTTCAGTATGGTCAGGATAAGATCTACCACTCCAGCTACTATGTACTTCTTGTACTGGTGCTTGTTCTTCTTAAAAAAATTTTATATGATGGAAGGAAGCCTTGTTGTCAAAGGAAGTGAGGGTAAGACATGCACAGTCCTGCCTCTTCTGGTCTGATCATGTTCCCAAGCTCTCCTTAATTTTGTAGTTGCAAGAATGCAAGCTCTATTGCTTCTTTGCCTCTGGTTTCTTCTTTTCCTTTTTTGGACTCTCCAAAAAGTCTGGTAGAACTGTAGATTTTATTTTGAATGCATTCATTTGACTTCTACAAAACTACCCCTACACACACACTCAATGACAGCCACTGGAGAAAGTCTAGTAACTTGAAAAATTAATATAAATAAAAGAAAAAGTAAAATATTGGAGAGATTTGTAAGCTTAACCAGGAAATATTATCTATGCATTAAAATCTCTTAATTTTTGTGAAGCTTAAGTCAAATTGTTTAGAAATTATATAGAAAAATTCATAACAATGTGGAAAACAATAGCTTAAAACAATGGCAATGAGTGGGAAGAGTAGAAATATGTTTAAAAATCTCATTTCTAGAGGAATTGATGAGTTCAGACTTTGATCAATTCTACAAGCTAGTATTAAATATACAATTTTTATTTGAAAAAAAAAATTTATGGGGCACCTAGGTGGCTCAGTTGGTTAAGCAACCAACTCTTGATTTTAGCTCAGGTCATGGTCTCAAGGTTGCAAGATCAAGCCCTGTGTTGGACTCCACGCTCGGCATGGAGCCTGCTTAAGATTCTCTCTCTGCCCTTCAGACCAAAGTAAATAAATACATAGAGTAGCAAATTAAGGGTAACTATGAGAAAAAAAATAGAATATGTAACTTCTGATCATCTAGGGGGGAATAAAGAGGATGTCTTAGAAAAAAAAGCAAAATTAATCCTCCTCAAGACAAATGAAAAATGGGAAAATCATAACAAATATTAAAGACAAAACAAAATGTTTTGTTGTGAAATGTTTAAGTTGTCACTGAGGTGAGTAGGCTACACGTCCTAATGTAAAGATATATATGCCTAAGTATTTTAAGGGAGGGAAGATCCATGGGTTCAAAATATATAGTGCTTATAATAAACCAACCAAAAGGGCAGCCCGGGTGGCTCAGCAGTTTAGCACCGCCTTCAGCCCAAGGCCTGATCCTGGAGACACAGGATGGAGCCCCACCTCAGGCTCCCTGCATGGAGCCCTCTTCTCTCTCTGCGTGTGCCTGTGCCCCGCACTCCCCCCACCCTCCGTGTCTCTCATGAATAAATAAATAAAATTTAAAAAAAAACAACCAAAAAAATGATTATCTCAAAGTAAGAGTTGAATAAAATATACAAGATGAGTGGCCAAAAGGATATTAGATACAGATACAGTCTAGTCAGACAAAAATAGAACATGATATTTAATTAAATAGGTGTTTTATATTTTATTATAAAATTATTGCAAATAATTTATAGATGGCAAAACTCTTCATCCTTGATAATATGGTGTCTTAGTATATAAGAAAACTATAGGAATATAAAGTAAATTTAAAAATTAAAAATTGGGATGCCTGGGTGGCTCAGCAGTTGAGCACCTCCCTTCAGCCCAGGGCATGATCCTGGAGTCCCAGGATCTAGTCCCACATCGGGCTCCCTGCATGGAGCCTGCTTCTCTCTCTGCTTGTGTCTCTGCCTCTCTCCCTGTCTCTCATGAATAAATAAATAAAATCTTTTTTAAAAAATTCAGAGTAGTAGAAGATATTTACACTTTTTTTTTCAAATCAATCAAATAAACAATTACAAAATATAATTGAGGATAGAAACTACATGGTTAGCAATTAACAAATTGCTCATAAATTTTAGTATACAGTAATAGAGCAGGTACTTTGACCAGCAAAAATAAATCTATGCATGCCAAATTATACAGTTCATATGATCTTCTTTTTTCTTTTTTTTTAAGATTTTATTTATTCATAAGAGACATAGAGAGAAGCAGAGATACAAGCAGAGGGAGAAGCAGGGTTCCCACAGAGAGCCTGACATGGGACTCATTCCCAGGACCTCAGGATCATGCACTGAGCCAAAGGCAGACACTTAACCACTGAGCCACCCAGGTGTCCCAGTTCATATGTTCTTACCGAAAAGCTGTATTTCTAAAACCAGTATGAACAGTTAAACAAATATGATCAACTTTCTCAATGCTCACTGAAATATTTATGCAATTATATACTACAGTACATATATTTACGCATATACGTATGTTGTATGTGTATGTGTGTATCTGATTTAGAAGATAGGTTTTATAGTGGCCATGTACTCTGGTTGTGGAACAGCACTGTCTGAATTTGAAATCAAAGTATTGGGAGTGGTTATCTAATGGAAAGGAATGGTTTTAATGGAGATAGAGGACTATTATGCATTGAATTGTGCCCACCTCACCTCAAAACCCATACGTTGAAATTCTAACCGCTAGTACCTCTGAATGTGACTAATATGCTAATGATTATGAACTCTTAGTGTAATTCTTTTTTTTTTTGCAAGTTTTACAAAAAAAAATCCTTATTCACTAGTGTGCAGCTGTTAAAAACAATGAAAAGAAGCTAGATTCAGTATCAATTTCTCACATGCATGAAGTTCTATGCACACATCATTAACAACTGTCTCTTGTGCTCCAATGGCCAATGAACACCTTGGCTTATGAAAGTGATAATTATATTAGAGGTGGGTGTGACTATAAAAACAAACTAAATTATTACCCCTAAGTTATAGTTATAATTTGTAGCAACTGAGTCCATTAGGGTCTAATTTTAGTTAATCTCAGTTTTCAGTGGAATCACCCTCAATTTAAGCTGACAAAATACATAAAAAAGTAAACAAGAGAGTACAGTACAGCATGGAGTTAGGTATACCCCACTTTGATTTCCTGTTCTATTAACTAAGGTGTAAATTAGTTGCTTCAACTTAAGACTAAATTTCCTTATCTATGAAATAATAACAATCACATATTCTTTTTTTTTTTAAGATTTTATTTATTTATTCATGAGAGGCAGAGACAGATGCAGAGGGAGAAGCAGGCTCCCTGCGGGGAGCCCGATGAAGGACTCTATCTTGGTTCACACTTCCCCTGCCACTGAGCCACCCAGGCGTTCCAACAATCATATTCTTGATTCAATTTAGGAAGGCAGAAAATTCATTTATGAAGACTGAGGACTCTGAAACCTGACTACTTGGATTCTAAATGATAGAATAAACTAAAGACATGTAATGGATATTTATAGATAACTACATTTTAGGAAAATATAATGAGGTGAAATGACACTAAAATCATAACCACAACCACAATAACAACAAAATGTTAGTTCATTTTCAAGAGGGTAAAGATTTCTTTCAATATTCTAGCCACCAGAACACATCAATTTAAATATACATATCAAATACATTTAATTCATTTAAAAAGTGCTTATTGGTGTCCATCAGACACCATGAAAAGAAAAAAGTAATGTATGAAAGTTATCTATTAGAATACAAGTTAAGTACCAATAAAAATGGGTATATAATTATGTGATTATGTCACTTTTGGTGATACAAACAAGGAAAAGCAAAAGCATTTCAGAGCAAGCTATTACAATGAAGATGAAAGCTGGAATAAAACTGAAAGGTTTGTGAAAATTCTCTCAATTGGACATGAAATTGAAGGATAGGTGGGTGTTAGTACAACAGAGCCTACTAGATTATTACTAATTAGAGAAAAAATAATGGCAAATGAATGGGAAAATGTTCAATTTAACCAACACTAAAAGCAATGACAATTTAAAATACTATGCAATTTTTCACCTAGCTAGTATGAATATCTTATAGAAATGTTAATGATGAATGAGGGTATCAGGCATACTCAAGGGCCATTAGTGAAAGCGTAAATAGTTACAGAACTTTATGTAGAGAAATTTGGAACTATTTAGCAGTATTTTCTTTACAATTTTTACCTGCCCCTTGGTTTCTAAAATTCTACATTAGACAAATACTCTTGGAGGTATATAGATATTTTTCTATACAGTCTTATCTCAACACTAGTGTTTTTAATTGCAATAATAACACAAAGAAACAATCTAATTATTTTTCTATATAGGCACACCTCAGAGATATTGCCAAATGTGGTTCCAGTTCACTGCAATAAAGCAAATACCACAATGAAGCAAGTCAAATGAAATCTGTTTATACTTTACCATAGCCTATTAAATGTACAATAGAATTATGTCTAAAAAATGTACATTCCTTTATTGCTAAAAAAATGTCAGGCATCATCTGAGCTTTCAGCAAGTCATAATCACTGATCATAGATTACCATAACAAATATACTAATGAAAAAGTTTGAAATATTGTGAGAATTATCAAAATGTGGCACAGAGACACGAAGTGAGCAAGTGCTATTGAAAAAAAATGCACTGACATGTTTGATACAGGGTTGCCACAAACCTTCAATACGTAAAAATCGTGATATCTGTGAAGCACAATACAACAAGGTATGCCTATTACAGCTGACGGAAAATGAATTAACCTTAAATGGAGGAAATGCCTTTTGGCTTGCTATAACCCTGAGGGGGTTATCTGGAACTTAGTTTGACATGAGAGAGGTAAAATACAGAGGACTTCAATACTGGTATGAACTCACTGAAGAAAAAAATAAAAGGAAACTACTAAATCTTTTTAGGTTTTAGAAATCACTTAAACCATTTCTGTATTTTCTCTGCATGGGCCATTGAGCATGACTACTTGAATCAGAATCTTGTATTTATTGCCTCTTAGCAAAATAATCTTGTCTAAGTCAATAAATCTCCTATGCTCAGTTTCTATATCTGTAAAATGGTGACAGTAATGCTTCATGCAGTTGCTATAAAGATTAAGTGAGATGCAGAATGCATAAGTACAGTGTCTGCAACACAACCTTCAATAAATATTAGTCATTCTCATTATAATTAATTGAATTAGTTTTCCACCTTCTTAATGTTATGCTACCAGAGGATTACAATGGAGTTTGGAGTTTAAGTACCTGTCAGCAATAACAGTCTCATTTCATTAAATGGATTCTTTACATATTTTTCCCACTATCTAAAGAGATGTCAGGAAACTGAGTAAAATTTGTGTTTGTGAGTCCTGGTAATGAACTAAATACCAGTAACTCCAACAACACCTTTAGTAGTATGAAATACATTATTCAACCATCTACGTAGAATGAGACAAGACCTCATTTTTTAAAATCCACATATAGGCCTTGTGACAGATCTGCAAGTTGAGTTAATGGAGTCTGTTTCTTTTCTTTTCTTTCTTTTCTTTTCTTTTCTTTTCTTTTTTTCTTTCTTTTTTTTTTTTTGGAGTCTGTTTCTGTTCTAATATGATTAGAAGCCTGAATTGCATGACACCACTATATAAGTATTAAAAATATTTTAGCTTAATACCAGAACACTGGGAAAGGGTATACATATGTTAAACTTGTGATTATATGCTGCAGTTTTATTATATTTTTCAGAAGATGTATTTATAATATCTAAAATAAAATGTAAAATACTTTAATTTTGAAATGTGAATATGCTTTCTAGGAATAAAATAAAATAATAAGTGCAATGCCCCATCTCAAGAGCCACTGCCTGAATTAGATAATGCAACCATGTTAAACTGTGGAAGAAGGCAATAGAGATTTTCAGTGGACAAAGGTTTATTATGGTGAAACTATTGGGAATTTGCAATAATGTAAAAGCTTCCCTTCAGCTTTCTGCTGATCTGCTGGAATGGAAAGATAAATGTCTCTATGATTTATAACACTAGACATGGAAATTGAATAACATCTCAAGACACTGGGGCTGAGTAAAACCTCCAGGTTTCATGTGTTGACATTTTTTTCTCCTTTGAGAAAAGGTTAACTTTTTTTTTTTTTTTTACTTCAAACTGAATTTCTTGATCAAAATAGCAGAAATTAGGATCTTTTGGATGGTTTGCTGTGAAGTTATTTTTCAGAGGTTAAGAATGACATACAAAAAAAGCCAATTTCCATATCTTCTGATTGGAAGAACTGCCAACGTGCCAATAAATTTAGTGAGAGAACAATGCCAGAGCATGAAAACAAAGAGCCATGAACCAAGTAATTTGGGCTGTGAGACTGGGTCTTGTAATGCATCCACTATGGTGGTGGGGGAAACAAGGGAGAGGACATTGTTACTCTTGTCATCATTTAAAAATGTTCTGAGTTTCAATAATAAACTAAATGCTATAAAGAACAATTTGAACCAGTTCATTTCCACTTGGCATTCAACTAGATATATCAGAAAAGTTCCTTCAGAGAACTCAAGGAAAACTGTGTGTAGAGGCTTGGCTGTTAAAAATTGTACATAAAGTGAACTGTAAGTGAACAATTTAGCAGTCAGTGTGAACTAATTTTTATGTTATACAGGTAATTATATCATGTATTTTTGCAAAAATATGTAAAACATAATTATGTAACATAATATATAATAAAAGCTATATTGCTTTTTGTATAGCATCTACTATACTGGAAAAAGATTTAAGACATTATAAAGTGATTTAAGTCAGACATAGACAAAGCTATATGGTATCACCTTTATGTGGAATCTAAAAAGTGAACTCGTTAAAACAGTAGAATGGTAGTTACCAGGGACCAGAGGGTAGGGGAATTAGGAAGATCTCATTTAAGGGCACAAATTACAGCCAGTAGATAAATAAGCCCAGGAGATCTAATGTACAGCAAAATGATTACAGACAACGATACATTATAAACACCAAAGTGTATATGCTGAGAGACTACATCTTAAATGTTCCTACCATAAAAAATAAATGATAATTATATGAAGTAACAGAGGTGTTAGGTAATGTTATGGTGATAATCATATTGCCGTATATAAATGTATCAACACATTGTATACTTTATACTTATGCAATGCTATATGTCAATTATATCTCAATAAAAATAAATTTTTGAGTATGCAGCATTGAATATAGAAGAATATAGTATTTACCAGAATGCAGGTACCTCCCCAAAGTCCTACCCAGAAATCTGGAATAATCCCAGAATGGTTTGAGATTGTTGGTGCTAACTACTTGGGATCAGTTTTCTTCAGTTTAAATTCATTCAGATAAATTAGTCAAATACTTCCACCGACATCAATAAGAAGCATCTATTTTTAAGGGACTAAATCATTGACACATGCACAAATAAATGAATACTTACTACATGTGAATCCCGTGACTAAAGTGAAGTTAGTATTTTTAGGTCATTTATAATTTTCTTGAGAAAGTAATCTACTCTTTACAAGAAGGTAAAAAAGATAATGGGCTCAGGACACTGCATTGACAGCTGTATTAGTAGTAAAAAAAAAATCTAACAATATCTTTATTCTTTGCCTCAAGCTGGGCTTATTTTTATAAGTCAGAAAGACTGTTGACAGTTGACCTGCCTGGCCATCAGCTAGTAATAGTTTCATAAGTACTTTGACACCAATGGAGAACATTGCAGTGTCTCGGTGACTCAGAGTCCTAGTATTACAGTGAGAACATCCTGATATCACCCAGACAACTATATCATCATAGAATTTTGAATGTCTCTTACCCCCTAGTGAAATTATTGAATGATTGGAAAATGTTCGGGAAGATTATGTCCTTCATTTCTCTCAACATACTATTTGCTCTTTTCGCTAAGACCATTTATTTCTTCAACTTTCACACTCTTACCATATTATTTCAACTTCAAAATATTTCTCTCTCAACACAAATAGAATTCAAAATGTAAATGAAGCAGGAATTGATCAGATTCAGTACTGTTTGCAGCAAATTCCCAGAATGTCTGCTATGTGAGTATTTCAGAAGGAAAATTTACATGGATGAACAACTTGGTATAACTTAACTTCTGGAATAATGAATATTGCACACAGTGATGATGAGTGTGAGCCCTTGGATGAGGCTATATGGGTTTGAAACCTGGCATAAAAATTTTATAGCTGTGCACAGACTTAAATCAAACAGTTTCTGAAAGCAGGAATTCTATCTATCATTGCTCTTTAGTCATGCTGTTCAAAATACGAATAATTTGTTATCCTTTTACTTTCAATAAATATATCGGCCTGGAAACATTTGTTCAAGTATGATACTACCAAACCATTTTTTTTATAACATTACAGCTAGTGTTCCTATTAGGTTCTGAAAAAAATATTCTCTATATCCTGCACTAACAAATTAGACTTGAGAATTAAAATTTTTCATCGCGACCACTTACAATATAAAAACTCAAGTGCTAGCACCTTGAGGGGCTCATGATTCGATTTGCGCACCTGATGCTGTATTCAGTTGGTGAAAGAAGGTAAGATTTCTCTTAATTGGCTGATTAATTTTATCAGTGCCACACAACTGCTGAGTTTTTCTTTCAAAACAATTGCTTAGAGATTTATTTAAAGACACAGTTTTTATGCAGGATGTATGATATTCACAGAGGAATTTCTATTCACTAAGTTGTCATGTTCTCATTTTAGAAGTCATAATAGAAATGCAATATCTTTGAAGCTTGTGCCAAGTGGGGGTTGTTTGTCCTAAAACTATACCTCGGAAGAGTTACTACTTTCATACTGTTTATATGCATGTTTGCTTTTCGGTAGATTTTTTTTTTTTTTAATTTTAGAGGCAAAAGCAGAAAAAAGATTGATGAGATCAAACCATGGTAAAGAAGACAAAGAGCCTTCTACAAAGATTTCTATAAATGAAATGCAATGTTTATATTTAATATGAATATTAAAGTCAGATATTTTTAGAATGAATCTATATACTGGAAGCATATTTGTATTTGATGTTAAATGATTAAAATGAGCATTTTATCACTCATCAGCATAAACTAAAAATAAATAAGAAATTTGTAAAATAACAAGTGAGAAATCATTTATAAGCACTCTCAAAATCCAAATCGGTGATAAGTTCCTAATAACCAACACATTTCTGCTTTTTAACTTTTGCTTAAGACCTTGTTTCTATCTCTACTGCCTTTCAACTTTGTCCTCTCTTCCTAATCATACACTCCAAGTGCCAAATCACCTCTCTTTCTCCAAGAGTCCATCTCTTACCAATTCAAATAATGAAAAAAATGTTCTTATGTTTAACATTATCATCTCATGTGTATACTGAATTACATAAACTCTTTTTACATCTCTAAAATATACACATCTATATTGTCAGCAAACTACAGTTTGAGGATCAAATCGACCCCATCACCTATATATTGCTTGCAATCTAAGAATGGATTTTACATTTTAAATAGTTAGAAATTAATCAAAAAGAGAATTGATATTTGTGATTGATAAAAATTACATGAAGTCACATTTCATTATCTATAAAGTTTTATTCAAATATAACCATATTCAATCCTTTGTGTTGTCCACGATTGCTTTTAATCTACAATAGTGAAGCTGAATAGTTGTGAAAGAAAAATATGGCTCACAAATACTAATTTTTGTCTGGACTTACAGATATTTGCCAAGTCCTGGTCTGTAGCATTAGCAAACAATTATTTGTGTCTCTATCTACTAGTAGAGCTCATGCCTTCCCTTTTATATATATATATATTTTATATATATATATATATATATATTCAAACATGGAATATATATATATTCAAACTAGTAGAGCTCATGCCTTCCCTTTTATATATATATATATATATATATATATATATATATATTCAAACATGGAATACATAAAACATTGTCAGGGACACACTGGTCCTTAAAATGTATGCACCAAACTAAAGCAAATCAAGGCAACTTGGAAAGGTGAATTTTAAAAATTGACTGACAGAAATTATTCCAGGTTTAATAACTCCCTGCTTCAATGCTGTGGAAAGCATGTATATTAAATATGACTGTACACATTTTCAGCAATATAAGATTAATAAAGTCTGAGAATATAATGTACAACAGTGAGTATAGCTGATAACCCAGTATTGTATAATTAAAATTTGCTCGGAGTATAGAACTTAAATGTTCTCACCAAAAAAAAAAAAAAAGAGAAATATGTGAGGTGATGGAATATGTTGATTAACTAGATGGAAGGAATCCCTTCTCAATGTATACATATGCCAAATCATCACTATGTACACTTTAAATATCTTATGACTTTACCAATTATATCTCCATAAAACTGAAAAATCCCACCTTTCTCTATATCAGATTATAATTGAATATCAACTAACTTCTAAAATCTCAAAATTTCCCCTTAAATTAGCACTGTTACTTCTCTGGATAGTATTTAGAAAGGAATTCATGTGCTCCTTTGAATTTCTCCATGATTTCTACTCCAGTGAACTCAGGGAACGTTTTTGCTATTATTTTTTTCACAGGGGAACCATTTATAAAATAGAAGCCCAAATGACTTTTTCTTAACTTAGACAAGAATGCATTGTTTTGGAAGAAATGTTGCTGATCTATCTCTAAAATGATTGCCTTTTTGTCATAGACATCTGAGATACTGTCTTCTCTCATACATTTCTGTTAAAGTTATAAAGAATGTGTCAGTAAGTAGGAGCTGTATGTTCTTGAAACATGGATGTCAATATCTGTCGGATTTGAATGATGATGATCATAATCAGATGACACTCTGGAGACTGTCAAAAACTCTACACTTTCATCAAACAAGATGAGTAATGTTTTACCATAAATAGTGTTAATATGATTAATAGCATTTCTCTAGTAGTTAGGCTTTAGATAGTAAAAATATTTGGTAAACAATAATTTTTTACAACAGGGTTCTAACTAGGTAAGCAGATTGTTCTCTTTGCATATATAATTACATTTATGGATTTATATAACTACATCTACAGTTTTCCCCACTGTTTAAAATTCAAACCTGAATGTCAACATATTTTTAGAGTAAACTGTATGTACTTTAATTTTACTAAAGTCCTAACAAAACAACAAGATTTTGGTGGAGTGCTAAAATATATAAAATAGTATTGGATCCAGAGAGAATAGCATATAATGTTGTGTGATCATCATACCCAAAGTGTTTAGAGCTTAATCTATTAAGAAAGGGTTCTTTTTTTTTTTTTATTTAAGAAAGGGTTCTTATTTAAGTTGAAAGTAAGAGTAGAAGTTGCAAGGAATTTTTATCACTTACCAGAAAACCATAATAGTTAGACACTTGTACATTCTGGCAGCTAAGGTCAATAAAATGCTGCATTAAAATTTACTTTTGGTTTCATGAAATTGTAACATTGACCTCACCTACATCAAAAACCATTTGAGGGGGCAGCCCTGGTGGCTCAGTGGTATAGCACTGCCTTTGGCCCACGGCATGATCTTGGAGACCTGGGATCGAGTCCCACGTCGGGCTCCCTGCATGGAGCCTGCTTCTCCCTCTGCCTGTGTCTCTGTCTCTCTCTCTCTATCTCTCATGAATAAATAAATAAAATCTTTAAAAATTTCGCTTAATATTACTTCTAAAAAAATTTAAAAATAAAAACCATTTGAAATAACTAATTGCAAAAGTGAAAGATGGAGAAGAGCTGGTTTACAGTTCACGCAAAAAAAGGTCAAATCAGTGACTCAGAATTGTTGAAATCTCACAATATGTCCTCTGGTCACAGGGAATGGATTTTTTGAAACCAAATGAATAGTAAAATCTGTAACTATTAAGAAAGGAAGGCAGAGGTCCACCTAGGTGGCTCAGTGGTTGAGCATCTGCCTTTGGCTTAGGCTGTGATCCCAGGGTCCTGGGATTGAGTCCCACATCTGGCTCGCTGCATGGAGCCTCATTCTCCCTCTGCCTGTGTCTCTGCCTCTCTCTCTCTCTCTGTCTCTCATGGATAAATAAATCTTAAAAAAAAAAAAAGAAGAATCCCTCAATAAAATATCAAATGGTAGAATTTTTTTTAAAAAAAAGCCTAATACTTGTGAACTGTGTGTACTATATGTATGAATGGATGAACTATATGTCTGATATCTTCACATTAACTTTGACTGGAGGATAGTTGAAGCCAAAGGTAATTATTCAAAATCTAGACTTTCCCCTAGCAAATACCCTTGAGATGTCAGAAAGAAATTATGAACTTGAAGCATATGATATATACATATTTATATATTATATAATATAAAATAGATTGTTACCATATGTAATGTTTATATCTATAATGTACAGAATATTGCATTTTACATATTATGTTACCTATTACACATATTCTACATTATGTGTATTACAGATTATCTGTGTCTTTCTTCTCTTTCCTCAATTTCCTCCATTTCCAGGACTATATTTCTAAAATTCTCTTCAGCTCCATTATCAGCATTATTCCTGGGGGGGTCTCCTGGATGTGGGCATAGCTCCTTGGTCCTTAACGCACATTCACCCATGTGCCCACACAATCCTAAATGTGCAAAACAAGCCCGAACTAATATATGAATATCACCCAGGTAATTTAAGCAAAAGAGTAAACCTTCTGTTTCATAATTATGAAAACTATCAGGTAGATACGGCTTCTTCTTTTTGTAAAGAAGTAATTAGTTCAGTTCTATCATGTAGTCCCAGAAAAGCATACTCAACAGCTAGCTCCATGGCAAAACGCTTTAATTGGACTGAGAGACTCATTCTTGTGTTCTGTGGGATACAGCAAACCACTGGACAGAAAAATATGCTTTCCACAGTTCTTGGATGCCAGTGGAATCTTGACTGTTACCCAGAACATGCTGATCCTTTTTTTTTTTTTTTAGTATTTTTCAACTCATCAGTTTTAGAGCTTATACACCAGCTCAATGAAACCTACACAGACCTCTGTGTGTGTGTTTCTGTGATGTAATGATAGTAATTCTCCATTCCCTGCAATAATTAAAACACTAATTTCTAAAGGGCAGAAAGTGACTTTATTCAATTTTTTTTTAATTGCCTGAGAGTTTCCACATACAGTCACTCCTACTGTTAACGTCTTACATTAGCGTAACACAATTATAACAATTAAAGAGGCAATACTGGTATAGTATTAATAACTAAAGTTCCTAGTTTCCTTTAGAGTTTACTCACTGTGCTACACATTCAATAGGTTTTGACGAATGCATGATGATATGTATCTACCATTAGTGTCATACAGAATAGTTGTACCACCCTAGAAATCTCTCATGCTTCCCCATCCTTCTCCCCTCCCCCGTCACCTAGCCCCCAGAAACCATGGATCATTTTTCACTATCTTCACAGTTTTTCCTTTTTTTAAAAAAATATTTCAGTTGGCATCATACAGTATGTTATCTTTTCAGATTGGCTTCTTTCATTAGCATCAAAAATTTAAATTCCCTTTACGTAGCTTGAAAATCTTTCTTTCTCTTGTTTCTCTTTCTTTCTTTCTTTCTCTTTCTTTCTTTCTTTCTTTCTTTCTTTCTTTCTTTCTTTCTTTTCTTTCTTTCTTTCTTCTTCTTCTTCTTCTTCTTCTTCTTCTTTTCTTTCTTTCTTTCTTTCTTTCTTTCTTTCTTTCTTTCTTTCTTTCTCTTTCTTTCTTTCTTTCTTTCTTTCTTTCTTTCTTTCTTTCTTTCTTTCTTTCTTCTTTCTTTCCTTCCTCCCTCCCTCCCTCCCTCCCTTTTTTTTTTTCCTGAATAGCACTCTGCTATACATACATACCACAGTTTAAGTACTCCTCTTTTTAAAGACATCTTTTGCTTCCAACTTTTGGCAATTACACATAAAGCTGCAATAAACACTCGTGAACAGGTTTTTGTGTTAACACTAGCAAAGAATGCGAGTTCTTATTGCCCCACATTCTTGCTAGCATTTAGCTTTGCCAATGTTTGCAATTTTAGTTACTCTAATACGTACACAGATATCTCGTCATTTTTTTAATGTGCACTTCCCTAATGACCTATGATGTGGATCATCTTTTCATAGGCTTATTTGCCAACTGTATATCTTCTTTGGTGAGGCTGGTTTTTTGCTCACTATTTAACTGGGTTGTTTGTTTTCTTTTTGTTGAGTTGTAAGAGATACTTCATTCACTGTGGATAGTCATAACTCCTATTTCTTTACAATACTACAGGGACTTCAGAAGCAATACATTCATGCAATTTCTTTTTTATTTTATTTTATTTATTTATTCATAGAGATGCAGAGAGAGAGAGAGAGAGAGGCAGAGACACAGGCAGAGAGAGAAGCAGGCTCCATGCAGGGAGCCTGACGTGGGACTCATCCAGGGTCTCCAGGATCACGCCCTGGGCTGCAGGCGGCGCTAAACCACTGCGCCACCAGGGCTGCCATACATGCAATTTCTTAAAAAAAAAAAAAAAAAAAAAAAAAAAAAAAAAAAAAAATCTTGGCTAACCTGCAGGCCATAAATCTTCCTACCTATTAACTGCTTTTAAGTTAGAGTAACAAGTTACAGGTTGTAACAAAATTAAAATGTTTATCTGTTTTTACACACTGAAATCTACTTATTTATTAATTTGCAAAATCAATTATAAATTAATTGCTTCAGAAAGCTAATTCTGACTCAGCATGTAGTTGTTTCTGTAAATATCTTACAGCCAGTTCTCAGTAATAGTGCCATATTCTAGAGCAGAGGCTGAGTATGAGAATCAAAATAGCTATTACCTTTGAATTCATTCAACAAATGTTAATTAGGGATGGCTGGATGGCTCAGCGGTTGACTGTCTGCTTTGCTCAGGGTGTGATCTCAGGGTCAGGCTCTTTGCAGGAAGCCTGGTCCTCCCTCTGTCTCTGTCTCTGTCTCTGTCTCTGTCCTCTGTCTCTGTCTCTCTCTCTTTCTCTCTAATAAATAAAAAAATCTTTTAAAAATATATTAATTAATGGTCTTATAGGGGTTTGCCATTATGTTATATACTAATGACCCAAAGTTGAAAAAGCTACGGACACTCTCCAAGTAGAAAGATAAAACACACAAGCAATTCAGCAAAGATTTTAAAATAATAAACTGATGAATTTGTAAGAACTTTACTTGAATTTGAACTGCCCCATGAAATCAGCATAGAATTTAGTTATATCTCTTTTAATCTCTTGTTTTTAGTTGGTCACAGAGAGCCAAAATATACCTTGCTACTACTGTCCTGTTCAAAAATCATTCTTGAGTTACCCAAGAAACCCAGACTCACATTTACCCCAAAATGCGTGGGAGCAGGAAAAGTCTGTCATCTAGAGAGGAAGTATTTCCCAAGAAGACGGAATCCTCTTCTGTGAACTATGTATGCCTCTGTTCTGCTTGCACAGTTTTAGGGGTGCAAGCAACCATGCAAAATCCAGTTCTATGTACTGCCACTTCTGAGCAGTGTGATATGCTCAGGCTCCAAAATGATTAGACTATTAGACCCCATCATATCACACTGTGAAATGACATCTGGTTTTTTTTTTTTTTAAGATTTTATGTATTTATTCATGAGAGACACAGAGAAAGAGGCAGAGACATAGGCAGAGGAAGAAGCAGGCTTCCTGTGGGGAGCCCGATGTGGGACTCAACCCTGGGACCCCAGGATCATGACCTGAGCCAAAGGCAGACACTCAACCATGGAGCCACCCAGGTGCCCTGACGTCTGGGTTGTAAGGACATTCCACAAATTAGCAGTGACCTTATCAAGAACCTTCATGCCTTACTTACCTGAAACCATGTCATCAACACACCACTCTCCTCCTCTTCGGGTCATTTTATTTTCTCTTCCTGCCATAATATTTAGGATAGAGCAATATCCAACAGTACCATCCTATCTCCTTGACTTGAAACTCAGGTAGCACTTAGGGTATCAGGTCTTTTTCTTTCCAGAAGAATATTAGGCTCCTTACACAAAGATTCTAGTTGCTTTGCATTGCATCCTAAAGGTATTGGAGATTTTGACTGAAGCATGTAGTGAAATCCTAACTCCAGGTCAATATATGCATCTTTACAAAGAAAGGAAAAAGGAATGGGAGGGGAGAGATGGGAGGAAGGGAAGAAAGGAAAGGAAAGGAAGAGAAGAAAAAGGAAAGCAAGGAAGAAAGAAAGGAAAAAGGATAGGAAGGGAGGGAGGAAGGGAAGGAGGAAGGAAGGGAGGCAGGAAGGAAAGAAGGAAGGAAGCAAATGTACTGACTCTACAGAAGGGGGGGGGAGAAGAATTCCATACATAGGAGGAGAAGAACAGGATGGTTTAAATTATATGCTAATACTGACCTCATGATAAATGGCCATCTGTGATCTCTCCCGGGACAGTTACCTACTTACACTTAGGAAGAGCAAAATGAAATCCTCACAAGTTAAAAAAACAATTCTCATTTTCATATTACAGGAAATATTTAGTTTCAAAGAGCCTCAGCCTCAGTCAAGATGTGAGTTTGGGGTCTGGGACACCTGGACACACAGGTCACACCTCCCGCTTAGGCCTCCTTTCTTCATCATCAGTGATGAAGCAGGGACTTGCAGTACAACACACTGGTCCCCAGAAGTCTCATCACTCCCAAAAGTCACTCTACCAGCACACTTGGCGTAAAAGAATATGCCTTCTAAACCTTGTAATGTGATCATGAAGGATAAAGAGAAAGAATAAAAAACCTGCCATTCCTTGCCATTCAACACAACCTCACCATCCCTACTTGTCTTGAATTCACTACCACTAACCTCATTGAGTCCTTTATTCCTCTTCAGACTGGTCCACAGAAAAACCTTCCAGATCAATTGCCAAATCCCTCATTCTTCTATGCATGTCTCTATAATTCCCCCTAATTTCTCATAGTATTTCGTGAGCTCTTGAAATTTATGGGGCATCATCAGAACAATCTCTAATATGCTGCTCTTTCCCTCTAAACTTTCCCTTCACATTTATGCTCTAATAAAATTCTGGTTTATGTCCCAAAACTCTGCTTCCCACCTCTTCAATGAGGGTAGATTTTTGTTTGTTTGTTTGTTGTTTTGGTTTTTTGTTTTTTTAATCTTCCATAGTTCTACCACAGAACCTGGAGATGGAACACATGGATGCCTTGCTCCTGTTCCCACTTTTAGACCATTCTCCTTTTCTTATCCCCAACACTTCTGGCCTTGTACAAAGTATCATGTAAGTATATCACACACTATTCCTCTATGCTATTATCTGACAACTGACTAGTCACACTCTATCATTTCTAGTTGTTTTTAGCTTGTGACTCATGACTACTTTCTCTAGTACTTTGTCTCAGTTTTTCATTATTTCAACTTACATATGCAGAATACTTAGAGGATACTTCTAATACTTTGGATTCTCAACTATTTGAATTCCTTTTCTCTTATTATCCCATCTTCAACTTACTTCAACCCTCATTCTAACAGTTATACCTGAGACATCACAGTGATAGATTATGTGATATGCCTGAAATGTCAGTAAAGCAACTCTGGGGGGATAAAAGGCTGGGTTCGTAGAGCTTTCATTTTTACCATGCACATTACTTAATCATGGCTGATTTTAAGGTACTGGTAGTTTTGTATCCAGCCTACATAATTCCTAAAAATTTAAAAGTTGGCTATTACCAGCAAGTCTTAGATTATATAACACTACTAAAGCCATCTTTAATGTTAAATTAATCTATTCTACTTCCTAATCACTTCCTCCTACCTGTCTACCTCATTCCTTTTGTACTCCAAACCCAATAAATAATCTGTTAGGATCTTCAATATATTTAGGCCATCATTATTTCACTGTTCTCTACCCCTTAATGTACAGGGGTACAACTAATGTGTGAATGATTAGTGTTTATCTCATTTAACTGGTCAGCATTTGACATTGTCATTTGATCACTTCCTCTCTTGCTTTATAAGCTCCCTTCACTAGGCTTCCAAGAAAATACAGTCTCATGGTGTTTCTTTTTTCTATTATTCTGTTTCTTCTCCTCAGTCTACTTTACATATATCGCCTCTTTGCCTCTTCTCAATTTTGGAATGCCACAGGGATTTTCCTTGATTCTTTTTTCTATGTTTCACTTCCTTATTGATATCATCCATTTTTAGAGATTTAAATTATCTGTATAGGTCAAACTCTCAAAAATTTCTCTCTCTAGACTACTTATTTCTTCCCAAATTTATCCTTTTACTCTCCACTGCCTACTCAACATAATGTATAAAATATCTAAAATATATCTCAACCTTAACATGCCAAAAACTAAATTCCTGACTTCAGTTAAGACTATTGAATCTTTCTTGTGTAGGTCAAAACCCTTGATGGCATCCATGACTCCATTCATCCAATCCATCAGGAAAGCTTATCTGTTCGATCTTCAACATATTCATACTCATCCTTCTTTTCACCACCGACACTGCTTCCTCCCAGATCTGATGTACTATCATCACACTTATTTGCCTAAGGATGTATATATTCATCTATTCATCTTCATGCTTTGTACAGTCCCTAATATAAATAGTGCATGTTTACTGAATTAATAAACAATGAATAGAAAAGTGAGTATATATTCTTTCCCACTTGACTAAAAGGACTCATAACATTTTACTGTTATGTTTACTGTTTGACAGAAAAGTCCTCTGAAAATTCTTGAACCTAATGTATTCAACTTTCTCCAGAAAACGGACTACTATTTTTTTGTCATTGTTTTCTTCTTGCCATTGCTTTTTCCTCTCAAATAAACCAAAGGGCAGCATTTGCATCCTTCTTGTGAAAGGGAAAATAAATTCTCTATTTCCCATAATCTTTTCATAACCCTATACCACTTACTTGGGAATTTTTAAATTCCCAAATCATTTCAAAACTTAGTTACTTTACATCATATGTCTTATTTTTCTTGGTCCTGTCTACTCCTTGTTAAGTTTATCATTATTTTATTTGTCTCTTTTTTGTCCTGTCAATACCTCTAAATGTTCTATTATCCATTGTCCCGTATAAAATTTCATCATGGATTCCTGTCATGTATTATTTACCTCTCTTTTCTGTATTTACTTTCTTCCCTTTTGTAACATCATATTGTCATTTTCCCCATCCCAGAATTGGGATAAACTTATAAAATTTTAATAGTTAATCATGCCATTATGGTATTTTGCAGTCATTCAGAACATGAGATTATAAAGAGTCAGATACTAATATGTGAGAGCAGGACAATGAAGAACTCAATAAAAGAACAAAGGAGAAAAAGCAGGAGCGTCAGAACAGGAAACAAACAGGAAACAAAAATTATCTTGATCTGACTTAGAAACCAACAAAAGCACTTGTATAAAATTCACTACCACCACATAATTCTCATCTCTAAGGACTAAGAAGTGATGAGAAGTAATTTAACAACTCTGTTAAGCATGGAAAAAGAAGTTAAATAGTACTTTATACCAGGAAAGATTTATGAAGACCATGGGTTTTCAGCAGGACCAAATGGTTTGAATGACACTCTCAGGGATAAGACACCTACAGACTGTATATAAGTCATTTTCATTGCATTTTTCCTCTATGATATTACTACATCTTCTCCTCTATCTCCCTCTATACTTTAATGGGTATTTGTCAGAAAAGACAAACTCTTGCACAGAAAATACAAGCCTTACTTATAATAAAAAAGTGGAACAGTACAAACCATACTCGTTTCCATTCTAGAAAGAAAAATGATTCAATCATTCTTCAAATCATTCACCAAGGGCTCAGTTGTCCTATTTTCGCCCTCAGCATTATTCCTCTGTGTCAGTGTTTTAGTGGAAAACACACTACAGAGTATGCACTAGAGACTCTATTAAAAGCTACTGTAGCACCCAGAGGTGTGTGGAAAATGAATTATTGACAGAGTCCTACTGGAGAGGTACCATATCTATCATCTGTTTCAGAATATTTTTTGAAGATTATATGATAGATTTTTTTGTTTTTATTCACTGACATGGAGGAAGAAGAAAATTTAGATTAATATTAATTTCCATAATACAAACTACATTTCAGAAGAAGAACAAATATAACCATTTAAAATTCCATAGACAATGTCATATTAGTACAAACAATAACATTCATCAATGTTGTAAGAATGTGTTTAAACTATTTTATAGTGATTTCTGTCTGGTATTTTTTTTTAACATATTTTTTTATTCTTTTTTTTTTTTTTTTTTTTTTTTTTTTATGATAGTCACACAGAGAGAGAGAGACAGAGGCAAAGACATAGGCAGAGGGAGAAGCAGGCTCCATGCCACGGAGCCCGACATGGGATTCGATCCCGGGTCTCCAGGATCGCGCCCTGGGCCAAAGGCAGGCGCCAAAACACTGTGCCACCCAGGGATCCCTGCCTGTCTGGTATTTTTTTAAGTGTGCTTCCCTATACAACAAGTTTAGCATCTGTTTCCCTACCACTCTATTTTTGTCTTGCCATAATGTGCCCTTTGTGTTCTTTGCCTTGTTATCTTTAATCCTTTTAAGACTCTGTCTCTTCATTCATGCATACTAGCACATTAAGTGCTTATTAGCTGACTTATGAAAATCTTTTTAAAATGACACTATCACTGTCCCTGTCTCATTTTCCCTGGATTTTCTTTCAAACACATGGTTAGAAACCATGTATTATCTTATTTTATTGTATCTTTTAACAAAATTATACCTACATTTTAGAGGTTCCTTTATGTATTTTGTTATATTTGACTGGAATTTTCTCTATTGTGGGTATATGTACCATTTTATTTTTAAAGCCTCATCAATATTGTACATTGTATTAACAACTGAAAGTCTGATTGGCATTTGTCATTTATTCAGCAAATATCTATTGAATGTCTAATATATCAGACAAGCAATTTGCAAATTTTTGTGACACAGAGTAAATAAGATTGACTAAATTCTTTCCTTTAGATTATTGGGGCTTGACATCAGTGGTAGATATGATAAACAAGCACAAAATCAAATGTATAAGATTAAATATTTTTGGTATAATTTGTGAAGAAAATAGAGCATTATAATAGCATAGAGACTGATTGAGGAGGAAACCATGGTCTCTTAGAAGAACAGGGCCAAGAAAATAAAATGAAGCATGTTATGTAAAGTTTGTCAAGTTTGGAGGTGAATTGGTAAAAAAAAAAAAAATCCCCGGTAAGTGTCATACAAATATGACAAGTTTATAGAAATATGTAAACACGACTTAACCTTTCTCAAGAAGGGTCCCAATTCGGTCTAAATGAAGTGAAGACTGGTGGAAGTAACAGGCACTGGAGCCGGCAAGCATAAACTCCCAAAGCTACAGTGTGCTTGTCATTTAAGTAAGGAAGCTAAATATTTGAACAATGAACAAGTGATTAGTGGTGATACATGAGGTTGAAGACACTATTAGAAACCAAATCACACAGCTCTTCCGGCTTTGGGAAGGTTAGATGTTTATTTAAGTGTGATTGAAAGACACTGGAGTGCTTAGGATGTGAGAACCCTATAATATAATATAATATAATTTATGTTTAAAAAAATCTGGTTTATTGCTGTGGCAATAGGCAATGGGGAAGTGAGAGAGGATGGTATTGTTGTCTCCACATGAGATAATTTAGTTGCCTGTACAAGGGTTTTGGTAGTAAAGGAGGTGAAAGTTAGTCAAATACAGAATGTATGTTAAGGGTACAGTGAGTAAGATTTACATGAAGACCTGTTGCTGGATGTAAAGGAAAATACAATTTTTAATGACTCCTACATTAGGTTTGGACAATTATACTAACATTGGTACCATTTATAGATATGGGAAAATATTTAGGATTAATAGATTTAGGAGGATATATCAAATATTATATTTTAGTTATAAAAAGTTTAGTTATAAAATGCCTATTAAATACAAAAGGTCGGGGATCCCTGGGTGGTGCAGCGGTTTGGCGCCTGCCTTTGGCCCAGGGCATGATCCTGGAGACCCGGGATCGAATCCCACGTCGGGCTCCCGGTGCATGGAGCCTGCTTCTCCCTCTGCCTATGTCTCTGCCTCTTTCTCTCTCTCTGACTATCATAAATAAATAAATAAATAAATTAAAAAAAATAAATAAATACAAAAGGTCAAATAGGAGATTAAATATAAGAGTCTTGAGCTCTCAGATATGCTAACAATTATAACTTTAAATTTAGGAGGACTATCACATAGTTTTTAAAGTTGCAGAACCAGATAAAGTCTGATAAGGCAGAGATAATATAGAAGAAAAGTTACCCTAGGAGTGTCTCATTACTTATAGATCTATAGAAAGAAACTGGATAGGAAGAAAACAAGGATAATGTGGTTGGAACCAGGAACATAAAATAGTTCAAGAAGAAGGCTGTGGTCTACAGATAGTGTAAAATAAAGTTAATTGTATGTCATTGGTGATTTTTATCAAAGCTATTTCATACAAGTTTTAAAGATCAAAGATCATTTGGAATGTATTATAGGAAAACCAGAAACTGAGAAGAAAACAAGGAGAATGGATGGATGCTGCCACTGTGTTTAAAATGAGGATAACTGGGATCCCTGGGTGGTGCAGTGGTTTGGCGCCTGCCTTTGGCCCAGGGCACAATCCTGGAGACCCGGGATCGAATCCCACGTCGGGCTCTCGGTGCATGGAGCCTGCTTCTCCCTCTGCCTATGTCTCTGCCTCTTTCTCTGTGTGTGTGACTATCATAAATAAATAAAAATTAAAAATAAAATAAAATAAAATAAAATGAGGATAACTATAACAAGGTAATGATACAGCTGAGCAGCTATTGGAAAACTGTGGCCCATGGGCCAAATCAAGACCGCCATAGCTATTTATTTTGTAAATAAAATATAGTATTAGAGTATAGTCATGCCCATTCATTTATATATTACATATGGCTGTTTTTCTGCTGCAATGGCAAAAGAGACCATAGGGACAAAAGAGACCATAGGGACTGCAAAGATCAAAATATTTAATATCTGACACTTTATAGGAAAAAAATTTTACTCATTTTCTCAGTACAGGACAAAATTAATAATATAAAAGAGGAAGAGGATTGTTGCAAAAGGTAGGCTAAAAAGAATCATATTAAATGAAATGGTTGATTTCATATATTTTCTATTCATATATTTTTTTTTCTCCACTGCCATGTATAGAAACCAAGTGTATAGGTATAGATTCAAGAAGTATGATGTATTTGGTGGTAGAAAGATGAAACAGGCCAACCTGGAGAACTTCACTTCTGGCCAAGACACAATGACAAGGATCAGATTGACTCTTCTGCTTGAAACAACCCAAAACCAGGCAAATAGCAGAAGAAAAAGATTTTCAAGATAGTGAGCTAGAAGATATCAGACAACAAGGGATTGTAATACTTGTGAGATGAAAAACAAATCAAGTGAGACTTGCGGTTGCCACAACTTTCTTCTTTGAGAAAGCTTCCAGGGCACGGCTTAGGAAGGGGAAATCCTGGAGCACAGAGGATATAAACGCAAGAGTCTGGGAAGACCCGGAGTTTGCAGCACAGAGTACTGCAAAGAAAAGAGAACACAGAGTAAACTCTAGAGACTTTAATGAGTGTCTGTCAAGTATTCAAGTGAATAATGACTATTGCATATGCATGAACAAGTAACTCAAAACAGAGAGAGAGAAAAAAAAAAAACAACATCAAAAGGAATAGAGGTACCAGTGCTCAGTACTCACACCGAAGTGGAAATTGTGGCTATTCCTACCACCCAGACTGAAAGACATCATGATTCATAAAGCGGTGTGTAGACAATTGAAGGTTCTGGAGCAGTAGTGGGGCAAGACTAGACTAAAAAACTCTTTGGGCCTATGAAACAAATCTTAAAATCAAGACCTGAAAGGATTAAACTGTTTCCAAATAACTATATTCTAAAACAAATTTCAAAACTATAAGAATATAAAAGTATCCATCACTCAACAAAGTAAAATTACAATGTCTAGCATCCGATAACAAATTATCGAAGCAGCGAAGAATCAAGATATTAGCATACATAATGAAGAGATAAATCAAACAAAATCAACTGAGAACTGATATAGGTGCTAGAATTAGCACAGAGGGACATAAAAACATACAAAAATACTTATAACTGTATTCCATGGAGGAAGACAAAAAAATTATTCAAATTAATCTTCCAGAGATGAAAACCACAATGGCTGTGATTAAAGGAAGAGAACAAAAAATCCACTAGACAGGATCAACAGATTAGATATGATAGAACATGAGTCACCATCCAAAACAAAATCACTGGAGAAAATCACAGACAAAAGAAAACTGTAAAAAATACAAAGCATTAGTGAACTACAGCACAACTTCAGGAACCCTAGCCTGTATAATTAGAGTCCTTAAAGGATAGGAGAAAGAGAGAAAACAAACAAACAAAAAAGTAGAAACAGTGACTACTTTCCTGGCTGTGTTAACATTCAAAAACAACTCAGTATAATTTATTATACTAACAAAATAAACAGGAAAAATGTGAGATAATCCCAGTATAGAGAAAAAAAATTAATAAAATCCAATATCTATTACTGATTAAAAATAAAAATTCTCAGAGAACTAAGAATCAAAGAAAACATCCTTGACATAATACTGTGCTTCTTTGAAAAAGCTGCAGTTATCATCATAGTTAATTTTGAAAGAATAAATGCTTAGCTTACATTAGAAACAAGACAAATTTATTCATTCTCCCCACTTCTATTTAACATTGCCCTGGATGTCTAATCCAGTAAAATAAGGCAAGATGATAAAGTTTTACAAAAGAGGTAAATATATCATTATTTAAAGATATAAAGATGTGATTTTCTCTGTAGAAAATTTGATGCGATTTTCTATTTTAAAAGTTGCTAGAACTGTACTCTGAAAACTCTAAACCACTGGTGAAAGAAATTGAAGAAGACACAAAGAAACGGAAAAACACTCCATGTTCATAAATTGGAAGAAGAAATATTGTTAAAATGTCTATATTCCCCAAAGCAATCTATTGATTTAATGCAATCCCTATCAAAATACCACCAGCAACTTTCAGAGCTAAAACAAACAATCCTAAAATTTGTATGGAACCACACCTGAATAACTTAAACAATCTTGAAAAAGAAAAGCAAAGCTGAAGGTACCACAAGTCCAGACTTCAAGTTATATTACAAAGCTGTAGTGACCAAGACAGTATGGTTCTGGCACAAAAACAGACACATAAATCATGGAACAGAAAACCCAGAACTGAACCCACAACTCTATGGTCAATTAATCTTTGACAAAGCAGGAAAGAATATCCAATGGGAAAAAGACAACCTCTTCTACAAATAGTGTTGGGAAAACTGGACAGCAACATGCAAAAGAATGCAACTGGACCACTTTCTGACATCATACATAAAAATAAATTCAAAATGGATGAAACACCTAAGTGTGATATAGGAAACCATTAAAATCCTAAAGGAGAACACAGGCAGTAACCCCTTTGACATGGGCCATAACAATTTCTTACTAGATATGTCTACTGGGTGATGGGCACTGAGGGGGACACTTGATGGGATGAACACTGGGTGTTATGCTATATGTTGGCAAATTGAACTCCAATAATAATAAAAGAGAGAGAGAGAGAGAGAGAGATGTCTCCTGAGCAAGGGAAACAAAAACAAAAGGAAACTATTAGGATTACATCAAAATAAAAAGCTGCACCGTGAAGGAAGCAATCAACAAAACTAGAACACAACCTATGGAATAGGAGAAGATACCTGCAAATGACATATCTGATAAAGGGTTAGTATCCAAAATATATAAAGAACTTATAAAACTCAATACCTAAAAAGATCAGTTAAAAAATGGGCAGAAGACACGAACAGACATTTCTCCAAATAAGTCATACAAATGATTAACAAACACATGAAAATATACTGAACATCACTCATCAGGGAAATACAAATCAAAACCACAATAAGATACCACCTTACACCAGTCGCAATGGCTAACATTAACAACACAGGAAACAACAGGTGTTGGTAAGGATGCAGAGAAAGGGGAACCATCTTACACTGTTTTGTGGGAATGCAAATTGGTGCAACCACTCTGGAAAACAGTATGGAGGTTCTTCAAAAAGTCAAAAATAGAACTACCCCATGATACACAGACACACTCACACACAAGAATATTACACAGCCATCCGAAAGAATGAAATTTTATAATTTGCAACGTCATTGATAGAGCTAGAGAGTTTATGCTAAGCGAAATAAGTCCGTCGGAGAAAGACAAATACCGTATGATTTCATTCATATGTGGAATTTAAGAAACAAAACATATAAACATGGGGAGAGGAAGAAAGGCAAACCAAGAAATAGACTCTTAACTATAAAAAACAAACTCCTGGTTATCAGAGGGAAGGGGAGTGGGTGGATGGGTTGAAAAAATAATGGTGCATTCATGATGAGCACTGAATATTCTATGGAAGCACTAAATCAGTAAATTCTACACTTGAAACTAATATTACACTGTATGTTAACCAACTAGCATTTAAATAAAAACTTGGAAAAAATAAAAATTAAAAAAATAAAATGTTACTAGAACTAAAAATGAGTTTAACAAAGCAGTAAAATGTGAAATCAATATACTAAAATCAAGTGCATTTCTTTATACGAACAAACAAATGAAATTAGAAATTAACCTAACGATACCATTTAAAATAACATCAGGGATCCCTGGGTGGCGCAGCAGTTTGGCGCCTGTATTTGGCCCAGGGCGCGATCCTGAAGACCCGGGATCGAATCCCACGTCGGGCTCCCGGTGCATGGAGCCTGCTTCTCCCTCTGCCTGTGTCTCTGCCTCTCTCTCTCTCTCTCTGTGTAACTATCATAAATAAAAAAAAAAATTTAAAAAAATAAATAAATAAAATAACATCAAAGAAATTAAATTCTTAGAGATAAAACTGATAAAATATGTGAAAGAACCACATACTGAAACCTAAAAAATACTGCTAAGAGAACTTAAAGAAGACCAAAATCAGGAGAGGCATATATGGAGTGGATGTTTGCAGCAGAGCATGATGTTAAATGACCTCAATTTATAGAAAGTCAAAATCAGAGAGGGGGAACGTTATATATGAACCAGAGGGCAGAGCATGTATTGGTGATAACTGAATACTGACTATAACTGTATGTAACTGGATAGAGTGGGAAGGAAGAAATCATCCCCAAATGTGGCATGGTCAAGAATATAAGAAAGAAGACAGAGTGTTGGAGGGATCATCTACTATATCTAGATTTTTATAAGAATGATAATTAGGAAGAGTGAAGATGACAGCGATCCAATTTTTTCAAATGATCAAAGAATGAAGGGCACAATTGGATCTTTAGGTGACATTAAGAGGAAGGAAAAAGTATGAAACCTGACTGCATATGCTTCAAAAGTGGTGGAAATTTAAAAGAGAGGAAAGAAGACATTTGATGGAAAGGGCAGTAGGGAACCAAAAAGATCCTTACTCATTTACACATGCTAGAGATATATGAGGTGTGGAAAAGAGAATGGCCTCCATTTGCAAAAGTTGCAGGGATAACTACCTAAGATCCTGGTTGTATTTATAGCAAGAAGATGGGAAGATCCACAGAAAAGTAAATAATACCCAGTAAAGTTTATGATTTGGATTCTCTTTATATTCTGTCTATAAATCTCAATAACATTGTTCACTGAATGAAATAAAAGGATATCAAAATGCAAGTACTGCCTAAGACAAAGTAAGTACTTACTAAGTGTCCTTCTCTACTCCCAACCTTGCTCTTTATTATTTATTTAATTCTACATTTCTTCTCTTCTCAGTTAATTCTGCCTGAGGAAAAAAGCTCACAAAACATTAATGATGTAACTATCTCTCTTTTCAAAATTTTAACCATGATACTGTATCCAAATAGTTGCTATCCAATAACAAAATCTTAGTGCTACTTTCATTTTCTCAAAGTATGTCTCTGATCAAATTCAAAGATACCAAGTTCTACTTCACCAAAATAACTCCATAATGCTGTTTAATTGCATTAATAATTAATTCACAGTATTGTTTATATTCATATAAATTAGTCACCTAGAATCTGGCTGCTGACACTTCTAGCATGATTTTATTTCACACTGAATCTGGCTGCTGAAACCATTAGCATGGTTTTGTTTCTCACTTTGAGAAATCAACATGTAACAAACATAGTTACCACCATCTAACTTATGTTCTTTACATGAAGTACTTATTCTTATTTCTTAAAGTCTGGGTGGTAATTTACTTATATTTTAATATGCACGCTTGAAGAATGACATTTAATCTCAGCTACATTTTTAGTGTCATTATGAATGGCATAGCAAAGTGATCTCTTTTATTTTCCTTTATAATTTTATAAAATGGAAACGGAGTTAACGATAAAACAAAACAACCTTTAAATTCAAAGTCTAATTCAAATTCTAGCCGAATTACACTGAATAAATTATTTTTTTAAAATATAAATATGAAAAAAATAACTCTTACTTTATAGAGTTGTTGAGAAATTTAAATGACATGAAATCTGTCAGTCTAATGCATAAGTAGGCATTCAATAGTCTTAACTTTTTTTTTTCTGCCAAAACAAAGAATTTCTACAAATCTGGGTCTGTGACCTATGTGGGATATAATGGTAATACTGAAATACCTTTTATTCCAATCTTGTTGAAAGAAGTAAGGTATACATACACAAAAACTATTCACGATGTTAATGTCTCTCTTCGTATGGACTACAGTTTTGGGAGCAGTGCTTTATAAAACACATTGAATGTAAGCAGATTAGAGAAAATCCTTCAACGGAGAATAAAGCAGTATGATACCATTAACTCAAATATTATCTGGTGGAATTGTCCTGGAAAACATCTTACCATCTTTATGAATTTCTGTGGACAGTTTTAAATCTACTAAGTAGTATACAGCTGACAGGGAGAGTCATAAGCATCTATAAGTATAATCAGAAAAGATTACTTCTGCTGTCAATCAACAACACTGATCATCTCATCCTTTGAGTTGTATTGTATGTGCAGATATTTCACTGGTAGATATACAAAGAATAATTTTAAAAGTAAAATATATCTACACAGAAAAACTACTGGTCAATCCAAACATATTTTCTGGTGTGGGTAACTGGAATGATTATGGTGATAATACCTCTGATAGAGAATATCAGAGAAAAAGCTACTGTATAGGGAGAGATGATGAATTCTGATGTGTTGATTCTGAGGTCCCTTAGAGGCATCAAAACAGCTGTCTAGGAGAAGTTATTGACAACTTTGCTTTGTACATGTACACATGTTTAAGTATTAGCCACCCCCTCCCCGGGCAAAAAAAAAAAAAAAAAAGTAATTGAATCTTCAGGAATTCATTAATCCATCACTTTTCCAGGACACATAATTTTTTTTAAAGATTTTATTTATTTATTCATGAGAGACACACAGAGAGAGGCAGAGACATAAGGAGAGGGAGAAGAAGCAGGCTCCCCATGGGGAACCTGACACGGGACTGGATCCCAAGACCACAGAATCACGACTTGAGCTGAAGGCAGATGCTCAACCACTGAGCCACCCAGGTGTCCTAGGATATACAATTTTTATTTAATATAAACCTCATATTTTTCTTAAGTAAAATACATTTCTGGTTTTGCAGTTCTAGTCTATTGATCAATTTATCTTTTTTACATCACATTGCTTGTATTCTTTTAACTCTAAAATATGATTTAAAATTTGTAATATGAGGTAGGGCTCTTCCTCTAATTACATTCCTGAACTTCTTTTTATATTCTGTTCTTTTCTTCATAAAAAAAAAAATTGGAAAGTTGTTGACAAGTTCAAGAACAGATGTTAGAATACTGATTTTGTATGTAATAGAGCTATAAATTTAATTATGGAGAACTTTTAGTTTTCTCTTCCAGAAACAAATCTTTTCTCTTTATCCAAACTTAAAATTTCCTCACACTAAAATATATGTATATTTTTTATGTGGCAAGTACTATTAATTTTATTGCTATATACACACACACACATACATTTTTTTCTATTGGGGGGACCTGAAAAATTACATATTTTATTAAGATGTGACAGAGAACTATTAATAATTTTAAAAATAATTTTTTTCATTTTCTAGGCACTTCAGAGTCTCATGAATACTCCTAACCTTTAGCAGAATCCTTAGTCACTGCCATATTCTAAAAGCATAGTGTGCAAGTTAAAAAAAACCTCGACACTTCCTGTGATGTTAGAAATGAGGTATGGGAAAAAATACGGAAGTTATAATAGGATGAGCAAAACTTAGGAAAAATAAACAAAAACCAGAGTGATTAAAAATATTTTTGAGGAGGTGGCACTGGACAGAATAATAAAAGTGTTTAATTTTTCATGAAAAAAATGCCATTATATAGGGAAGAAGAACAAGATATGATAACTTAATTATGGATAATTATGGCAAAGTGCTAGAGAAGGCAGAAGGAGAGGGTATAGCCTTTCAGAAGGAACACGACAAGCAATAGAAGGACAAAAGAGATAGCAGTGTTTACAGATAAATTCGAAGGTGTTGTTACAGAAGTCTGAAAAAGTTATTGACTGATGGCTGCTTTTTTCTTCGTGCAAGAGGAGTTGTAGCTGGTATTTTTTTTTTTTTTACTAAATTAACATTTCTCTTCTCAGAATACTGATTTTTATGAGGCTGGATTTATATTAGACTCTACCTTGGTAACTTCAATAACAATACAATGCAATATTGTGTTTTCAGGATTCTTTTTAAAAAAAACAGGCTTTAAAAGTCTTGAACAAGTACTAGCATTAAAATGATTTGAGCAGTTTGATTTTTAAGGTAGCTAAACGTCAATGGAATTGGAAAGTTTGTCACTCCCATTTATATTCCATCGACTCTTAGACAATTTGTCAATGTCAGAATTTGTGCACTGTATTCACAGTTGTCTCTGTGCCATTATGCTTTTAAAGATTACATTATGTTACAGTGTATTCATTCCCTCAAGCAAGAAATGGAATGGCTTCCTATAGGTAAAAATATTTATTTTTACATTCAACCTGATCATTTCTATATTCTATCCTTGCCTTTTACTGGTTTTCAATTGTATATGTGGTGTTAAGGAATGAATCACAATTTGAGGCTTCTATATAAAAATAGAATGTGGGTGCAAGTAGAGTTTGCTGAAACTTCATTGTTAAGTGAGTGCTGACATTTGACAGTATTTTATTCCTTTTACACTGATTGTTGATGGCCATGAGAGCAGCTTATCCTCAAAAACAAAACAAAACAAAACAAAACAAAACAACAGCAGACCATTTCTCAGGTGAAGAAAAAAAAAGGACAAAAAATAATCATTCTTTCAGGCACATTTGAACAATATAGGTACCATAATGTAGGGAATGAGACAAATAAAATGCATGATCTCAAAAAATACGGAGCCAGTCTCACATAATCTCTCTACTTTCCAGTCTTTCACACTGCTATGCTGTCTCATAAGTGTTTAGCTAGCAAGAGGTAATCCAGGAATGGAACTATTCTGCATGTTTAGAAATCTCTATTTTGAGGGGAAAAGTCACAGTTTCCTATCCACTTATTCATTCATCTATTTCCCTCTTGATAATAATAAATAACCCTAGTGACCAGATTGGGATCCTTAAGTCTTTCCAACTTAAAAGAACGAGGGCTCCTTAGATAATGACTAATGTCAAAGAAAGATCTAGAAATTTATAAGATTGGCTATCATGTGTACATTAATTAATAAAATAAAATAAATAAATAAATAAAATAAATAAAATAAATTATAATCAATATCCCTAACATACCTACTACTGGAGTCTTACCCCAAGAGCCTCACGCTAAAATACAAAAAAAAAAAAAAAAAAAAAAAAAACTGTGAAAAATGCATCAAGTTCTGTGAATTAGTGTTAAAATAGACCTACCATAGCAAAAGTTAAATAACTAAGTAGAAATAAAAACTGCTCTGTTTGAAATGTCCTCAAGGATTCCAGGGATTTGATGGAAAACTCTGATGAGAGCAAACTGAAGTTTCTTTGTTTCTCCTTTAGGCACAGGGAAGCACTAAAGTTAAAGAAAAAACCCAAAAGCTTCATATTGCCTTCCTGGGCATTCTCTGCAACAGGCCTATGCACACAGGTTATCAAGCAGAGGTAAACAGCATTCCTTCTTTCCATTCTTTCTTATTTTGTTGCCCAGAAAAGGAACGATGTAATAGAACTTCCCAGTACCAGATCTCTACAGGGAGGGCCATTCTCAGCTCTTTTGCTCTCACAATCTATGGTTCCCCTGTGTTCCTTTTCTTATTTCTCAAATATGGTGTAGAAATTTTCATCTCCATATCCTGGGATGCCTTCCTGTCTTCTCTGGATCTCCTCACAGCTCCAGTGCTTTCGTAGGACTCAAACCCTGCGTGGTCTAACTGGATGCTCTCTTCTTCCCTTCTCTTTTCTCTTGTAAGTATTCTCTCCTCTTCTTTCCCTTTTCTGTTCTGTCTTCTTTATTTTCTCTTTTCTTCATCACCTTCTTTCTTCTTTCTTCTCTATTAGCTTACTCATTAGGCACAAGACCTAGAAAAGGCAGACCGTCTGGCCTCTTTTCAATGCCCATATGAGAGACAATAGCTTCTGTGGTCCTAAGGTCAGTTTAAAAAATAATAATAATAATTTAACTGATACAACTTTTCTATCTGAACCAGGCCATAAAATAATTGCCAAACCACTGAGTTAGATATCAATATCTGGCCCATTTCTCAACGGCCCAGGAGTGGAGCACCATTATGCATTTATGAATGGTGAGATAATGCAATGGTGCAGCAGTCTGCTTAGAGCTAGAGTTGAGGCAGATGACCATGCACATATACACGGGGCTATCGGTACATACTTTCACTAGACATGCACAATGAGTACTGTTTTCAATATGTATCTTAAATATATTTTCAGAATTTCTCCTTTGCCTTTAAGTTTACAAACTTCCAATTAAACTAATTTTATGTCAGTTTGTCAAGTGGATTTATTTACTGCTTTGATCCAAAACAGACATAGTGTCTCCATTACATGTATTTCCCATGAGAGTTCTATATTTGCTATGTTATGCATGAGAAATGTTTCCCTATTCTGAAACCAGAAAAAAAATCCAACTTTATTTTCCACTAGTTTCGTCAGTTCATCTCTTTCACTTAAATTATTAATCAATCTGTAATGTATTTTAAAATATACTATGTAATTAGCTACTTTTTTACATACCAAAAACACTTACAAGTCCTAATGCCATTTATTCAATAAGTGTTCTTTCTGATGTAGCTAATAATGTACATTGCTTATAAATAAAATTTGGATATATAAAATTGTGACTGTTTCTGGGCTATCTAATCAGAGTCATCAATCTATCAATTGAGTTTTGTGCAACAGAAAAAAATTATTTTAATTATTGAACATTTATGGTATGTTTAATACCAATTTGGGCAAGTTCCTTCTTATATTAGCTTTCTATTTTTATGTCCCAAATTACCACAAACATAGCAGTTTAATTATTTGTCTCAGGATTCTGTGGGACCTATGTTTAGGTGTGGCTTACACGGGTCCTCTGCTGAGGGATCCACAAAGCTGAAACCAAGTTTTTGCCTAGGCTGCATTCCCATCTGGAGGCTGGACTAAGGAAAAACTCATTTCCAAGCTTGTTTATATTATTGGCAAGAATTTAGTTCCATGTTCTTATGGGACTGAAGTCCCCATTTTTTTTATTGCTGTAGGTCAGGTGGCTCACAGGTCTTAGAGGCAACTCTCAGGTCCTAACCATATGGTTGAGGCTAAAATGTGACAGGTTTTTTGTTTGTTTGTTTGTTTGTTTGTTTTTCAAGTTAACAGAAGAATCTCTGGCTTCAGAACTCTCTCTTGAGGAGGGGCTCAGAAGTCTCAGAAGTCCCTTTTTTAAGGGCACACCTAATTAGTTCATTCAGGCCCGTCCAAGGTAATCTTGAATAACTCAAAGTCAACTGGTAAATAATCTAATCATAGGAGTGAAATCATATATTCACCACTCAAGGAGAAGGAATTATGCAGGAGGAGTATATCAGGGGCTAGAAGTCTTAGGTGTCATCTTAGAATTCCGATCTATCCCATATCTCATCTTTTATTCACTCAAAACTGTGCATTTATAGACTATTATGTGGAAGGTAACTATGGTAAGACATAATCCTTATCCTTACAGAGATTTTACAGCCTAATCTTATTTAAGATATTTTGAGCTAGTCTTTCCATTTTTACTCCCAAATGAATCTTAGAGTTCTTTTGTAAGTTCTTGATGACATTTTGATTTTCATTTCAATCATACCTATTGATTTAGACAAAGTTTATGGTTTGCAAGTCTTGTCACACAGAAATACAGTTTTGTCTTACTATTATAAAGTTGTTCCTATTTTCTTCTACATCTATTTAATCAAAACTTTGAGGAGGGACACATGTAAAGTCTAAATACATGGGATATTTATTAGTTTTCTGTGGCTGTTGTTACAAATAACCACAAATCTGCTGGTAAACAACAGAACGTGTATTGTTTCCAAAGTTCTTGAGACCAGAAGTCCAAAACCAGTTTTACCAGGCTAAAATCAAGGTGTTGGTAGGACCACACCACCACCAAAGGCTCTAATATCTGAGATTCTGTCCTTTGCCTTTTTTAGCCTAGTGGCTGCTGGCATTCCTTGGTCACATCACTCCAATTCCTGCCTCTAATTTCACGATACTTTTATTCTTTGTGTGTAAATCTTCTCCCTTTTATTCTATATAAAATCTCCCTTTGCCACTCTTATAATGTGACTGTGTTACATTTAGGAAATATCCACTTATCCAGAATAATCTCTCTCATTTCAAGATACTTAATTACATTTGTAAAAATCGTTTTTTCTTTTAAGGCAATACAAACTGCTTCCATGATTAGGACCTGATATAGGAGTGGCTATTATTCAGCCTATTACATAAAATCTACTCATACCAACACAAAAGGAAAGACTAATTATAATTTGCTTGATGCTGGCATATAATTTTTCTAAATACTGCCTCAGGATCAATTAATTGTGTTTAATCAAACACATCAATTTACCTAGATGCCCAGCAGAAACCCAACTACAATTGTACTACAGTAATCCTTTATCAACATAGAGAACAGGAAAGGACACTTAAAACTATTTAAAAAGATGGAAAGCAGGTAAATTTATTTTTTAAAAGATTTTATTTATTTATTCATGAGAGATAGGGAGAGGCAGAGACATGGGCAGAAGGAGAAGCAGGCTCCCCCGGGGGGAGCTTGATGCAGAACTCAATCCCAGGACCCCAGAATCATGGCCTAAGCCAAAAGCAAATGCTCACCACTGAGCCATCCAGGCATCCCAGAAAGAAGATTAATTTAAACTGGCCTAGTAGACCACAGAAAACTAAGACAGAAAATATAAACTTCAAGCTGGCAATAAGAGAAAACTGTTTGTAATTGACATTGAAAAACATAGTAAAGCCAAAAACCTGGTGAAAATAAAGGTGGATACCTGCATGTCTAAAAACAATAATTAAGATTGAAAATGTAAGTGATAAGATCGCATGCTCCCTCATCCACCCAGACCTATGACTAAAGTTCTATTCCCTGGAAAGGTTCAATTATAGTTTCAACTAAACTCTGGGTCTTTAGGAACAGCTGAGTTCAGAGACCATAGAGAAAACACAAAATTAGCTACAAGTTACCAACTTCCATAAATACAGCAGGCAGGCCTATGACCCTAGACATCAGAATAGAAGATTTATTTATGGAGAAATTACCTACAAGAGTAAAAACAAAATTTAATATGAAGATTTACAAGTATACAAAGGTTACTAGAAAAAGCCACTAATATATGATGAAGATCAAGAAAAAGAGAAAACAGGGACATAAAAGAAGCAGTGTAAAGAAAGAGTGACAAAAGACCTCAAACAGAACAAAAATCAAAGTACATGAGACCTAGAAAAAGACACTGCAATCCCTAAATAGCAAAATACCATAAAAATGATCATTCATACAACTTGTAACTCTTAATAAATTCATAACTCAACAAAAGAAATGGAAGTTAGAGTTGAGGTAGCCATCCAAAGGGCAAACATTAAAAATAAAAGAAATTAAATAGCAAAGTAACAAAACTCTTGTCACAGTCTTGATACTGTACCATGTGAGTAGGAGGAATTCTAAAAATTGGTGACAACGGAAGTGGCAGCAAGTATATTAAGGACACACCCAGGCTCACACATTCAAGAGCCAATAGGCAGTGTACCTATCAAATATGAGAAAAAACTCCAGAAAGTCACATTATTTAGAGATGTCATAAAATTAAGACTAATATTTAGAACTAAAGGTCTCTGCGGACTTTTAAAAAGTCGTATGTAGTATAGAGGATGGCACTGGACCACCAAACAGTAACACTGACACCTAGAAAAAAACGTAATCCGGCTTCCGAAACTCTGAGAAAAAAAGAGTCCAATCAAGAATTCTACAGAAAAACAAAATGAAGATAAATTAATCACTGTCACACATGCTTTCCATGTAGTGTTCTTCAAGAAACTACTGGAATAGTTTTTTCCATCAGAATGAGTCAGCAAAGACCTGGAGCCTAAATATCAGAATCTAGGAAAAGGAGAGAAACAATGGGAATCATCATAACAAAAGGGAAGGGAGATTCCAGGAAGATAATGCTTCCTTTATCAGAGATGAAGCTACCTTTTCAGAGATTAGGAAACAGAAGAGAGTTCTGATGTCTCTAAGAAGAATAGAATAGTGATGATCCACTTGGTCTATTAAGACCATATTGAGAAGATTTTAACTCTTAGCATGAAGTTTGAATACAAGATGTTGATAAGCACGTAGAAATTAAATGGGTGACTACTTCAGAGAAAACAAGTTTTTTTTTTTTTTAGAAAACAAGTATTTATATCAAAAATGGTAAATTATAATATTCTACATGATTCATTTCTGAATAATAATATTTTTATAATTCCTGTAACATAAACAGAAAATACTGAACCATCTAAAATTTAAAATATAATTATACTGGTAGTTGGGAGAGGAGCATGCATCTGAGTGTGTGAGCGTATGTGAAAGAAGGAAAAAGAAAATAAGAAATACAGCTATGGGATGCCTGAGTGGCTCAGAGGTTGAGCATCTGCCTTCAGCTCAGGGCATGATCCTGCGATCCCAGGATTGAGTCCCATACCGGGCTCCCTGCATGGAGCCTGCTTCTCCCTCTGCCTCTATCTCTGCCTCTCTCTCTCTGTGTCTCAAAAATAAATAAATAAATAAATAAATAAATAAATAAATAAATAAATAAATAAATATCTTTAAAAAAAATGTCCAGCTATAAGAGATCAAAACACTAATGATTTATTTAGAAAGTCATTTGGTAATATCTAAAATATTTAAAAACTAACATGATCAGCTCTTTATTTATAAACATAGAGGTGTTTACCAAAATAAGTTATTTCACAATCTGAAAGTGTAAAGTAGATTTTTTGGGAGAGAAGGCAGATGAAACAGTATCCCTAGTCTTTATAATGATTTTTATGGGAATACTGACTTTTTAAAATATATACTTATATGCATAGTTTTAAAATGCTTTATTAAAAAAAATAAATAAATAAAATAAAAAATAAAATGCTTTATTGCACCCATTCATTTTATCTCTCAGTGCCTCTATCATGGATGTTTTTTCCTTAACTCTACAGTCATTGTGATTGTGGTTTCTGTGGTTTTTCTCATCAGTCCCTCTCTACTTATACTTATTTTCTGCTTTCTCTGAATTAACCTAAATTACATATTTGTCAAAATTAATGCCCCATTATGAATGTTTTACCAAGTGTGTGAGTGTATGTGTATGTGCAGCCAATCATTCATACATTCATTCATTTATTCTTTAAAACAGACATTTATCAATTGTCTATTATGAATTAAATACAGTGCCAAATATTCTGGCCTTGAAAGCCAGTAATAAAATTACTTTAACTTACACTTTTTCCTTCTTTGAATTTCTGATATATGCTCACCCTAATATAGTACTGGATGTTCTAATGTTTTCCTTTACTTTTTTTTTTTTAAGACACACATCTCAATTACTCAATATTCTCAATTTCTTCAGAGATTTAAACATTATTTCTCAAGTAATCCCAGAGTATTTTATATAGCATAGGATGGATTAATCTTAAATGCCTTTTAATTCACTATGAAAACAAAGCAAGTGGGACACCTGGATGGCTCAGTGGTTGAACATCTGCCTTTGGCTCAGGGCATGATCCCAGAGTCTCGGAATGGAGTCCCACATGGGGATCCCCGGGTGGAGGGGGAGGGGTGGCTGCCTCTCCCTCTATCTGTGTCTCTGCCTCTCTCTCTCTTTATGTGTCTCATGAACAAATAAATAAAATCTTAAAAAAAAAGAAAAGAAAGCATGTTAGACATATATAAAAAAAACTACAATTATGTTGATGATGATTATCAAGAGCCTGTGTTCTTTAACAGTAATCTTAGAGATAACAAGTATTAAAATTTGGAGATATGGATATTTGGATATAGGACTTCCAAAGTCTTAAAACTTGGTTGTTATTTTCCCAGACATGTGCCCACATATGTGCTGTTTATATATTATCATTTCTTTTTTTTAAGTATTTTATTTATTTATTCATGAAAGACAGAGAGAGAGAGAGAGAGAGAGAGAGAGAGAGAGAGGCAGAGACACAGGCAGAGGGAGAAGCAGGCTCCTTGCAGGGAGCCCGATGTGGGGTTTGATCCTGGGACTCCAGGATCACGCCCTAAGCCAAAGGCAGGTGCTAAACTGCTGAGCCACCCAGGCGTCCCCTTATATTATCATTTCTAAACAAATACAAGTCATATATTTGACTTCCTGAATCCAAAAACCAAACTAAGTTAGAATAAAAACAGAAGTATATAGTAAGTTTGGATAGCTGTATCTACATATTCATACAGGTTGACTCCTGTACAGAGGCATAGAAAATGCCTGCCTAATTATTTGATTTCAGGAGTAAATTTAAGGATTTTAACTTTTAACTTTGAGAATCCCCACTGAGAAGTATATTATCTGCATTCGATAATCCCTATATGTATTTTCCCTGGATTACAGTTCTGGTAACATCTAAAATCAAATAACTACAACAAAAATAAAGCTTTAGGCTTTATCATTTATTTGTATCTTAATATAAATGAACTTATTAGATACATTTCTTCATAAATTGATAGGGTAAAACATAGTTGGTAATGAGAAGGGAAGAATACTAACACTTTCTACTAGGAACTTTATACACAATTTATGTAATTTAAAAAATATTTCTGTGACATCTATTTTATTTCCATTTTTAGAGATGAGTAAAACTTAGTGATTTGCTCAAAGTCATAATAAAGAATTGAGGAACTAGATTTAAGGCTTCAAATGCCAAAGCCCATACTTTTTTACAGCTGCTCCATACATATGAATAAAATGAACACAAAGTCTATACACAATAGAATCTTCATTTTTTTCCTTAATGTGTTCTTTCCTGTTGATTCACAGAGTATTTGTGAATAATGGAGCAGTAACACAAAGGCCAAAACAGGCACTGTGGATATCAAAGAGCAAGTTTACCTAATTTATCATTGTTTATAGTCCAATATGGGAGCTATTTATAACTGTATATTTACAGATACGTGTATACAGCGCCAGACAATTACACATTATTATTTTTTTCAATAATTATTTATTACAATATGGAGAACTTTCATTAATGAAGAATGTCTCCCCCCAAAAAAAAGGAAGAGGGCCTTGGATTCTTTATAGGCAAGTAAGCAAGGAAACCAGTGGCAATTCTTATGGGAGTTAAGAGGAGTAATGGAGAGGAGTAATGATTAGAGCAGGGTAGTCCTTTCCTGTTAGCATTTTCTTTGGAAGACAACGGGGAAATACTGGGAACCAAAAATCCGTTTCCTAGAACATGGGATGCTTGGCTAAATTCAACACTTCATACAAAACCACAGACACACAGAGATATAATAGATAACCTCTTTAACATTTAAAGTATTTAACAAAGATAATCTGATTTTCCCTATTCTTTAGAATCTTACTCTTTTGTTGTTTTAATATAACTTTATGAACATACTTCTTTTACGAGAGCTCTAGAGAAAACTGAAGAGGTAGAAATGTGGCAGTGGCAGCTGTGTTGATAATATGGTACAAGTTGTGTCAACGACAGTACATTTTCAAGAGATCTATTTGCATAAAATACAAGTGTTTTCAGGAGGCCCTTGGTGCTGAGAATTTCTGTTTTTTGTTTTGCTTTGTTTTGTTGTCAAGTATTCTGTGCTTCTTATCTCAACTGTTTTTCTAATATTCTGATGAGCTTTTCAGTTGACTAAGGAAGTGATTTCTCATCCTTGTTTTCATTGCCTGTTCCATCCCTAACCACTGTAATCTATGACAGGTGATATGTACTCTGGTACATCTTGCACCGAGACTGAAAGGGAACAGTACTTAACAACAAAAATCATTTATAAAGTTACAGAGTAACTTGATTTCTTTTTCTTTCTTTTTTTTTTTCTTTTGCGTAGAATGTTAGTTTTCTGAACTAAAACCCGTTTTCCCCATCCTCAGTCTGGACACTGAGAACTGAAGCCACACCTTTCCTTCTATATTAACAGGACTTTGCTATTCCTCTGTCATCAGTAACATGACTTCATGTTAAGTTCTAGGGCCCAAAGTTCTAGGGCTTTGTTGTCCAGAAAAATTACTTGATTGCTCATTACAGGAACTATCTGAAAGATCCATCAATTATTTAATTGAAAATAACAATAGTTTGTATCCTAAGATTCTTTAAATCCCTCACCTGAAAATCTTTGCCTTGCTGTTTCCATAAATCCTAAACTACTACATTGTGATTCTTACCCAGTCCTACTCAACCTCTTGCACTGAAAGGTTTGCCATAAGCCAAATTTCCAATTCCCAGTGAATTCTGACTTTAACTTCTCCCCCTTAAGATACTGCCAAAGCTTTGTAAGGTCTCACTCTGCCTTACAATAATAACTCAGCTGTGTTTTGTCTACAGGTTGTATTGGTGATATTTGGGAAGGTAGCTTTTGACTATCTGAATGTGCACACTAACACTGTTGGAAAAAAAGTAAGTTAGGCATAAGAACTCACATGGAATATTTTATTTATTTATTTTTAAAGATTTTATTTATTTATTCATGAGAGAGGGAGGGAGAGATAGAGAGAGAGAGAGACAGAGAGAGAGAGAGAGGGAGAAGCAGGCTCCACACAGGGAGCCCGATATGGGACTCGATCCCAGGACTCCAGCATCACACCCTCGGCCAAAGGCAGGCGCTAAACCGCTGAGCCACCCAGGGATTCCCGGAATATTTTGTTTATATCTTCTACCTCAACTTAGCCATAATGCTGGTACAAAAAATACCATTTTTAGAAAAATAAATTTCAGAACTTATCAAAGAGATCATCATGTCCTTTCTCTGCAAATACTACAAGGGGAGAGATGTAGAAATTAATAATCTGAACCAACAAATGAATTTCATCTGGCCCTACCACTACCACTTCAATTCTATTTTCTATCTACTTTGTAGTTGTGCAAATTTCAGGATGTTACTCAGCCTTTTACAGATCATTGTCATTACATTTAAAATGAAAATAATAATATTCTCAGTTTGCAGGATTATTGCTTGAATTAAGCTTGTGCTTTGCACATAGAAAGGACTTCACAGGTTTGAATTTCTTTTCAAAATAAGAACAATGTGCTTAACTTGTATTCACATCCCTTTCTCATTCCTTTTTCATTTTTATGAAAGAAAATTATGAAATTACAGAACTCAAAAGGTAAAATAGACTCATATTTTTGTTTTTATTATTTAAAAGCTAAAATGCAGTCATATTATGGCAAATCTGGGAAGAATCCTTAAGAGAGGGAAAAATAAAAATAATCAAAAGGGGAGCCATAAGACAAATAGTGGTTTTTACTCTTCATTGATCACTTTGTATCCCCATAAACCCTCCTATCCCACATACACACAGAAGGAGAGTGGGCAGGCAAATAGAGTCGATAAAATCCCCAAAATAATTACAGAAAACTAAGAAGGGGATGAAAGAAAATACATTTCAAACTGTAGAGGTATGAAATCAGAAGAAATATTTATGGTATATTAAACATTAAATTTAAAATAAAGCAAAATCATAACACTCATACAGATATAAAATGAACAGAAGTTAAAGAGTTTTTTTTAAACACACTTATAAGGAAACTCATCAGATGTTATATCCAGTTCAAAGGATAATCTAAATTTTGCAAGTTTATAGATCAAGAATATTGAAACGAGTGTGGAAATAGAAGCAAAACTACCTTTTCCCACCGGGCTAAGGGAAATAAACTGAACCTTTACCAGACAGAATTTATCTGCATGTTTATAGACTATAGAAATGTGCATTTCTATATTTTACCTGCCCAATAAGGGTTATAAAACAGCTCAGGGTCAATGAAAGACTAGAATCAAAGAAGCACAAATGGAGTGTAATGCATAGCTTTACTGAAGCACAAACTGTTCCAATAGATCCTCCTACTTAGTTCAAAAATAATCTCAAAGAAAGATTACTACAGACCACAAAACCAGTCTCATTAGATTTGCCCTTATTATTTATATAAGTGCGACAGAGTCTTAATTTACCACTTGGGCCTTCTTAAATCTCCTTTGTTGGATGTTTTCAAAGGAATCTCAGATTAGATTTTTAAATAACTTAATGGTCATATAAAGGAAGGAAACTCAATATAATTTTCTGAATTCTTGGAAGAAGATGGAGGTAGTGTTTCATTTGTCTACTAAGCAGAGTCTACTAAACTGTTTAATCTACTAAACTTCATTTGTCTACTAAGCAGAGTCTACTAAACTACTAAAGTGTAGCAAAAGAAAATAGTTTTTCCTCTACCTTTCTGCGTTCTTAGCTGATTCCTTTAATTAAAAATAGAAACAAGAAAAACAAATAGAATCAACAAGAGAAAAACAAATAGAAGTTTGTTAACATGGATCTCTCATGCATACATGGGTGATACCAGTAACCCCGCCCCCCCCCCAGGCTGCTAACAATTCATACTTAAATAACATCTTCTTAAAGAGAAAGGGGAGAGAGCAACATGTGGGTCACTTAGAAAAGAATAAATATTTTTTAGGAAAGATATATGGCCCCTTAGACAAATAGATAAGAGGTATGATGGTAAGGTAATTAAACAAGGAGACCATTAGACCCAGGTGGCTTGAATGCCTTGGTAGTCTACATAGAAAACCAAACCTTAAGCCAAAGTGTATTACCATAAATGCTTCAAGGTTAAAAAATCAAAATCTAAGGATGACCAATCACAAATGGTGAACTTTCCAAATAAGGCAACTGCTTAAGTTCTAGCCAATCAACTATTTTCCTTGCTTTGCTTTACATCTGATCTATAAAAGTCTTTCCCCTAGTTCTCGTAGGTGGAATAGTCCCAACCACTTTCAGTCTGGAGCTGCCCAATTCAAACTAATGTTTGCTCACATGAATTCTTAAAATTTTTAATGTGGAGGCACCCAAGTGGCAGAGTCTGTTAAGTGACCAACTCTTGGTTTTAGTTCAGCTCATGATCACAGGGTCATGAGATCCTGTCCTACATCAGGCACCCTGCTCAACAGAGTCAGCTTGAGCCTCCCTCTCTCCTCTTTCTCTGCCACTCCTCCACTCCTCACTTGTGTGCCGTCTCTCTCCAAGATAAATAAATCTTTAATTTTTTTTTAAATGTGCCTCAGTTTATCTTTTAACAATAGTTTGTGACAAAGTTTCTCTGGATGTGGTATCACTTCTAGTCTCCTCTCCTGGAATTCACATCAATCTTCTCTGGTTGATGAAAGTCCAGGGGATTTATGACAACTGAGTTCCTTTTGAAGGATCTGTCTTTAGGCAGATAAGAGGAGTTCAGAGAAAGTCTCTCTACGCATTTGTTTTTCAAGTGCCTACAGCTCAAAATAATTAATATATCAAAGCAGCATATTTTGGGGTGGTGAAGGGGAATAAAACACATGACCCCACTTAGGCACATGGAATATTTTGAGCTGAGGTAATTGAGATCCAATATACTCAAGAAACTTTTACCTCTCCCTTAATGACCTAAAAGAATTTAGATGAGGGGCCTGGCCCAAAAAACGAGCTATTACCAGAGATAAATTTTTATCTGAAAGACCTATCTGTATGGCAGGCCAAACATCTAATTACCAAACATCTGCTCTCCCTATTCTCCTGTGAATTGCTCTCTTCCCCTCTGAAGCCTTAGGCCCCTATCCCATTCCTTTGCTCAGGATGGCATATAAGGCTCAACTGATAACCTGTCCTTGGGTCTCATATTTTCTAAGGGGCTCCTGTACAGACATAATTATTTTTTTCCAGTTATATGTCTTAGGTCAAGCTGATTAATAGACTAACCAAAAGAATCTAGAAGGGTAGAGTAAAATTTGTCCTCCCCCACAGTGGCATATTCTGCTATCCCTTATGAGCAACAGTTACATTAAAAGAAAGAGCTTCCTAATACACAAGAAGTAGAATGTTAAATAACATCAATATTTCAAACAAATAACATTTCCCTTCCTAGTTCATTAAGTCCTATATAATTTATTACTTGCTTATTTTTTAATTACTTATTTTTAGTTAACATCTATCTCCTCATATAGTCACAAAATGTTTTTCCTTGTGATGAGAACTCTTAGTACCCACTCTCTTAGCAACTTAGAAATATACCATACAACAGTGTTAAATATCGTAATCATTTGTGCATTACATCCCCAGTATATACAATTCATTCTTAAACTGCTAGATCTTAGGTTACTAGTCTCACAAAGCCATCTGGAAATGCCCAGAAAAAAACTCTAGAAATCCTGACTCCATCCACTGGTGTCAAAATGTCATCAAAAGCCTAAAACTAAGCCTACTCTTGGAAGTATAAGTATTTTGAAGTACCTGGTTCAGTCCTTTTCCAAGGGGCTCCAGGACAATCCTTTTTTGTGCAATACACAATCTCTGGCTGATGTGAGAACCTAAAGGCAGAAATTAGAATAAACTATTTATAAATGACAGAGACTTAAAATGATTGTGGTGAATTTACTAAGAGTAATTTCCAAAATTGAAAGGTCTTCTGACAAGAGATTACACAAGGAAAAATTCTTTTGCTACTACCCTCCTAGAATTGTCTGGGACCCTCTAAACCGGCATGATGAAAAACAAAAACAAGAAGGGCGCGGGGACAGGAGTTTATTAGCATGGGTATCATGCTTACATACTAGCATACCCAGAAATGAATAACTTAAACTTAGGCTTATGTAACATCTCAGGCTGTTAAAACAAAGGAAAAGAAGGAAAGAGAGTTTGGGGCTTCTTGGCAGCAGGAAGGGGCAAGTTATAGGAAGATGACCAGGAATAATAGGGTAAAACTCATTTACTTATGTTTGCTAGTTAGGTTTGTAAAGCAGATTTAAGGCAATGACTTCTCTACTGGTATGAGAAGAGTCCTCTTCTCCCTGGTGTAGATCTGGAAATATCTTTTACAAATGGAAATTTCCTTTACAAACAGACAATTTATGCCCTGTTTTCAGAGCTTTTCCTCTGTCAGCTGGTTCTCAATGGCCTTTAGCTAAAAATAATCCACATGCCAAAGTGGCTTATTTTGGGGTGGCATATTCTGGTACTGTTCAAAATCATAACAAGAATGATGCAAGACCATGAACAAAAATAGTTGATACTTTCTGTGTCATACTAATGTAAAAAAAAATAAATCTTAGACCAAGTTTTAGACTTAAGCATAATGATTAAAATATTGCCAAATAAAACAGTGAGTGCTACATCTGATCTAAACTGGACAAACATAATTTTTAGATAAAACAATAAAGGAATTAGACATCTTAAAAATGAATCAAAAGACATACCATTAATACAGCAACCATGTATTTTAAAATATATCAAGAATATCAAATAACAAAGTTAACCTACCTTTATTGTATAAAACTCTTTAGCTAAGTGTGATGAGTTGAGAACCACTTGGTAAGAAGACACTAGTTTCAAATTATAAGTAAAGTTGCAGCCAAGTTAACATTTATTAACATATAAAAAAGTTAACATTTATTATATTTTAACATATTAAAACATGCAACCTCAAAATATGGCACTTTGACATACTGAGTATCTTGAGCTGCAGGAGTTTGAGAAAATTGAAAAAGCAGGATTCTCACCCTAATGTCCCCACAATTCAACCTTCTTTCCTGAAAGCAGGAGATAAATCTCCCATGTGATAGGCATCCACCCTATACCAGGAGAAAGGAAGATAATTCTTATCACAGAGACAGGAAATCTGGGGCTGCAAACCCGCATAAACAAACCTTGTTAACCTAACCCAAATCTTCCTAGCTACTTCTTTACCATTTACCACTGCTAACCCAAACTCTTCTGTCTTGCCAATTCTTTACACATTTATAGTTTATCTAATGTTATAAAAGCTTCCTAACCTGGTCACTTCTCCAGTCTTCATTCTTTTGTGAAGTCTATCATGTACAGGTAAAATTTTATAAAATTTGCACTTTTCCCTTGTTAATCTGTCTTTGTCAGTTTACTTTTCAGCGCAGCTAGGACTCTATTAGAGTTGAGGAAAATGTTTTCATCTCCTCTAACATCCGTGACTGATAACACTACACTGTTGTCTAAAATCATCAGACAAGGGCACCTGGATGGCTCAGTGGTGGAGCATCTGCCTTTGGCTCAGGCTGTGATCCCAGAGTCCTGGGATTGAGTACTGCATCAGGCTCCCTGCAGGGAGCCTGTTTCTCCCTCTGCCTATGTCTCTGACTCTCTGTGTCTCTCATGAATAAATAAAATCTTAAAAAAAAGAATAAATAAAATAAAACCATCAGGTCAAACATCACCAAGAGTGATAAATGTAGAAAAACTCTATAAAATGGTATTTCACCATTTTTCATGGGTTTAGTACATATTATAAAAACTGAGGGAGAGGGGAGGGGCAAGACGGCGGAAGAGCAGGGTCCCCAAATCGCCTGTCCCCACCAAAATACCTAGATAACCTTCAAACCATCCTGAAAATCTACGAATTCGGCCTGAGATGTAAAGAGAGACCACCTGGAACGCTACAGTGAGAAGAGTCCGCGCTTCTATCAAGGTAGGAAGACGGGGAAAAAGAAATAAAGGAACAAAAGGCCTCCGAGGGGGAGGGCCCCGCGAGGAGCCGGGCTGAGGCCGGGGCGAGTGTCCCCAGGACAGGAGAGCCCCGTCCCGGAGGAGCAGGAGCTGCACCAACCTTCCCGGGCGGGCGGAAAGGGGCTCGCAGGGAGTTGGAGCAGGACCCAGGAGGGCGGGGATGCCCTCGGGCTCCCGGGGACACTAACAGACACCTGCGCCCCGGGAGAGTGCTCCGAGCTCCCTAAGGGCTGCAGCGCGCACGGAGGGACCGACCGGAGCAGCTCGGAGGGGCTCGGGAGCGGCTCCGCGGAGGGGGCTGCGGGGCGGGAGCGCGAATCCACCAGCGCAGGCCCCGGAGCACAGGGCGCCGGGACACAGCCCAGGATCCGGCCTCCCCCGGGACAGGCAGAGGCCGGGAGGGCCCAGGACAGCGAGGACGCTCCTGCCCGGAGCTGAGCAGATCAGCGGCCCCGCCCCGGAGCCTCCAGGCCCTGCGGACGGAGAGCCGAGAGCCCCGAGCCCCGTAGTTCCTGCGGAGGCTGAATCCAGGCTTCCAGAGTTGCCATAGCAACTGCTGCTGTTCCTCCCTGGGGTAAACAACCCCCGCTGAGCCCTGCAGCAGGCAGGGGCAGAGCAGCTCCCCCAAGTGCTAACACCTGAGAATCAGCACAGCAGGCCCCTCCCCCAGAAGACCAGCTGGACGGACCAGTGATACTCCCCCGTGTTCCAATACAACTTGTTTTTGGCCACTCTGCACTGAGCAAAACGACTAGAAGGAAAACCTCACCTCAAAAGAAAGAATCAGAAACAGCCCTCTCTCCCACAGAGTTACAAAATCTGGATTACACTTCAATGTCAGAAAGCCAATTCAGAAGCACCATTATACAGCTACTGGTGGCTCTAGAAAAAAGCATTAAGGACTCATGAGACTTCATGACTGCAGAATTTAGATCCAATCAGGCAGAAATTAAAAATCAATTGAATGAGATGCAATCCAAACTAGAAGTCCTAACGACGAGGGTTAACGAGGTGGAAGAACGAGTGAGTGACATAGAAGACAAGTTGATGGCAAAGAGGGAAACTGAGGAAAAAAGAGACAATCAATTAAGGGACCATGAAGACAGATTAAGGCAAATAAATGACAGTCTGAGGAAGAAAAACCTACGTTTAATTGGAGTTCCCGAGGGCGCCGAAAGGGACAGAGGGCCAGAATATGTATTTGAACAAATCCTAGCTGAAAACTTTCCCAATCTGGGAAGGGAAACAGGCATTCAGATCCAGGAAATAGAGAGATCCCCCCCTAAAATCAATAAAAACCGTTCAACACCTCGACATCTAATAGTGAAGCTTGCAAATTCCAAAGATAAAGAGAAGATCCTTAAAGCAGCAAGAGACAAGAAGTCCCTGACTTTCATGGGGAGGAATATTAGGGTAACAGCAGACCTCTCCACAGAGACCTGGCAGGCCAGAAAGGGCTGGCAGGATATATTCAGGGTCCTAAATGAGAAGAACATGCAACCAAGAATACTCTATCCAGCAAGGCTCTCATTCAAAATGGAAGGAGAGATAAAGAGCTTCCAAGACAGGCAGGAACTGAAAGAATATGTGACCTCCAAACCAGCTCTGCAAGAAATTTTAAGGGGGACTCTTAAAACTCCCCTTTAAGAAGAAGTTCAAGTAACTCTGAACGTGAATGGGCTTAATGACCCCATCAAAAGGCGCAGAGTTTCAGACTGGATAAAAAAACAGGACACATCTATTTGCTGTCTACAAGAGACTCATTTTAGACAGAAGGACACCTACAACCTGAAAATAAAAGGTTGGAGAACCATTTACCATTCAAATGGTTCTCAAAATATACCCTAAAAACTACAGAACACTTCTGAAAGAAATTGAGGAAGACACAGAGATGGAAAAATATTCCATGCTCATGGATTGGCAGAATTAATATTGTGAAAATGTCAATGTTACCCAGGGCAATTTACACGTATAATGCAATCCCTATCAAAATACCATGGACTTTCTTCAGAGACTTAGAACAAATTATTTTAAGATTTGTGTGGAATCAGAAAAGACCCCAAACAGCCAGGGGAATTTTAAAAAAAGAAAACCATATCTGGGGGCATCACAATGCCAGATTTCAGGTTGTACTACAAAGCTGTGTTCATCAAGACAGTGTGGTACTGGCAGAAAAACAGACACATAGACCAATGGAACAGAACAGAGAACCCAGAAGTGGACCCTGAACTTTATGCTCAACTAATATACGATAAAGGAGGAAAGACGATCCACTGGAAGAAAGACAGTCTCTTCAATAAATGGTGCTGGGAAAATTGGACATCCACATGCAGAAGAATGAAACTGGACCACTCTCTTGCACCATACAGAAAGGTAAACTCAAAATGGATGAAAGATCTAAATGTGAGACAAGATTCCATCAAAATCCCAGAGGAGAACTCAGGCAACACCCTTTTTGAACTTGGCCACAGTAACCGGAGAAGGACAAACAGTGTATGTTCTCATTCATTTGGGGAATATGAATAATAGTGAAAGGGAATATAAGGGAAGGGAGAAGAAATGTGTGAGAAATATCAGAAAGGGAGACAGAACATAAAGACTTCTAACTCTGGGAAATGAACTAGGGGTGGTGGAGGGGGAGGAGGGCGGGGGGTGGGGGTGAATGGGTGACGGGCACTGAGGGGTACACTTGACGGGATGAGCACTGGGTGTTATTCTGTATGTTGGTAAATTGAACACCAATAAAAATTAATTTATAAAAAATAAAAAAATAAATAAAAAAAATAAAAACTGAGGGAATTGACAAATCACTAACATCACAAAATCATGTGATTTCTGAAATATTTTAGTTATATATAAATAATATAATATATTTATATATAAGTACAAATGTATATTTAATTTATATAAATTAATTAAAATTTAAATATAAAATTATATACAAAATTATATGTGTATTTGTATATAATTTTTTTAAAGATTTTATTCATTTATCCATGAGAGACACAAAGAGAGAGAGAGGCAGAGACACAGCAGAGGGAGAAGCAGGCTCCATGCAGGGAGCCTGACGTGGGACTTGATCCCGGGTCTCCAGGATCAGGCCCTGGGCTGAAGGCGGCGCTAAACCACTGAGCCACCCAGGGATCCCCTATTTGTATATAATATATATACTTAATTATATATACATTTAACCTAAATGAATAAATAAACTTAACCTAAAGAAGACTGAGCATTTCTTCGGAGTTGTTAACTCTTTCCATGCAACTCAGCAGTAGAAACCTATCAAATAAACCTAATTGTATTTAGTGCCTTTCTTTCTTATGGTTAAAGAATAAATCTCTGAAATTTGCAGAGGTCTTCAGAAATATCTCAAAGGTAGTATTAAGTGCAAAAGACATTCTTAAATTTTAATGGAATTGAATTGAATGTTAAATAATTAGAATCCAATCTGGAGAAAGAGAAACCAACAAATTATCAAAAGAGTGATTATTTATTAATAAAGGATTATGAGTACCTGAGAAATGATACTTGGTTAACATTTGAATATAATGTCTATAAAACTTTTAAAAATTAGCACCGAAGAAAACATGATTGTAAAGACATTAGTTCTTTCACGAAGAATCGTTGTTTTCTTAAATAATTAAGGCCATAAATTTAAACATATAAAGATATCATATCTTTGCTATTTAGACAGGTTACACAGAAAAAAAACTCTGAAGGTTCATATTGCAGGAATAGTCAGTAAACAGTAAACCAAGGAAATCTGTATCACTTAGTAACTGGCCAACTTACACATTTAAGAAGATCACTTCTGGTCTTAGAACCTGCTGGATTGCAAATGAATATGGGCAAGGAAATAATGAAGTATCCTCAGCCTTGACATTAAAAAGAAAAGGTATGAACAGTCTGTTCTCAGCATTCTTTCAAGAGACTTTGAATGACCCAAAGGCTTAGACTTCTGGAAGAGAAGTTACAGAATGTCAGCCATTGAATCCCAGTGGAAATAGTCTTGTAAGGCACCTTAAGCGACTCTCTCAGTGGTAAAATTCCAGGACGTGGATCCTAAGATTCATGTTTCTAAATAACAAACACAAATCAATTAAAAATGATTAGAAGAGCATCTGAACGAAATACCTCCAACTGAGGATACTTAAAAAAATATCCTGGAATCAGAACACTGTCAGAAGACTGCTAAACCAAGACCTCTGTATGAAGCCAATGACAGTACAAATTAAACAGCCTCCACCCTAGGTCTTTGCAGCAAGGCTACCTATATGCCAAGGGCTATAGATTAGCATATTGTCTTTCTTCTGACACTTTATTTAACCTTTTAGCCCGCTTCTTTCCATTTAGCTGAGAATGGAATTACAGTATCACATTGCTGATTTAGATCAGAATTTAGATCAGAATTATTGTAGAATTCTACAATATTAGAATTCTGATGACTTAATTCTCATTCCTTAAACTTAATGAGGAGAGGTCCTTCAAATATCATAATATTATGTTTCTTCTTCCCGAAATGTACACCAAGAGATTATCATACATTCTAGCTACAGCATTAGATCTTGTGACTATTATTTTTAATATCTACTACCCGGTTCCTCTGGATAAAAATCTCATCTCCATTCATCTAAATACTTCAGAGAATCATTTACCTTCCCCTGGACACTTCTGGTAGATGAAATGGTCCCACATTATTAATGCCAACATTTAGTTGTGTTAGAATTGGACGAGAAATAGGAAAATGTATCTATGAGAAATGATTAGGGGACACCTGGGGGCGGGGGACTAAGCTCTTAAAGTGCCTGCTTTCGACCCAGGGCCTGACCCTGGAGACCCGAGATTGAGTCCCATGTTGGGCTCCTTGCATGGAGCCTGCTTATCCCTCTGCCTGTGTCTCTGCCTCTCTCTCTCTGTATCTCTCATGAATAAATACATTTAATAAATTAAATTTAATAAATAAAATCTTAAAAAAAAAAAGAAATGAGATGTTCACAGGGGCTGAAGAGGCAGCAGAGTTGGGAACTCACATGGGCTCTCCTTTGTGTCCTCAGGTATTCATTTTTCATAGATATCTCTACCCAGGGAATTTCCCTTCCCAAGGAATAAACAGATGGAATGAATATTCCTGTCATATCAAATGATATCTACATTTAGGAGTTTCATCCCATTCGACTATCATGTCTTACATATACATCAAGACCTGACTTGCTTACCACATGCAAACCTGCGAGGTGCCTAACGAGTAAATGACCTCAGTTTCTCCAACAATAAAGAATTGGTGACAGCACCAGCTCTCCCCACCACCTCCCAAGCTGAGGTTGGATTGTGCCTGAGACCCACACAGCACACAAAACACTCCTCCAGTTAGTTGCCCAGAATACTAAATCATTAGTTTTTTAAACTCTCAAATCACTCAACATGGTAATTTGGACAATCAGAATTATTCAGTTTTGTTAAACCACGTTCTCCTAGCCCTTCCTCTGCCTTCTAAACTGTATTTCTTTCCATTTTTAGTAGGCTCTGTGCCCTAAATAGTGCTGGAACTCAGAACTCCCGAGATTAAGAGTTCCTTGGCCCACCGACTGAGCCAGCCAGGTTAGCACCCCCTGCACCTGCTCCCCGCAGCACCCCGGCTCACAGTACCCGATGGGAGCTCTCTCACCGTGCTGGGTTCGCCTTCCTGGGAAACGGACATTCAACCCAACAGCGCCAGTCTGGGCATTCAGTAGGATTAAAACAAAACAAAACAGCAATCACGACATTGACCTTATAGACTTGACACTATTTGCTAGTCCAGGGGGTGTCTTTGCCATCACTACCGTGCTGTACTGTACTCCATTACCTCATGGAGCAACTAGAAACATCCATGTCGGGCACTGAGGGGGGCAGTTGGCAGGATGAGCACTGGGTGTTATGCTATATGTTGGCAAATTGAACTCCAATTAAAAAAAAAATTTAAAAAAAGAAACATCCATCTCTAAACTGGCTTTCCAAAGCGGAACATGTGGACTCTGAAAAATGTTTACTTGGCCAGGATTCACCAGTTTAGCATCCCAGCTGTGTGAGGTGCGACCAAATCCAATCGTTGTTCTGGTTTGCATGGATTGCCACCACTAATCACGTATTCCTTGTCCAGGAAAATTAGATTTCACATTAAAAACTTTCCATCAAGTCTATGTCTATGCTTCTGATAGTCCACATGCCAAGAACTTCTGACACTAAACATAGCAATAAACCCTGTGCACTGACTTTCACTAGCATGATATCATTTCAGAATTGTCTCTGTTGTCATCTTCCTTACTTGACAAAATAAATTAAATTCAGTTTTCTTACATCATTACAGAGTTCTTTATTTGAAGTCGGAGCTTTCCTATGATTTCGGGGATCACAAGGTAAATTGAGCAGCTTCACCGTATACCCAAATAGCATCTTCCATACAAATATTAGGATCTATTTTTTTTTCTATTTTTGTGAAAAAAATTGGAATTTTCATAGGGATTGCACTGACTGTGGATCAACCAGGTAGTATGGACATTTTACAATATTGATTTTTCCAATCTAAGGATATGGAAGATCTTTCCTGTTATTTGTGTCTTTAATTTGTTTCATTAATGTCTTATAGTTTCTAGTACGCACTTTATTCACCTTCTTGGTTAAATTTATTGCTAAGTATTTTATTCTTTTTTAACGCCAATGGTATTTTTAAGGTCAGTGGGATTATTTTCTTAATTTCTCTTTCAGTGAGTTTGTTGTTACAGTATTTTCGTATGTTGATTTTGTATCTTGCAACTTTACTGAATTTCATTTTGGATAAATAAATTTCAAAGATCTAATATACAGTTTGGTAACTATAATAATAATGTAATAAAATACTTGAAACTTGCTGAGAATAGACTCAGGAAGGCTCATTGCACACACAAAAGAAAGTTACCTATGTGAGCAACGAATGTGTTAGTTAACTTGATTGAGGTAATCATTTCACAATGTATACATATATCAAATCATTGTTTTGCATATTTTAAATATACACAATTTTATTTGTCAATTATTCCTCAAACAAGCTGGAGGCGTGCTTGGGTATCTCACTTGGTTGAGTGTCTGACTCTTAGTTTTGTCTCAGGTCATGATCTCATGGGTTGTGGGATGAAGCCCGAATACCAGCTCTGCAATTAGTGTGGAGTTGGCTTGAGACTCTCTCTCTCCCTCTACCCCTTTCCTCCAACACACATGTTCTCACTCATGCTGTCTCTCTCTCTCAAATAAATAAATCAATATTTTTTTTAAAAAGCTGAAAAAACAGCTGCTTCTCCTTAAACTGAAATTTCATTCACATTATAAGAAAATGGTAATTTGAAACTTCCAATTTACTACTCTTTGACCAGATAGTTTCCAATATGTAGAAATTGGAACATTTCTGTAATAGTAGTTTTTGAATCAGATTTTTTTTAGAGATTTCTAGGAATTGATTTTTTCTGTATACAAAGATGTGTCTATCACTTTAAATTATTTGCTTCAGCTATAACATCATATCATCATATTTTTAAAATATTTTTAATGTATTTATTTGTGAGGGAGAGACAGAGCACTAGCAGAGGGTAGGCAGAGGGAGAGGGATAAGCAGACCCTCCCCTCCCAAATCCAGGACCTGGAGATCATGACCTGAGGCAAAGGCAAATGCCTAATCATCTGAGCCACCCAGGTGTCCTAAATCATCATATTTAATAGCATGAAGTAAAATGCACAAATCTCAGATTTTGATCTCCTGCTAAAAGCAAAATTACTGATAAATGTATAGTTGTTTTGCCAACTGAAAACCAGATACATATTACCATTTATTAAATTTGCATGGTAGGTGGTTATTCTTCCTTGCTTTAGTGCTTGAGCTGTTTACAGACAATAATAGAGATAAACTATTAGTAATTGCTATTATAATCAGCACTTAATTGGATTAGGTAGTGATGAAATATAACAGTTGCTGAGCTATTTTGAGGACTTCTCATGTTGGACAAGTGGCAGTAAAAAAAGGAAACCCTAATGAAACTGTGTGTTAAGATGACCAAATCTAGTGCCAAATGAAGACGTTTTGATGGAATTTTATTGACCTTGATTTGGGAAACTTGACCTGTACTAATTAATTGAAGATTGTCTGGATATGAGCTTTAATAAAAAGTTTCAGATAAAACTTTACCTCATTTAGTGATCATTTTATGAAAAAAATGCTTTAACTATTTTAAATGAAAATGACTGCATGATGGCAACTGAAATATATATTTCAATAAATGGCTCTTACTGGGATCCCTGGGTGGCGCAGCGGTTTAGCGCCTGCCTTTGGCCCAGGGCGCGATCCTGGAGACCCAGGATCGAATCCCACGTCGGCTCCTGGTGCATGGAGCCTGCTTCTCCCTCTGCCTGTGTCTCTGCCTCTCTCTCTCTCTCTGTGTGATTATCATAAATAAATAAAAAATTTAAAAAAAAATAAATGGCTCTTACATTAAATGTCCCCAAACAGCTCGATTAGATATGCTCTTACAAATGTTTCCTGTTTTTCTTCCTTTTCCAAATAGAATATTGCCTGCTAATTTCTAGTCTCTTCTCTTCAAAGGACTTTTAATTCGAAAAATAAAACAAAATACAATGTTGCCTAATACAAGGCACAGTTGGTTTTTGATGAGTGACTGCAAGGAGTTCCCAGGATTGTAGAGCATGATATAGTACATGGACTTAGGGACTTATATTTTCACTTTTCTGTGCCATTTTAAGTATTTATAAGTTTATAAGCTTAACTCTCTATCCAAGAACTAAAAAGAACTGCTTAGTAAAAATCAGTTATGTTGTCCTTATGATATTATAGATAATATGAATCTACCTTGTCTCTCAAATAGCTCTGCCTCTTAACCTTCACTCTTGTGTGACGGCCTCTTCTTGAATGTGACTTGGGATTAGTGACCCACTCGTAATGAACAGATCGTGACAAGGTGTGTCCCTTGCAAGGTTATGTTACAATAAATAATATGGCTTCTGCTTTCTCTTGCTGCTCCTCCCCCTCTCTCCCCTCCTCTCTTTCAGCCAACTGCCTTTTGGGAACTGCCCCATGGTGAGGTCTACATGGCAAACAATTAAAGGGGGCTTCTCATCAACAGCCATTGAGGAACTAAGGCCTTCAATCTAACAACCCTTAAGGAACCGAATCCTCCCCAGAATCTTATGAGTGAACTTGCAAGCTGATCCTCCCCCAATGTAGCCTTCGGGTATGACCACAGCTACACCTGATACCTTGATTGCAGCCTTGTGAGGGAGCTTGAGGTTAAGCCATAGATGTATTCCTGAACCACACAAACTTTGACATAATAAATACCTGTAGTTTTCAGGTGATAAATAATAGCTATCACAGCTATTTTATAGTTGATTACCTAATCATAGGTCCTTTGTGATTTGAGGGTCACATTTCCCTACTTTACCTATTTCACAATTCTTGATTGCATGTCAGAAATTTGGTATTAAAAAATGATAGACACTGAAGTAAATAATATTTATCATCAGCAAAGACATACCCTTTCTTCTGTCAGCCCTCACCAGTGGGACCTAAATCAATCTAATGTGTTGTTGGCTGGATTTAGGATTTGTTGAAGCTTTAGTCAAATTAAGATCACCACTGTCTTCATAAGTTGTAAGTTTAGTCTCCCTTCAGGAGAGCTTGAAATCTGAGCACAGTTAAGACCCCAGTCTCATTCTCTCTCTCTTTCTCTCCCTCCTACCACTCCCCCCCACCCCTGCTTTGTAGCCCAGTTGCCAGCTCCACAGGCCACTAAAGATGTCTCTGTAGTTTCCAACCCAACGCTCAACTTCCTGTACATTCGAGAGATCTCATACTATTGTCCTGTGCTGAGCCTTCCTCACACTCTGGCATGGCCTCACAAAAGACCCATATGACTCAGGAGTATCTTTCTCATTGTCCTGCTCGGCCCCCATTTGTTGGTTTAGTGGCCCTGGCAAATGCCTATGGGAAAGAACTGGTAGACAGATATGTCTCCACTTTACATCTGGGGCACTTTAGGGTTCCAATCCCTCTCACCAATTCATGTGGGTATGTGAAAAGGATACTAAAATGTCAACTGGGTATCGCTTCGGTCTAGGCAGGCTTGTTTCTCTTCCCAGCATGCACTCATGGAAGAAGGTGGCTGTAAGCTACTTTTTTCCTAATCAGAGATTGTCCCTTTCTAGAATTTAGTTTATTTTGATTTATTTGCATTCCACATCTCAGGTGTATTTTTTTAAAAATGCATTATTTTCTAGCTTGTTTCCAGGTTTTTTTTCTCTGTGTTATGATGGGACCATGGTGTCTTATTACTTTCTACAACTCAACTGGAACCTGAGTTTTCATGGATTTTAAGTTTAAACATCTAGCCAGAACAGAGTTCATTTCTTTTCCAAATGCCCAGAGCCTCTTAGACATCTTTGCATGGATGCTTAATAGATATCTCAAAATTAAAATGTCCAACACTAAGCTCATGCTTATATTCCCAAAACCTGTCACCCATATAGGGTCCCCAAATTACATAATGGCAAGTCTATTCTTTTAATTGTTCAGATGAAATCTTTAACTTTTCCCCACACCTACATATATTCTTTAAGGAAATACTCCCAGTTTTTTCTTCATAATGTATTTTGCATCAGACCTCTTCTTACCACTTACATTGCTGTCACCTTGGCCCATCGTCTCTTTATTAGAATGCAACTCTAACTGGTGTTCTTCCTTCCGTACATGACTAACTACCCCTCCTAGAGTCTATGCTTCATTGAGCAGCTGGAATGATTTTTTTCACAGCATAAATCAGATCAAGACACCATTCTATTCAAAGCCCTGCAATGTCCTGCATTTAATCAAACCGAAGTCCTTAAAATGGCCTATAAGGCACTAGGTGATCTGCTCACACACTCACCCCTGCCAAAATTGTCAAGTTCACCTCATCTTTCTCTTCCCTACACTCATTCTACAACAGTCACGCTGCCCTTGTTTCCCCCAAACAGCAAATATACTCCCATCTCTGGACCTTTACACTGTATCCTCTGCCTGGAATGTTGTTTTGTTTGTTTTCTCAGACATCTTCATGTCTTATGCCCTTAGCTCCTTCAAATCTTTCTGAACATCCTATTCTCAGTAAAACTCATGTAATAGTGCACCTTATTTCCAACTTTCCTTACTTTGCTATATATTTTTTTCCAAGTAACTTATCGCATTCCAGCATTTTGTGAATGCATCTATCTACCTACGTATATATGCACTTGTGCTTGATGTTATGTGTCAACTTGCTTGGGCCACAGGGTACCCATATAGTTGGTCAAACATCATTCTGGATGTTTGTTTAAGGGTGATTCGGCTGATACTAACATTTGAATTGGTTCAGTGAATAAAACGTATTACTCTTTCTAGTGAGGGTGGGCCTCATCCAAACTGTTGATAACTTGGATAGAACAAAAAGGCCAACCATTCCCCAAATAAAGGGAAATTCCTCCTGCCTGCCTGACTTTAATCTGAGACATGGGTTTTATTCCTGTCTTTAGATTCAAACTAACATATTGGCTTTTCCCGGTCTTAAAACTGCCACCCTTGGATTTGGAACTACACTATCTATTCTCATGTTTCTCAGGCTTTCAGACTCATACTGGAACTATACCATTGGTTCTCTTTAGTCTTCAGCTTGCTGACTCACCCTATAGAACTAGGGATTTGTCAGCCTCCATAATTGTGAGCCAATTCTATATAATTATCTATCTATCTTTCTATCTATCTATCTATCTATCTATCATCTGTCTATCATCTATTATCTATCTCCTATTGGTTATATTAGTTATGTTTCCCTGCAGATTTTTGATGAATATACTACCTATCTATCATCTAATTTTTTTGTATTTATATTTTATCTATCCCTCCACCAGAATGTAAGACTCTCAAGAGCAAGTATTTTCATGTCCTGTTTACTGCTGCACTCAGTTTTTAACAGACTCGAAAAAAAAAATTTTTGGCTTTCAAAATATAATTCAAGTGCATTTATTTTGAAGCTTATTCTAATTTATTTTTTGCTTGCTACTGTGAATTATCCAATTTATGTCAAATTTTTTAATATATTACTCTTGCCATATAAAATGTACAAGTAGGTTAGAAGCATATTGAATCACATGGAAAGCTAATAAGAGCAGCAAGTTCATATTACCAACATAACAGGATGACCAAATATTGATCTGAATGTTTGACATATATGACCTTATACAATTTTCACATCACACCCATTTTTTAGATGAGAAAATTGAAGTAACTTTTCCAAGATTACTCAATGGCTAAAAAATAGAGCAAAGACTGGAGGCCAGAGATTCTGGTTCTGAAACCCATGGTTTTACTACCATGTTATATCATACTATCACTAAATGTCTTGTAACTCCTCCATGAAGTCTAATTCCATTAGGAAGTAAGGCCCAACGCCAAGCTTTTTGTCTATTATTACCCCAAAATTATAGAAATTAAATTTTACATTTTTTTTTTATCATGTGTCTTTCTTTGCCTATAGGTGGCACAGACTTTCTCAGTCAGTCAGTTTGGCTACTACAACAAATACTATACTGATGTCCTAAAATGTCTACCATCTTTCCCAGTACACAATGGTTAATATAAAATTTGGTAAATTGAACTCGGGTCTTTGGGTGTCAATGCTATCTAACACTATAGTTTATCACAGAAAGGCTGTGCCCAATTCAACCTTGTATCTCTTTTGGAAAATTCTTCCTATCTCAGTAAAATGGGTATAAGATGTGTCCATATTGCACTTTCTCTTTTATTTGTGTTAATATTATATTTTCTCTAAAGGACACAAACACCTCTTTCCTTGAATTGAAAGTTTTGGGGTTTTTTGTTTGGTTTTGTTTTTTTTTGTTTTTTACTTCCTAACTGTTTGATATGCTCTTGTGTAAATTCTGCTTTGATTGTATTCCAAGTCAATGTGAAAAATTTTGCAGGTGCTTGGTTAAATTAATGCTCTTTCATAATCAAGTCTTTAAATCATAAGACCATTTCACAAATAAAGAAGAACTTTGCCAAACTTTAAAAAATGGAATTGCAAGAGCAAACAAGTTAATTAATTAGCTACAGCTTTGTTTTTGAAGACAAAAGAATGAGTTTATTCCTCTGTTAAAACATTCTAGAAATATACATATACCACACTTTATATATAAGCCAAAAAAATAGTAAGAGAATGTATACCTCTTACTGGCTTAAATATATACAAGGACAATATCATATGTAAAGTACTGGGGTTGAATTAAATATTGAAATTGGAGTCCTGAGTAGAATGAAATGTAAATTACATCAGTTTTACCTTAATAAAGTTTCTGTTTCCCTAAAATCGGTTCCTGTCAATTTTTGGAACTTCATAATATTTTGTTAGGCACACGGTTTTATATGTTTTCCTCTACTTCCAGGCTATAGATTTCTTAAAGGCCAAGTTCCTATCTTACTAATATTTGTATACTTTGCATTTCTATAGACCTGACACCTGGGAGGATTTGAATAAGTTTTAAGAGAAAACAAATCAATGTAGACTAAATCTAGTTTAAAGTTAATAATTGATGATGAGAATGTCAATAAAAAATGGTGAGATTAATGATTATTTTACATTTGTAGGGATTTTGTTCTGCTTTTTATCTCCCCATTAGATACACAGACTAAAGTCCTTTTCTTAATGTTTCCAACATTATTCTTTTTAGGAAATCAGAATTTATTTAAAAAATAACATATGTCTTCCATAGCTTTAGAAACTATGTCTCTTTGATAATCTTTATTTGATATCTGTCTTTGGTATTAATGCAGAAAATATGATCTGTATAATTATAAAATTTTGCTATTTGATCTTCCAGTTTAAGATCATACTCTATCTGATGTGAAGGGAAGCTTCAAGAGGCAAGGTGCTGTAATTCAATATGTACAGCCTTCAAAATCAGTGTCATAAAACCTAAGCTTCTGACACAGAATGAGCAAAATAACATTTTTATTGTTTTATTTATTTTATATTTTTAATATATTTGTATTTGTTGTAGTTCTCTAGAAAATACTGGGATAGAGTAAGCAGTGAAGAATTTGTTTCAACATTTCTTCAACAGGTATTTATTCCTTTATGTGTGCAGGACTGGGCTAGTACTCATACTAAAATGTAATCTTGGAACTTCATTAGATGACTTTGATGACCTACTTTAGGATAGAAGAATATTGGCATACAGTATCAGTTTAAGAAACTCCATTGTTTAGAAATTAATTTACTGAAGAACAGTGGCAATTGGATCACACAACTTGAAGAGAACCAAAAGAAAAAAATAGTATTAGTTGTTATTACTGTCAGGAGGACTAACTAGTACCTGAGAATGGAACCAAATGACTTATAGCAAAGAAAAAAATAAAAGCGGAAAAGTAAAGAAGATAGGACAACAGAGAAAGAGGATAGAAGAACATGGAATGAGAAAGAGAGAGGCTGAGTTAGTGAGGAAAGGGGATTTAGGGTCACCAGTATGGTTTTGGAATCTCTTAAAGGCGTCAAGCCAACAATTAACTTCTCTTCTACCTCTACCACCACTACTATCACCACCATGGTTATAGGTGATACAAATCTCTAAAACTCTGATTATAAGTCAAGGTTAGGTTTTAATGTCATGATTAGATTTCAGGTTTGTTTCTGTTTTGTTTTATGAGAAGTTCTAGAAGCCAGCAACTATCAACCCCCTAAAGTTCTAAAGAACATCCCTGAGTGATCATGACACTTTCCCGCTGAGCAGATATGGCCTATCTATCCATTGCATAAAATTTAGATAACCACAACCAACACATAATAGATGATTTTTGGAATTGAACTTATTTTCCACTCCTGCAGTTAACAATATTAAGGAATTATTTATACCTTCCATTCACCAAATATATTAATCAAGTCATGCATTGCCTGATTCTGAAAGTACTTATATTCTAGTGAGGGAAAGAGATAATAAAATAATAAATAAATAAAATGTCAGTTTGTATAAATGCCATGGGATAAAATTAAGCTAAAGTAAGACTTTAAGGAATTTTGAAAGTGGTAGAAGATGCTGTTTATATTTGTTGGAAGATATTTTGTTAAGTGTCAAACTGAGGAAGAATGGGGAACATATATCAGGTAGAGGGATTGGCAAGTGAAAATATCTGAAGAGAGAGCATATTTGGTGCATATTAAAGGAACAGCAAGAAGGCTAGTATGCCAGGGATAAGGTCAGTGAAATAGGAGGAGCGGGCCTTATAGGTTTTATAGCAATTTTACTTTCTTCTGATTCAGGTAAGAAGTTATTGAAGGTTTTTGGCCAGTGGGTGACATTATATGACCTGCATTTCAAAGTTGCTTTTTTTTTTTTTTTCTGTCTACTTAGCTGAGAACGAGATTGTAAGGAATCAAGAGAAGTGTAAGAACAGTTTGGAGGCTGTCATTAAAATCCAAGGAGTGGCACCTGGGTGGCTCAGTCAGTTAATCATCTGGCTCTTGATTTTGGCTCAGGTCATGAATGCAGGGTTCTGGGATCAAGCCTCACTCCATGCTAAGCTGGGAATCTGCTTGAGTATCTCTCACTCCATCTCTTTCTGCCCCTCCCCACAAGCTCTCTAAAATAAATAAATAAATCTTTTAAACCATCCAAGGAAAGAATAATATGGTCTATAATTGCCTAAATCTGGTTGGAGCAGTAAATAATGACAAGCGGATACATTTGAAAATAGAAACAACAGTATTTGATGATGAATTGGATACGGACTATGAATGAAATGGAAAAACCTAGTATAACTTCAAAATTTTAGGCCTACATGGAAGATAAGATTAGCATCAAACTAAAATGAAAAAAGACTACAGACTGAGCAGAGTTAGCAAAGTGTATCAGTCGGGATAGATTAATTTATGTTGTGAGAACAAATAACTCCAGGGTCTCACGTGCTAAACACAATGAAAATGTATTTATGGCTATGACACATGCCCAGAGAAAATTGGAAACAAATTGCTGTTTGTCACAGCCTCTCAGGGTCCCCGGTTCACTAAGAGTCCATGTTGCTATGAAAGTTAACAATCACTGTGGCACAAGTCAGGAAACATTGACTCATGCACTAAATCTTAAAATTTCTTTCCAGAAATTAGACTCAACTTATAACTAATATCTTATTTGCCAAAGAAGGTCATATATTCACATTTATATTCAACAAGGAGCTGGAGGTAAATTTTTGCCATGTGTCTGAAAGGCTGGGCATATTTGGTAAATAGTGCTTAGTTATGCTCCAGAAGACATTTATATTTGAAAATGCTAAATTGGTCATTCTGATTAGACATCCAACTAGTGATGCCAAATACAGAGTTGCCTATACAGTTATAAAGTTCAGGACAATAGGGCAGCCTGGGTGGCTCAGTGGTTTAGTGCAGCCTTCGGCCCGGGGCCTGATCCTGAACTGGGGATCAAGTCCCAGGTCAGGCTCCCTGCATGGAGCCTGCCTCTCCCTCTGCCTGTCTCTCTCTCTCTCTCTCTCTCTCTCTCTCTCTCTCTGTGTGTGTGTGTCTCATGAATAAATAAATGAAATCTTAAAAAAAAAAAGTTCAGGAGAATAATTTGGTTTAGAATCAAATGTTTAAAGCTATAATCTTGGCTATGTATGAATGTCTCTGTATGAAAGTGTATGCAGAGAAAAAGCCCAAGAACTACACCATGAAACACACAGAATTGGGGGGTCAGAAAAGTAGGGAAAACAACGGAAATTGAGAAAGTGTACCCACTGAGCAAGGTAGGAGAAAAACTGAAGGAAAATGTTGTCCCCAAAGCCAAAGGAATAAAATAATTCAGAAATGAGAGAGCAATCACATACACTTAATGCTAATAATGATGGCATTGAGCTCAACCACTGGACTAGTAAGTGTGGAGATCATTGATGACTGAAATGATAGCTTTCCTGTAAAATGATAATAAAAAAATTCCTGATACAGCAGGTGAAAAGAGATTTGGAAGAAATGAAGTTGTGACAATGATTTTACGAGTTTTGATATAAAAGAGAAAATACCTGGAGAAAGAATAGGGTCAAATGAGGGTCTTTCCTCTCCTTTTTAAAGAAAGTTCTATTAAAATATGTTTTTATGCTTATGAAAATGATATAGCAGAGAGAGAAAAATGATGATGCAGAAGAGTATTTCAGATTTCTTTAAGAATAAAGTGGAAATTGTGTGCTTTTGACTGAACAAATTTTGAAGTTTTAATACCTTAAGCATTTTCACACTGTTTTTCACTCTTGGTTTCTTTTTGTGTCATGTAGAAAGAAGAGAATAAGTATCATTAGGTCAAGAGGAATCTGCAATCTGTTGGATACTGTTGCAACAGCAGATTGAAAAGTAGACTCTCAGAAAATTCCTTAAAATAAAATAGCTATTATAAGATATATTTGAACAAGTAAAAGGACTTTGCATGCCAATCAACGAGAAATCCTTGCTGTGTTCCAGAGCTCGACGTAATTGGACTGACTATAAAATAGAGAATTAAGGTGACTTAGAAAAGAAAATTCTAATCAAATGCTGGAAATAGACTAAACTGTAATATAAATCTAGGCGGGAATTTTGGAAAGGGACGGTACTATGCTAATGTTATACATTTGTGCTACCTGCTTAGCCATGTGGGAACAACTCTTGTGGATGCACCACCTGGACACTCTGGACAATGAGTCTAAGAGAAGGTGCCAGCAAGATGTAAGTGGACAAAACAGAAAGACCTCCACTGCCTCGTTGTTTTGGATACCTTGTTAATTCTAGCTTCTACTGTTTTTACTCCACAGTTCCAGTTCTCATTAGGTTCCAATTACACTGGTTCTCCCCCACCATTCACTTCTTCCCTACTGCTTTTGATTCCTGAGACCTCAGGATCTCTTTTTGGTTTCCTTAGACTTGTCACACTCTCTAAATAGTTTCTTTTTTGCAGCTTTTGCATTTGAATTATCTGAGGGTGAGTCAGTGTTAATTCAGTTATATCTTTACATATTTTATAGGACACATCATATACTTGACATATATGCTCTAGTCTATTACTGTCATTACTAATTTTGATACTTGTATGGGTCTAATTTGACCAATGAGAGCCCATGCAAGTCAGACGTTGTATCCTTTTAGCCTGTCCTATCTAGTTTTGGAGTTCTCTCTGGCACAATATTTATTTTTGGGCTCAGTATATATTTTTCCCTGCCCAATACTGGACTTGGCCATTTCCCCAAGGATCCTAGTTCCATGTAGTGGTAGATGACATTTCAAAATGAATCAGGGTACTAAATGTGCACCTTGTTTTAGAGGTGTCATAGATTTCTTAGCCTTTTCTCAGCTCTTAGCCCTTAGAAAATATATATCTTTATTGAATAATAAATTAATACTAATATTCCTAAGTGTAATTCAACACTCTGTGCTTCTTTTTGCTTATCTCATTTCATATTTATATACTCTTTAAAAAAACTTATTTGAATAAAATTGATTATGTATCTGCTGAGTTTACCTGGCAAGCTAGCATAAGCTACTTTCTTTTGTTTTTTGTTTTTTTGTTTTTTTCTTTTGTTTTAAAAGGACTAGAATCAAGGTGATTTTGCATATCATAGGTAAGCTCTCTTAATTGTAGAAATATACCTCATGTTAAAGAGCATTGCATGCTGAAAATACATATTTTATTTATGCAATGATCACATTCTACATTTTATGATAGATTATCTGATGAAATATACACAGTCTAGGGAAGGTTACTGAGTCACTATTTATGAAAAGCAGTTTGAAGGCTAATGTAGTGATCTAAGCAAGAGATAACTAAGGAGCAGAGATTACCTTGGAATTCAGCCTCCAGCATAGATGTTCTTAAAAATATTAACCAATCTTTGTATTCTACATAAAATAAATATGGAACATAAATGAAATGATTATTCAGACATCGTTGAGTAACTTATAGGTAAGAAATCTTATTCTTGAGAATAAAGTATCATGTAAATTGTCTTAAGTGAAAAAAAATGAGGCATTAAGAAAAGAAAAATGCAAGGCATCTGGATGGCTCAGTCAGTTAAGCCTCTAACTCTTGATTTTGGCTCAGGTCATGATCTCAGGGTCCTGAGGTCAAGCCCTGCACCAGGCTCTACACTCAATGGAGAGTCTGCTTGAGATTCTCTCTCTCCCTTTCCCTCTACCCCTCCTTGCAGCATGTGTGCTTTCTCTCTTTCTCTCTGTCTCAAATAAATAAATAAATCTTTACCAAAAAAAAAAAAAAGACAAATGCATAAATCAAAAGTCTATTCTGAAATGAAAAGGATAACCACAGAGATTGGCATATTTATGAGAAAAACCCTCAAATCAAAAGTTGGAAGTCCATACATTGATTGCCAATATGAATAAAAAAATATTCAAGTCCATTAGCTTATTAATTAATCAAAGTCCATTATGTCTTCAAAGGTTAAAATTGAACTATGTTCTAATAAGAATTTTAAGACTCTTCTATCACAAGATGTGAAGACAAAGCCTCATAGTAAAAGAAAATGTCTAGATTTCTGATTAGATCAAGAGGAGGCCTCCCAAAATAGTCTCAGGGTAAATTGAATGCTCCAACCTGCATTTCTCTCCCTGCGACCAGTTAGTGCTTGAAAATGATAAGGTTAGCCTAGGAAAGAACAAAAGGAAATTAAAGATATCACTGTCACAGACTTGTGGTTTCAAGAGGCCAATCTAAGCCCTTATAAATCATCAGTGTTAGATTAAGCTGTTGTTCTGGGAAATATCTTAGGTCAAAACTGCATAGCACAGCTCCTATAAATACCCTCAGAATATTTATTTCTCTATTGCTTGTATACTAATTTCTTACCCTCTAAAGGGGAAATAGCATACCCTTACATTGGATTCCTTCCTAAGTGGCCGGAAGCTTCAGCTCTGTGCACAGTAACCACAAGAAGCAAGCATCCCCATTAACCACTCAATCTGATTATTAACCTCTAAAAATAAAACACAAGTTGGAAAGCTTATTTCCCCCAAAGAAAGGGAAAAAGAAATCAATAATGACTTAGATTCTATTTGCGAACTAAAATGCTCAAGCTGCTGAATAAAATGTGTCACGATGTGACAGTGTTAAAAAAAAAAAAAACTTACTGGAAAAGCTTGCAAAAGAAAAAAAAAGAAAGAAAGAACGAAAGAAAACCCAAGAATTGCTTTTGACGGACATTGACATTGTTGAGATGACAATAAATGTCAAGAAGATCCTGAAACAAAGAATAACAGAGAAAGGATGAAAGTGTTTGGTGAGCAATTACTGAGTATGGTCATAAACTCCCTTAGATGGCTTTAACGTACTCATGCATATGATAGAAACCAGAGTTTTAATTCTTAATGGTGTGGAATGTGGGGCCAGTAGTCTGAGTCTCTACTCTTCATGTAGCAATTTGGGCAAGTGTAATATCCTCCATATGCATCTCTTTGTTTCTCTGGAATAATGAAAATAATAATTTTACAGTATCACTATGACAATGAATGAGGTGATGCTTGTAAAGAGCACTTTACATGACATGCAACCCATAAGTATAAATTTATTATTTTTTATTTCCGGATTTCATCCTCAAAACCCCATGGTATGCAGCTTCCTGTCGAGGATGTAGAACTAAAGCATCAGTGCCATGCTTAAAACAAGCAACATCAAATTCATGACTTCTACTGAACCCAAGATGGAGTTGATATCGCAGAGCAAACAGCTGCCCCAGCCATTACTTCCCACAGGGACAGAGAAAACATGAGCATGTCCTTACTTGAGATCAACACAACAGGACACAAATAAAAAGACTACAACTAGGAGAAATGACAACCTGATGAATGCCAAGTGTAAGCCAATGAGAGAGTCTGAAACTCTGAGGACTAAAGAAATTGGTAGTAGCTACACATTCTGTCAGGATATTTCTCCACAAGTGCCATCAAGTATTCATAGAAAAAACTGAAAAAAGCCCTGAGAAATTTTTATTGTGGTACAGACCTGAGGGAGGGGAACACAGGTGGCCATGTGAGAGGGACATAAAACTCCATCCAGACACATTTTTTTTCCTATTTGTTTAAAAAAAATCTTGGGGTACTTGGGTGGCACAGTCAGTTAAGCATCTGTGCTAGGCTCAGGTCATGGTCTTAGGGTCCTGGGACCGAACCCCGGGCTCCTTGTTCAGTGGGGAGTCTGCTTCTCTGTCTCCCTCTGCCTGCTGGTGCTTTCTCTCTGTCGAATAAATAAAATCTTTTTTTTAAAAGATTTTATTTATTTATTCATGAGAGACAGAGAGAGAGAGAGAGAGAGAGAGAGAGAGAGAGAGAGAGAGGCAGAGACCTAGGCAGAGACCTAGGCAGAGAGAGAAGCAGGCTCCATGCAGGAAGCCTGAGGTGGGACTCGATCTTGGGACTACCAGGCTTATGCCCTGAGCTGAAGGCAGATGCTCAACCACTGAGCCACCAGGGGTCCTGAATAAATAAAACCTTTTAAAAGAAATCTTAATGTGTAGGGTGGGAGAGCAACCATCACTGCTGCTCTCAGTTGAAAATGTACTAGAAAGGGGAATTGGCGTGAAAAACCCTACTTCTGTAGGAGGAGCAGGATTACATGCTGAGCTCACAACCATCTATGGTGGAGGAGGAGCAGAACTAAAAGGCCACATTCTTGTAACATGGGCACATGACATACACTCAAGAATAAGGCTTCATAAGAATAAATCTTCAGGGATCCCTGGGTGGCCAGCGGTTTGGCGCCTGCCTTTGGCCCAGGGCGCGATCCTGGAGACCCGGGATCGAGTCCCACATCGGGCTCCAGGTGCATGGAGTCTGCTTCTCTCTCTGCCTGTGTCTCTGCCTCTCTCTCTCTCTCTCTCTGTGTGACTATCATAAATAAATAAAGAAAAAATATTTAAAAAAAAAAAGAATAAATCTTCAGCCTAGCACCAGGAATCCGTGAAGTTTTGAACAACAAGTAACCTCAGAATATTGCTGGGACAGGGACAGAAGCAGCACAGCAGCACATAGAGATGCACTCTGTGAGGCACATAACAAAGGAAATATCTGAAAAACTGAAAGCTCAGAATCAAATAGACATTGCGAACCAATACCCACTCCACATACAAGACAAAGTACATGCATCAGGGTAACAAGTATCACTTTCTCTCTGAACTCCTGACTAAATTAACTCAAAATCATTTGTTAAAAACAGGAAAAAGGGAAGACATATCATTTCTGTGTATAAAATTATTTACCTCCTTCTCCACTTTCCACTCAATAAAAATTGTGGAACACTTTTGGGACGCTTGGGTGGCTCAATGGTTGAGAACATCTGCCTTCGGCTCAGGGTGTGATCCCAGGAACCTGGGATCAAGTTCCACATCAGGCTCCCTGCATGGAGGCTGCTCTCTCTCTGCCTGTGTTTCTACCTCTCTCTCTGTGTGTCTCATGAATTAATAAATAAAAAATCTTAAAAAAAATATGGGACGTTTTTTAACCAAAGTAAAGACATATTCAGAACAAGCAAGCAATCTTCAGATCTAGACTTGGACATGGCACATATGTTTTAATTATCAGAGGAGAAATTTAAAATAATTATAATTAATATGCTAAAAGCTCTAATGGAAAAGATAGACCATATGCAAGACCAGATGCATAATTCCAGAAAGATGGGAATTATAAGAAAAGGTCAGATGAAAATATTAGGAAACAAAACACATTAACAGAAATAAGAATGCTCAACAGTACACTTGACACAGCTGAGGAAAGAACCAGTGAGCTTAAAGATAGATTAATAGAAACTACTCATATTGAAATATAGGAGGAAAATAAAGAAACAAGAAGAACTGAATATCTTATTGAGGTAGAATTGAATTAGTTCAAACGTTCCAACATATGTATAACTGAAGTCTCCAAAAAAGGAGAGAAAGTGAATAACACAGAAGTATTTGAACACATAATGACAAATCTTCCAAAATTAATGAGAGATAATAAAATGTTCAGAAGTCGCTGAATAGAATAAGTAATCTTATTACTTATTAAAAATACAAAATGAAACCAGATATATTTAAACCACTGTAAATAAAAAAAAAAAAAACGTGTTGAGGTCAGACAGTAACGAGGGAAAAATTATATATTAGAAAAACAAAGAGAGGAACTACAGCTTTAAATGTCATGCTATACAGAAGTCAATGAAATAACATATTTAAAGTGTTGAAATGGGAGAAAAAGCAAAAGGGAAAACAAACAAAAACAAATACCTCCAAATTTACTAAGTGAAAGTATCTTTCAAAAAGAAGACTTTCTCAATCAAAACAAAAACTAAGAAAATTAAAAGTGTTGCAGAATGCTCTTCTGCTAGAAAGAATGTAATAGGCTAAAACATGGGATGCAAAGAAATAAATAGCATTGGGAAGGCTATAAAGGAAGATAAAGCTCAATTCTGTGGCTTAAAATAATTTTTAAAGCACTATAAGGTAGCTATCTAGTGCAAAAAAATTAGCAATATGCTGTGTGTTTTAGCATATGCACGAGTAAATAAAACAGTAAAATAGCACAAGATATGTTGTGGAATTGAGATAGACTATGACAAGGTTCTTAACCACATGGAGAATGATTTAATACTACTTGAAGGTAAACTCTAAATTAAAATGTGCATTTTAAACCTTAGTACAATAACTTTTAAAAATGTATAAATATGTTGCTGATAATGTATAGCAGCTTTATTCTGAGTAGCCAAGTATTAGAAAAAAGCTGATGTGTTTTAACCAGTGAATGGATAAATTAACTGTAGTACTTCCATATAAGGAAATGCTACATTAAATACATGAAATGCTACTTAGCGATAAAAAGGAATGTCCATTTACTGCAGAAGTTAAAATTTGATAAATATTTTAAGCACTGAAATCCACTCCCTTCGAAAAGGCTTTAAACTTCATGTATCTACTAAAAACAAGGGAGTATTCCTAATCCATCTTTCCTTTATTTTATTTCTTTCTGAAAAAAAAAACAAATCTTTTTTTTCTGTGACTATATTTTTATAGAATTTGTTATATAATGTTTAAAAAGATTTTATTTATTCATAAGAGACACAGAGAGAGAGGCAGAGACACAGGCAGAGGGAGAAGCAGGCTCCCTATGGGGAGCCTGATGCAGGACTTGATCCCAAGACCCTGGGATCAAACCCTGAGCCAAAGGCAGACACTCACCCACTGAGCTACCCAGGTGCCACTTTGATAGATAATTTTGTACTGAGTATGCTACTTTTTTGTAAATGTTAGCATATATAATAAACATCTATATAAGATTCATAACTAGACTGCAATTTCCTTAGAAAGAGAATCTATTTATATTATGTATTAATGTCTTTCCTTAGTCTAATTCGTATTATTTTTTTTTTAAGATTTTATTTATTTATTCATGAGACACAGAAAGAGAGAGAGAGACAGAGATACAGGCAGAGGGAGAAGCAGGCTCCATGCAGGGAGCCTGAGTGGGACTCAATCCTGGGTCTCCAGGATCACACCCTGGGCTGAAGGCGACGCTAAACTGTTGAGCCACCCGGGCTGCCCCTAATTCGTATTATTAACATGGCCAACTATAAAAAGGATATAGAATAGGGACTACAGAATCACAAATTTAATAGTAGAAGCTATCTTTAAGGTATTAAGATTAAAAATTGAGATTAAAATTTCTTTAAGAATACAAATATATAGAAATCCTTGAGCATAAATAAAGTTATCAAATATAGTCACTTTATTTACAGATGGAGAAACTGAAGTTATTTAGTTAGTATGAGAATAACCTCTGGAGCTGTGACCTTCTGACCCCTAAATCAATACAATATATTTTTTAAGTACATCTTGCTTGCTCTCATATGGTTAATAAATTAGAACCAGATCTGGCCAACAAATTGATGAAAGGCCCTAAAGACAAAATTCTGAATTTACTCAAGAGGTGGTAACAAATTCTTTTTGAATGATGCATTTCTTTTCTTATTTTTATTAAGGGCAATTTTTGCATCCCATAAATAAATATATATTCCCTGTCTTTATGAGAGTGGAAATAAAATAGCTTTCTAAAGACTATGTAGTTCTCTTCCTCCCACAGTTTAGTGCCTATATTCCATAAAAAAATCCAGTCCAGTTTAGTGATTACGTATCAACTTGTGACCTTGATAATAGGTAGGCATTTATGGAGAGCTGTAGTCTATGGAGTCGACTTTCCTCTAACTTAAAAGCTGCTTGAAGGTAGTTTTCAATAGATACACTCGCTTCTGAAGATACTTGAAAGACGTCGCATATGTTAATTACAGCAATCAAGACTCACATAGCCTGGAATTTTACAACTTTTCAGAGAGCCTCTGGGAATAGAATATCTTCCAATTCAGTGGGCAAGTTAAATCTAATTATGCCTCCTTCCTTCTTTTGGCAGCCTCCCCTTTGTACTCTTACAGTCTGCAAATTTAGAAAAATGCAAAAGAAAAAAAAAAAGAAAAGATCTAAGCTGTACTATTATCAGGAGAAACGTAGTTCAATATTATTCTACTGTTATACACTCTTCCACTGGCAAAAAGCTCCTTGTGTTTATTTGTGAAAAGATTGTATTTTCTAGATTGCAAAGAGAAAGCTAGTCAACATGACTAGGAGATGTTATAGATACAGCTACACACACACACACACACACACACACACACACACACACACAAACCAAAAAGCTACTTTTGAGTTTCAAGTATCAGCATTTGGCACCACTTATATTTTCCTTATTTTTAATTGGAGAGAAACTAATTACAGAGAAAGAAGAGCAACCAAGGAGCTGAGACACTCAATATAGAAATAGACAATGCTAGAACAGCATAAAAAAATAGAATTCTGACGCACGACCTATAGCAACCTGCCCTGGAAGCTAACCCTCTTCTATACAATAAACAACACAGGAAATCAACCTGCTACAAGTCAGACCAGTCCTAAATCAGACAGCTTATCCTTAGTAACAATCCAGGAAGGTAAGCAAGAACTTCCATGGCATTTGTTCCTAAAGGAGGCCCCAAATGACCAGGACTTGGTTAATAATGAACAGCTTTTTTAATCTTTGTTCCCACTTCCAACTTAGTACTAATCAGAGAATACCAAATGCTTACGCCTAACCCATTACGTAATAGAATGCCCCATCTAGTTAGTGTATATGCAGCTCCCCAGGCCAACAACTTCCAATCAGGGCATCACTGAAATCCTCCTTTTTTTCCACCATAAAGCTTTCCCATTCCTGCGTCTGCCTTTGAGTCTCTGCCAAAACACAAGTGACAGTGGCTGACTTCCTTGCTAAAGCAAGCTCTAAATAAATAGCCTTTGCTTTTCTCATTTGGATGGTCTTCATTTGTTTGCACAGAGCAGAAAGTCAAAACAACAAGAGCTCTGTTTCAGGATCTTTAAAATGCTTTAATTTTTCTCATGGTTTAAACTGTCCACTTCTTTTGGTTAAACATACTCCCTCTTTTCAACTGTTTTTATAACATATCCTAGTGGGAATTATTTCATTTGGGGGGCACTTGTGTAATTTATTTAAATAATAAATTACGTATCTCTACATGTTCTGATTCTGATTTTTGTACATAGAATCCATAATTTTTTAATGTCTGCCATTGAAGTTCTAAGGTGCAATTATCACTATTATATATATGTGTGTGTGTATGTATATACACATAAAGATATATGGATATGAAATTGTGGTGTGTTGAAATAAATATAATTCAAGGGAATGCAATATGTATTTATTGCTAAACACGGAAATTCTATCTTCTTTCGCTGTTTATTATTTAAGTAATCATATAACCAGTAGCTGGCAATATATGCTTTCCAAATTGTGTATCTAACTCAATTTTCTTTATGAATCATTAAAAATTTATAATTGACTATGAATCAATTATTAGAATATTAGTCAGAGACTTTTTTTAGCACTGACTCATTTTTTCATGTTATAAAGGGATAAATAAAGTCAAGTTTTCCATACATTCCTGTTTGATGAGCTGTATTTTTCTTGCAGCACAATTCCGAATGGCTTTGTTTTTGTTTTTTAATGTGTGACCACTATAGAGATGTTCAATAAATGTATTCTATAATAATCAAATGCCATCAAGCAAACAAACAAAAAACCATGAAGTTAGGAGCTGGCAAAGACAGTGTAGAACCATCCAAACTCCAATGCCATAGATTCCGTTCTATATGTCAATAGGTTTTACATAGTTAGTTACCCCTCCCCCAGCTCTTTGTTGCCTTTCTGTATCTCATTCTATTCTAACTCATGTTTACCTTTTAGTTCAACTCTTTGTAACATCCCTGCATATCAGGAATCTTTTCTTGGTGTCTGTGTGTATCCACCTACTATTTTGTAAAGTATATTACATAACAGCGCAGATAATAATTTCGAACTATAGAAGATTTCGACCTCATCACTAGAGCTTATAATGATTTATATGAAATTAGACAAGAAGTCCAGACTTCTGTTTTTTTATCTATAAAGCAGAGATTATAATAGTATCTCTTTCACAGGATAAATCACAGATTTATTTTTTAATCTTTTAAAAAGATTTATTTATTTATTTGAGAGAGAGAAAAATAGAGGGACATCACATAAGCAGGGAGAGTGGCAGAGGGAGAGGGAGAAGCAGGCAGGGAGACACACCGACTTTATCCCAGGGTCCTAGGGTCATGACCTGAGCTGAAGGCAGACATGTACCCGACTGAGCCATCCAAGTGCCCCTATATTAGAGATTTAAATGGAACAGCCTTACAACATGCTTAGACTGGCATCTGGCATAGAGTAGCTGCGCGGTAAACAATAGCAAATACCTAACAACACAACGATTCCTTAAATGAATGACTTACAACCCTTGGACCAAGAGAATGGCCTCTGAAATAATTAAGAGCCTCACACTGTGTCTCTTTTATGCGTTTTACTACATGATTTCTATAGAGACATAGCATGTTTTCTTTCTTAGAGCACTAGGGGCCACTGAAGAAAACGTCTCTGGTGGACTCTGGCAACCTTCAGCTGAAATTCCTATCCAAGAGGTAAAGTCTTTTACCACTATCCTTTATAAACATGTTCAACAGACATCATTGAGTTTCTCAACATACAAACCTTATAAGTTTCTAAACTCAAAATCTAAAGATATTTGAGATCTTTCTGGGCATTTACTTCTCCCTCTTCTTGACTTGACTATCCTTTTTCCAACCTTAACATTTCAGATTAAATGCTCTTTTCCATTGTGACTGCTTTGTCGGATGTATTATCCACTTCCACTCCAAACCCATTCTGGTACTTCTATGGTACCATGTCATTTTCTTTATTGGACCCATCACATATTGTTTTATTTTGCTGGTTCATTCATTCCCATTGTTTTGTTGTTGTTGCTTTGTTTTGATTGCCTGATTCCTTTAATAGGAATTTCATCTATGAAGGATGAGATTTTTATCTGTCCTGTTTCCATCTTTAATAATGTTTAGGGAATAATGAGTACTCAAATTGTTGTCAAAAACCAGCCTCTGTGATCTGGAGCTGAAATATGTCATGCAAAGACAGAGTTTGGGTATAAAGAGGAACCATAGCTTTCTTGCTTTGCTGGGAAAAGGAGGCTGCAGCAGGTGAAGGCCTTCAGAACTGCAAGCCCACCTGGAGAAAGGGGCTGGGGAGGTTTTATAGAGAAATACAGGATCTAGCTGGTTTTGACCAGAATTCTATATGGGATGCCAGCCTCATGTGTCCTGTTTTCATAGTGATGCCGGGGTCTAAAAGGGGGGAGGAGAAGAGGTTTGTAGAAGAGAGGAAAAAGGTTACTCTAAAATCAAGCTTCTTTGAAACATTAGTGCAGCCATTTTGATTTTTTTTTCCCTAAAGATTTTATTTATTTATTCATGAGAGACACAGAGGGAGAGAGAGGCAGAGGGAGAAGCAGGCGCCATGCAGGGAGCCTGACGTGTGACTCGATCCTGGGTCTCCAGGATCATGTCCTGGGCTGGAGGTGGTGCCAAACCGCTGAGCCATTGGAGCTGCCCATTTTGATATTTGTTCACCTTTATGCTTTTAAGCAATTTCAAAATAATATGCTGAATAACCAGACACAGGGAAATCTAGAACTTGTTTGTATAATTCTACTCCCCAAATCAGAAAAGTAAAAAGGAATGGAAAGGGTTAAGATTAGGCAAGAGGAAAGGTGTCAGGAATATATGCTTTTCCTTTTTTTATCTATATAAAAGTGTTGATTTAAGTAGCTTTCAATAAGAATATGAATTTTACATACAGATACAGAGAATGATACAAGATATCTTGTGTAAATAGGTTATTTCAGTTTCCTTTAACATTATAAATCGTTTATAAGGTAATACTAATCTGAAACAGTAATTGAAATGACACAAGTATTTAGACATGGCCTAATAGTTAAAGCTACTCAAGAAGTCTTTGTTGCTCAGGAATTTAAACATTTTGTCTTCTAAGAGCTATTTTCTTGAATGGTAATTCTATTGGGCTAACTACTAGAATAGTTAGTACATGGATTTGGCATAATTAATATGACACTTTTTTTAGTTTTTTCTCTGCTTTTCAGATGCGGCTTTCTTGCTGTGCGAATGTAAAATCTTCCAAGACAAGAACAATCTTTAACTTATTTGGTGTCCCCTAAAATGCTGTGTGTTGCACTTTTCTTATAGGAAATGCCGACTAAATGAAATCTATGTATAATTGAACCCATGGTGTGCTCTTTACACTATTACCATACAGATCACTATTTTATCTCACTTAAAATCCTAATTAATTTATTGAGGTTCATATTTATAGTTACAAGAATAAATGCAAAATAAAGTTATGTTGAAAGAAAGATATAACCTAATTTAAAATTCATTTGGATTCCTCATCCAGAGAAACTGTGAAACAATAAATGTACGTATTTTAAGCTGCTGAATTTGAGAGTAATTTGTTATGCTGCAATATATACCTAATGCAGCATGCATAATAATTCTTCTTCTACTCACTCAAAAATATATTAGTTGCATAAGCTTCTGTGTCAGACTGTCAAAAAATAGGCAACAGGTAACAAAATGTAAGATGTGGTAGCTAGTAAGCCTACTGACATCTCCTACACCAACAGGCAGATAATCCATGTGAACCTGTGAATGGATATATAGTAACAAGATAGTGATAAATCTTAAAAGATTTTAAAATCCAGGGCTTTGAGAGCTTGAAGGAGAGAATTTGAGGGTCTATATGTCAAAAAAGACATGTTGAAATCCTAACCCTCATTACTTCAGAATATGATTTTATTTGGACCTAGGGCCATGGCAGATGTAACTAGTTAAGTTGAGACAAAGTCATACTGGAGTAAGGCAGGCCCCTAATCCAAGTTGATGGGCATCCTTATACAGAAGACAACCACGTGATAACAGATGCATCCAGAAAGAATGTCACGCGATGATGAAAGCATAGATTGGAGCTGTGCAGCTGCAAGCCAAGGATGGTCAAAGCCTGATGAAAAACCACCAGCGCTAGGAAAAGGCAAGTGAGAATTCCTCGACAGGTTTCAGAGGGACATGGCTCTGTTGACATTTTGATTTGAGACTTCTAGCTTTCAAAACTGTGAGATAATAAATGCTTGTTATGTTAAGCCTCCCAATGTGTGGCGATTTGTTACAGCAGTCACAGGAAACTAATACACGAGGATTTGGCATCAGACCACCTGGGTTTTGATTCTGGCTTCACACACGAATGCTGCAATATTGGGCAACTTATTGAACCTCACCTCGTTTGTGGTACTTTGTTAACAGCAGCCTTTGGAAGCTAATACAGAGAAGGGAGACTTTCCCTAGCATTTTGTTAGGATTTTCACATCCTCATTTCAGGAGCTTTGGACTCAAAACAGTGATATACTTCATTTTGCCTTTATCATCCAGAGGCAACTGTAGTCCAACCACTCAGACTCTAGAGTCAGCCCTGCCAGCATGGGAATCTTAGTTCCAAAAATTACATGTTGTATTTTTGGGGGCATGTGACTCATGCCTTTTTGCCTCAGTTTTCAGATCTCTAGAATGGGCATATCAAGCTGTTATAATACACAGTTTTATCACAGGATTTAATAAGACAATGCAGATGAAATGTTAGAAACAGTGCTGTGTGCACTGTGAGCACTTAATACGTGTTAAATACAATATTCTCCTCAGAACCAGTCTTGTCACGTATAGATCTGGCTGTGGCCAAGAGGCCAGAAGAGACTTCTCTTCTGCTGGTGCTAGGTTAGGGTGTGAATGGCCTACGTGTTCTCTGTCTTTAGATCACTTCTGAGTTTCTTGTGCCATACACATTGGAGATGAGGGTTGGGTGAGTTAAATTCCTAGGTAATGTTGGTTTCTTTCCTAATCTTTTACAGTAGCAGGCACATCTTCCAACATGCCTAACACACAAAGAAAGAAGTCTCATCCTTCCCTTGGACTCTACTCTATTTCTGTAACATATCCCAATGCATCTCACTTGATAAGCCAGTCCTGCCTCTAAAGAATGAAAATGGCTCAAAATAATACCAACACTCTTCAGGATGCCAAACGGGACTTTCCACTAGCTGTGTGGCTAGGGCAAATAGGAGACGGCCAAAGAGAGAGGGCAGACAAAACTACTGTAATCCCCGGGCACAGTGAGTTATAGCTTCAAAAGAAGAAGAGGAGTTGAGAGGTGCTAGGAAAGAAACAGTGGCTGTCAGACCCACCTTGCCTGAGGCATTCTGAAAGCAGGAGGTTTTTTGATCAAAGACAGCAAGGATGAAGTGAACCTGAAGAGAGAACCACAAACTGCACTAGTTTGGGCAAAGACTTGACGCCTCTGAAAACTAAAGAAGTTTTGTGTGAATGCCATGTGGGAAGGATTATAGCGAAAAGGACTTCCTTAGAGTCCACAGCTACACTGTCCAATTACAATAGCCACAGGGAACTTGTCCTGAGGCAAATATTACCAGAAATCTTTGCCTATGACCTGGGTGAAGAATTTAGGCTAAACCCATTCCATGTACAGATGAAACAATGTAGGTGTGGATTGCTTCACAAGATCAAATTTAGTAAGAGTACAATTTGATATCACTGTTTTTATTTTTCATAAGAAAAGGGGACAAGAGCAAAACAATACCCTAATGGAAAGTTTAAAGGCAGGAATATAGAATAATGAAATACTGTTTAGGTGCACACACCTAGCTTGGAGCCTTCAGTGGGTAAAAAAATGGGTAGATCTGCACTGTAATGTTGTTGCCCTTTTTTGTAGTATAATAAGATTCTATTAAGTGAAATATTAAAAAAATTGTCTTTAATTAAATCAAACTGCTAATATTTTGTTTCAATTCTTGTTTTGTATTTTCCTGAAAGCTATTTCATTGTTTCTGTGGTTGTTGTCCTAAGTGATTTGGATTTTTGCCATTCTACCACTAACAGTCCATTTATCTTTTCATGTAGAGAAATTTGTAGAGAGACTGAAAGAATTTGATCTGCACACGTATTAACTATAGATCAGAATTTGGAAAAAAAAATTGAAGCACATTTCTTTATTGTCATATAACATGCATAGACAAGTGTGTACCTTTGAATAAATTTTCACGATATGAATATATTAAAATAATTAGCATCCAGGTCAAGTACTAGAACATTGGCACTCCCAATGAGGTCTCCTCATCCTGCTCCTAGACCCTGCTCCTCTCTAGATAGACACTGCCTATATATCTAAGATCTTAGACAACTTTCTCAACTTCCTACTTTATATACATGGAATCGTATCGTATACATCCTTCTATACCTGTCTTCATCTATGCTATTGAATAAAGCAGTAGTTGTTCTCTCTCATTGCTGTGAAGTTCTCCATAATTTGAATATACTACAATTTACTTCTACTACTATGAACATTTAGATTATTTTCATTTTATTCTTTTATTTAAATTCATGTTATTTTTCATAGAATATTAATTTCAGGATAGAGTTTAGTGACTCATCTATTGGATAGAGCAGTAGTTGTTCATTCTCATTGCTGTGTAGTTCTCCATGATTTGAATATACTATAATTTACTTGTTCTACTTCTATGGACATTCAGATTATTTTCATTTTTTTGTTTTATTTAAATTCATGTTAGTTGTCATATAATGTATTATTAATTTCAGGGTAGAGTTTAGTGATTCATCATTTGGATATAACACCCAGGGATCATTACATTAAGAGCCCTCTTTAATGCTCATCACTGAGTTACTCTATCCTCTCATCTACCTCCAACCCAGAAATCCTCAGTTTGTTCTCCATAGTTAAGAATCTCTTTTGGTTTGTCTCCCTCTCTATTTTTGTCCTATTTTATTTTTTCTTCCCTTCCACTATGTTCATTTGTTTTGTTGTTTAAATTCCCTATGTGAGTGAAATCATGTGGTATTTGTTTATCTCTGACTGACTTATTTCACTTAGCATAATACATTCTAGTTCCATCCATGTCATTGCAAATGGCATGATTCCATTCTTTTTGTAGCTGAGTAAATTGTAATATATATATAGTATATAATATATATATATATATATATCCATTCATCCATCTTTATCCACTCATCCTTTGATGGACATCTGAGCTCTTTCCATATTTTGGCTATTGTGGACTTTGCTGCTATAAACACTGAGGTGGATGTGCCCCTCTGAATAACTCTGTTTGCATCCTTTGGATAAATACCTAGTTGTGCAAGTGCTCGGTTGTAGAGTAGTTCTATTTTTAACTTTTTGAGGAACCTCCATACTGTCCAGAGTGGCTATACTAGTTTATATTCCTATAACACTGCAAGACAGTTCCTCTTTCTCTGCATCCTCCCCAAAATCTTTTGCTTCCTGAGTTGTTTATTTTAGCCATGCTCACAGGTATGAAGTGGTATCTCATTGTGGTTTTGATTTGCACTTCCCTGATGATGGGTGACGTTGAGCATTTTTTCACGTGTCTGTTGGCCATTTGTATGGCTTCTATGAAGAAATGTCTGTTCATCTCTTCTGCCCATTTCCTGTTAGGTTTTTTGTTTTGTTTTGTTTTGTGTGTCGAGTTTGATGAATTCTTTATATATTTTGGATTCTATCCCTTTATCTGATATGTCATATGCAAATATCTTCTCCCATTCCGAAGTTTGCCTGTTTCCTTTGATGTGCAGAAGCTTTTTATTCTGATGAAGTCCCAATACTTCAGTTTTGCTTTTGTTTGCCTTGCCTCCAAAGACATGTCTAGCAAGAAGTTGCTGTGGCCTAGGTCAAAGAGGTTGCTGCCTATGTCCTTCTGTAGGATTTTGATGGATTCCTACCTCACATTTAGATCTTTCACCCAGTTTGAGTTGATTTTTGTGTATGGTGTAAGATATTGGTCCAGTTTCATTCTTCTACATATGTCTGTTCAATTTTCGCAACATTATTTGCTGCAGAGACTTTTTTTGCACTGGATATTCTTTCCCCCCTTTTTTTTTTTTTGAAGATTAGTTGACCATAGAGCTGTAGGTCCATATCTGGGTTCTCTACTCTGTTCTATTGACCTATGTGTCTGTTTTTGTGCCAGTACCACACTGTCGGTTATAGCTTTGTAATACGATTTGAAGTCTGGAATTGTGATGCCTCCAGCTTTGGTTTTCTTTCAACATTACTTTAGCTATTTGTGGTCTTTTCTTGTTTCACATAAATTGTAGAATTCTTTGCTCCAACTCTGTGAAAAATGTTGGTGGTATTCTGGTAGGGATTGCATCGAATGTGTAGATTGCTTTAGATGGCATAGACATTCTAACAGTATTTGTTCTTCTAATCCATGAGCATGGAATGTTTTTCCATTTCTTGTGTCTTCCTCATTTTCTTTCATAAGTGTTCTATAGTTTTCAGAGTAAGATCTTTTACCTCTTTGGTTAGGTCTCTTCCTAGGTATCTTATGGGTTTTGGTGCAATTGTAAACAAGATTGATCCCTTGATTTCTCTTTCTGCTGCTTCATTGTTAGTATGAAAAAATGCAACAGACCTCTGTGGTTAATTTTATAACTGGCCATTTTGCTGAATTCCTGTATCAGTTCTAGCAATTTTTTTTTAGTGTAGTCTTCCAGGTTTTCTACATAGAGTATCATGTTGTCTGTGGAGAGTGAAAGTTTAACTTCTTTGTCAATTTGGATGTGTTTGATTTCTTTTTGTTGTCTGATTGCTGAGGCTACTACTTCCAGGACTATGTTGAACAACAGTGGTGAGAGTAGACATCCCTGTCATGTTCCTAACCTTAGGAGAAAAGTTCTTAGTTTTTCCCTGCTAGGGATTAGCTGTGGGTCTTTTGTATATGGCCTTTATGATGTTGATGTATGTTCCTTCTATCCCTACACGGTGAGGGTTTTTATTCAAGAAAGGATGCTATATTTTGTCAAATGTCACCCAGGCGTCCTGATCATATAGTTCTTATCCTTTCTTTTACTAATGTGGTATATCACATTGATTAATTTGTAGATGTTGAATCACCCATTTATCCCTGGAAGCCCAGGAATAAATCCCACTTGGTCGTGGTGAATAAACCTTTTAATGTACTATTGGATCCTATTAGTTAATATCTTGTTGAGATTTTTTGCATCCATGTTCATCAGGGATATTGGTCTCTAATTCTCCTTGTTAGCAGGGTCTTTGTCTAATTTTGGGATCAAGGTAATTCTGGCCTCATAGAATGGATTTGGAAGTTTTCCTTCCATTTCTATTTTTTGGAATATATTCAGAAGAATAGGTATTAATTCTTCTTTAAACGTTTGGTAGAAATCCCCTGGGAAGATAGCTGGCCCTGGAATTTTGTTTGTTGAGGGATTTTCGATTACTGATTCAATTTCTTTGCTGGCTATAAGTCTGCTCCAAGGTTTTCTATTTCTTCATTTTTTTTAGTTTCAGTAGTTTATATGCTTCTAGGAATTTATCCATTTTTTCCAGATTCAGATTGCCTAATTTGTTGGCATATAATTGCTTATAATAGTCTCCTATAATCATTTATATTTCTTCGATGTTGGTTGTGTTCCATCATTTTTAATTCATGATTTTATTTATCTGAGTCTTTTTTCTTTTCTTTTTGATAAGTCTGGCTAGGGGTTTATCAGTCTTGTTAATTATTTTAAAGAACCAGCTCCTAGTTTCGTTGATCTGTTCTATTGCTTTATTTTTAATTCTATATCATTGATTTCTGCTCTATATTATTTTTCTTCTCTTGCTGGATTTAGGCTTTATTTGCTGTTCTTTTTCCAGCTCCTTTAAGTGTAAAGTTGGACTGTATATTTGCTGCATCCCAAAGGTTTTGAACTGTCATGTTTTCATTTTCATTTGCTTCCATGTATTTTTAAAGTTTTTTTTTTTTTTTAAAGATTGTATTTATGTATTCATGAAAGACACAGAGGGAAAGGCAGAGATACAGGCAGAAAGAGAAGCAGGCTCCATACAGGGAGCCCAATGCAGGACTCCATCCCGGGACCCCAGATCATGCCCCGGGCCAAAGGCAGACGTCCAACATCTGAGCCATCCAGGTATCCCTCTTTAGTGGTATATTCTTTAATCTCCATGTATTTGTGGTCCTTCCAATTGTCTTCTGGTGGTTGACTTCAAGTTTTATAGCAGTATTGTCTAAAAATATGTATAGTATGATCTCCATCTTTTTGTACCAGTTGAGTCCTGAATTGTGACATAGTATGTAATTTATCCTGGAGAATGTTCCATGTGTGCTCACAATATGTTGTTTGATCCAGGACAGGAAGAGGAGAGAAGATACTGGTTACTTTGGGTCTAAGCTAATTAAATTTTGTTTTTACTTATTTTAATACTTAAAATATTACTATGTTTTTAAATTAGAGATCTGGGAACAAATTTTACATTATTTTTTAATTAAACTTTTAATTTCAAGATATAGATTCATATGCAGTTTAAGAAATAATACAGAAAATTCCCATGTACCACATAGCCAGTTATTCTGATGGTAACATTTTGCAGAACTATAGTGCAATATCAAAACCAAGATATTGACATTGGTATTGAGGCATTCAAGGTGCAAACCATTTCCATCACCACAGAGATGCTTTTTGTTGCCTGTTTAGAGTCATCCTTCTTCTCTCTCTTACCCCAGCCAATCAGTAATCTGTTCTACATTTCTCTAATTTTCTTAATTGAAGAATGTGATATAAATGGAACTATAGTATATATAACCTTTTGAGATTGGCTTTTTTTTTTTCCACTTAGCATAATCCCCTGGAGATTTATTCAAGTTGTTTGGGGTATCAGTAAGTTCTCCTTTTAATTTTTGACCAGCAGCACATGATATGGAAGTACCACAAATTATTCATTCATCAGTTGAAGTATATCTGGCCATTTCCAGTCTTCTGATTATTTCTAAAAGGTTATAGATGTTATGAACATTTATATACAGGTTTCTGTGCAGATAAAATTTTTTATTTCTCTAACATAAAGACTCAAGAGTTCAATTGCTGAGCAATAACATCATTTCATTTTTTAAAACATCATTACCAAAAGATGAGGCTTTGATTAGATTGCTTTAACATAAAAATAATTCTATAATAATGTAAATTCTTCTGTCATTTTTAATTGTGCCACAGATAAGATCTTTTTTATCATTTTGGAATGTTTTAATTATCCCATTTCTCCCATTATCTTCATTATTTTGAAAGAATATTCTGGCACATAACCTTGTTTCAAACAATTATTGTTGGCAGTAAAATGATCAAGAAAGTTAGGATAGCAGTCCACCATTGCCATCATATTTATTGCAATTGCTCATTTATTTTATCAGTATTCTAGGTAGAATTACCATTATTTCCTTAATCAATTACTGTACCTAACTCTTAATTTTTGTTCTTACTACCTCTCCAATTACTATCATTGCTAGAAACTAGTATATAATATTTCCTGAAGGCAGATAAAAAATCTTCAGTTTACTTTTTCTTCAATTTATTAGGTTTCATTTTGTTTCTCTCGAATACTTAAAACTTTACCTAGACCTGAAACCTGAAAGAATTGAGACAACTATATAAATAATATAAAAAACATACATACGTAAAGACAAAATTAGAAATGAAATTAATATACCATGTGGTTGTTGTGGTTGAGGAGAGGATTTTGTGTATTTCCAAGAGTCAAGGTTTATAACCATTGGAAAATCTTCACAATGATCCTCAGAACTGCATATTATCATCTACATTTTGTAGGTTTAGAAATGAAAGTTCAGAGAAATAAATCGCCAAAAACACGTTCATTTTGAGACAGTTGGTATTTTAATCCACATTTATCTGATTATATAGTCAATTTTCTTCGTTAAGAAAAATCAAACCTATAAAATAGAACAAAATAACAAAGTAAAATTATGTGAAAAACAAACGCTTGTTCAAACTGTATAAATTCATGGTGCACATAAGAGAGTAGTTTAGTTGGCTATGTGTGACAACACATATACTCTATATGTAACAACATGGTTTATTAACATTTTGAAATTTTTTTTGTTTTTTTTTAATTTTTATTTATTTATGATAGAGAGAGAGAGAGAGAGAGAGAGAGAGAGAGAGAGAGGCAGAGACACAGGCAGAGGGAGAAGCAGGCTCCATGCACCGGGAGCCCGACGTGGGATTCGATCCCGGGTCTCCAGGATCGCGCCCTGGGCCAAAGGCAGGCGCTAAACCGCTGCGCCACCCAGGGATCCCTATTAACATTTTGTTGTAGAGAATTAGTATATGCTTTGATCTGATTTGTTTTTTTTTTCTTTTCGCATAAGTACATCAATCACTTACAAGCGGATGAATAATATACCATGTCCCTTCTCGCTGTCATTGTAAATTTTTAAGATACGGACTCTCCTTAATTCCAGAGTTAAAGAACAGAGATTCTATTAACCTAACAGCATGGAATAGGCCCACTCTGATCTAAAAACTCTACGTAGGATTTTTACTTAATTTTTTTTTCAGGTGCTTAGAGAGATAAGACAAAAGTAGAAGAAATATGGGAGATTAGTTGAAGACTAGAGGTCAGAGGTTGGAAAAGAGGGTGGGATCACGTGAGGGGTAAAAGCATGAACTATGCTTGAATATAGTATTCAAGAGATACAAAAATCGCTTATGTAATTATCCCTTATGTAACTTTTGACTCTGGAAAAAAAAATTAAGTCTCTATTACTGAGTTTGGAATTTGAAAGGGCCATATGGAATGAAACCTTTGTAAGAAGATGGTTAAACTTCTTACTTGTGGTGGCCAAAACCCTGGGCTCTTTCTCAGTTTTCTTTTTTAAAGATTTTATTTATTTATTTGTGAGAGACAGAGAGAGAGAGAGAGACAGAGACAGAGACAGAGACACAGGCAGAGGGAGAAGCAGGCTCCATGCAGGGAGCCTGATGTGGGACTCGATCCTGGGACTTGATCCCCGGACTCTGGGATCACGCCCTGGGTCAAAGGCAGGCACTAAACCACTGAGCCACCGAGGGATCCCCTCTCAGTTTTCTTCAGCATGTTAGCCCCAAGATTTTGGTACAACAGAATGAGCAATAACTCAGATGAACTCGCCCATCTTAGTAAGTGGAATTCTTTAATAGAATTTAATTTGCTATTTTTACAAAAACATAAATATCACATTTATTGCATTACTTGTATATTCCCACAACTAAGAAGCTCAGGCATTCGATTTTATCATTCCACACAAATGTTAGGATGGTATGTTCTATCTCTGTGAAAAAAAATGTCATTGTTCCCTTGATAGGGATTTTTATAACCTGTGACCTTACAAAATTTATTAGTTTTAAGAGCCTTTTGTGGAGTATTTTAGGGTATTCTATAAATAGTAGCATGTCATCTGCAAATAGTGAGTTTTATTTCTTTGTTTCCAATTTGGATTATTTTATTTCTCTTTCTTACATAATTACTCTGTCTAGGACTTCCCAAACTATGTTGAATTAAAGTGATAAGAGTGGACATTTTTGTCTTGTTCCTAATCTTAGAGGAAAAGCTTTCAGTATGATGTTAGCTGATATTACCACCTAGGGTTGGTAGCCTACCAAGAAATATCTCTCCAATTTTTACAGTTCTGTAGAACTTAGGAACACAAACTTCTTAACTACCAGAGCTAGGTGATCAATGAACATCCCCTGCGAGGACTATGTACATACTCTGGCTTTGGTGATGCCCCTTACCCTGGAGAATGCCAGGCCAGGGCACACCCGCTCACTTTCTCTGGGTTGTAGGAGGGCTCAGGACTGGGGCATACCTTCCAGCACTATCAAGATACCAGAGGGCACAAAAAATGGTGCTTGTTAGCACTTCTATACTCAGCAGAGCCCCCAAACTCCAAAAGATTAGCAAAAAAATCTTCACAGATAGTCTAGACTTTTTTTTTTTTTTTTTTAGTCTAGACTTTTTAAACTGCTGCTTTTGCACTAGTCTCCAGAGTGAGTGAGTCAACAAGCAAGCCCTTTAAGAGAAGTATCTCAGTTCCTTATGGCACTTTGTCTCCTGGATGCAAGTCTGTTGGTTTTTAAAGCCAGACATTTGGGAGGCTTGTCTCTCCACTGTAGTTCCCAGGAGTTAGGGTGCCTAATGTGGGACATGAACCTTTCAATCCTCAGGGAGAAGCTCTGGATTTGTGAGCTCCTTCCCAATTGTGGATCACAGCACAGAGCATGGGGCTTTGAGCAGCATTGTACCTCTGCCTCTCCTAACCATCTTGAAGTGATCCTTTTACTATTTATTGTGAAGAATTAGCTAGTTTTCAGGTCTTTTCTTTTTTAAAAATGTATTTTATTTAAATTCAATCGGTTAACATGTCGTATATCATTAGTTTCAGATGTAGAGTGCAGTTATTCATCCATTGCATATAACCCCCAGTGCTTATTACAACATGTGCCCTCCTTAATGCCCATCACCCAGTTACCCCATCCCTCCACCCACCACCCCTCCAGCAACCCTCAATTTGTTTACTATACTTAAGTGTCTTTTATGGTTTGTCTCCCTCTGATTTCATCTTATTTTATTTTTGCTTCCCTTACCCTATGATCCTGTTTTGCTTCTTATACACTACAAATAAGTGAAACCATATTATAATTGTCTTCTCTGATTGACTTATTTCACTTAGCATAATATTCTCCAGTTTCATCCTCATCCTCAACATATCTTCTTTTTCCATTCATCTGTTGATGGGCATCAGGCTCTTTCCATAGTTTGAGTATTGTGGACATTGCTGCTATAAACATTGGGGTACAGGTGTCCCTTTGGATCACAATGTTTATATCCTTTGGGTAAATACCTAGTAACGCAATTGCTGGCTCCTAGGTTAGCTCTATTTTTAACTGCCTGAAGAACCTGCAAACTATTTTCCGGAGTGGCTGTACTCGGTTGCATTCCCACCAACAATGTGGGATGGTTCCTTCAAGTCTTTCCTTGAGGAAATTGTTTCATATGTAGATTTGTTGTGTCCATGGGAGGAGGTGAGTTCAGGATCTTACTATGCTGCCATCCTGGACTGTCCCCTTAAATGGTTTTACATGATTTATTATTTAACGGACCTTGTAAAGAAAATGTTTTACAAGTAACACTAATACTTGTAAAGAAAAATAGTCTGCTATCTTCTGAATGAGAATTTAAATGCAAAGTTGATTAAAGACAATGATCAATGATTCCTTGAGTGCTATTATGTATACTGCTCATGTGTGTTAGGAGCCAAATGCATGGCAAGACTTACATGGTGAAATAAAGAACGATGTGATACATTCAGTCAAAATGATGTAGGTTGAGGTTTGTAATTGTGATGAACAAGGAATTTCATGGAATCTGTATCTTTTCAACATGGAGATTGTCCTCTTTCTCTAAAAGAAAGAGGAATATTCATCAGTTCTGTACATTGCCTGTATTATACAACTCAGAGCTCTTAAGTGGATAAAGAACAGAAAAACACAGACAGAAAAATGCCATTAGAAGTGAACATGTGCCATATGATCTGGTTAGTGTGTCAGAAGCAAAGTTTTTTTTTTTTTAAGTTATGTGAGTTTAAGGGAATACATAACCATATCATGGAAATATAATGGACTAAAATTGAGCATTTAAAATAAGAGCATTGAGTAATTGCAGGCATGGATACTAAGAATACTGTGCAATTAGTATAATTGCTCCGATAGAACACATCAACATGGAATGAAAGTAGCACACGAAACTGAAGAAATCAGTGAACCAAATAGAGAATAAATGGAGGTGGCATGTTATGTTTGGGCTGTACTGGGGTGGATCAATAGCCTTACTACTGAACTCCAGTTTTTCCCATTTTTAGAGATGAAAGAAACTACAAGTAGACATAATACATTACATCTTCTAGGACTTTTGCACCTTTACTCTAACTCACCTTCACGGAGTATATCTGTGTATATATCTTAGAGTTCACCCTTAGACAGAATATGTTAATATAATCATTATCACATCTTTCTAAATGAGAGAGCATAAAGGGGCACCAGGCATAAATTAAATTAAATTTTTCTCACTAGTGTGTTTACCAATACTGAAAAATGTAATGCTTGATTTTGTTGGTTTTGTTATTGTCTGTCTTTCCTTTCTTTCTTTCTTCTTTCTTTTCTTTCTTTCTTCTTCTTTCTTCTTTCTTTCTTTCTCTTTCTTTCTTTCTTTCTTTCTTCTCTTTCCTTTCATGTTCTTCTTAACCAGGATAAAAAGCTAGGAGAGATTTATTGCCCACTTATTTTTGGAAAGAGTCCAAGGATAGTTTTTGTTCCCTGTCTTGGAGAAAGGAGCATAACTGTAATTTTCTTAATTATGTGAGGTGCCACAAGTAAAAAGGTAGCAGCACTAGCTCAGTTCCCTGTGGGAGCATCAGCATCTGTGAGAGTTTGCACAATTCTTGAATTAGTAAGCTTCTCAACAGGGGGGAGCTAAGCTTGTTATTCTATTTTGGATCTGAGAAAATGTTTCAAATTTACCAGTGGCATTCTGAAAATGCCTTACCAATCACCTAAGCATTGTTGTGTAATTCTGAAATGTGCTGAAAGAATGTCGACAAGATAGATTTTTGAAAAGTAGATTTGACAATGGAATTCAAATTAGAGGAATTCAAACCTTCTTTTTTTTTTCACTGTGCCACAATTTTTATAGATGTACTTAAGAGGAGATGCACAGTTAACTCCATAAATGGCATTTGAAAATATACGTGGAGGTTGCAGGTATTTTTATTAAATAACTTTTTAATAATAAGGAAAGGAAGAAATCTTTTTTTTTTCTGTTCTTTTCTCATAAAATGATTAGCCTGTTACTCTGCGGAGTTTGAAACTGCAAGTTACAGGCATAGAAATTTGGATAAGTCTATATTCAGTTCAAAAGAAAAAAAAGAAACATAAAGAGGCAGTTAAGCACTTATCTTTCTATTCATTGTCAAACTGCAGCAAATGCAAAATACTGCTTAAACTTTAAGTAATACTGAGAATAAAAAAGGAAGTGTATATTTTATATCTCTTCAGAAATAAGTTTTGGTTTGCTATATTTTTTTTGTTGGGTAGAGGAAAGTGAAGCATGTTTGTAGGTTTGGGAAGGTAATGATGAAGTTTTAGAATATAGGTGAGGTCTGGAGCCAAAGACCAAGGAAGAATTCTTGAGATGTCTTTTGTGCAAAATGGTGGCTTTATTAAAACACAGGGATGGGACCCATGGACAGGAAGAGCTGCTGCCCCAGGCCTGTGAGGGGTGTCTGATTATATGCCTGGGAGTTGGGAAGGGTTTGAGGATAGCTGCTCTCTAAGGAATTTTGGAAGCAAGATTTCCAGGACCTTGAGGGGGCTAGCTATTGTTGGGAAAAGGTCACTTACTACCATCTAATGAAACCTTAGTCATGAAACCCTTCAAATGTATGTTGGTGGACCATGTACTTGGAGGATGATTGCCAACATGTATCTTGGGGGTTTAGAGATTAAGGAAATTTTTTTAAAGATTTTATTTATTTATTCATGAGAGAGAGAGAGAGAGAGAGAGAGAGGGAGAGGCAGAGACACAGGCAGAGGCAGAGGCAGAAGCGGGCTCCATGCAGAGAGCCTGATGTGGGATAGGATCCCAGGACTCCAGGATCACACCCTGGGCTGAAGGCAGATGCTCAAACACTGAGCCACCCAGGTGTCCCAGAGATAAAGGACATTTCTAAAGGAATTTTAATGTGTTAAAGTAGGCTTACAGAATCCTGGGGGTCTGGCTAAGATTCCTTGTGCCCTTAGTAAAGAACATTGAGGCAGCTGAGTCCATAGAGGAATGTCCTTTTGCCTGTTTCAAGGACTTGTCAATGTGCTGCCCCAGGCTCATTCATGCCTTGTCCTCAGCTAGCCCGGTGTTCCTTAATCGGTAAGACTAGAAAGAGGATGGTTGAAAACTGAAGAGTTTGGTGAAAGCTGTAGAGTTTGGTGAAAATTGAAGATCTATGTCCCCTGAGGAGGTGGAGAGGATAGGCACATTAATCAGAATTGTTTTGGGCTGCCTCTAAAATAGAAAACATGTCTACTGTGGGTTAGGCAAATAGGAGTTTATTTTTCTTATTTAACAAGAATTCCAGAAGTAGGAGTTACAGTCATTATTTAGTGGCTTAGTGGTGGAAAGCCATCCCTAGCAATCATGTTGACATTGAATAGGAGCAAGGAGATAGCCATATCTGAAACTCTGCTCTCTTATACAGGGATCAAAGTAACTTCCCCAGAGACTTCTCCAGCCAAAATCAAAATAGGTGATATCAATCAGAATTAGTCCTATAAAAGAACACCATCTATAAGGGTGAACAAAAGTGGGAAATGGCATTGTAGAGATGGGTTTGAAGAAGCATGGTCATTGTCCTGACCTTGACACAAAATCAAGGTCATGTTAGCAAGGAAAAAGAAAAGAATAGAGGTAGAAAAATAACTGAATCTCAAATGAGATCAAATAAATTGAAGTAATTATGGAAATCATAGACTGGAATAACTAGTGGGAACGTTTTCCATCAAGATCGGGAGTAAACAGAAATTATAGATGCAAATGTTGATCTATTTACTAGTAAAAGGATAGATCTTAAGATAATCTATATCCTCTTATATTCAATTTAAAAAGAAAGCAAAAGAATGAAAGTGATTTGAAAAGTATGAAAAAAAAAGAGCAGTCAGGAGAAAGGGGAGATGCATTGTGTTTGAGAGAAATGTATGCAACTTAATTCTTAATGATAGCCTGAGACCATTTGGTTAGAGGCATTGGATTTTCTTCAGTAATTGCACATAGATCAGAGTTGACAAATTTTTGCCTCTCTTCCAGCTCTACAACACCCTCTCAACCCATGTGAAAAAACATAGGCTTTCTTAATTCTGCAAAGATTTCCAACATTTCCTTGAAGATGATATACTATTGATTTTCTGCAAATGTTATGATTCTAGTGCAAGATTTTTCAACCTCTGCAATACTTTTCTTTCAGTTGGATAATTCTTTGCTGTAGGGACCTTGCTGTATATTATAGCAAATTTGGTACCATTTTGAGCTTCTGGCAGCATCCCTGACCTCTTTACACGGGATGCCACTAGCAACTATACTTCCCTTTCTCTTCCCTCCCACCTGCCAAGTTTCTGACAGTGAAAAAAGCTTTCTGGATATTGCCAAATGTCTTTTGAGGGGCAAAAATATATGTAACAGTGGACGTTTCTGGACCATTAGCAAAGGGATCAGCTAGTTGCTTGATGCAAATGGAGACTCTAGGACTCTACTGTAATTCACTGCATCAGAATATGAATTTTAACAAGATGCCCCACAGAATTCATATGCACATTAAATTCTGAGATACAATGATCTATAAAATGCCAATAGACTTTAAGTTCTTTTCTTCCATCCAATCTTCAACATTTATAGTCCCTTGACAGATTGCAGCCAGATTAATCCATTAGTATTTTAACATTTCCTAGAGAATAAAATTGAAATTGTTTCTTCTCCTTGGTTTTTGAAACTTTCCATGATCACAACCCCAAGCAAGTTTAGAATGTAATTTCATAAGTATCTCATTCAAAAAGTGGACATTCCAACTGAACTCTATTCACTAGAATTGCCTTCCATGTTCTGAATCTGCCTATTGAAATAGTATGCACCATTTAAGGCAACCTAGCAAAAGCCCAGCCTCCTCCACAAAACCTTCCATTTTCTTTGTACTTAAACTCTTCTCTCTCCACTCTCCATTTATTTTGTGCATGTGTGAAGTAGAATACAAAACATTGAGTATTGAAGTGAAATACACTGGGTTAAAATGTGATTCTGCTGCTTACTATCATCTTTGGCAAAGTAATTAACTTCCCTAAGCTTCAGTTGCCTTATTTATAAGTTGGGTTTACTCTAAGTCTGTTCATCAAGAATTGACTTGACAATTAAATGAGATAATACATGAAAGGACTGACACAGAAAGCACTGAACAAATAATGGTTTTAGCCATTATTAATGAAAATAATAACAATAATAACACAATTCATACACTTCGTTACACAGAAGTGTTTGAATTTAAAAGTAAGACCTTTTGGGATCCCTGGGTGGCGCAGCGGTTTAGCGCCTGCCTTTGGCCCAGGGCGCAATCCTGGAGACCCGGGATCGAATCCCACGTCGGGCTCCTGGTGCATGGGGCCTGCTTCTCCCTCTGCCTATGTCTCTGCCTCTCTCTCTCTCTCTCTGTGACTATCAAAAATAAATAAAAAAATAAAAAAAAAATAAAAAAAAAATAAAAGTAACACCTTTTATATTCTATCATTTTATTCAACAGCAGAAACCACTATAAAATGTTAATATTAACAAAATATTAATATTAATCATTTACATATTAATTTAGAAGTATCTAATTCATTTTTACATCCCCATATATTATTTACACTGGGATGCCCAACAGTTATTATAACAGAGTAAGTTATTAATAAATATTTGTTGAGAGAATTTAAGTACATGCCTTAATTTTACTATCATATAATTAGAGCCTGAAAGTCCAAATTTATGTCTTGTTGTTTTCTCTGTCCCCACAGAAACAAAAAGTGGGCCTGAATGTAGTAGAAGCTCAATAAATATCTGTGGACCATTTACATGATTGACTAACTGGTTAACTGTGGAGAAAACTTTAAATTAATGGGTGTTCAAAACCCAAAAGGGAAACTCCATCCTGGAAAAATTAGTCTATTTATGTTTATATCTCACTTTCTATTGCTTCCAATGATGAGAAAGATGTTTTTTTCTACAACTAGGTAGTTTATGTTACAAACTTGACAAAATATTTTTCTTTAGCCATCTGCTCTCCCATTTACCACAAATGGAAACTTAATATTCCAGCATAAACAGTCATTTTGAAGAGAACTATTTGCATCCCCAAATGTTCTTCTCCTGTTATGGATCCAAAGTAAATCACCTTCCTCTCAAAGATACAAACATTATAGATAATATGTCATCATTATTTTCATCACCAAGAATCACTAGCTATTTGCCAGTTGGTGGAATACTATTTAACTTTTCCCAGTTGGAAATGTCAGTCAGCACTTGCTCTTGCATTATGTGCAAATGCATAAAGACTTTCTATTAAAGACAGATAATTTTGAGGTCTGCTTCAAAGTGCATCATTACTTTCATTTTTTTAAAAGCTAACTACATTGTTGTTCTCAAGACTCATTGATGGAACCTGCTTTTCAGATGTTAGAAAAAAATGCTCATAATTATTCTACTTGTCTCAGAAAATAAGCTACTTCCTTTAGTTGTGTTTTGCACCTGTATTCAAAGCATTGAATTCTTTCCGGACATTAAATAAATTATATTCATAGAGCTAAAGAGTTTCAGCCTCATCAGAACAGACGGTTTTTATGGGAAATACACTGCAACTCCTTGGTTTCATCTCCAAAGCAGTGGCTGTTTTCTCTTTAGGAGGTAATACTTGGGACCAGTTGTGTCAGAAAAAGATGACACGGAGCATTTTCTTCCTCTTTCTCCTTATCAACTTCAAACCAAATTCTGCAATCGTAATCTTTGTTTTTAAATTTCCCTTAAGCTCTGCATATTTCTGCCTATTTTTACTGTTCAGTTTCTTTACTTTGAAACACTGTCTTTGGCTTCTAGGCAGCATCTACTCTCAGGCTCTGTTTATATGGCTGGCTGTTGCTCTTTTGTCTTTGTTCCCCTCAGCGCTCCCTCATATTCTCCTGGGACTTAGCCCTTAGATCACATCTTTTTTTCTGGCTGTACTTGATCCATTTGTAAACAAACATGAACATGCATGGCACTCGAGTTTATATCTTGAGTTCAGGTGTCTATCCTGAACTCCGAATAGTTAAATACAAACTTCTACTCTAATATGCCTGCCTGAGTTTTTAGTAGGTGACTCAAAACGAACATGCCAGAAAGTGAGCTTGTGATCTCCCTCCGTAAGACCTCTCCTCTCACAGATTTTCCAGTTAGCATTCATGGCAAGTTCATCTTTTTAAGACCAAAATTCTAGCAGTCATTTTTGACTATTTTCCTTCTTTCACATCCCATATCCAATCCATCATTTTATCTGAAACGTCTACCTTCCAAATCTATCGTTCCGCCTCTATTCTAGCCATGTTTTCTTTAGTAACACAGCTGTCACGCTGGGTCAAATCTCCATCATTCTTGCTAATGGTATTATTGCAATAGACTCCTGACCGGTCTCTTTTCTCTGCCTCCTCTCATTTCCATCTATTCTCAATGGAGAAGCTAGAGTAAGTCTGTTTCAACAGAGAGATCATGCTAGATCACGCCACATACCTGCTTAAAACTCAACAATGACTCCATATATCACACTAAGTAGATGCCTAGAATGATCTTTCTCCAGATACTCATACTGGGTCTCTCCCCTCTTCAGGCTTCTCAGAGAAACTTTGACTGACCATCAGTTTAACATGACAACCCTTTCCAAGACTCCTGGCTTATTTATCTTTAGAACACTCATTGTTGTCTAATATACTATATTAGTGGTCCTCAAAGTGTGATGGCCAGACTAGCCACAGCATCCTTACCTGAAAGCTTCTTAGAAATGATAAGTCACAGCTCTCAATCCATGCTGAGTCAGAAATGTGAGGAACGGAGGCGGGCAATTTATGTTTTAACAAGCCTTTCAGGTGATTATGATACAGGCTAGTTTGAGAACAATGCTGTCTGCTTTCTTCATTTATTGTGTTCTATTTTATCATATGGTATCTTAAATACCATATATATATGAGACATAATATGTCTCTTTCCCCAAAAGAATAAATATTATGAAAGTATCATGAGGGAAGAATATATTATTATTTTATTAACTGCTGCTTCCTGCAGTGGCTGGCCTATGGTACACATTTCACAAATATTGTTAAAGAATAAGTAAATGTAGGACTCCACATCTCCATTCCCCTACTCCTGTTATTCCTTCTGCCTATTATATTCTTCTTTCCTTCCTTACCTAATTAAGTCTGTATACACTTACCTCATGTAGCAGCTGTACTGTCCTTGAAATTCCACTGCTTTCTCCCTACAGCTCAATCTTCATTAAGCACTTCTCTGTTTGCTTATAGGAGATCTTATGTCATTAATAATAACACAACACTTATAACTAAGTTATCTACTTCACTGTCTACTTCTCCACTACAAAATAAATTCTTTGAGGAAAAGTTTTTTTTTTTCCTACATACCTACACCATTCCACAATAGAGAATACAGAGTAAGTCCTCAATCAATGTTTCCTAAATTACTGAATTAAATTTGGAAGATTGTCATCCATGATAAAACAGTTGAAGACAACTGAAATTAACTTAAGAAAAAGCATTTTGATTATTGGCAGGATCCAGGGTGTCCAAGAAAACAAAGAGAAGGGAGGAGGCCAAGCTTTATGAGGGTCCAGGATCAAGAACCAGAAAGCCTTTCTCAAACAAGGCAACTCCTTCCTCTGTGTTGATTGATGTGACTGCATGAATTTTACAGACAGATGCCCTATCTTCCTCTGAGTGGGAAGAAATAGGAAACAAAGCCTATGTGTTTCCCATTTCAACTGCAAACTGAAGACATACTGACATCACTCCATCTCTTTTCTAATTTTCCAGGTGAGAGAATCTGATTGGTCTGCTTCAGTTAGAGACTCACCTCTGATCAAATAAACTGTATCCCTAGAGTTTATTCTCTGAGAATGGATGGGGGAATGGTAGGCAATTTAATATATCCTTTGCCTTCACACACACAGTTAATTTTATATGTATATAGCCATATAAATCATTAAATAAAAGTATAGATGAGATTAGAGTCTACACTAGTGTTATTACTATTAGAGTGAATACATAAGCACTGAATCAAATGGTAAGAGACCGTTTACAGTTTTAGCATGGATGCAAGTATCTTCAATACAAAAACTAAAGTTTAAAATCTTTATGTGCCTGGGTGGCTCAGTTGCTTACGTCTGCCTTCGGCTCAGGTCATGACCCCAGGGTCCTGGGATTGAGTCCCACATTGGGCTTTCTGCTCAGTAGGGAGTCTGCTTCTCCCTCTCCCTCTGCCTGCTGCTCCCCCTGCTTGTGTTCTCTCTGTGTGTCAAATAAATAAATAAAACCTTAAAAATAAAATAATAAAATAAAATAAAATAAAATAAAATAAAATAAAATAAAATCTTTAGGGGCACCTGCGTGGCTCAGTGGTTGGGCATCTGCCTTTGACTTAGGTCGTGATCCCGGGGTCCCAGGATCAAGTGTCACATTAGGCTTCACTGCAGGGAGCCTGCTTCTCCCTCTGCCTATGTCTGTCTCTCTTTGTGTGTCTCCCATGAGTAAATAAATAAAATCTTAATAAAATAAAATAAAATAAAATAAAACCTTTATAAAGTTGCATATAGATGAACTTGTATGGTTTGAAAATTTTCTAGGAACCAGTCAAATCTAATTTGATTCATCCATCTAACTGGAGAAACAGTCAAAGGAAAATAAAAGCATTGTTTCCTTTTCCTCTGCATCTGATAAGTGACATTTTAGGAACAGCAAGTCCAACAATTCTCTTATTTATGGAAAAAATGCTTGGTAATTGTTGATTATCTCTGTTGTGTCAACCACGGAGTAGAGTATATGCCCTCACTTGCATTCTGTGCACAGGAAATAAAATAAGGGGGAAGTAACTACACTAAGTGCTTGATAAAGAGGGTATTGAAAAGCTGTAGAGGGTAAGATACTGGTCATAAAATTATAAGATTCTTTAGGGTAAGAGAAGAATTTCACATCAGGGGCATACTTGGTAATCATTCATATACAGAAAAGCGGCCCCTAGCCCTGGTGAATTTTGTAGACACAAAGAAAAAAACCAGAGGCTACAGAATTTTCCCAGAGCATTTTGTATTAAAATGCTATATGCAGCTCAGCTTCTTGGCATTGGTGTTGATACAAGCCAATGAGGACTGTCTACATTAAGTGCCTATAGATAGGCAGTAGAAACCCTTTTTTATAACAGTAGCACCTACAGTGCCTCAGGTATGAAGAAAACAGGTCAGTAATGCATTTTTAAAATCTCTTTCTACTTGTACTCATGCTTTGTCCCTTACGAACAGAGTAAAGTTAGAGATTTGGAGCAGATTTTAGACCATTCTTTCTTCTCTGGACGTTCTTGACAATATTATTCTAGCAGTTTCCCTAGCACAAAGAACAGGATCAAGTAAAACATTTCAAAATGTATCTAAATTACTAAATTACTTTCCAGATCTCCTGCCTGGTTAAAGTAATGAATACATTTGGAAGACTAAATATTTATTAAACTCCTAGTTGGAAAGTCTAGTCCACCATAGTGCAACCTAAATAAATAATACTGAACATGGACATCTGGAACCTAGCATGTTGCTTGGATAATTTTATTTTCCTAGATTACCTAGATTTATTCGTCTTTGAGCTCCTTGACATTTGGGGCCATGTTGTAGTTTATTTTCCATGCAGAGCCTAGCCCCATGCCTGTCGTACAGTAGATCTTCAGTGAATGGACTCATCTGTTGGATTATTGATTTACACTTACAGAATCGATTGCATAAAAGATACTCTCCACACATGATAAACAATAAGAGGAAATATAATTTTATAACTTCTCTGCAATGGGCTTAAAGTCAGCCATTTCTTTGCTTTTGTTTTCCACGAAAGGAATAATAAAATAAAATAATGATAGACCGTTCATTTACCTGTCAGTTCTTCTGACACTTTTCTGAGATCATTTAGGTCTAATGCAGTTCTTTTATTTCCTTTATAGATGCCGATGTTTTTAATAGAAAAAAAAAAAGACTCTCTTGAAGTCTATTTGGAGTTTTCTGCTTTCTCTCAGACTCTTTGATGTATTTCAAGAAACATAGCACTTAAAAAGCGCATTGTGTCCTCATGCACATTCACCCCCCGCAACCCATCGTCAAAAGAAAGAAAAAAAAAAAAGACAAGTGTGGGGCTGGTATATTTAGTTTTTATTTCTCCCTTTTACACTCCTTTTCACAGCCTCTCTGATGTAGTCTCCTGGCCATCTCGCACATGCTAGGACTCTGAAAATTGTTTTTACTACCATAAAATCACTGAAGAAACATGCTTCACAGCCTGATGAACTCTCTTTGTGGTTGTGAATATACCTTATTCACTCAATAATTTTCAGCAGGAAACAGTGAAATATGTGACAGGGGAAGGTCCAGGCCTAATGCTGCTCCATACAAACTGCTTTCCTTCATGTGAAAGTAACACATTCACCCTTGGCGTGACATACATTGGAAGAAATCAAGATGGTCTGTAGGGATAAAAAGGTTATAACCATATCTTTTATTCTTCTGAACATTTTAAACCACTACTTTAAAAATACTTCTCAGGCTGTATCCAATATGAGGAAGCTAATATTTTCTTAGTGTTTCTATTCATGAGGCAGTAAATGTGCATTTGTAAGTATAACAGGGTGTGAGGTTGTATTTCTTAGTAGTATTAATATAGAGTTACAACTCAAGTTAACTCAGACACAAAAATAAATTAGTTGGCTCAAGTCAATGAAAAATCCAGGATGTTTAGGCTCTAGGCACTGCTAGATTGAGGGCTCAAGTGATACCTTTAGGGATCCTTTTCTTTCAGTCTCTTAGACTGTCTTCCAGTGGTGAGCAGGACGGTGGGCAAGAACATTATAATGATATTATAGTGGCTCTGTGAGACGAGAATCATCCTGACATTGTAATGACTTCATTCTGACATTATAATGGTTCTATGGAGAGAGAATCTTAAGGCATGGGCAGGAACGCCCTCTATGGCACTTAGTTTGGACAGTTAGCATAACATACTTACCCATGACCTAACCACTATGCCAAGAAAATTAGGTAATGTTGCTGGGCAGGCCTGAGTCCTGAGACCATGTGGTGCACTTCAAATAGAATTAAATGTGTTTCCCAGAGGGAAGAAGAATTTGTAATGAGAGAAAGAGTGAAGATATTCTGGACAAGCAATAACAATGGGTGTCCGTAGCTGATGTATGATACTATACTTATTTTAAAAATGAGGAAACCAAGACTCAAATTTTCATAACTAGACTTAAATCACACTGACATGTGAAATCCTAGTGAGCAACAGAAGAAAAGAGAGGCTTCCCCAGCTGCTACAATTTGAATGTGACTTTTCTATGATCATGTGCTTTTCCATAATCCAAAATCCAGTAACGCCCATACCTCTTACTTGTCCAATATTTTTAATGCTTTGCCCACACAAAAATTTAGCCTTGTCTGTGATATTATGCTGTCAATGAAAAATGCATGGAAAGATGCACTTTGACTATCAAAGATGATGAAGGAAAGAGGATCATTAAGTGAAAGTGATATGTGCCAATGATCTATTGCTATAATTTAGGTCACACATTAATATATTTATTTACTTAAAAAGTCTAATTTAATCCATACTTCCCCAGGCCCAAAATCCTAGGATTAAAAAAGGGGGGATAATAGTAATAAGCATTTTCTGGTTCATACTCCCCATTCATTCCTCCATTCCAATATGTGTTGTTAAATTTTAATCATCTGAAGTAATGTATGGATTTTGTGGTACCCACAACTAATGCTAGTATAAGCTCATCTTCTTCTTTACTGTCCGGTTTTGTTGGCTGCGTGCATTTGCTTTCATTGCTTGTGAAGATTTGTGACAGCACCTCTACTGCCTCAACACCTGATACCTATCCTGAGAATTTAATAAAGTTTTATTAAGTGCCTTCTAGGTTTCAAAAACTATGCTAAGTACAACAGAAGTAGTTTTGAATGATAAGATACAAATTTTGTCCTCTGGGTTCTATACGGGGAATAATAGGTATTAAATGAGTGTGATCCCTATGTCCCTGATCACTCCAACTACTGACAAATAGGATATTTGTCTTTTTCTTAGAGATTGTATCATTTTATTGTATGGAATACAAATCTCCAAGTCTAAAAGGACCTGAGAAATAGCTAATAGGAGTCTAGTGAGATTATGTTTGTAGAATACTCCTTTCCACATTTATTTATTTACTATTAGATGTATAAATATTTGTAATGTCAGATTTAGGATAGACTTGACTTTGAGAAAATTTAGAGTTTGAAATTTTATTTGATCATATATCTTTACAATTCTTTTATGGTTGAGTCCTTTTACTTTTCTCCCTGAGGGGGCAGCAGCTACAGGCAATGAGTAACCTTCCATTTTCTGCTCAAAATATGAAACAATTAAGCAATAAGACAAATAAGTTGTCAAAGGGATTAATGCATGACCTCTGACAAAGGAAGGTTGGATGATTCCTCTGACATCTCTAGGCACCCGTTCTGAATGCAGAATTGGGAAGCCTTTACCAATCCAGTTGAAGTAATGTTGGGCCAGGGTGGGCTTCTTTACCAGAAAGGCCAACCCCTGTGGGATTGAAGAAATGGAGAATAAGTAATCACATACTTCTGTGGCAATGAAATAAAAAATCTTACTCCATGTTTGATGTTTGCTGAAAGCTTTCAAGCTCTACTCATCCCTTTTCTACTCTTGCCTCACATCAGGACAAGCCATTATGAAAGCTCACATACTCCCTTCTTTGGCTTTGGCAGAACCATGCCTGCCCTGGCCTGTGCACAGAGGAAGTCTTACTCCAATCCCACACCTGACCTCAATAAAATCCAAAGCTACTCACACATCCCGGCTCCCTCAAACCATTGAAGGAACTGTGTAGGATCCTTTCCTGCTATCACTAGAAAGCTTCATTATGTGACTACCTTTTTTTTCAGATTCTGTGTTTGTGTGAGAGAAAAAGAGAGAGAGAGAGAGAAAGATCACCAGTCTCAATATTCAAACTAAATTTGATGTGAGAAGTTCATCCTGCCTCTGAGGACTGCCACATCAAGCAGCTTCTTCACAAGAGAAAACAAAAACAAAAAAAGATAGAAAAGTATGGGTTGGGTACCTAGGACTATTTCCTCCTTTAGCATTTCAGGCAAGCCATTCCTTCCCCCTAGTGCGTAGAGGCAGTGAATGTATGGTGGGGAGAAGTTTAGAAGTATAAAGCCTTTGGATGGAATACTCAATATGAAAGGAAACATCAACATTGAGGACGATCTCTTACTTTTCCCAACTACTTTGATGCCATTTCAATCTCCTGTGCTCCAGCAACAAAATACAGCAGTCTCTCCTTACCTGCAGGGGATACGTTCCCAATGGATGCCTGAGACCACAGATAGTGCCAAATCCATATATACTATGTTTTTTTTCCTAAACATATACAGCTATTGTAAAATTTAATTTATAAATTATACACAGTAAGATATAACCAATGATTAACAACAAAATGGAACAATTAATATATGTAACAAAAGTTAGGTGAATGTGATCTCTCCTCTCTCTCAAAATATCTTATTATAGTGTACTCACTCTCCCTCTTGTGATGAAGTGAAATGATAAAATGTCCGCATGATGAGATGAAGCAAGGTGAATGACGTAGGCATTGTGATGTAACATTAAGCTACTATTGACCTTCAGACAATACATCAGAAAGAAGTTCATCTGCTTTTGGATTGTGGTTGACTTGGGTAACTAAAACAAGGAAAAATGAAACCATGGATAAGGAGGACTATTGTACACTTCTCTTGGAATTCTACGGTTCCACTCTCAAATCTGTGGTATCCCAGGTTCTTGACTATTCATGCCTCCACCCTTCCCAACAAGTCTTACTTTTTGATTCTTTAGATGATCCAAGTATTTAGCTAGGAAGTGATATTATTCTTCCATGTTGATAAAAGTATTCTTGCTTCAAAATTAATACATTTGTGTTTCTCCAGTATTTGTACATTTCAACTCCATTTCCTCAAGATCATGTCTCTTTCCAGGCAAGGGACTTTCACTGTAAGGATTTTGCACATGCTACATAATCGGTGTAAAGATCTTTCACTATCCTTCCAATCAAATCTTACCCAACGGGATTGTTCTGATCAGGGAAATGGATCTTCTAAGCTCTGGGCCATATTCAAAGAGATAAATCAAAAAGCAACTGGTTTCTAAAGTTCCTCTTGAAATAATATCATAGCTATTTGTTAGCAGTCTGGCAGAGCAAGAAATAAGATACCAAATAAAGTGTGAAAAATAATTTTAAATTTTTCATATCCCAGATTTAGCGGTTTCTGTTAAATATACTCAAGGGGAGTTTACGTGAAATCCTAATATATTATAAATAGCATTTTTGAGACTATTCAGCTAGATAAAACCTAAAAATGCCGTTTTATAGTGTCATGATTGGAATTTACACATGTCTGTCATCAGCAAATGCGTGAAATTTCTTTTAATGTTACTTTTTTTGTAGTAAAGATTGTGAGCTTATCTAGGATAAGGCATGATGCATACAACACTTTGGTTTGTTTTTTATGAGACAAGTGTTGATGCTGAACTGAGCTAAAGTCAGTCATTTACATCTCTTGTGCAAACAATATACCATGTGTGCCCACTTCTTAAAGCATGAGCCCTTGAATGGCTTCTCCAACTCTTCTTTTTTTTTTTTTTTAAGATTTTATTTATTTATTCATGAGAGCTACAGAGAGAGAGAGAAGCAGAGACACAGGCAGAAGGAGAAGCAGTCTCTATGCAGGGAGCCCGATGTGGGACTCGATCCCGGGACCCGGGGATCATGACCTGAGCCAAAGGCAGATTTCCCTGGGATTGTGTATTTATATAAAAGAATATACATTGAGGTAGGCAAAATCCTCCTTGAAGCACGGCTAAGTGACAAGTATTATTTTTGGCTTGATTAACACAACTTTTAACTATGACAAAAGGATATAAAATTGGTCTGAAACAATTTCTAGTCACAGGATCATAGTGGTTTTTATTCTGTGTTATTCTATCACAGTATCGTGTATTATCTATGAATTGCAATTTTATTGTTGTGCATGTTTTGATGTTGTTTGGTTTTCGTGTTGTTTTTTAGATACTCCACAATATTGAGCTTGCAGGATTAGCCCAAAAATCTTTAAACATTTTTCTCAAAGACAGAACCCCAAATCTTTTCTTTTTTTGAGAATTACTCCTAGAATTAACTAAACATGTATAAGACATTACTAATGGAAATTTTTAAAAAAATATTTAAATACTTCTGCATCCTCTAATAGTTTATAAGTAAAGTATAATGATACTTTGCTTCTTCATTTGAATTATTTCCTCCTCTTCTTGCCTGGAAGAGAATGCCTACTTTTAGAAATCTTACCCCTGCTTCATCATCCAATCCCCATTAATTTTCTTAGAGTTTTCCAGGATGCTGAAAATCAAATAGCAGGAGTTTGGTGACAGCGAATTTAAACAAGAGTCTTTTAAAAAAGGGAAATGTGCAATGATCAGGACTTCAATATAGCAAAGAAAAGAAAAGCGATCTGAGATATTCAAAGGCCTTTACAATCAATTCTTACCTGGGGTTGTGTTTTACAGGCTGGGAAACAGATAACTCATATCCAGGTAAATGGGGTTAATTGTGTTGAATTTTTACTTGGAATCTGGATTATTTGGATGAAATTTTCTTTTGCCTATAGTACAATTTGCAATAAGAAGTAAAACAAACATACATACACACATATAATATACTGATATTAATATTAAAGTGGAGAATTATATCCTCTGTGTCAGCAAAGAATGTGGCATTTGTAATTCAGTTACTCAATACAATTAATATTTACTTTTGTTTTTACCCTTTCTAATATTCTTCTTTTCTGAAGTTTCAAGCTTAGTTCTGCTATTATTTTCTTTCTGTTGGGAGAATTTTTTTTTTTTTTTTTTTTTTTTTGCCATTCCACCGAGAGAAATTTCTATAGCCATTTTTTAAGGATAAATCTACTAACAACAGATTCTCTTAGTTTGTATGACAATGCCTTTATGTCCTCCCCATTCTTAGTTTTCTTTTTTTCAGGAATTAAGAAAATTTTCTACAATATATATGGTTGACAGTTTTTTTTTTTTGTTTGTTTTGTTTTGTTTTTTTTAGCACTTGAAAGACATTTTGCTACTTCTTTCCAGAAGAAGATGAGAAATCTGCTGTCATTTGAACTGGTGACACAAGTAATGCAACATTTCTCTCTAGTTGCTTTCAAGATATTTTCTTTGTCTTCAATTTTTAGAAGTTTAATTAATTTGTGTTCTAGCATGAATTTATTTGTAATATCCTTTTTGGAGCTTACTTGACTTTTTTGAATTTGTGGGTTTTGTTCTTCCACAAGTTTGGGAAAATTTCAGCTATTATTTCTTTGAATATTCTTTTAATCCTATTCACTCTCTTCTCTCATTCTGGGAATTCAATGATATAAACATTTCATTTATTATTGTCTCCCAGGTCCTTGATACTATTGTTTTGTGGGGTCTTTTGGGGAAGGGGCTCTATTTTCTCTCTGTCGTTCAAATTGAACAAATCTGACCAAATCCTCAAGTTCATTGATTCTGTCCTGTACTCTGTCATCTTTACTATTAAGCTCATTTAGCAATGGATAGTATTTGACACTTTGAATGTGATTTGATTTTTTCTTTTAGTAGGCATTCTTCCTGTGGAGATATAGTAAGCCAGATGGGGGTGTGTTTCTAACTTCAGCCTTCATCTGGGCCCTACCTATGCTACCTCAGTAAAAGTGGTGAGAGCTGACCCAGACTGACTTGAGGTAAAAATTCAGGTAGGTATTTTCTGGTAAAAGTGTGGAACTCACACACACTGACCTGTTGTTCCCAAGTGGGATTGTAAACTCAAGTTCCTAATGAGTTGACACCAGGGAAGAAGGAGGCCGAAGGGTGACTCACACTCCTTTTTGCTTCAGGGTGGCCAGAAACGTGTCATCTAGGGCATGACTGCCTTCCTCAGGGGACTGACATGACCTTGACAAGGAGGAACATCATCCGTTTCCACTGAACACAGGATGGAAGATCAGAAATGCTGCTGCTTGCTTCTGTGCAAGGTGGATGGGGGGAGTGGAAAATCAGCTCTGATTTCAGCCCAGTTAAAACTGCAGAACCAGAGTGTGGTGATTTTTCCATTGTGTTTGGCTGAAATAGGTAAGGGATGCCAAAAAAGGATTTTCTGTTGTGAGGCACCTTTTTCCAGGTCTTTTGGCTAAGGGAAAAGACTTAAAGATTTTTTGTTGTTGTGTTGTTTGTTTGTTTGTTTTTCCAATACCTATTGGTAGCTTTGGTTAGGGACTTCTAGAGCTCTCTGTCCAGGATGCATGAGCGAATAAGGACATTCAGGGAATTCACCATCAAATATGGAAAACCGTAGACAGTGTACTTTCTTAAAAAAAAATATATATATATATATATTTTTTTTGGGGGGGGAGCACATGCAAGCTAGAGGGGAGGAGCAGAGGGGGAGAGGGAGAGTTAAAGAATCCCATTCGGACTCCATTCACAGCACAAAGCCCAGTGCAGGGCTTAATCTCATGACCCTGAGGTCATGACCTGAGCCAAAATCAAGAGTCAGATGATCAACAAACTGAGCCACCCAGGCACCCTGGCAGTGTGCCTTCTTTCCAGTTTTCAGAGTGTTCTCATTTGTTGTGTCTTGTCCAGGGTTTGTTTTTTTTGGGTTTTTTTTTGTGTGTGTGTGTGTGTGTGTGTGTGTGCGCGCGCGCTTTGGAAGAATCTGGATCATCCATCTTTATCATAATATCTATTTCTCTAACATCACTTTACTCTCTTCACCTTCTGTGAATACTTCACTCTATTCACATTCCCGCCTCATACTTCACTTTTTCCCCAGAATTTTCTCAACTCTCTCTGTAAGCTTCTAGAGGATATTTCTTACTTGGATATTCTTAGCCACCCAAGGACATCAGCCATTTTACTTTCCTTTGTCTTCCTTCCATAGGCAACATTATCTATGAAGCCTTGTGAAAGTGCATCCTCTTGTGTGTGCAACTTTGATGATGGATTCTCAAAATCACATTGTTAGTTTCATATTGGTCCAAAGCCATTGTGCTAAAGTTGGAAAAATGTCCACCCCTCGGGCTTACACCTGTTCAGGAGGTACCAGTGTAAGTTATAGTGATTTAAAGATGATCACTTTCACTTCTGATAGCTCAAAAGATTTTTGTGTAATTATGCAGGGTCAAATAGTATCCTGCAAAAATTCATACTTACCCAGAACGTGTGAATGTGACATTATGTAGAAATAATGTCTTTTCAGAGGTAATCAGATTAAGGTGAGGTCATAGTGGGTTAGGATGGGCCTTAAATCCAATATGACTTATATAATTATAATAGGAAAATTTGGACAGAGAGATGCACAAGGTATGCCTAAATGATTTGATGAAATATGTTGGTTTAGCTTTTACCCTGTGCCCAGAAAAGTGAAGTCCTGAGTTCATAAATTAATCAGAGAAAACAGAAAGATAAGTCAGAACATAGTAAGTGGATTGTGGTAAGTGGTTTCTCCTTAACTTTTCCTTAGACAGGGGCCATGTATATTTTTATTTAGTTATTATATTTAATTTAGGTTGTTTGAGTAGAATTCCAGAGCTCTTTTATGTTTACTCCTTTGTTTTTTCCTGATTATAATATTATTTCCTTTTAAGAAAAAAAAAGATTTTATTTTATTTCATAGAGAGAGAGCAAGAATGAGCAGGGGGTGTGCATGGGGAGGGACAGAATGAGGAGCAGACTCCCCACTGAGCAGGGAGACTGATGAGGGGTTCAATCCTAGGAACCTGTGATCGTGACCTGAACCAAAGGCAGACATCTAACCACTGAGCCACTTGGGTGCCCTATAATATTATTTCCTACTGTTTATTCTGAGGAGCGAAAAAGTAAGCATATGATAAAAGCACCTGGGTTTATTCAGTTCCATCAGTTATGCTCATCAAAGAAACAGCAAATGAAAACCAAAATGGTCTATGTCTGAGTCTGTAGGTGATTTTCCATGATCTTCACATTCACCGGTGTAAGTATTAAGATTTTGCCTTAATGACAGCACACATTCCAGAGCAAGCTCAGAAGTTGTCTGTGGTTTGAATACAGATCTATTCTTTTCCTGCCAAGCCTGCCCTGGACTCAGGGATCTGATGAGAGTGTCTGAACCAACAGTCCAGTGCAAACTGAGAAGAAAGCTAAGTTTCAGATTTAGTGTTGCAATTTTAAGTGACCTGATGCCCAATTGTAGGCAAACAATAACTTTTAAGCCACAGGTGAATTGAGTTTGGGTATAGGTCTGAGATTTGCTTGGAGAAGCAGCCTGGCCCAGAGAAATGAGAGAGAATGGTAGATCCCTAGGATAGCATACAGGACATCACGTAGATGATGAAGTTGATATATCTATGGCCGTGCTATATATTTGCCACATATGGGCCTATTTATATAAGAAGGTTTCTGTTTGGGAAGATATTTTAGGGATATAGAGACATTGTCTGGCTGGCAGCACGGGTCAGAACTCGTCTATGCTGCTCTACTTAGGCTTGGGATATGAATACAAAATCTCAGAGCACACAATAAGGGGTGCTAGCTTTGGGGAATCCCTGCTGTGTTCAGAGTTCAGTGAATTGTTTTCTCTTGCTTGAATACCCATTGCATACTCTGAATTTGTTTTAACACATCAAGAGAATAAGGCTTAGAGGCTGTAAAAAATCCAGGTAGCTTTCATAGAAAATCCCATTTGTCAAACACTGAGAAATAAAGGACTCTGCTGAATCCTTTCTAACAGAAGGTGGCCGGGTTTATCCGATCCAGATAGTGATGATCCTGCAGTACCCAAAGCTTTGTCATGTTCCCTGGGGTCTTGCTTGTCAGACAGAAAGAGTGATCAAACTTCTGGCGAGTCTAATCCTCAGAGTTTGCAGGAAAAAATGGACACAGCTGCCAGAAATGTTCTGACATATGCTATTCCTGCCCACCAAAAGTATAAGTCTGGTCCTCTGCACGGTTGCTAATGAAGTGAAATACAGGGTGAAGGAGAGAAAGAAAAAAAAAAAACCTACTGCTTAAATACATATATATGCACATAATACCCACGCAAGTATTGGGATTTCTTTTTTGTCTCTTGAGTTCATCCATTTTGTTTGCTTGGGTTTTAAAACATCTGAAACAGAAACCAAGAATGGCATATGGAGGCCACAGAACTCCTCTACTATTGGTGGAGGCCAAGCTGGAGGAACAGGACTGCATAATACTAACCAAGTGACTTGGCCAACCCTTAGCTGCAGAATTAAGTATACTTCCTTATCTGGGCCTGCAGGTGCTGGCCTTGGAGCAGACTTGTCCATTTGGCAGGAAGGGAGCTAAACTTGGAAGAAACAAGAGGCTTCTGACTCCCTGGAATATCTGATCCCCGAGGGACACTTTCCCCACTTTTTTGTGCAGGGCTCAAAAAAGCAACCCAGTTTTTCTTCCCAAATCTATCAGTTACATCATATCTCCTAGAGAAGAATGACAAAATGAACAAAGACTAGAAATAACAGTCTATTGAACTCTAGAAACATGGGAAAAGTATATATATATATATATATATATAAAATATATATTCTCTCTCTATATATGCTCTTTAGTTCTCTAAGCTGTATTTAGGTGCGTCTCCAAGAACTGTATTTTAATTCACTGATTCTTCTATCTAGAGCTTATACAGTTATCAGATTTTGTATACCAGGGACTAAACTTTTCATTTCAAGGATTTCTAACTAACAATTTTTCATATCCATCTATACTGATAATCATGTCTGCCTCTACTTGCTTTATAATTTCCTGTTCACCTTTGCATTATTCTCTTTCTCTTTTGTCTCTTTTCTTTATATTATTGTACTGCCATATTAGAATGCTCTATTTTTCTTTTCGCCTGGAGTAAAGTAATTCACTTAATGTTTACATAGTTGTTTCTAAACTTTATTTTTCCTCATGGGGTTTGGAATTTTGATATGCAGGCTTACCCTGAGGGGCAACTTTTGTTTTGTTCTGTTGTTTTTGTGGTCAGTCCTCTAATATTTGTGTTTGCCTCTTGATCCCACATGGACCTTAGCCCATAACCAACTCTCATTTTGGTGGCAGAAACTCCTGCCTCATCGTGTTGAAGATATTGCACAATGGTCCCAGAACCACTGGGAAGCCTAGTTCATGTTCCAGTTGAGAGATTGAGTCAATTTTCCTCTACCCTCTGAGGTATACAGTTATATATAAAATTTAGCAGAAAAAAAAGGGTTAATTTTAGCTATTTCCAGCCTCCTTTCAGGGACAGAGGAATTGCACCGTAGTCTCTAGACTAAGCAGTGAAAATGCCCTGGCCTCTCTTTCTCTTGAGAGAGAGTTAATTCCAATTCCAAAGAGGAAACAACCTGTTGGCCAACCCCATCGGCTCCCAGCCAAGAGCTCAGCATGTTGACAGCCTCAGTCCTACTCACTGCTCCAGGTTTCCTCCTCCTTATCTAGCACTTCAGAGATTGAAGAGCTATGCTTTGTTCCTGGGAAATATGATTCTCTCATCTCACCTTCTGTTTTGAGTGCATGGAGAAGAGACAGGCAAAATGACAAGTTCTCTTACATATTTGATAACCTTTTGTTGGTGAAGAGGCTCCATTGTTTTTGTTTGCTCAGTTGGTTTCTATTTTCTTGTGGCACCAGGGCCACAATCCTAGCGACATTTTTCATGAAAATGGTGTATATGATTTTCCTGGGCATTGTCTATCTTGGTCATATTCTTTGCTGAGGATGCTCTCCTATAGTGTTGCCCATAAGCTCATACCAGGGGTCCAGTCCTCCAGCGCCTTCTTACATAGAGCCATAGACCCATTTGACTGGGAGCTATCTTATCAGCTTTATGAGTTCAGTCTTTTCTTCACTTCATGATTGTTCAAGGAGCCAGGTGAACCACTTTATCCTTTTTTATAGTTTCCAAAGGCTATGAGGCACTTATGTGGGAAGTTATTTTCTTTCCTTAAGTCATGCTAATGACCCTGCATACTTGTCCAGTGAGGACAGCAAGTCTCTTCCCCATATACATCTCTCACTCTACAAAGTATTGTCCCTCGATTATACATATATAAAGATCTTGGGAGATTTTATGTTAATATTAACATCACATATAATTATATGTTTAACTTCAAATTTCTTCCTCATATTTATCACCATACTTACTCTGCTTGATGATAGAAACAAGTGTGATTATTTGCTTCTCAGCAAGCATTCACTTGAGGAGTGAACAGTTAGTGTACCTTCCCTTGGGACCCTCTGATCTTTCCAAGATGCTAATGCTAGTGTTTTTTAACTCATTTAGCTCTTTTAGTGAAGGTCGGGGTAAAGAGCTATTGCAGTCTTTAGGAAGTCAACATGCCAAGACTAGCACAGTTGTATCTTCTCTCTATTGTGTATATATATATTATAGATAGACTAGAAATTTGATGTAGAAGGTTGATAATTAAGGATAGGAAAGGTAGCTAGGCTTCTTCTCAGTAAACCTGAAGGTGGGAGCTTGCTTCAATTTTTGGCAGGTTTTTTAGAATACAGGCTTCTAAACAGCATTTTATTTCTACTTGAGACTATACAACAATTCTAAGGCAACAAGAAAAGTTCTACTTGATATCCTGTTTCCTGCATCTGATTCCCATCTCTACTGCAGGAAGTTTATCTTATCTACCTTTGAAATACCTGCCCATAGTAAAATGCCTGACAGCATTTACTGAAACATTCAATAAAAACTGGTTGAATGAACACATAAGCATGTAAGAAGTGATTGGAACTTTTATTATGGGCTTGTCTTGAATCATTTTACTTGAGGCTGATAATCTTCTAGGTACAGATAAAGTAATTATTTCTATTTGTGGATCAGATCCTAGAACACAATGCTACAGTAAGGTTTGGCTCTGAGGGGCCCTGCCTAATCAGCCAGATGGTGTCACTTGATTATTTTTATACCTCAAGGTGTCCTTATCCTGCCTATGGGAATGATGGAGGAATGGCCTCTTAGTCTGTTCTAAAGGCCATAGGAGGAGTTCTGGTTATAATTTATGTTATAAAATATGTTGTGATAGAAAAAAATGTCTGAGTGTAAAATAGTCCAAAGGGAAACATTTTGGACTAAATTTCAAAGCAAAAGCTGACTAGATTTCCAAATATAAATTGACTGGTAAAAACAAAACGACAACACTGAATTGCTAGTTTGTATTTATAAGTTCTTGATGTACATGTTTTAGATACTAGAGACAGATATGTTTTGATATCATGCTTTCCCAGCAAGAAATAATTAACTAGATCTATATACTTATACAAGCTTATGTATGTTAGTTATCTATTGCTATGTTATCAGTTACCACCAAATTTAACAGATTAAAACAGTAAACATGTATGATTTCATGTTTTCTGTGGATCAAGAATACAGGTGCCACTAGGATGGTGTCTATAGCTTGGCTGCAGTCAAGCTGTCAGAAGGGGCTCGTTATTAGTCATGGTTATCCAGAAAAACAGCACTAACAGGATTTTTATCTACCTAACTGAGATTTATTTTAAGGAATTGGTTCCTGTGATTGTGGAGGTAGAAGTCCAAAATCTTCAAGGTAGGCTGGCAGCCTGGAGACATAGGAAAGAGTTGCAGTGTGAATCCAGCGATCATCTGTGGCCAGAATTTTTTCTTAGTTGAGAAGGTCGGTCATTGTTCTGTTAAGGTCTTCAATTGATTAAATGAGGTCCACTCAAGTTATCAAGGATAATCTGCTCTACTGAAAATCCACCAAATTTAAATGTTTCCCTCATCTAAAAAAAGAAAAAAAAAACCCTCAAAAACCTAACATTTAAAAAAAAAATCCAGAATAATGTCTAATGAAACATCTGGGAACCACCGCCTAGCCAAGGTGACACATAAAGTTAACCATTATTAATGTTGCTACCGTCTAAAGACTTGACTAGGAAAGGCTCCATTGTCAAACTCATAATCTTATGTCTTGGCAAGCCTCAAGTTCTGGATAACTGTCAGCTGGAGACACGATTCCTTGACACATGGGCCTCTCTGTATGACTAGTTACAACATGGTAGGTAGTTTCTCCCATACCAAGTGAGCAGAGAGGGAAAACCAGAAAGGATACCCATCATGGAAGCCACAGTCCTTTTCTAAACTAATCTCAGATTTGACATACCATCTCTTCTATAATAATCTGTTGTTTGCAGGTGGATCCAGTCCACGTTCCAGGAAAAGGGACTACCCACACACTTGAGTGCCAGCAAGCAGGGACTCCTGAGGGCCATCTTATAGAAACTGCCCACTCGTGTATCATTTAGGATATATTTTTGATGACAGAACACGAAAGTCCACACAGTAAGTATTTTTCTTCACTGACTGATTCCAATATTAAAATAACAAAAAGTAAAAGCTTGGCTTTTTCACACATCCCACTTCCTCTGCAACTTCACCCTCAGCATGCTCATTTTAAACTACAGTTAATATCCAATTTATGAGTCAGCAAGGTGCAGCCTGAGGGCCACATTCAGTAGCAGGCTATTTTTTTTGTATGGCCTTTTTGGTAAAGATCTCTCTTATACTTCCAAAGGTTTTCTTGTTTGTTTGTTTGTTTGTTTGTTAAAAAAAAAAAAAACAAAAACAAAGCAAAACAAACAAAAAATGAGAAAAAAGAAAAATTAATATTCAACACAGTTTATATGTGGCTCACACTGTTTATAATATTTACTATCGGGCCTTACAGAGAAAAAGATTTTGCCAAACGTGGTCTAGTTTTATCTCTCACAAAGACTTTGAATGATATATAAACTTTATTGTAAAATGTAATTTACCTAATTTCATTTTGAAATTGAAATTCAGTTACATTAATAAAGGATGGTAGAAGGAAAAACATCAATTTTTTCCTATTATAGCCTTTCTAAGTAATATAAATTAACACATAATCCACAATCTTACCTTTTATTTTCAATAGCACATTCAATTTATTAAGAATCATATGAAATGGTAGAGTATTTCCTGTTTGATATCTGAGTGTACGGAATGCAAAGAACAAAAAAAGCTAAACCAGAAAAATCCCAGGGTAAATAACAGCTGTTGGTATTTGGACTGTACTCAGAGAAGACAGGACTCAGACATTTGTTCCTGCAGGCTGCTCAGCTTTTTGACACATCACAGTAGGCAAAACCTTCCAAAATGAAGAGGGGGCTCAAGTCGGTTGGTTTGTGAGCGCTGGCTTCAATGAACCCCTGCATTTTGTCCATGAGGCAGGGAAAGAAGAGAGGAAGTTAGCAGTTTATGGATTGCTTCGTGTTTACTGGATAGTTACAATCACAGTGGACCCGAGACACTTTTGAACAAACACTTTATTTAATAAAAAGATTTTGAAATCCTGCATCAAACTCTGCCTTCCACTTCAGGCCCACACCAGCTCATGAAGTTTGGGAAAGCAGCTTCTTCCTTCATCTCACTCTGCCATTCCTAAGGATGAATATTTGGGCCTTGAGAGTAAACAGCAGAGCTATCTTTCTAATCTACAGGCTATTCAGGATTTTAAAATCACAAGACTCACAAAGATAACAACAGTAATATTGGCTAATATTTATTGGACTCTTATTACATATTAGGCACAGTGTTGTGTGGGGGTAGAGCTGACTATCAGAGTCCCCACTCTTAAAAGCACCATAAAATACCACTCCCCATAGTGTACCAGAAAACATGCATTACAGCCAGCTTAGGATCTTTAGAGTAATAATTAAGGCTTGAAGTTAGGGTTTCACTCATATGTGGAATATAAGGAATAGTGAAAGGGACCATAAGGAAGGGGGGAAACTGAGTGGTGAAAAATTAGGAAGACAAACCATGAGAGACTCCTCACTCTGGGAAACAAAGGGCTGCAGAAGGGGAGGTGGGTGGGGAATAGGGTAACTGGGTGATGGGCATTAAGGAGGGCACATGTTGAGATGGGCACTAGGGGTTATATGATATGTTGGCAAGTTGAATTTAAATGAAAAAAAAAAACAAAAACAAAAAAAAGTTTTCAGACTCATTTCATCAGTGCTGGTTTTCTTTGTTGCTGTGTTCTTTCCTTCCCTTTCTTTCTTTACCTGATAATTCCTCTCCATTTCTTGTTAAACAGTAATCTGGTTACACAGTTATTATACAATTCTTATAGTCTTCCTTTAAAATTGAATTCATACTTATCTTAAAATTTTAAAATGGTAGAATAATATTACTTTGTAGCTAAAGACGGCTCACTCTACCTTTTCTAGGGAAGGTACTCTAAGTTCACATAGGAAACGAAGTCATCTGCTTTCCTAGTTCATGGAAAATGCTAACTGTGCTTGAATACTTATTTCACACTAAAAAAAATTAAACGTAAATTTATTTTTTGAAAATTTATTATTACACCGTACTTTCAGGGAACGATGTTTTTAAAAGATCTACCATTTGTTCAACATATATTATGGCCCATGATATAAATACTTAATTTAATTTTTCTAACAACCCCAAAATCACTACTTTTTATGCCTGTTTTTCAGCAAGTGAGGGGTGTTGGGGTTTAAGATTCCAAAACTATTCTATTATGCTCTATCAATGTTAATAATAACATGCTTTGTATCCATTTTCTGTTTTATATTTATAACATCCACTAATTCACATAGCTTTATTTGTTTGCCGCTAACTGAAGTAAACGGGACAGCTGTTAGTAAATCCACCTTTATAGCTAAAAAATAGGAATACTCAGAAGTCTTAGATACTTCGTCATAGTGACCTGACTAAACCTGGCAAGATCGGAAAAAGCACTTCAGTCCCTCGAGTCTTGTCCAGTGACCTTTCCCCTGGAATCATACGGTTATGTTTTTTCAGCAGAGGCTCTCAATTTATGAGGAAAGTCAATTACATCACCAATGGTGATAAAGGAGATATTTTTCACAATGAATATGAAAAATGCTGTATCTTCAAGAGGGAGAAAATTCAGTCTTCCTAAAACAGGTTTAGGTTTCTTGGGGACCCATTAGATTCACCATAGTTTTCCTGATGATTTTTTTCTTCGGGGGATGCTGAAAGCTGTTTGCAGTTAAAAATGAAGACTCTTGAGTTGCTTGAAGGCAATCCAGACTGAACAAGAATTTGATTACCCTCAACAATTTCTCTTATCTTTACTTAGTAATGGCATTTTAAAAAAGGAAATGCATTGCTTTGGGTATCCTAAAATTGATATAATTTAGACAGCACAATTTTTATGATGCTTTCATTTTATATCTTATGATGCTATGAACTGCTCATTTACTATGATCTGAGACTCACTTGCTCATACTGGGATAAGGAGGAATTATGGACAGAGCTTTAAGTCAATGAATTAGCAGTTAACTAGAGAGTCAAGAGGTTCCTGTTTGATAGAAAAATATATGATCATATATCTTTTATTGTATAATTTGGCTAATTGATTGATTGTCTTGTTTGCTTGTGTAAAGAAACATTTAATTATATCATCTCACGTATGATAGATTTTGTGACTACAACAATAAATAAAACACCTTCCCTAACCTCAAAAGTCAATAACCTAGAAGAGGCAAGCTAGTGAACAGACTTTCATAATAAGAACAGTTAAATGCTATAAAATATGTACTAAAATCTGTACCAGGTATGATGAAAGAGCCTAAGAGAGACACCTAACCAAATCTTGCAAGAAAATGCATCAAGAAAGCTTGCTCTAAGAAGTGATGCACAAATTAAATATAACTGTTAAGTGTGAGTTAGCCCTGGAAATAAGAGGCAGACCCTACTAGTGCTCACTGAGTTCTAGCTTTCCTTTTTTGCCAGGAAAAGTACTTTGATTTGTTTGGACAAGTGGATGTAGCCATTTGCGAATGGAGATGATAAGGCCTAACTAGTGGACAAAAACACTTCAGGATGAGGGTGCAGTGTTCCCTGTTGTCTTGCCATGCCACAGTGAAACCTGAAGACTTAATCTGAGAAGGAACCTTTTACAAAAGTGGAGCCTTATTCTAGATGAGTCCTTACTGAGTACAATGAGTAGAACACTTTCCAACATATATTGAACATATAGCATGAGAAATAAACCTTTACAGTCTTGAGCTACTGATATATTAATGATGTTCATCAGTGTGATACAGCTTATCCTGATTTGACATATATAGGATATATATATACATGTATATAGTGGTAAATATAATTTAGAACAAGGAGATGGAGTGATAATAATGTTGAGACACTAGTAAGGATTAAATTGTGAGAGACTTCGAATGCTAATTCTAATGAATTCAGATTTTATCTTGTGATTAGGCATACTACTGATACATATAGATTGATGCATTGTTAACATAGAACAAGGTTCCAAAGCCCTGGCACTGCTGACATTTTGGGCCAGCTCATCCTTTGTGATGAAGACTGTCCTATGCTTGGCAGCTTTCCAGGCCCACAGCCACCAGATGACAGGTGTACCCTTCCCCAACTCCAGTTGGGAAAACCAAAACATGCCTCTATATATTGTCAATGTCCCCTGGAGGGCAAAATCACTGAGTTGAGATTATTGGCAGAGAAGAAAGGGAAAGTGGGTGTAAGATAAGCAACTCAGAACAAAGACCATTTACATTATCTAAATTGTAGTGTGTATAATATAATATGGAGTTTTAGAAAATGTGTCAGATTACAGCATTGAAAATGGGTTGGAAAAGAGCAATATTCATTGTGGAGATAACTTTGTAGGAATAGGGACATTTGATTGCTGAAGAATTCCAAAAGTTCTGTTTGCACCATAACTGCTTTGGCTTTTATCCCATACCTCTGTAACAAAAGCACATTAATAAAAGTTGATTGTCTTCAGATTTCAAAACAGTTTAGTACTGTACAGTAAATTGAATATTTTCTAGAAATATTATGCATTGTTATACCATAAAAAGTTAGATTTTGATGAGTGATCAATGAAGAGAATTGGTTAATTGTCTAATACAGTGCAAGGGGCTCGCTGGAACTATAGAACCCTCTAATTAACCCTTTGCTGATGTAGCTTGTTGTAATTTTGAATGGATTTAAGAACTGTGGATCTTAATATTAATCTTCCTTTGCATGTACTGCTTTCATCGTTTGGATCAGCATTTTACTCTAGTTTTAATTTTTTAAATAAGATTCTATCTCATGATTATTCTATATAGTAGATGAGATAATATTATGATTGATAAAATCCTGCCAAATTGACTATAAATACAGTTGCTTATCTTTAAGACTCTTGGAATTTTCAAAGATAATCAAATTATATTTCTTAAGTACTTAAGTGAAACTAAAACTCTCAGTTTTCTTATTTTGCACCCAAGATTTTGTAACTGGTTACTTTGATATCAGCAAAATATCTGGTTTCTAAATTCCTTCCATCCTCTAATCTGCCTGAGATTTTTTCATCCTCTTTTCTCTTCTTTTTTAAAGGTGGAGGGCTGCTATGTTTTCAAGTCACATATATTTTTATCAGATTCTTTCAGACAGCGTAGAATGACCAGAGGGAGTCATTTCTATGGGGACACATAGGCTAATTCTTTCATTTTTAGAGATAGTGTCTCTAGGCTCCAGGACATAAAAAATACTTTATTAGATTAAAATATTTTAAGGGGGAAAAAAAACCCTATGTATTTGCACATATGTTAATCAAATATTCATTGAACATATATATTAGAGGTTTAGACCTTAGATGGCAGAGATACCAACATAAAGATTCAGACACACTTTTCCCTCACAGAAATTTAGATCCAATGGGTGAAATGGCCAAATAATGCAAGAAATTTCATCAAATTGTGATAAATGTAATAGTAGAAATCCAGAAAATAATGGGAAGTAAAAGGATAGATGAGGTACATACTTTAGTCTGTGTTGGGTACTTGGAGCTTAGAGGAGGTCTCCTCACACCAAAGATTTCACAAAGGTAAAAGAAAAGTGAGAGAATGAAACTAAAGGTGTTTCAGATCAATATAGCAGTATAACAAGGCCAAAGGAATGAATGATTCTCAGAAAAATGGAAAGCATGTCTTGTGTCTGGGCTGTGGAATGTAAGCCCAGGATTAGCAACAGATTAGAAGGCAAATCAGGGAGAACCTTGCAAGTCATACTAAGAAATTTGGATTTTATCCCAAGGGCATTAGGAGATACCAAGGCATTGAAACATTGCAGTGGAACAATAAGATCAAATCAAGAGGCTGATTTGAGATGCATGGTGGAGAATGAACTGAAGAGTACCAGGCCAAGGCAAGCACCTTAGTTACTCACCTGCTATTATGTATAACATGGTTGCTGCTATTTTCCTCCGTTCATGGAAAGAGAACTGTGAAATGTAGACAGAATTCTGAAAGATCCACCCTGACTCGGTGCTGATTTGATATCTTGGGATGAGTGAGTGGGAGGAATCAATGATGTGTCCAGGGTGTGCTGATTGAGCTGGGTGCATAGTGATGCTGTTGACATGGAGCACACGAGAGGAGAAATAGGTATGGGAAGAGAACAATGAAGGTAAATGTTAGAGTTTTATTGGCCTTTCAAGCTGGGTTATCGCTTGGCTATTTAGAACCAGGTCTCAGGTGAGAGAAATAGCCTGGAGACACAGATCAAAGCGTCATTAGTCTTTTGATAGATCGTGATATTAAAATGGGAGGTTTCCTGGACCAAGTGTAGGAAGCAATAAAGGAGAAAAGCTGCAGATAGAAGAAATTCTGAAATTTAAGATGCAGCTGAAGAAGGACGCTGAATAGAGACAGGAAAGTAAAAAAAACAAAACAAAACAAAAAAAAAACATGCTGCTACAGTGTAGAGGCCAACATTAACAGCCATGTTTTGAAAAAGAAAAACCAAAATGTGAATTTATAGATTGTAATATAACATTAGTCATGAAATAAGTATATTATTCCTCTCATACAAAGAAAGTAACTTCGAACAAAATTCCTAATGACTTCCTAATTAGAAAGGATAGACTCCCCTTAAATTATGTTTGACAGTCCAAGATAAAAGGCCTCAGGAGATTTCCTGCATTATAGTCTTAAACCATCTCAGTTTTAACACATTTAATAATATCTTTCCATGAGCCAAAGGCACTGAATTATGAGTCAAGTTTTGAAGCAAGGGAGGCGAAGGGTCTTATCCTAACATCTTTGTAACGGTTGCATGTTTCTTGTTCTTGAAAATTCCTTACTTTCACAGCATCCAGGAACATTGGACCATCAGCCCTTCTGATGGGAACACACTAAAGAGATCCCTTTCCCACCTTCCAACCTGTCTGGGTCTTCAGAGGGAAATAACTGTTGCTGAAGATAGGGCACACATCCTTTTAATGCTAATGGCCCAGTAAATTGTAGATCGACAATTTAAAGGGGAAGCTATATCCTCAGAAACTGTGAAATGGGGTGGGGGAAAGGTAGCGAAATGTAAATATAGACTGAAAAGCTCACTAATGATGTTTATTTTGCTACTTAGCTGCTATTATATAGATTGGGTCATTCAAAAATAGAATTTCTGTTCAGCTTTAATAACAGACTTTGTGTTCCTTATTTTATTGCAGGCATGGTGCAAGAGTGGCAATTTCACAGTAAGCAGCTGGACTGATGCTATTCATTAGCAATTGTACAACATATCACAGGAAAAAAGTAATGTTCCGTTTAAGTGTGAATTTCAAAACCTTAAATCCCTAACTGAATGTCTGTTTTACCCACGCAGTACATGCCTAATGGCATTACTTTTTTCATTAATAAGAGTGAAAAAATTTAAACAAATTTTAAAAGTTTGAGATAAACTTTTAAAAAAGACAGCTGTGTGAAATCCTGTATATTATGCATAACCGCTATAGGAAAGAACAATCCGTCTCGTTAGCTAGATTTCCTCCTCAGCCCAGCTGGGCCATTCCAGTGATCTAGGGAGTTGAGGTGATCATGAGCCAATGATTATTCATTTGTATGAGCCGCCAGCATAACCTGCCAGTAATAGTTACCCACATTCAGCATCTGTGCATAGACACTGATAGGGGTAATTGTGATGGCAGCCAAAATGGCAAATCCCAGCATGTCCTGTGCTTGAACACAGCTATTCAAATGGAAGAACATTTTCAAATTGCCTGAACTGGCATAAATTCCCCAGTGAATTTGACCTATATAGTCATGGGCAGAGTATGGTTCTGAAGTCTGGCTCGAAACCCCTCCAGATTGACTATCAATTAAATTAAGAGAAGTTAGATTTAAAAAAAAAAAAAACTAATGTAAATCTGAGGTAGGCATATAAACAGCAGACAAAATGTATGCCATGTACTATCAACTAGTCGTCTGGAATCATACACACTGTCCTTTTACTTTGTTAGAAACTAGAAAAGTTTCTCATATACATAGATATTTTTATTATGTATATATTTATTATAAATAAATATTTATTGCACATCCAATGGTTAATCGATGAATTTAGAAGTTTATAATTGTGTACATTAAATGATCTAATTATGTTTTATTTTTATTTTAGTTTTTCTGGTAGCCTTGATTACATTAAACTGTCCTCTATGAAGTAAAAACATTCCTTCATTGCTTCAACAAATATTTATTGAATAAGTACTCTATGCAAGGTTTAATCAATGTCAAAAATGGTTGACTGCATCTCATGAATTGTATCCATTTGGATGTCTGTTACTGATTTCATATGCACCATATTTTAAGTCAATGATTTTCATGAGGTAATTCTTAGGTAATGCCTCACTTTCTTGCTCAAAAGATCAATTTCTAGGCTCTGTTAGAATAGGTACTAATTCAGTACTTCTGAAAACCAGTCTGAGTATCTGCCTCTTTAACATGAATTCTTAGATGACTGTGTTATGATTATTGTGAAGATGATCTTTTGAGAAACATTGATCTCACTCATCAAACTATGCCATCCAGAAAAAAACATGTAGAAAGAGAGAAAGAAATAAAGATGGAGAGAAAATAGTATAATGATGTGACTTTGGGCATTTGAAATTACATTCCTACTCTTACATCCCTACTCTTCTCCTTAACACCGATAAGGATTTAAATCCTCAAATTTACTCAAATGTATTAGTATTTGTGACCTTGAATAAAAAGTTTATTTTGTATGTGTTTCAATTTGTGCAGTGACTCTGTTATAGATTGAGTTTGTTTCTTACTTCATCACTCAAAAATAAAAATAAATACATATGATACTTGGCTATTCAAACTATTTCTTTGTGTTTTTCTAGTACATTTCATTTATTCATTTTATCTGTATGGACTTCAACAATCTTTAGCACCAACTACGTTACAATGGGCATGTCTTCCTATAGAAGTTTCGAGTTTGTTGGTGCAGGAGGAGAACTGCTAGTTTGTAAGGTAGTATGTGAGTTATTTGCTGTATTTAGCAGTATTCTCATTCAGGGGATATGACTGATGCAAAGCAAGTGCAAATTCTTATCCATTGTACCATCATTTATAAAAGGTGGCATTTAAGATCGTCATTAAAAGATAAATAGAACTTTACATTGTTGCAAAAGAGAGAAAAACTTTTTAGGAAGAAAAAAAAAATCCTGTGTACAAAGGCAGGGAAAAGTAATAGTTCATGGCCTGGATCTCCAACAGGTAAAAAAGTACATTTATCTGAAGGCTGCAGGTGGTTGAGATTTCAAGAGATACAGTTAGAGACAGGTTGAATTTAAGCTGTAAGAGCCTTGTAGAAAATAGGCATCCATATAAGAATTTCCAGCAGGAGACTGTCATAATTTTATTTTTGTTGTTAGATAATATTCAGAGCAGAGGCTGGGCTGGATGGAGGAAAGAAATCTCTCTCAACGATTAAAATAAAACTAATAATCACACATACATGTGACAACAAGCACAATTAACACATTGATCCTCTGCTATGTTTCAGAGCCTATACTAAGCACATATAATCTATCTTCTCAGTTAATTCCTGTTGTAACCAAGTTATTATTATTCATATTTTACAGATGAAGAAACATATTCAGAGAGGTATAATGATTGCATCAAGGTTATTGTGGGGCTTGTGCATTTTGCCATGTGAGGGTCATTTAAATTTAAAAAGATTAGAATTACAAATACAAAATTAGGTCAAAATTAATTTCTATTTTATATAATAAAATTAAACAAAATAAATTATGTCTTACAATGTTAATATATAGCCTCAATATGCCCAAATCAGACAAAAGTACTGTTTACATTGAAGTTCATAATCTCTGCTACTAAATTCAAAATTATATACCACTACAAAACACTTTCCCAAATTTTGGGAATACATAATCTACTTTCACTTTAAATGACAATTTTAAAATATTTTCTATATAGATAAGAAAAAATAATTTCTACCTTTTGCATAATTGTTCAAAATATTTTTAATTACTAATACATTAGAAGAATTGTTAAAGCTTGACATATTTTCTTACTGTCAAACTGGGAGATCTATATCTATTTTTTTTTTCTATATCAGCAGAGGAGGAGAGGCAGTGGGAGTAGGAGTATTCCTATAGCAGTAAGATGCGATAGACCAGATATTTGTGTCCTCCCAAAATCCATGCTTTGAAATCTAATAACCGATGTGATGGTATTAGGATGTGAGGCTTTTGGAAGTTGCTTAAGTCATGAAGATGGAGCCTTCATGAATGGAATTAGCACCTTTATAAAAGACAGCCTCTAACCTAGCCTCTTCTACCATGTGAGGAAACAGCAAGAGGCCACTGTCTATGAACCAGAAAGCAGTTCTTCACCAGACATTGAATCTGCTGGTCCCATGGTCTTAGACTTCTCAGCTTCCATAACTATGATAAATCAAGGTTTGCTGTTTATAAGCCATAAGCTACCAAGTTTATGGTATTTTGGTGTAGTAATATGGATGGACTAAGATACAAAGCTAGCAATAACAAGTGTATTTGACTGTAAATCACATAACTATTTATAATTAAACCAACTAGATATATATCCAAGTCAACTTCTCTTCAAGCTGGATCCTCCCAATTTTTCTTCTAGAATGTGACATGATTAAAAAAAAAAGAGTGAGAAGTGAAATAAAGGTGAAAAGAGGTAATGGTCCTAACCAGTTTAATTAAAATACCTTATTTTGAAAAGTTTATATACACATCATGATGTTGAACACGTTGCTACGATCAAGGCCCTGGAAAGGTCCATGCAATTCTATGTCCCTGAAGCTTAAGCTTCATTGGCTATATGGTAAATTGACTTCCATTTGCAATAAGCTCCTTCAATACCTCTTCAGGTATTTTAGGTTACCATTCTACTCATCCGATTAACTCTATGTCTAGGGTTAATGGAACAGAGTTAACTGCCTTTTTTTTTTCTCTTAGCACATTCATTATATTAGTAATCATCTACTGATGATACATTTATTTTTATCAATAAAAATTAAAGAGGGAAAGGGAAACTATCATAGCTTGCTATGCTAGGTCAAATGTTTAGGTTAATCTTTCATACCTAAGGAGAAAGGAGGCTCTCTCTGAAATCTCTCTCCTTAAGATAGCTTCCAACTACACTATGACCTTGACTCAAGAACACTGTTTCTTTGAATTTTATGCTGCCAATTTTATCTTTCTGTACTTTTAAGACATCCAGGTGGCTCTCTCATTAAGGGTTAGGATTAGTTCTTGATTAATTTCTTATTAATATCTTATCCAGGTGGGATTCTTGTTACTCAAATTATGGTCCACACTTAGCAGCACCAACATCAACTGGGGATGTTAGAAATGCCGAATATCAGGTCCCACTCCAATCCACTGAATCAGATTTTGCATTTGAAAAAATACCTAAGAGACTCTAGTACATATAGAAGTTTGAAAAGTACTGGCCTTGATATAGTTAATTACCTGAACTACTTTTGTTAACCACATGAAAGTTTTGGTCCACCTGACTTTCACTTTCCACTCAAATTCTTTATTAAGAACACATTATAATTTTAAATATGCGAAGAACTACTCTCAGAGATTAATAACCACACAGATATGGAGCCTATTGTCCTGATTTTGCATATTTAAGTTTCTACAGTCTATTGAGTCTTCCTAATCTTATTACAAAAGTACTTTATATATATAACCTCTATACTTTATATGTTAATTTTCCTACTTTTCTGTGTTTTCCATACTTTCCATATTGAAAATAAAGTAGAGAGGTTAATAAAAAATATATGATTATACTACATCTGATATGAATGTTATGTAAATATATGTATAAAATCTCACTACCCAAAGATATTTTCACGTAAGTCTTCTGTTACTGATGCTTCAGGGATGGATATATCATGTAAGGTCTGATAGTCTCCTTTAAATTTGACATTGTGTCACAAATAAGTTTTCCATTTCATTACAAACTATTTCTAAGAAGTTGTAGTGATTATATCATAGTCTAGGTAGGATGTGCTGTAAAATTCATAACTATTTCCATATTTTTGATACTAAGATTATTTCTAATTTTTCTCAAAAATAACTATATCATATAAATATACAACCAGTTTGTTTCTATGTTCCAGTTTATTTCCTTAGAATAAATTACTGCAGATAGAATTTCAGGGTGAAGAGGAAATGAATATTTCAAGTGTCCTGATATAGATTTACCAATCATTTTATTTGGTTCATTTGCTCTCCTATTCTGCTACTCAGCCATTTTAAATCTTTACCATTCACCTCAAGCTTTCATCCATAACCTCTGCCATATTGATACACAGGAGATGACGCTGCAACTAATTTTCCAGGAAGCACATTTTTCTCATCAAATATAAAATCTTGAGAATTCACACTCTGCATTACCTGTATCTTCAACTATTCATATTTCTTTCCCTGTAATCTCAAAAGATCAGCTACCTCTGCTCCTGCTCAGGATGTGGACCCTTGATGCCATTATTTGGTGTCGTCTCTGGAACCGTGGTCCATCCATCATGTACTTTTTCTCCTTGTTTTCAAAATCTTAAATAAACAAACCATTCCATCTTCTGAAATCTAGCATATACTTCTAGTGAGCATCATGTCTTTTCTTTTTTTTTCACAGGCAAATATAGGAGCAAGACAAAAAGCCACCTTAAATTTTCCCACTCCTTTCCTATTTGTTTCTCATTCTGCTTAAAATCAAACCATTTCCTCCAGAACCACTGTGAAAGTAAACACACTATGGATCCATGGATATTCTAACTACTGAAGCCACTGATTTTATTTTCAGCCCCCACTTTGTTTCAGTATATCATTTTACTTATCATTGGGATTTGTTCCAATATTGTCTACTTTGCTTTCTATGTTGTTGACTGATTTTGTCACTGTCCCTTCACTGACCCTGACTCTACCATCAGTATCAGATCCTCTACTATTTGTTTACAAGTTCATATGTCTCCTGAGCTGGAAGAACCTTGAATATGAGGACTATGCTACTTCTGCTTCACCACTGTTTTACCCAGTCCCTGACACAGCGACGCTGCTCCACCAATGTTGAATTGAATTTGGCTCATTGTTAGTGATCTGCAGGCATTTGGCTCTTTGATCACTTGAACTTAATTTGGCTTTGTTATACTCTCAGTTCTGTTTTTCTCCACCACCCAGAGCTCTTCCTCTGTCATTTCTGTATTACTTTCTAATAGCTACAAGGTAGATGCAGGGTCATGAGCTGATAAGGAGTGATGTTTAAGAAAAAGAGAAAATGGAATAGACATTATAATTATTTCAGTAGGTGCTAGTTAGATGACACTACAGTTCAGGTCACTGAAGAATTAGAGTGTCTTATAACAGTTTATTTCTAAATATCCCATATGAGTCAACTTCGGTTTTGTTCCTTGTCATCTACACTCTTGGAGCCAGACTGAGAAAGTAGCCTCTGGCTGGAACATTCATTGTTCCCATGACAGAGGAATAAGAGAATGTGGCAAATGATGTGCTCGCTCTGAAGTTTCTATTCACAAGAAACTCATCATATAGGCCAAAGCAAGTCAGTGTCCAAGCCAGATGCCAGAGAGGAGCGGTGAGTATTGGTGAGAAATACAACACCACAATGGTTGGCTCAGTAGTTTGCCTATAAGGATATAAATTATTGAAATGATTAAACAATTCTGACAGGGAGTGTTTATAACTACACTGCAAACTAGTATCATGGTACATATAATTCACAACTCTCAGTTGATTAACCTCAAAATTAGGTAGAATTTTATTGTCTGAAGATGGAAAAAAAATCACTGGGTATTATTTTCTTTATGGGAAAATATGTACTTCTGAATGTTTAGAGAAGTTTGAGAATAGTTTATAATTATATTAAAAACTTTCTAGTCCATGTTCATATCTACTTGATTACATTGCAATGAGAGCAATAGCAAATAGTTACAGAACGAGAACAATGTCCTAAGTCTTATGTTTAAAAGCTTTGCATGTCTTTTATCACCCTATCTCCATAGCGTCTTTTACTGGTCAACACTATTGCTATCTTTATTTGATAACTGAGCACATCGATGGAAAGTAATTTGCTTGAGGTAGGCTTTCTATAAAGTGGTGAACAAGTAAGTGTTCAAGTTTGGGACTTCTGACTTATGAAATCACTGCTATCTCTCCTGTTACATGGAGTTTGAGCACCTCTCTTCGTATAAATGAAATTTACTTTGGTTTTGCTTAATGTGTGCTTTTGCTTAAAAGAAGAGCAGTAATTATAGCAGAGAGTGCTTTTAATTTATTTCTCCCGGGCTTCTTGAAGTCTAATTGACAAATAAAATTGTAATATATTTGGAGTGTGTGAAGAGATTATTTGATAGGTGAATACATGATGAAAAGGTTCCTGCCATGAAGTTCACAAATACATCCATCACCTCACATATTTACTTTGTGTGTGTATGAGAAGCTAAGTTCTACTCTCATAGCAAGTTTCACTTATATAATACAGTATTATTAACTACAGGTTTCTATGTTATACGTTAGATTCTCAGACTTTATTCATCTTATAACTGGAAGTTTGTACCCTTCTACCAACCTCTTCCTATCTCTCCTACTCCCAGCCATTGCTTAAAAAACACTATTCTACTCTGTTTCTATGAGCTCAGATTTTTAAAAAAGATTCCACATATAAGTGGAATACCATAAAGTATTTGTCTCTCTCTGTCTGACTTTTATTTCACTTAGTGTCATGTCCTCAAGGTCCATCCATGTTAGATAGATGGCAAGGATTTCCCTCTTTTTTTGTGGTTGAATAATATTCCATTATACATATCTGCCACATTCTCTTTATCCATTCATCATCAGTTCGGTTGTTTCTATACCTGGGCTATCGCAAACAACGCTGCAATGAGAGTACAAATACCTTTTTGGGACAGAGTGATCTAGTTTACTTTGTATCCAAAGTATCCAGAAATGGGGTTGCTGGACCATATGATAGCTCTATTTTTAATTTCTTGAGGAACCTCCCTACTATTTTCCATAGTGGTTGTACCAGTGTACATTCCCATTAATAGTACATAAGGGTTCCCTTTTCTTCACATTCTTAACAGCCTTTGTTATCTTTTTTTTCATAATGGATATTCTAACAGGTATGATAAATGTCTCATTGTGGTTTTCATTTGTATTTTCATGATGGTTGGTGATGGTGAACATATTTTCACTTACAGATCTTCCTGACTTACAATGGGGTTAAGTACTCATAAACCAATAATAGGTTGAAAGTATTTTAAGTCAAAAATGGACTTAATACACCTAACTATGGAATATCATAGCATAGTCTACATTAGATATGCTCAGAACACCTACATTAGCTTATAGTTGGAAAAAAATCATCTAACACGAAGTCTATATAATAATGAAGTGTTGAGGGATCCCTGGGTGGCGCAGCGGTTTGGCGCCTGCCTTTGGCCCAGGGCGCGATCCTGGAGACCCGGGATCGAATCCCACGTCGGGCTCCCGGTGCAAGGAGCCTGCTTCTCCCTCTGCCTATGTCTCTGCCTCTCTCTGTGTGTGTGTGTGTGTGTGTGTGTGACTATCATAAATAAATAAATTTAAAAAAATAATGAAGTATTGAATAACTCATGTAATTTTTTGAAAACTGTACTGAAAGTATAAAACAAAATGGTTATATGGGTACAACTGGTTGCAAGTGTATCTGTTGTTTAGCCTCATGATTGCATTGCTGACTGGGAGGTGTGGCTCGCCTGCATCACAAGAGGGCATCTTACTGCAAGTTGCTAGCCTAGGAAAAGATCAAAATCCAGAATTTGAAGTATGGTCGGTCTCCACTGAATGTGAGCCACTTTCACACCATCATAGTCAAAAAATCATAAATCAAACCGTTGTAAGTCAGGGACTTACACTGTAAGTCAGTCTGTATGTCTTCTTTGAAAAACCATTTAGTCAGATCTTTTGTCCATTTTCTGATCTTTAGGTTATTGATTGATTAATTGAGGTAGTTTAGTTTAGTTAGTTATTGAGTTGTGTATTTTGGATGTTAAGCTCTTATTGGGTATGTCATTTGAAAATGTTTCTGCCATTCCATAATTTGCTTTTTTGTTTCTTTTGATGGTTTCCTTTACTATGCAGGAGCTTCACAGTTGATGTAGTCCCACTTGTTTATTTTTACTTCTGTTGCCCTTGCATTAGTGTCAAAAAACCCCAAATCATTGTAACATCAGTATCCCAATGTTTTCTTCTAGGAATTTTATGGTTTCAGATCTTCAAGTCTTTAATCCATTTTGAATTGATTTCTGTGTATGGTGTAAGATATGGGTCTAGGTTCTTTCTTTTCCATGTGGATACTGAGTTCTCTAATATTAGCTATTGAACAAGGAGTGGCTTTTTAAGATTAAGCATTCTTTAACACTGTGTTCTGTAAGAAATTAATATTCTCATTGTGATTCCTGGGAGAAAAAGATGTACGTTGGGAATTGAGCTATTCCACTACATTTCCAAATAGCTATCTTTTCAAAATTAACAATTGTTTTTTACACAACTGCATTATTTTAAGAAAATATTGCTTTAAGACAGCAATATGGATAATTTCTCACTCATGGTGACTGCATGATATTTTCCTTCATTAGTAAGATATAATTTGAAGTCTGTGCAAAATATAGGTAGAGCTGATATGTTTTATGAAAATGGAATTCCATTCTGTAATAATGAAATTAAGTGATTTATTTTATGTATGTACATTTCTAGTTCCATAATAATTTTCTCATAAGAGATGGTATGATTTTTATATTTTTGTTAGAATGAATTTCCTGTGCTTTAAAAGGACACACAATTCATTAAAATGTATACATTATTTAAATTGGCCTTTTTCTCTAAAATACTGTTCTATTTATGAAATTAATTATTTAACCCTTTATAATTTATTTTATTTGATTCCTCCAATTATCTCTGAAATAGTTCATTTTGCTAAAAGAGTTAAGAAATTCTTTTAACTTTATGACTTTTAAATATTTAATGAGAGCTTTAAAATTTAATACTCTCTGTATTAAGAAGGATGTTTTTACCTTTGAAAAATAGTTTACAAATTGGTCTTCTTTCTTTTATAGCAGGTTTTATATTTGAATCATTAATGTACCCATTTGAGGATAATTTATTCTGGAAGGCTTTTAGATGTTAATATCAGATCTGTTTAACTATAAATATTTTGGATAAGTGGAGATATATGTAATTATCTCTCCCTAGTAGTACAAATATGCTTTGCATGTGCTACAAAAAAGGCAGTCTAACTTAGTGCTGAGATACAAAAACTTAAAATTACCATATACAAATTGTCTGACCTTGGACAATGTTTTAACTCTCTAAGCTTCAGTTACATCATTCATAAAATAGAGATGACAATAAGCACATGGCTACACAAAGATTCTATGAGACAAATCTACAAAATATTTAGCCAGATGTGCACATAGAATGTTCTCAACACAGTTCAATTGTCTTTATATGCACATATCCTATTTTAAATATAAAGGAAACACATTTAAAGGAAATGTAATTAGTTGAAAGCAATAGAAGAATGTGAGCACAAACATATTCTGTCAAGAAGGGCTCTTTGGAGGGACTGGCACACTGACTCAGACTGGCACAGCCATGAGAGTAGGTAGTTTATTTAACCTTCCACATGCTGTTGGAGCGAGGGGCTGAAAAAATGTTCATGATCTTGAATGTGAATGATCTTACCATTCTCTCTGTCCTCAGGCACTGCTTGCCTTTGGTGTTAACTTTACTCTTCAGCAGGCTTGCTCCACCTGGTACTAAAATGGCACCACTTCTTCCAGAGATATATGGTTCTTATGTTTACTAGTTTGGCGATTTTCCTCTCTCTTCTAGAATATGCGTGTGCAAGTAGGTATATATGCACATAGATGTGTGCACAGGCATATATAAATGTAAATAGGATAAGTAGAAATATATGTATGCATATATGAACATTCTTGTGTGTACATGCGTTGCTATGGGCCTGAGCATGTTTGTGTGTTATAAATTAGCTGGCTTTGCTTGAGTCTTTTGTTTATGGTGTAGATGAATAACTGATAAAGTGGTTTGTACGCCACAGTGGCCAACTCTGTTTCACAGAACCAGCTCTACATCCAGGGGACAGGCAGCCAGTAGGACCAATGCTACCACCAACACCATGTGTGTAGGGACAGGGAAGTTTAAGAATGCTATTCAGTCCCTAAAATATTCCATTTGCAATAGTATTTGTAAATCAATAAACACACTTCCTAAAACTGTGTTAGCAGAATTTTAGTTAGTGTGAGTATAATTTTCTAACTCCAGGATATTCATTTTGACACTAACAGCCCTAAGGGTCACTTGAGGTCTACAGCAAAAAGGCACATTTGGATTCCTACATGGAGCTCTTAGAAGGAGGTATTCCTATGCTGCCAAAATCAAATGTCAACTTCTGTAGTAGAAGATATGTACTTTGCAAAAGATCCACTTTCTTAAACTATATGCAAAAGATGAAATTAAGAGATGTTTATTCATAATATGACCCCAAGTCACCTATTTTAAAACTTCACTCCATTTCTTGTTGCTTCATATGAAATTGGAGTAGGACAAGGTAAAGCAGAGAAGAGCTAATCTGACGTGAATACAGAATCAGAATTTATCACGAGGTGCCTGCTCTATCTAGGATATCTATTCAGGTCATTTCTTTAGGACTTGTGAAAGGCCAGCTGCGATTTCTCTTGAACACGGTGTTATTCTTGAAAGACAAAATAAGTGAATTTGTCAACCTGAAAGTGAGGATAATATTCTAATAAAAACAAAACAGCAAAGAAAAGCTAATGCGGTCTACAATGCTGAAAGATGCAAGGTCTTTAAGGTTGCAGAAAATTAAATTTCTCGTGTCTCCTAGCTTTCATCATAGATTTCCACCGTTTTTTGAAAGATTTATTTATTTATTTATTTATTTATTTATTTATTTATTTATTTATTTATTTAATAGAGAGAGTGCACACAAGAAAGAGAGGATGGGGGGGTGAGTTGGAGGGGTGGCCTAGGACCAACTTTCTAGTATTCAGAGTTTGAGCAAAGAAGAGAAAAATAACAAAGTAATTTGAGTAGACTGAGAAGGAGAAACATTTTAGGGAGCAGAAAAAAAAGGAGAATGTTGTCTTAGGGAAGCCAACACAGGAAACTTCCAACGTGATGGGAGAAATAAACTATCAGGAAATACAAAGGTCATTTAGGCTCCTTGCGAAGTGTGCTGAGGGAGAAAAAGAATGTGGAGGAAAAGTCTAGAGACAATTGTTTTGAGAGTATTTTCTCTGAAGTGGAAATATTGGATGATAGACATGGGTGCCCAAAGAGCAATTGTTGGATTAGGGAGCATGCTTTGTGCTAATGGGAGAGAGTCAAAAGAAAGGGAGGTGATAAGGTAAAAAGAAGACTATATAAGGAAGGAAGGAAGGCCACAGGAAATGAGACAAGGTAGCATTTCAAACAAAAGGGGATATGTTGAAATTATTGTAGGATGTGTACATCCCTGAAGTCACTGCTTTAGTGTGAGGGATGCAGAAATTTATAGATCACTTTAGCATGATGCAAAGTAACCAGCTTATATTGATTTTTCCTACTTCAGAAAAGCCTTCTCATAGGGAACTTGAGAAATGTTTGAGTCTCTACTTTCTTATTCTCCATTTTTATAATAGAAAGCTCTTAATTCAGTTACATTTAAATGTACAGAAATTTATAATATATAACATGATAACTTTACAGACATAAGCTTCATAAACAAAAGCAAAAAGTAAAAAGATAGTTTTCTTCTTTTGTGAAAACAATATACAAAAGTTATATATTTTATTTATTTTACTTAATTTTATTTATTTTACTTAATGTGTGCTGCAAACTTGCCAAACAAACATTATGTAAGATATGGTAACAATCTGGTCCCTGTATTCCTTTTTCTATTTAAGTGGCTTAATATTAATAGCGCCTTAACTTTACAAATTTGCTTAATACATCGTAATGTGCCTTACGACACACATATTTTGGTCCTTACAACCAACATTTCGATTGCTTTAAATTTCAGTGGGATATTCAGTATCACATTTAATCAGCACTTTTAAAGTTGAGCTATTTTTGTTGTTATAAATTAATACATGGAAATTATTTTTTAAATGGCAAAAATAGAAATGGGTATACAATGAAAAGCACATATTTTTGCCTCTGCAAAAACTGCTAGGGATAAATTTCATCCATCATGTCACATATATCCTTCCAGGAATTTTCTATAAATACATGGCAATATTTCTTTCATAGTGCTAAGAAGTGCCTGCCACTGCAATTCTCTGCCTGACCTCCTGCATACATCAGAGTTCTTTCCCTACCTATACCTACTATACTCAACTTAGATAACTAGACATAGTTCTTCACTGTTTTGAGAGGAGGAAACACCGGGACACAGTGGGATATCAAGACAAAAAAAAAAAATCTTACTTCTAGAGTTAGAAATCCACCACTTACAAATATACAGTGGTCCCCCCTTATCCATAGTGAATTACATTCTAAATCCTCCTGCCGATGCCTGAAACTGCAGATAGTACCAAATGCTAAATGTATACACCAATGGTAAAGTTTAACTTAGGCACAGTAAGAGATGAACAACAACAGTAATAAAATAGAACAATTATAATGATATACTGTGATAAAAGGTACATGAATGTGGTCTCTCTGTCTCCAAATATCTTACTGTGCTCATCTTTTTCCTTCTTGAGATGATGGGAGATGACAAAATGCCTATGTGATGAGATGAAGCGAAGTGAATGGTGTCGGCTCTGGGATGTAGCATTTGGCTCATACTGACCTGATTATATGTGAGAGCTAGGATCATCTGCTTTGGAACCTTGGTTAACCATGAGTAACAAAAACCTCTGAAAACAAAACACATAATGAGAGACCACTCTATTAAATTTTCTTGACCCTTAGACCAAATGAAAAAATCCGCAAGGCTGTGAGGTTGAGAAAGGAGGACTCTGAACAGAGTATGACGGGGAAATCATCAGAAAAATATCACCTATCATCAGCAATGCCTTCACTTCCCTAGCAATCAGCCTGAAGAGTTTATACCCAAGGACATTACGCAGCCTCTCACCTAATGATAATGATCATCATCTCATCTACAAGGCAGGGTCTGGATGACTAGGGAGGGAGTAGGTGAGTGATACTGAGGAGGACAAGGGCACCACTTGGCGTGGCTCCTTGGTCTCACTCCAACTTGATTTCCTATCCTTGCTGAGTCTGCATAATAAATTCTTATATTTATGCAAACATCTTTCCTACTCCTAGTGCTAACTCTCCCAGTCTGGTTTCTTGCCTTAAATATCCACACATTTCATTCCCTTATACATTTGGATTTCTCCCTAAATTTAGCTCCTTTTGAAGTCAGGGCTGATCATTTCCAATCCAAAGTATCACTGTGTTCCATTCTTTATCTTATTTTTCCTCATATTATTTATCATTGTGTGACATAAATTATTTTTAAATTTTTTCTATCCCTCTACTAGTATATAATTGCATGAAAGAAAACACATCAGATTATTTTGTTCACTATTGTGCTCCTCACATCTAGAATATAGCATATGGCAGGCACTAATTACATCACTGAATAGATATAGTTGTTCATATGTCAATAAAAATGATAATTGCTGGCCATCAATCATAACAATTTAATAATTTCCTTTCCTTCATTACCCTTTAAGAACAGTTTGATGGTGGATTATTTTCTAACATCATACATAAAAGTAAACTCAAAAGGGATTAAAGACCTAAATGTGAGACCTGAAACTGTAAAAATCCTAGAAGAGCACATAGGCAGTAATTTCTCTGACACTGGCTATAGCAACATTTTTCTAGATATGTCTCCTAAGGTAAGGGAAACAAAAGCAAAAATAAACAATTGGGACTATATCAAAATACAAAGCAGATAAAAGGAAATCATCAACAAAATTAAAAAAAACAATACATTGAATGGGAGAAGATATTTGCAAATGATATATCCTATAATGGATTAATATCCAAAATATATAAAGAATTTATGCAACTAGGGATCCCTGGGTGGCGCAGCGGTTTGGCGCCTGCCTTTGGCCCAGGGCGCGATCCTGGAGACCCGGGATCGAATCCCACGTCAGGCTCCCTGTGCATGGAGCCTGCTTCTCCCTCTGCCTGTGTCTCTGCCTCTCTCTCTCTCTGTATGACTATCGTAAAAATAAAAAAAATTAAAAAAAAATTAAAAAAAAAAAAGAATTTATGCAACTCAACATCAAAAAAAACAAACAATCCAATTATAAAATAGAGGACCTGAATAGACATTTTTCCAAAGAAGACATGCAGATGGCAATAGGCACAGGAAAAGATGCTCAACATTACTAATCATCAGGGAAACGCAAGTCAAAAGCACAATGAGATATCACCTTATGCCAGTTAGGATGGCTGAAAACAAAATGAGAATAAATAGTAAGTGTTGACGAGAATGCAGAGAAAAAGAAACTCTTGTACGCTGTTGGTGGGAAGGTAAATTGGTAAAGCCACTGGGCAAAACAGTATGGAGATTTCTCAGAAAACCTAAAAATAGAAATACCATATCATCCAATAATTCCACCATTGGGTATTTACCCAAAGAAAATGAAAACACTAATTTAAAAAGATACATATACCCCTATGTTTATTGTAAGTATTGTGCAATAATCAAGATATGAATAAAGCCTAAGTCTCCATTAATAGATGAGTGACTAAGAAAAATGTGGTAAATATATGACTTATATGTGATATCTTAATATATATATGTATGTGTTTGTGTATATATATATAATGCAATCTTATGTAGCAATATATATGATGTGTATATATAATATATGTATATAGGTATATAATGTATATATGTGTATATAATGTGTATATACATGTATATATGATGTGTATATACATATAACATATGTATATACACATACACATTATCTATACATATATACATATATTATTTCATATTATATATATGTATTATATGTCTAATATTAGACATATTATATGTCTAATAATATGTCTAATATATATGTATTATATATTATTATATATTTTATACATATATTATATATGTGTATGTATACATATATAATGCAATCTTATGCAGCAATATATAATGCAATCAAAACTAGATAGATAGATGATAGATAGATAGATAGATAGATAGATAGATAGATAGATAAAGCAATCTTATGCAGCCATAAAAAAGGATGAGATCGTGCCATTTGAGACAACATGGATGGACCTAGAAAGTATTATGCTAAATGAAATAAGTCAGACTGAGAAAGACAAATACCAGATGATTTCACTTATATGTGGAATCTAAGAAAAAAGTGAATCAGCAAACAAAAAACAGAATTAGACCTATAAATACAGAGAACAAACTAATGCTTGCCAGAGGGGAAGGGATGAAGTGCTGAGCAAAATGGGCAAAGAGGAGGGGGAGATACAGGTTTCCAGTTATGGAGTGAATAACCCAGGGGAATAAAAGGCACAGCATAAGGAATATAGTCAATAATAATGTAATAGTGATGTAACGGGACAGATGGTAGTTACGTTTATGGTGAATATAGCATAATGTATAAACTTGTCAAATCACTAAGTTGTACATCTGAAACTAATGTAATATTGTGTGTCAATGATACTCAAATTTTAAAAAAATTACTCCTCCTCCCAAAATATTTAAAAAATTAAAATAAATGAATAAGTAAAAATAAAAGCAACAACAACAAAACCAATTTGATTGAACTGTGCCACTATTCATAGTCTCCCAGGTAATTTTCTGTCCTCTGTTGATTTGTACTTCTCCAATTTACCTTTTGCTGTTACCCAAGCTAAAAAACGTTTCATAAGCCTCTGTCTGGTATTCATCTACCAAGTCAGTTTTCCTGTTTGGTGCCAATTGTGCTATTTAGTCCAATATTTTATTTTGCATTATAGTTAGTAAAATATTTTTTCCTGATTTAATAACACATGTAAAAACATTATTCTGTCCATCAGATGTGTATCAAATTGTGTATTAAGTGCTTTACATTCGTAACTTAAAAAAATAATGACCACCCCAATCTAGACCTAGAAGCTAACTTTGGACAGAGGTTAGTAAATACTTATACTGGTCCATTTAGGGCAGTAAAGGAAATCTTTAAAATAAAAATTCCTCCTTGATTTTAATGTAACCAATGGTGTGGGTTTCTTTTTCTTTCTTTCTTTCTCTTTCTTTCTTTCTTTCTTTCTTTCTTTCTTTCTTTCTTTCTTCTTTCTTTCTTCTTTCTTTCTTTCTTTTCTTTTTCTTTCTTTTCTTTCTTTCTTTCTTTCTTTCTTTCTTTCTTTCTTTCTTTCTTCTTTCTTTCTTCTTTTAATGGTAGCTGGTCTTGTAGTTCAGTAATACATTTTAATGAGCTCATTTCTTATCCATTGGTAAGCTTCTGAGCATGATCTTGAATCTAGAGAGGGCAATTGACATAGCTTTGGATAAACATGTAAAGCACTATCTCCATTGCATTCAGGATACATATTTATTTTAAGGTTATATCAATCTGGGATCCCTGGGTGGTGCAGCGGTTTGGCGCCTGCCTTTGGCCCAGGGCGCGATCCTGGAGACCCGGGATCGAATCCCACATCGGGCTCCCAGTGCATGGAGCCTGCTTCTCCCTCTGCCTGTGTCTCTGCCTCTCTCTCTCTCTCTCTCTCTCTGTGACTATCCTAAGTAAATAAAAATTTAAAAAAAAAAGGTTATATCAATCTATAAAAAATGAAAAGGAAAAAAAAAAAAGAAAAGGAATGCTCCTGTATATATCTTTTGGTCTCATGTAAGTTGTTCTTATTTTTACATATCATTGTCAATTTTAGTTGGGATTGGGAGACCACTTGAGTGATTTCAAGTTTCCTTTTATTCTCAGAAGCAATGGTATTGTAGTTTGATAGAGACATAACACAGTATTACAACACATGAGACTGCATCCATGAGTGGTGGACATTATTTAAGTACTTTGGGTTTCAAATGACTGAAAATCCAAATTCAAAAGCAGTTTATCTCTCCCATTGATGAGAAGTCCAGAGAAGAAAGTCTTTAGATATTGCTGAATAAATATTCAGAGGCTAGTTCTAGGACCCAGTTTCTCATATTCTCATCTCTCTTTAGATTGGTTCTTATTTTATATCTCACACGAAAGCTGTGGTAACTTCCTATTTTACTCCCTCAAGTAAACACTGTTATAATGGGTTATTTTCCCCCTTGACTATAGAGGCCACTGATCTCCCTTTTCTTAGAGCACTACTTTAGAAAACTTGCTATTATAAATTCTTTCTCTGCTCCTTTGAGGTGTTATTTTCTGCTAGGCTATTGCCAGTTTTTTCAATTCAAAAACGTCTTTCTCCAAAACCTGGGAGTCACCCTTTGAAAAATAATCATCTAGAAAGATAGCACCCCTATATCCCAGTCTCTGGGAAAGTAGAAGTGTAAATTCTAAAGGCACCAATTAGCAAACACAGATAACCTAATCACACTAACTACTCTCCCACTTCCCAGCATCCTCCAGTACTTTTTTTTTTTGAAACTTTTTTTTTTTTAAGATTGTATTTATTTATTCATGAGATGCACACAGAGAGGGAGAGAGGCAGAGGAAAAAGTAGGCTCCATGCAGGGAGCCCGATGTGGGACTTGATCCTGCATCCCAGGATCATGCCCTGAGTCAAAGGCAGACACCCAACTGCTGAGCCACCCAGGCAGCCCAACCCTCCAATACTTTAAGGACAAGCTCACCCACCAGGTAAAAGTCTCCCACCTTTTGTTTCAAAGGAGTTGAGTTCACTCTCTTCCCTATTGCAGTAGTCTTTCCCCTTTATTACAATAGTTGTAAGAAAAATTTTTCCTTACAATTTTAACACGTCTAGTGCAACTTTTCTTTGACAAGGGAGAAAATGGATTGTACGTATGCTAGAGACAAACAACAACAACACATTTTCTTAATATTTTATCTAAAATGTTCTTATTATCCAAGGTGGAATAAAAAAAACAAACAGAAATTGTATATACGTATTATGCCTAGCAAAACATTTTGGTGTCATGCTGTCTGTTGTAAAGGTGGTGGCAAGAGCAGCAGACGCAGAAGTAGGTGTAAGTCAGAGGAATTGAAATGAGAGGGGAAGTGGTCCAGTCTCCTTATGATTAGTAGGTTCCACCTTCACTGTTAAAGTGGGACAAGATCCAGCAGCCAAACTTCTCTTCTTTTGTCATAAAGATAAGAAAGAGTGAGGGAAGAGGTGAGGTGATATGTTGATGAGGTTCAGGGCCTGCTACTTTGAAATACAGAACTTTAATAAATAGACTATCTTAAACTGAAGGAATTTGAGAAAACAGCAGGAGCAGAAAGTTTCCTCCCACCCCTCCCTCATCCTTCTTCCCTGAACTGAAACAGATTATGAAGTCCTCCTGTGGGAGGGGCCCTCCCTATACCCAGAAGAAAGGAACGTTCTTATCACTGAAGACAAAGTAATTCCAGGAAGAATCTCAACAAACAGAACTTGCTAAGTACTCCCCACCCCTCATTATGATTACCTCATACTCCTTAACCTATCGTATTCCTTCATGTCCTGCCACTCTTCATCAAACCCAGCCTAAAATTACTCAAGTCTCCTCCTCTGGATCTTCATGCCTTTTGAGAGCTCTTGTGTCACATAATACTCATATGAAATAAATATGTATACTTGGCACCTGTTAATTTGTCTTTGTTTCACTTTTCAAACCCAGCCAGGGACTCTAAGAGGGTCAAGGAAAACTTTTTCCTCCCCTTACAGGCTATGTGCTCTCTTCTCTTCCCATATCCTTTCAACTACTACCGCTGCCCTGAAGTAGCAGCAATTCAAGGGTGAGAACTTGAAGGAGATAAAGGTGCCAAAATGGTTATATGTACAATTCTTGTTAGGACAACCTTCTTTAAGTAGATTAGAGTTATAAAATGAGTCAGCTATACTTTTCTTTTAATAAATCAACTCTAATTATAATGAAATAAGATTTATGATCTAGGCATAAGAATAATAAAATAACAAGAACTCAAATCATCGGTTAGATATATATTTTCCTGTACTTTAAAGCCTCTTATAATGCAATATATTTTTTCAAGTGTCTAATAATAGATTTTACTTACACCATGTTAAGTTAATAATATTTGTTTCAGTCAGTACTATAAAAATTCAAAAGATTGATTATGTCTCCAGAGAATTTTCTAATTCCGTTTTGGCTGCAGGATAATACATGTTACTATATTTGATATCCAGATCCTCTGTATTTAAGAAAAACAACAGTTTACCTTATCTATAGATCATTCTCTTAGAGAAATCTCACATGAATGAGAGTTAAACAGATTTCAGTATGGAGTATTGCATGAAAAAAATCTTTCTATGGCAACATTAATTTTTTTTCTAATGAATAGAGTTCAAGATATTTTTAATATCAATTAAGTGACCAGGCACGAGGAGTATACAAAGCCTATATCACAATGGAATTGCATTAATCTTCTTTCCTTGGGATAATTTCTTTAAAGAACAAGGGTCATTGTCATAATCTGTCTGCATACACCTTCTGTTAAAGATTTTAGCTAAGTAAACTCTTCATTATTAAGTGATACTATAATAATACAGATGAGAAAAGCCCCTAACTGATGATATACCTTTCAATTTTCCCATGTAGGTATTCTCAGCTGTTGTGTTTCTTCTCCTACTTAGAATAAGTTGTCATGTTTTTCCTTCTACGTAAGTGGAACAGGTAAAAAATGAAAGACAACCTCATTATCAATAATTCATGCTTAATCATGTTGCATTGGCATTTGATGAAAGCATTGTGATGTATATTTCTTTAGACTTACTATCCCGTAATGCAACCATTTGAATATGAGACTTAGGATTATTAGAAAAGAATCAACAGATCATACCCAGATGTACCGTGATTTATTCCAATGGTTCTATTAGGATTGTAAAGCTTTCAAAGACAATCACTAAAATTTTCAATCCAGGGTAAAAAAAAAAATAGCTTGTCTGAAAGGAAAAACATTTTCAGGGGAACAAAACCATTGAATGTATTTTCTAGGTAATTATTCTTTGTTGAACTACAATTGCAATGTTGGTGATTCTTGTCACTAGCATGTTGTTGATGTACAGTAGTGTATGGAGGTGCAGAGAAAAATTTAATGTTGACTAACTCGTTTTTTTGCCTCTTTGCAGATATTTGATTACAGCAGATGAATTTTATACCATTATGTTAGGGCTATTTGGGGAACTTAATTGCATGGCACTGGCCATCAATACGTTTCCAACTTCTTTGTTGTAATGACTCCCATAGTTCATTGATTACTTCTTCCTTATTGATGTGGCTATATGAAATACAAACACTAGCTTTGATATATAAGTTATGCTAGTGAAATCAATGAAAGGGAGGCACTATTCAAATGGTACTGGTACCCACAATTTAAGTTCTTTCCTTATCTTTCTTTCATTCTTTTTGGTGTTCTTTGATTTGTTTCATTGTTTATATTATTGAAGCATCTTCACTGAGAATATAAGAATTGAAATGAGTAATAGGTCTTTTTACATTTTTAATCCAATCATTCCGAGTGATAGCTTCTATTATTTTGTTTTTGTTTTTGTTTTTGTTTTTTTGTTTTGTTTAGTTTTGATAGCTTTTATTATTATAGTAATGTTCTTCCCACATGATTTTTAGGAAGTTTTTAGCACATATTAGCACACTTCACAACTCCAGTGATATGGTTGGTTGAGCCATTACTCTTCAACAGATAAGAGTTATAACATAAAGGAATCTCCAAAGAAGTGTTGGTTATTTCGGCCTTTTGGTTTAGCTGAAAAAATTAGCATTTTTTTTCCACCAATAAGGACACTTATTTAGCTGCTAGTACTTCTCTCAAAATATTTTAATATCCTCTGAAGGAAAATTATGAAGCCACTCAGAGGGACAACAAGTGATAACACTTTTTGGTCCCTACTGATCCCTAATGAGCCTTCCTAAAGGGTAAGTATGTGAAGTTCCTGATAGGTGAATTGTTAGGATGCTAACTGAGCCTGGATGGCTCAGCCTTGCACTGTTTTTGCTTTGGAGAGGTGTCTTTCAGGAAGTTCATGTTCCTGTCATAAGTTTTACCAGGCTTTCTGCCACATGGAGAGGCCAGCCAATATCCAGCTATAACTGAGGTTGGATCAATAATTCTTCCTAACTCTGGAGTAATGATTAGTAACCTTTAACCTAGTGGTTGTCAGTAATAAGGAGGATACATTTATCTCCATCTGTCTTCTAGTTTATCTCTTCATTGTTTCAGAACTAGGGTGGAGAAAAGTGTGGCTTTTTTGTCTTGAGACTTCACATCTCAATTATATTTTTGAGGCAACCACAAAACAATATGCATGCTGCATAGGATTTTGTTCTGACCCAGTTACAGACTTGAGACAGAATTTTAGGGAAAGGTGGTAGGACTATTGAAGGGAAGATGATTAATTAAGGCATCTTTAAAATATTACTGATAAAAAAGTCTTTTTGACTCATGTAACAGAGTTTAATATAAATGAGGCTTTACTATTTTGCCTCAGCAGCATGGATTGGTTTACAGAATAGTAGCTACATTAGAAGTAGCATCAAGAGAGGAGCAAGTATCTGAGCAGCAAGACATAAGAGGCTATATAGGCCTCTCAATCCTGGGAGAAGGCCACAATAGGGCATGCAAGACCTTGGGAAAATATTATGTTTTCCCTGGCCCTGGTCTATGTAAGCAATTTTAATAAATACTATGTTAAAAATCAATGGATCTACATGTGGAATAGTCATTTGTCGACGAAGATTTAGGATAATGGATAGAGAAGAGGTATTTGTTTAATCTGATTAGTGAACATACTCCAGCACCAACTCTTCCTGTTGTTGGTTCTTGACTCCTGGGAACCAATTATTCCTGTCCTTTACTGTCCATTTCACCATTCCTGGCTAATTTAATATCTCCTCTCTCAACAAAAACTAGCAACATTATTTTTTTAAGACTTTATTTATTCATGAGAGACAGAGAGAGAGAGAGAGAGAGAGAGAGAGAGAGAGAGAGGCAGAGACACAGGCAGAGGGAGAAGCAGGCTCCATGCAGGGAGCCCAATGTGGGACTGGATCCCGGGACTCCAGAATCATGCCCAAAGCTGAAGGCAGGTGCTAAACTGCTGAGCCCGCCCCCCCAGGGATCCCCAGAACATTGTTATTAATCACAAGTTCTTTGGAACAAGTTTGTATTGAAACAAAATAGATCCTTTGACCTCTGCAATGTATTTCTTGCTGCATATATAATTAGTTGTATGAAGACACATCACGCATTATAACACAATGACTACTGACTTGCAGTGACTCTCTCAAAAGTTGTTCCTGTGCCTCCTTGGTGAAGACCACAAATACAAGTCTTATCAGAGTATGAACAAAAATGTGAACCATAATTTATTTTCTGGTCGAGTTAATTACTCAGAATTTCTTACCACAAACTTAGAACAACACATCTTTCAATCATGCTATCCCTTGAACCCATTAGGTCATAAACACTACATTCTAGAATGTGATCTCTTGATATTGACCACACTCCTACCTTCCACAAAACACTCCCAATTGTTCAAAGAATATCCGTTCCTCATCAGGCAATTCTATTTATTTATTTATTTATTTATTTATTTATTTATTTATTTATTATTTATTATTTATATTTTTTAAGTATTTTAGTTATTTATTTGACAGAAAGAGAGAGAAAGTAAGCAAGCAAAATAGGGGGAGTTCAGAGGGAGAAGGAGAAGCAGCCCCCCCCCCCCAAAGCAAGCAGCCCAACCTGGGGCTCCATCCCAGGACCCTGGGATAATGACCTGAGCTGAAGACAGATACTTAACTGACTGAGCCACCTAGGTACCTCATCACTGGGCAATTCTAAGACCAACCTAGTAGACTATTTAATCCCCAAAGCGATGATAGTGAAGAGAGGACATTAATCCTAAGTGTCCATTGGTGTTAAAGAACAAAGATTCTAAGAGCTAGAAGAAGTGATAGGCATGACTCCTTCTAACTTCACCAGTTAGTGAATATTGCAAAGCCCAATTTTCTTTACCACCACAGGAATTATAGTTCCCTGGTAGATTTGCTGTGAGAAAGAACTGAGAAAATGTATAAAGTGGGTTTGCAATATAGACTTTCATTAAATAATAATTAATAATAATAATAATAATAATAATAATATTCAGCCCATTGCAGACAAAAAAATAATGCTGAAACAAAATCAAATGACTTTGGAGGACTCCAAATTAAGATCTAGGAAAACTCAAAGCCAAGGGAAAGGAAGAATTATGCCATGTGGTAGATTGGAAGGCCTTGTTCAGGGCTACATTTGAGAAGTTCAGTTGGGTATCTGTTATTTGGCTCCATATTGGAGTACAAGAGATGCTATGGTCTCAGAAAACACAAAGTGTAAAAATTACAAGATTGTATTTGCTCTAATAATGTATTTTGTTGTATCTCTTCCCAGTTGGACAAGGAGTTATTTTCTCCTATTTTGGAGAACTATACACTTGCTTAGCTGCAGTTTTACAAATCAGGGATTCACATTTTGGCCTCAGGGTAGCATAGTAGTTGCTTATAGGAGATAGCTCACCCATTGCTTACAGGAGATCAAATTATATAGTCTTTAAAAGAAATACCATGACAATGTCAATAAATCTAAAGTAAAAGGATATAAAAACTGCATTAGAATATAATAGTAAGGGAGCAATAACACATTTTAAGCATCTATATTGTGATCCCTGAGAGGCTAATTGTTATCAGTTTTCCACTGAATGGATAGAGTCATTACCCATAAGACTTTATCTGCTATTCATTTTTATTTTATATGTGTGCATGTACACATGTATATGTATATGTATATGTATATGTATGTCAGTATGTTGTGTGTATATGTACATGTGGAGATATACACACACACATAAATAACTACATGGAAACAGCATTGTAAATAGTGTTGTTTTTGAATAAAAAGAAAAGTGACATTTCCTTGGTTTTATTTCTCACTGCCTTAGGAGTCACAGCCTACATTAAAATGTTGTCAGTGTATGTTGGATGAATGTGTCCCTTCTGTATACTACAAAGTATAGTATAGGGAAAACAAGCTGGCAAATGTGTAGCTCATTAATTCATGCAGCTGAGTGACTATTTTATTCATTAACTACTTGATCTTGTTTTGTTTTATTTTATTTTATTTTTATTTTTTTAAACTTTTTTTTTAAATTTTTTTATTTATGATAGTCACACACACAGAGAGAGAGAGAGGCAGAGACATAGGCAGAGGGAGAAGCAGGCTCCATGCACCAGGAGCCTGACGTGGGATTCGATCCCGGGTCTCCAGGATCGCGCCCTAGGCCAAAGGCAGGCGCCAAACCTCTGCACCACCCAGGGATCCCCTTGTTTTATTTTTATTTAATTTTTTTTTTTTTCATTTAGAACTAGCCTGAAAATTCGTGAAGACTTATTGGTTCACCTTCTTGCCTACCTTGAATATCCTATTCCAGGACACCCCTGCAGACTAAATCGCTATGTCTTCTTAAAGGTGTATAATATAACACTATGTATTTCCTTTTAGAACTGTGATTCATTATGTCTGGAAAATTTGGAAAGATGCCTGGTTCTCTAGTGTAAATAATTTCATATCAAGACTACAGGGACAAAAATTAAAACATACAAAAATTAGAATTTTTTTTGCTACCGTTCATAAAGATGTGCACCCTCTGGTAATGAATGATTTCTCCACAGTTTCAGAATAATAACCAATGGCCACAGAGTGTACATTTATTTTTAATTTTTTGTATATTTCAATTGCATTATGAGTATCCTTAAGTCTAAATGATGTACAAAACTATATGTCCCTGGAAATTGCTAAGATTGCTCATGATTCAGCCTATAATCCATTTCTTTTTAAAGTCTACTGGTTTTGCTGTCTTGTTAGTTAAGGGAATGTAATAATATCCAAATAGAAGAATACTTAACTTTCATTTTTTCAACCTATCATTAATTCACTCATTCATTCAGTGAGTATGTTTTAAGTGTTTACCATGCACCACTGTGATAAGAAACTTATAGTTCAGAGCAGCCATTCTCATCAAAGGTATTGGCATACATTTAGGATTAGGGTTCAGTGTGGGAGAAAGTGCAAGGGTAGTTTAACATCGGGCAAATGTTAAAAATGGAAGCATGAGGTGGGGAATACCACTCCTCTCATCTGTGGATGAAATGAAGTAATTGGGAATATCTTTTCAAATGCATATAAACACTATGGGTGTTTTGTTTCGTTTTGTTTGGCACTATGAGTGGATTTACACATAGGAGGCTGAAGTTTGATAAAGACAATGTATTTTCCCTTCACTTATTTGGTTTTGTTGCTAGTTTTAAAACACTCATTCTATATCATCCATCCGCTCAATATTACCTTGACCACACTGTTCTTACTCACACATTCAATTTCAGAGTATGTTTCATTATCTAAGCATCCTCCTCTGTCCCCATTATTTAACACCACTTAACACCTATTACTAACATTATTAAACATCCCATTATATAACACTACTCATCATTCATGTCAAAATGATTTCTCAGAGGCAGTGATTTTTATATAGGCTGTTAAGGAAAATCTGGATTTGAAATCATGTTTATCTTGGAGATGGAAGCTTTACATAGGCACAGAAACAGGCCTAGCATGAAGCTTTTCCTGACCCATTCCAGCTAGAGTGTCAAGGTTATATTAGGAAAGAATCAAGAATATGGGGGATGGGTGAACTGATGACATGGCATAAAATATTTGAACTTGATCACTTTTTATTTTTTTTAAGACTTTATTTATTTATCCACGAGAGACACACAGACAGAGAGAGGCAGAGAGAGAGAGAGAGACAGAGACAGAGACAGAGACACAGGCAGAGGGAGAAGCACGTTCCATGCAGGGAGCCCGACGTGGGACTCGATCCTGGGACTCCAGGATCATGCCCTGGGCAGAAGGCAGATGCTCAACCGCTGAGCCATCGGGGCTGCCCTGAGTCACTGGGGCTGCCCAAATTCAATCACTTTTTAGGCATAATTCATGTTAGTTACATGGAAAAAGGAGACAGTCAATTGATATAGGAATCCCAATTCTGTGTCAATTCTCATATTCAAAATCTCTTATTTCCAAAATTTTAATTTTAAACTATACCAAAATAAAAGTATGTTACTATTTAGCATCTTTTATCTTTGCCTTTGTCATTTACTGGTCTCTAAAATGTTTTGTGCAGATTTTGTTTTTTTCCCCTCACTGAATAATTGCTTTGAATAAGCAACATGATATTCAATGCCTTTACCTAATAAACATAATGAGCAAAAGTAAAATGCAAACGACAACAGCTGATGCAATGGTGAATCATCCAAATGCCTGATTTTCTTGACTTAAACCTGCTGCTGCTATAGAAGCAACTATTAGCCCAGGACAGATGGTGCCAGAACCCATTGTCTCTTTTAGTTTTTCTCTCCCTCTCCTTTCTCTTCCCCCTGCTTTTCTGCCTTCCCCTTTAACACAAAGTCACTTTGCTTGGAAGTGTCAATTTTCTTTGAGCATTACTATAATAACATCAAAACTCATCACAGTTGGGTATTTTATTGGCTTATAAATGGCCAGAAAAATAGATGTGGTCTTTGAACATAGACTGTTTCTCTTTTGTCACGATACGCAATTCTCTTTGCTCACCAGGGAAAACTGGGCTTTTGCATCCATTAGAATAATTCACAATAAATGTACATTTGCATTTCCCTCACAGCTGCTATACATTTTTTTTGTCTTTCTAGGATCTTAACAGAGAAGTGGGTGCTTTCTACTCAGGAAAAGATGTTTCCCTTTCCAGAAGTATTCCTTCTCCATCAAAATACTACTACTACTACTACTACTACTACAACTACTACTAATTATAATACTAAAAACAACAAACCCTACAACTTATACTTAAAAGCTTGGTAAATTAAATTAACTTATATATGTAGCATGCTTGGAACAGTAATTAACATGTAGCATGTGTTAGAGTATGATAAGTACAGCAGAGAAAAATAAAGAAGTGCAAGAACATGCAGAGTGCTTTGAGACATAAAGAGGTGATGGTAACTTAGGATAAGGTAGTTAGGGTTGAAGAGGACTTTGATGAAGACTAAAGGCAGTGAGGGAACAAACCATGCAGTGATCTGAGGAAAGAAGAATGTTTATAGCAGAGGGAATAATCAGTGAAAAACTCACCAGTTAAGAGCTTTCCTGACATGTTCTGAAAGTAGCAAGGTCACTGTGGGTGAAACGAATGAGGAGAGAAGTAGTAGCAAGTGAGGTTAGAAGTGTAATGTTCATATGGACTTTGTAGACCATTTTAGGGAATTTAGCATCTACTTTGGGAGAAATAGGGACTCGATAACAGGATTTGGGCAGAGCAGTGGAACACGTCTGACTTACAACTGAAACTGATCACTGTAGCGTTTTGAGAGTAGAGTGTGGGTAGGGAACAGGTGTGGAAGCAGGGCAATTGATTAGAGAGATATTGCTGTCATCCTGGCCATAAAGGAGGGCCGCTGGGACCAGAGCCCAATATGAAGTGAGCAGGGCAGGAAGCTTTCCTATTTTGGATCTATTGTAAACGTTGAATGAACAGAATTTCCTGACCCATAAAATGTGAATTGTGAGGGAATTCATGGATGGGTCTCAGGTTTTGTTTAATTTTTGACTGAGAAATCGGAAAAAAAGATTTTCTATCATATGAAGACTGTGAGTGGACCAAATTTGGAGAACGGGAACTACGTTATGGATGCAGATTTAGCTATATTAGGTGTGAGAATGGAGATATGAGTCTGAAGTAAAGAGGAGATAAAAGGTCTATGCTAGAGAAAAAAATTAGGAGATTTAAAGCTATGAACTGTCCAGGAGTTAAACCCAACTACAGGAGGTTGAAGAAAAGAAAAAACCAGCAAAAGATCAGCCAGTATGGTCTGTAAAAAGGTCTAATGTATAAGTATTTAGTGTTTCTTCTTGTTCTCTGCCAGTGGGGCCTTACTTCAAACTTACAGTATCTTTTCCTTTATACCTTCCTGGTGAAAGCATAATAAAATCCATGTCCTGTTTCTCTTTTACCCTTTTTAACCTTAGTGCTTGATACAATGACTGATATACACTATAATGTAAATATATAATATACACAATAATGTAAATATATAATATACACTATAATGTAAATATATAATAAGGGTATCATGGCAGTGATAGCAGAGACCACAGGGTTGAATTTTGCTCTGAGTGCTGAGAGGTATGCTCTAATTTTTTAAATAAATAAGAAAGACCTTCATTGGTTTTCACATTCATCTTCTGCTTTTAACTAGATCTGAAGCCTAGGATATCTGCCCATTTGCTTCAAGTGTCCACATCATGTACTAACAAGGAGAAGCTGATCCAGAACACATCACAAAACAGAAAAAGAACTTTCTCCCCACCACCCAAATCCAGATGTATTTATCCAAATGCAAAGGTTCTAGATAAAAAAGATATTTCCCAGTAATTTCTCCAACTGGCCACATCGATAGTGGTGGTGATGGGGGAAGTACTAGAAAAACATATCTTGGTATCCTTCTTGACAAAAATATTTTACAATGCCCAGTTCTATGACCATATCAGGAAGTGCATATATTCTGATGGTAAGATAGACATGATGCTGGAATTGGAGTTAGAAATATTGGGTTACAATCCTACTTAGGAGACCTTGCTTGAGTTACTAAGGTTCTCTGGTCAACTAAGACAGAATAGAGTAGAGACTAACACTATGAGGTCTGACTTGAGGACCAGGTTTGATACATGACTCTCTCATTGCACAATCTCTGGGATACAGTTTGCTTATCTACTGGCACAACTATGCACTATTTAACTTTTCTTTCCTTTTTGCATCTATCAAATGAGAATAATAATAGCACCCACTCTGGTGATTTCCTGGGAGTATTAGATAAATTAGTACATGTAAATACTTAGAACAGTATCAGCCACTGATAAAGTATTCGTTAAATATTAACTATTAATGACAAGCATGTAAGTGAACTTCTGAGATTAGCTCATACAAACACAGAATTCAAGTGATAAAAACAAAGACCATTTGAAATAAACAGAAACCCTGGATTAGAAAAAACATTTGGGAAACTATATTAAAGCGTTGCTGGGAGCTACACTGTATACACATGACCTTTCTAGATTTAAAATCCTTTTCCTTTAATTGTGCAAAATATACTGCATATCTATAGCTATAAAGATATATATGCAAATAGAAAAACAATTTAGGAGAAAGGCACACTTAACATGAAACTAGTGGAGCAGAAATACATTTAGTGCATCAAATAACTGAAAGGAAGTGTTGTTTTATTAGAATGCCTCTAAAAGCCATTAGACTATTTAAAGACGGTTCATTTCTTTAAGTGTACAGAGACTGATGCACTACGGAAAGTTCAGGCAAGCCTCTTCAACCACTTTCCTAATGCCACTTTTATTTCTAAATAGATTATTTTCTGGATAAAACCGGGGGTTTAAAAGCCCTGTGTTAAAACCCTTTGGCTGACAAGATTAAGGATTTTCCTTGAGATAGAAAGGAGATTATTCCAAAATATTGGAAATATATTTCAAAATAAAAGAGTTATGGCTGTCACAATTTTTGTGGGTATTGCACCTTGGCATAACATGTTTTACTGTTTTGTTGTTGTTGTTGTTGTTGTTGTTGTTTCCCTGGGGTTGAGTCCTTCTTTTATGTGCAGGAGGATGTTTACAAAATAAAAAATAAAATAAAATAAAAAAGCTCTTTGTAGTTACAGAAAAATAAAAAAATGCTTCCTATCAATTTTTAAGAAGAGCAACTGAGAAGTATGTTGAAACCTAAACGACAGATGATTAGGAGCAAACAAGAATGTATCACTGGACCTAGAAAAACAATCTGCCATTATGGAGGGACTCAAATGTCTGTGAACATTAGTCGAGGTCGTAAGGGGGAACTGTTGCCCAATTGGATCTTGTAGCACTGTTTAAGTGCTCAGGTATGGCAAATAGAATATCATGGAGGCAATAATTATTATAAGTGAGAGCCATGGCCCATCTAAGCTAAATCGGTATCACTAGTAGTGACATGGACGTCAGAATACAAAAGTTCAACTTGTAGAAGTCATGTGGTGGATGACCTATTCAATTGCCCTGGGCCTTAAGGTGGGACTCAGACTTAATGTGGAAAAATTCAGGAAGAAGACAGAAACCAAAACACAAGCCTGATTTGAAAGGCTGGGTGAAAAAGGCAGGGGTGAACCCATGGCATGGCAGTGAAATTTGGCAAAGATAAAATGAGAAGAATGGAAACTATAACTTGTTAAGTTATCAAGATCTTTGGGCCGCACCAATGCAGTGGAGTGGTTACTGAGCTTGAAATAATGCTGCCAAACCTGTCAGGGTTGGCCAAGTATGTAGCCTGGACTGATTCAGAAGGTAAGAATGAATCAGCGATTGAAACAAGAGAAAGTAAGAAAGACCCAACAACAACTGAGATGACATACCTGAGTCACTGCTGTCTTCATATGCATGTGTCCCTTTCTATGCAATACGTTGTCACTCTACTATCAACCTTTGCAACATAGAGCGGTTAGACCACAAAGGACAGCAAGACATTGCAGCTGAAACAGAATATTCTGACCAGCTCATTTAACAAAGGCTTTCCCCTTTTTGGCTGTGATGAGAAGCATAATGATCTTCTGAATTGGGTCAGAAGCTATTGATGTAGAGGGACAGTAAACTTTAAGAGCCCCTGGGATTCTGAAATTCGTAATTTCCCGAAATTCTGAATGCACGACCCTCTCTCCTTCACTTGCCCTGGTCAGAATATGCTTTCTCTTTGCCAAACTGCAATCTGCAGTCATAATCATATGGGTAGTCACAGCCAAGGCATCCCCAGAGAATCTGGCCATCACAGGAACAGCTGCCCTCCTGAGTATATACAGAAGCTCAGACAATTCTGCTTGGATTATTTATTTATTTGTTTGTTTGTTTGTTTGTTTATTTATGTTGGCTCAGGTGCCTCATGAGTCAAAGTGAGATAAATCCCTATGGACAGAGGTGGGTGGGAAATTATTCTTTCCACCTAATGGAGTAATCCTGGCTCTGCTTGTCCTCTTTTTTTGTAATTAGGATGGTAGAAGGATGGCTAAGCTAAAATAGCACTTGTCTAAATAGTGAGGCCTTCCAAGTCCCCGGAGTGATGGGGAGAAGGTATATTTCATTAGGCAAAAATAAGAGTCTGAATTCAGGCTATATGAGCATGAATACCAGCTCCATCTCATCTAGTTATAAAACATTTGGAAAATTATGTAGACTGTCATAAACTCAGTTTGCCCATCAGAAAATGGGAGGTCATTTTAACAGTTGCCTTATGAAAATATTATCAGTCCCTAAAGGGTGAGTACTTGGTAAACATGCTTAGCACAATGCCTGATGCAGGATACACACTCAACTAATGCTGTCCCTTACTATCATGAGTCATTGCTTGCATTCCTCTCATCCCCAGGATGGTTATGAGTTGAGAATATTTTGAATGTGGTAGTGAATGCCAGAGGGTATGCTTGAAGAAATACTGCATCAATGTAGGTTTAAGTACCTAGCTAGCTAAGTTTCAGCTGTCTTGTTTTACTGTAACACATAGGATGAGAAATCTGGTTCTTCTAAGAGATTACAAAAGTCCTTGAAAAGATAAAGACCTAGCATGTACATTCACATGGTGGCCAATAGATAATTGTTGAATCAAGGAGTTCTATAACTTACCTATACAATTGAGAGAAATTGGGCTAAATAGTGTAGATGATGCCAAGTGTCAAGGAAAATTTAAAAACTGTCACCATGTGTGTTCTAATCGCCTTTGAACAAAAGTACTCGCACATGATTTTGAAAAATAGACTTTTTTAACAAGAATAAAGCAGTTGTAAACATGAAGTGGTAGATAAATGCTGGAAATATGCAAGATTTACAGAGGAATGTTTTGAGTAGTCTCTGGTCTATGGACAATACACATCATTATGCATTTATAACTTAATGGTGCTTTCATTAAACACCCCACTTCTCAGAAAAATGACAAAATTACAAGGTTAAACTCCCAGTGCGGAGTAGATCTGATGATGTGTGCTAATTAACTATTTTTTTTTAATCAGTGCACTAAAAAAGAAAGAAAGGGGAAAAATGTCTTGCCTGGTTTTCAATTAGTGTATTTTGCTCCTCACCATTTGTTCCCAATTGTCTATTTTGACTAAACCTTGCATTTTCCCTTGTTGAACCTTTTTTTCCCCTTAATGTTGTTCTAAATTAACCTTTTCTTTTCTCTTGTTTGCAACATGGCAAGTAGTTTGATAGGAGACAACTAGATAACTTCATTTAGGAGAAACTGGAGTTATTCACAGCTAGTCTAAACAAAATCACAAATGATTGTGCAATGGAAATGCATTTTGTATGCTGTAGCATTTTCATTACGTTGAGCATTGAATCAAGTTGAAAATCAAAGAATAAAACCTGCCTCATAGAAGCAAAGATCATTTTTATTGCAGGGGATATTACCCCTTTCCCTGTCATCTTTTCTGGCTAATATAAAATCATGTTCTGTTATACATAAATGGGGATTTGTAAAATTGCAAAGCTTGTTAACAGTAACTACTTCCTTAGCTTGACATCAACCAACATTTACTTCGTTTTCCTTGACTATAATTTTGACATATTCCTGTCATTTGGTAGGAGAGGATGTGGATGGAAAAGTCTCAGAAACTGGCATCATATTTTGTGTTTTACATTCTTTTTGACATAATGAACATTTCCCCTTCTTTTGCTGAAATCAGCACTGGGAAAGATCAAATACAGCAGTCTTTTAACAGTTTAAAATTGCCCCTGTCGTTATCTTGTCAGGTACACGAGCCCTTCAGTGTGTAAGGCTATGGAAATCTTTCAAGACAAATTTGCTAGAGGTACTGCTGGAGAAGACTGTTTATACACCCTGAAAATTTTAATCATTGGTAAAGAGATGGGTAATTTAAGTCTTACTTAATGATGGCCAAGAAAGCAGAGCTACACAGTTTTCCAAGCATGGCCATTCAAGGACAGTTTTGGACAGTTTGGTCATTTTATCACATTTTATATTTATCATCCTCAACTGTTTCTTCCCATGTCAGCCTATACATTTAATAATCTACTCTTAAAATGTTCATCTCCATTAAAATCTGGATTTACCTTCCCTATTTTGGTATTCCATGTTTGTTGCCTTTGTTATAACTGGTAGGGAAGAGGCCATTTTGAGACAATGAGGATGATTCCTGGATCTTCTGTTTGATAGTCACACCACTAGCACACACACACACTAGTGGTGTGGCTTTAGGCAAATTCTTTATCTTCTCCCAAGCCCAATTTCTTTCTTTAGCTGGTATATACCACACTCAATAAATGGTAGCATTCGTAGCCTCTTAGTCTAACCAAAATTCAGAGCTCACTGTTGATTTCCTGCTTTCAAAAATGTACTTTATATAATTCTTCCCAATTAATCTAGGCTCACACTAGAGCTGTCACTTTTTCAGTAATAACTCTGCATGTTGATTTTTATTTTAATTAATTCCCTATGTCTGTATTTCCAAATTTGGAAAAAGAAATTTACACTTAAATGCCTGGATACTGTCTCAAAATCCAAATATCAGTATTTGATTTTTTACTCCTAGGTCAATTTGCTTAAGTTCCACATTTATGCCCCAAACCTGTCTCTTCTTCACCTTAAGAATAGGACTTCACATTTTAGTTTTTCCTTTATGTTCTATATTCACTTCATCATGCAGTATCTCTTGGATAGTTATTTACATCCAATACTGCCACTTGGTCTGATATCCTGTCACTGTGAGTCACAACTAGAAAAATAATTTTCTAATTTCTCATCTTCATCTCACTGAATTTGTTCTGCCTTCAAACACTAGGCCATTGACCTTCCCTAAAAAATTACAGGCTTTTTAAATCAGAAACAGTATCTTATTCATCTTTTTATGCCCTGGCCCTGACACATAGCAGTCTTTAAAAGGCATTTGCTGAGTGAATACAAATTTATCATGAAATAATTGTTCTTAGAAATGAAATATTGGCATGATTATCAATAGTAGGTCAGTGACTGCCCAGATAATTAAAATGTAATGTACAAAGTAGTATGGGAGCACCTAGAATGTGAGGATAAACTCATCATTACCATCCAAATGTAGCTCTCACAATTAGATTATATACTTATACCATTTCTTCATATCCATGAATGAATTACAAATCCTAACTCCAGGGGCTGCTGGATGGTTCAGTCAATTGAGCGTCCAACTCGTGGTCTCAGCTCAGGTCATGATCTGAGTCATGGGATCGAGCCCTGCATCACATGCTCGCTCTCTCTCTCTCTCTCCCTCAAATAGATGATAGATAGATAGATAGATAGATAGATAGATGATGATAGATAGATAGATAGATAGATGATAGATAAAATCTTAAAAACATAACTACAAAATTTCTACCATATTTTATTTTAAGCTTATTGACTATTTACAATAAACTAGGTATTAAATCATTCCATACCTTAAATAATTTTGTATTCACAATAATCTTAAGAAATACATATCTTTTAAAAGATAGAGAGGCCAAAACAATGGAAATATCTGGTTCAAGTTAAACCGGGCAGTATATCTCTGAAATTAAATTCAAACTTAAGGTGGCCTAATTATAAAGCTCGAACTCTTAAACCCAGCAAAAACTTTCTGACCTAGCATGCCATTGCTATTCACTCTCTTTTGTGTAAGTTCAATCAATTTCCCATACCACTCTCTGAGAATCCTGATTCCCGTAAGTGGCATTGATTTCTCTGTTCTCTAACTACTTGCATTTGTATTATTTGGCGGATTTCACAGAGTTTAGTGGTCATAGAACTAGTACTTTTCTTGCATATGGAAACAAGCAAAACAAAACAAAACAAAAACCTAAAAGCAGGAGTGAGTCTGGAGCAGCCCCAAAACAGACCAAGTATAGAGCCCTTGGAACACTTCACGTTGCATCCAAGAGGTCCAAAGCAAGTGACTAGTGGAGGGCACATGTAGCCTCTGTGAAGCTAGGAGCATGAAAGGAAGTCTTCCCCAAAGACCTGAGTAAAGGGATAAAGTATTTCCAGAATAAAGAATCTGTATGGACTCAAGTACTAAATCTCAGGACTGAGATGGAGATCAGAGGTCAGGAATTCTAGAGGAGACATTTCTCACCTCAAGGAATACAAACAGTAAATACCCATGAGAATATACAAAAGAACCTCCATAGGAAAAAAAAAAAGCCTACAGTTGAAAATATGCCATATCTGAGGGCATTCTATAGCCTGGACAGTATGATAAACACACTCACATCCTAAATCTTGCCCTTTGCTCTTAAACTTCACTTCACTTCCCTACGTTTCAAAAATAAAGACCAATTGACCATATAAGCATGAGTCTATTTCTAGGCTTTCTATTCTGTTCCATTGATTTATGTGTCTATTTTTGAGTCAATAACATGCTGGTTTTGATTACTACAGCTTTGTAGTGTAATTTGAAATCTGGGATTGTGATGCCTCAAGCTTTGCTCTTCTTTCTCAAGACTGTTTTGGCTATTCGGGATGGGAGAAGGGGTGACATAGGTAAATCCCTTCAAGAGAACACTTATCATGACGAATTATGTACAGAGTTGTTGAATTGTTATTATATAGCAGAAAATAATATAATAATGCATGTTAACTATACTTAAATTACAAAAAAATTAAAATAAAGATCAACCTTGCAATATAAAGGAAACATAGTGAATGAGCAGGGAGGAAAGAACGTGAGGAAGACAAAATAAGACTGGAAGTGCTCCCTCCCTACTAGACCCAAGTCAGGTCCAAACTGGAGCCAGAAGAAATTGAGTTTTGGACTTCCCTGAACTTTTTTAATGACTGAACAAATAAGACTATTTATTCATATTTAAAGGTGATCCAGATTTCAGTCAAGGTTAGGAACTGAACAGTCAACAGAGTAAGTTTAAAAAGCAATGGTGAAAGAGAAGGTAGCTTTTTGCTCATACTTCATTTTGCCAGCTCATTCAACGAGTTAGTTATCCTTGTTAATGTCTTTAAATAGATAATATATTGAAATCTCTCTGGCACTTTTAGTTTTGATTTTTTTTTAAAAAAAAGAACATAATAGGTACATATTTGGTGCCCACTGAAGAGTGAAAATTCAATTATTTCATGGAACTAGAAGACCTGTACCCAACAAATTATGTAATCAGTTCTTCAAATTACTCTGTTTTAAAAATTCTTCCTTCATTTGTATCCTCCATTTTAATTTTGAGAAACTAGGGAATATTTTATAATACATTTCAGTTCCTTTGCCAAAATTCTATCAATTTCCTGCTGATCAAAATCTTTCTATCTCCTTTGAGGTAGTTCAAGTGCAACCTCCTCCTCATGAAGTTACTTCCATGCATTTCTCTTGCAAAGTCTTTTTAAAAATTCCTTTCTATTTTCTGTAGGTTTGATAATATAGAGGAGGTTACTTAACTTCTGTGAGTTGAAGTTTCTTTATCTGCAAAAAAAAAAAGGAAAGAGGATTGTTCAGCATTTAAAAAGGAATAATATACAGAACACATATTTTCAATATATCTGCATTTGTGATATGTGTTTAAAAACAGTAATTATTAATGGTATTATATTATTCTTTCATTATTGGATTAGATCTATCTAAAATAAAAAAATAATACTTCCTCTAGTGGTGAGCTTCCTTGTATAAGGATTATTCAAGTAGGCATTAAAAAACCGTAAATTATGAGGCTAAGAAGGAAAACATTTTTTAAATATCCTAAGGTAATATATAAATTAGAGATTTCTTATGAATTTCTATACACTTGTAATTATTCTCTTATTTATATTCATTTGGAACAATAATATGTATATATGTTTTAGAAGTGTGGTGTTGTATTTTTTTCAGGCTGCTCTAACAAAATAACCATAGACCGGATGGATTATTAACAATAGAGATTTATTTCTTACAATTAATTTTTATAAGATTTTATTTATTTATTCATGAGAGACACACACAGAGAGAGAGGCAGAGACATAAGCAGAGGAAGAGGCAGGCTCCCAGTGGGGAGCCTGATGTGGGACTTGATCCCAGGACCCCAAGATCACAACCTGAGCCAAAGGCAGATGCTGAAACTATACCGTGCTTCTTACAATTCAAAGCCTGGAACTCCAAGATCAAGGCATTGACAGATACGGTGTCTGGTGAGACCTACTTTCTGGTTCATGGTAGCTATATTTTTGCTATGTCCTCACTTAGTGGAAAGGATAAGAGAACTCTTTGGAGATCTTTTATAAGGGGACTAATTTCATTTGTGAGGACTCTGCCCTCATGAAATAATCACCACCCAAAGGCCCCACTTCCTAATAGCATCACACTAAGGGTTAGGATTTCAACATATGAATTTTGAGAGGGACACAAATGTTCAGTTTATAGCATATGGGGTGTCTGCAAAATTGTGTATAATGCTTTATTTTACCGTCTTCTAAATAGATTCTCAATATCCTATAAAACAACTTTATTAACATTCAATATAGTTTTTTTAAAAAAAAAACAAGAAATATTACACCTGAAAACAATTTACCATATATGTCAGCTACAATATAAACAAAAACTAAAAAAAAAAGAAAGAAAATTGTTGCCACAGTTCAAATATGAACTAAAGAGACACTTCAATCATTTTTAAAGAATGTATTTGAAAGTGCTATCCAATTAGGTATTGACTAGTAATTTATAATGTTGGGCTTTCTAAAACAATGTAATGTATAATAGAAATATATTCATATACACTAAGTTATAATATTATTAAATGTTATTATTAAATATTATAATATTTAAGTGACATGATACAAATTATATATTTTATAACTTTATTATGGATAATGTGTTTTTACCCAGTTAATTCTCATAAAATTCAACCAAATAGATGTATTGATACCTTTTAAGTAATGAATCAGTTAGGTTAGGTTACATCATTTTTTTTGAAGACACACAGGTAATAATGTGTATAGAATTCAAATTCTTTACTTTTGATCCTATGTCTATCCCATCTGTATTGCTCTAAGAAGAATGTCACAATTTCCTTCATGTGTGATTGTGGTGTAGCTAAATTCTAATTATGTTCTAAGAATCCCTGTGTGTAAAGTTTTATTTCTTATTCTTGGATCCTCAGGCCCCCTGCAGACTCACAAAGGTCTGTGAATCCTCTAAAAATTTTCCCTGAAATCACTCCCTATATGATCAACTTTGGACCTTTGCTGGGCTTCTTAGCATCGTTAAACCCCTGTGGTAGACCAAATAATGGCCTCTCAAGGATGGCCATGTCCTAATCTGTAAAACCTGTGAAGATGATATCATACATGGCAAAGGGACTTGGCAATGTCATTATGTTACAGATCTTGAAACAGGTGGGTTATCCTGTGATTACCCAATGTAATCACAAGGGTCCTCATAAAAGAAAGGCAGATGGTCAGAGTGAGATGAAGGAATTACGGCTACAGAAGCAGAGGTTGGAATGATTCCTTTGGGAGGAAGGCACCATGAGCCAAGGATGCAGATGTCTTCCAGAAACTGGAAAGGACAAAGAAACAATTCTCTTCAAGACATCTCTAAAGTGCCAATGTCTTGACTTTAGCCTAGTGAGACTAATTTTGGACTCTTTACTTTCCGAACTGTAAGGTAATAAATTTATGTTCTTTTAAGCCACTGTAAGTTCCTGGTAATTTGTTCCAGCAGTAATAGAAAGCTGATACATTGCTTAAACGATATATGACACTTGGTATTTTTTTCTGGATTTACTAAGAAGTAAACTCAAAATTTTCCACTTTGGTCTGATAATAGCCTAGGATTAAGACTGGTTAAGGAGTATAGCAAAGACTCTAAAGTGTCTGAGATTTTACCCTACTAAACTAAAAAGTTAGCTCGAAGTTTCCTGGCTTCTGAGAGATAATACAAGACCTCTGTGTCAGAGACAAAGGAATGTATTACTCACAGCATAGCAAGCAATGAAAGTATCAGCATGTTTGCATTAGTTTCATTTGCCCACAAGTCTCACCAGGGTGAGGCGACGAGCCCAGATGGACACTACTCATGCAGTGGGTTTGCATCACAAATGAGGAACCCCGGTCCAAATGCTCAGCATTTCATAAGGAAACAGCAAATATTGTAGCAAGCTATAAGCCAGTCCCCTACCCACTGGAAGCAAGTAATTTTATGGTAGTGATACTGCTATTCTTTTGGCTTAATTACTTGCCTATGTGATCAGCTACAGAAAGTGTTCAGGACCAGGAGACAGAACATCCGAAGAAACCACTTTGTTCACACCATTTTTTTGTAGTGAGAAGTTTAAGTATTATTTTAGTAAAAAGCTTAATAGATCTTCATATTTTCTCCCTTTTTATTTGTTTATGCCCACATATATAATACATGGAATAAATATATATTGAGAAGTATTTTAATAGTGACTACATTCTTAATTACTTACATATAGTTTCCAGCAGGATAATATCCCATCTGGATTTCCTTTGATTATTTACTGACATCCACAAATATATCTCATCCTTCTCCATACTGTCTTAGATATCTTATGCCCAGCTGTTCAGGGAGCACTTTGCCTGCTTACAAGGGTATTTTCCACAGGGTACAGATCTAACTATCAATGGACTTAAGGGGCAATTTAATGAAAGCTAAGGATAGCAATGGCATCATACCTTCCAGGAGTCATGTGTTGGGGGAAATCATCAAGAAGGTATGACTTCTTATTAATCCATGAGTGGCGCCAAGATCATTGGAGTCTCCTCATCCCCTCCCCTGTCCTTGGAATGTAGGTTCTGCTTGGCTTGTCCAAGGACTGCCCAAGGACATAGCCTTGAGATAGTAATGTGTAATGCTGAGAACAGGAGGGTCTGTATCACTAAACCTGGTTAAGTCCTCTATATAAACTTTTAAGAATTGGTAAGCAGATAGGTAGATCTTCTCATCTTGTGGCCATCCAAGACAAGTCTCATATTGATAAGCCTTGCTTATGAAATTAGTATCTACCAACCAGGAGTTGCCTGCCTCATTCTTTGGTGTCTCCCATACCTCTACATTCAGTGGCTGGTTTCAGATTTCACCTGGGAAACTCTTAAGGACATTGCAAACCAACGTCATGGCTTTTCCTTTAACGAAAATACCATTTTTACATTTGATTACATCTATTAATTATCATAAGGCAAAACAACATATGGAGGAAAAAATTACGTAATGTTAGGAAAAATTTATAGCAAAGTTCATGTCCTACATTCACTAAATTGATTTTAACAATTGATGTTATGTGTCTTAAGATTGTTGACAAATGAAAGGATGACTGAGTTAACAGAAGAAACGTTGTGAAAAAAAGCTAATCTCACCCAAACTCTGGTGTGGATTACAATAATCTGAAGGAAGTACATTAAAAATTTTAGATGTTTCACCTCTTATCTGAGATGCTGATTCAACAGATACCGATTTTGGTATTTTTATCAAACTTCCCGAAGTTTAAGTATCTTCTCTAAGATAGCTTTTTAATTTGCTTCAGACCACCTGATTTGTTTTTCTGAATTTGAAGGTTACTATGGATTGAGTACAGACAGCCTCTCGGAACACATAAAGGCAAAATGTAAACTGATTGAGATGGACATGTCCTTCCAGAATATTTTAAGCCAAGAAATATGTGAGTTCAGGCAGGCAATGTGCGTGAGAGGTTGAGCATGCAAGAGAGAAAGCTAGCATAAGTTTATTTAGTGTATTGTCTAAAAGAGACAATGGGAGAAGTGGAGAAATCACAGCATCAAGAAACTCATGGTGAATGCTGAATTCTTGAGGACTGAAGGTGATCCATCTGATCTTGTCAAGGGTAAGAGATATCCAGAGATGGGAATTTCCAAACACCCTAGGATAAAGAAGCTCTTTTAATCACTCTAAGATCCAGAGAGCAGACAGCCATGCAATCTATACCTTATCCCTTCCCCAGCTACTGAGATAGCCGGTGAACCAGGGAGAGTGCTAAAGAATTGCCTATTTCAGGGCATGGAGAGGAAGATGTATTTCCTGAAAGATTTCATATAATTAAATAATTATGGAATGCCATCTTCAAAAAGATTATCTAATTTTATAATGGATACCTTATTTGCACTATAAAGAAGGAATAGCATTGTCTGTTACCTAAGAGATCGAGAAGCTTTACAAAGTTTCAATCCAAGGTATGGAGATTACCCCTATGAATACATTTTAAAGGGAGTGTGGAAGCCTAAATAAATACATAAATAGAATTATATTTTACTCTCATTCTTAAAGTTGTGTACTTGCACTGGAGCAGTACTAATCTGGCATTATGCTGCTCTTTTATTTTTTCCATGGAAAATGAATTTCATGACATTCTTCAGAGGTTCTCTTACCCTCAAATACCACTGGGGACCTCTGCTTTCAGTTCCTTGACATGAGCAATGCTTCCTCCTGACTTCCTCCAACCCCACCAGTGACCTATGCCTATTTTATACGTGATGACACCTTAAGCCTCTTTTTAATGAGATTTTCTTACTACTAGCAAGAAATCCCCTTAGGCAAGGCCATTTCCAATATAACTCGAAGACTGCTATCAAAGGGTCCACAATTGACTCTATGGCAAATCCCCACATATCCACTATCATCTGTGGGAAATCAGCTTTCTTTCTTTGGAAATTGTCAGACAGGCAAGTAAAATGTCCTGTGCCCTCCAAATTTTGGAGAATGCATCTAGACTTTCTGAATCATTCTGTTTTAAAATTTTTTTACTACTGAACCTTTCAACACTCTAAAACTACCCTTAATAGAGCCTGGAATTGAGTAATTTACTACATATGACTGAACCTGGTACCCAATATGATAGCACTTAGAATTCTTAGACTGAAAGTTCCCTATAAGGAAAAGAAGTTGTTAATGATGCAAATACTTAAAGTCTCCTCCATATCTTTTTGAATTAATTTCCTACCACTATAATCTTTATTCTTCTATATAGTCACACTGGCCTCTGCTTTTCATAAAAGTTCCTGCTTCAGGCATGAAGTTTTGATGCTCTTGTTTGTAATGCTCTTCTCCTAGGGAGACTGTAACACCTCCCTAGAGAGGTTTCGCCAGACTTCTTTACTCTTCCAGACTTTTCTGTTTGTTCCTGCTTAATTTTAATTCATGGCAATTGTATCTGACATTGAATTACATATTCTATATTTATTGTTTATTATCTATCTTACTCATTAGATTATAATTAGAATATAAGCTTCATAAGAAAGGGCAAGGATTTTGGCTTTGTTTACAGCTATATTTCCTGTGCCTAGAATAATGCCTGACATAAACATGGTACACTATGTTTAATAAATGAATGAATAGTTCAAAAGCAATTTAGATGTGTGTCCTCTAATTACTACATCTAACTCTGGAGGATGAGCATAGATGGGAAGAGGGGTTTCGTATAAAGATATTCCCAGAAGTAGGAATAATTCCAAGGTTTGAAAAATGAACTTATAGCCATGGAGATAAAAGTACTGTTAGACAAAAGAGTTCCTCTGGAATCAAGGAAGTGAGAGGTAGTTTCGTGGAGAAGTGAATGAGAAAGTGGTGGAGATAAAGCAAGAAGTAGCAGAAGCCAGGTCACAAAGGATTCTTGATACTATGTATTTTTTGTGTGAAAGCTTCAAGGTTTTGAAGCTATCAAAGCTACCACTATTAAAGATTTTTAAGAAGGAAAATGACATTATCAGATCTGTATTTTTGAAAAATGATCTCTGTAGCTGGGAGGAGTGATTGGAGAGGATCCTCACTGGAGTCTTGAAAAGTGAAGCCAGGAGGCAATACACAGAATAGGTGAGAAAGCCTGGACAAAGTCACTGGCGGTGAGGATTAAGAGAAGCAAAATAACTGTTGAGATGCTAAGAAGATACAATCTACAAGACTATATCACATAATGAATGTGATGGAAGTGTAAGAAGAATCCAGCATTACAGTTTTATGGCTTGGCAATGGTGCCACTCAAAGAGTCAGGAAGTAGTAGAATAGCAAGGTTTTGGGAAAGATTGGTTTTGTTTTAGAAAAGAGGACTCTGAGATGTAACTGTATTTTATTTTTTTATTTGTATTTTTTAATAGACAAACATTATTTTTTAAGATTTTATTTATTTATTCATGAGAGACACACAGAGAGAGGCAAAGACACAGGCATGGGGAGAAGCAGGCTTCCTGCGGGCAACCTGATGCTGTACTTCATCCCAGGACCCCAGGATCCCAGGACCCCAGGATCAAGATCTGAGCCAAAGGCAGACGCTCAACCACTGAGCCACCCAGGTGTCTCTGGATAAACTTTATTTTTAAGATCAGTTTTGTGCTCATAATAAAATTGAGTGGAACGTACAAAGAGTTGCCATAAACCTCCTGTTCCCACACATGCACAACCTCCCCCACTAATGATACTCTGCACCACCGTAGGACATTTGTTATAGTCAGTGAACCTACAATGACACATGATTATCACACAAAACCTGTGGTTTTAAGTGGGGTTCACTTTTAGTGTTGTATATTCTATGGGTTTTGATAAATGTATAATTATACGTATCCAATATTGCAGTCTCTTACAGCATAGTTTCACTGCCCTAAAGCTCCTCTGGGCTCTTTCTCCCTCTCCCCTAACACAAACTACTGATCTTTTTTTTTTTTTTTTTTTTTAACTCTCTCCATATTTTGCCTTTTTCAGAATGTCATATATTTGGAAGCATATAGTTTAAAGCCTTTTCAGATTGGCTTCTTTCACTTAGTAATATGCATTTCAGTTTCTACCATATCTTTTTATGCCCCAGTAACTCATTTCCTTTTAATGCCAAATAATGTTCAATTTCTGCTTGCACAACAGTTTATTTATCCATTCACCTGCTAAAGGACATTCTGGTTGCTTCCAAGTTTTGGCAATTATGAATAAAGCTGCAATAAACATCCATGTGCAGGTTTCTGTGTAGACATAAGTTTTCAATTCTTTTGGGTTCATATCAAGAAGAGAATTGCTGGATTGTAGCGTAAGAGTATGTGTAGTTTTGTAAGGAACTGCCAAACTGGCTTTCAAATAGTCTCTTTGCTGCTATACTCTGGAAGAGATTGTAGGGGATAATTTCTTCCTTAAACATATGGTAGAGTTCACCAGTGAGCCTATCGGTTTGCTGCTTTCTGTTTTGGAAAGTTTGTGATTATTGATTCAATTTTTAATAGATATAAGCTTATTCAGATTGTCTGCTTCTTTTTGTATGAATTTTGGCAGATTGTACCTTTCAAGGAATTGGTCCTTCAATATAGGTTGTCAAATTTATGTGCATAGTTTTTTTTTAATAATATTCCTTTATCATCCTTTGAATGTTCATGAAATCTGCAGTGTTTCAAATATTTTTGTTCCTTTTCTTCTCCTTCTTGAATTCCCATTACACGTATATTCCACTGTTTGTAATTGTCCTGTAGTTCTTGTATATTCTGCTCTGATTAGTTTTAGTCCTTTTTTCTCCTTACTTTTCAGGTTTGGAAGTTTATTTTGTCATATCCTCAAATTAAGATATTCCTTCCTCAGCCACATCCAGTCTATTAGTGAGTCCATCAAAACATTCTTTGTTTCTATTACAGTGTTTTTGGTCTTTAGTATTTCTATTTTACTCTGTTTTAGAATTTCTACTTTCTGCTTATGTTATCCATCTGCTTTTACATATCATCTTGTGCTTACATAGAGTCTTTAGCATGTTACCATAATTTAAAAAAAAATTCCTACTCTGATAATTCTAACATCCCTACCATAATTAACGTAGATACTTGTTTAGTCTCTTCACACTTTGTTTTTTAGCCTTTTTAAAAAAAATATTTATTTGAAAGTGAGAGAGAACATGATGAGCTGTGGGGGTGAGGTGGGGAGAGGAGGAAGGTTAGAGGGAGAGGGAGAAGGAGACTCTTCACTGAGCAAGGAGCCAGACTCGGGGCAGGATCCCAGAATCATGCCCTGAGAGAAGGAAGATGCTTAACCACCCAACATGGGCCACCCAGGCACCCCTGTGTTTTGCCTTTTAATATGCCTTGCATTTTTTGGTTGAAGTAATCAAGTATTGGTAGCAATAATCAAGTAAGTAAAAGGAATTACTATAAATAGGGATTTAGTAATGCAGTCACAAGGTGTGAGGGAGGAGAGCCTCCTACAGTCCCATAATTAGGTGTTAGAGCCTTTTGGTTAGCTTGTCCCCAGGACTCAGTTTTCTCTTCTCCTTAAGAGGAAAAGGATGGCTAGAATGAAGTGGAGTTGTGTATTTCCCTTCCACCAGGTAGGTTAGGCTCCGATAAAACCGCAACAGTTTAAACTCTGGTGAAATTGTTTCTCCTGAGGGCGGGACTTGTTTAGAAGACAAGAATATTCTGGAATATTTAAAGATGTTACTTTTCCCCACCTCTGTCAAAAGCATAAGGAAATTTTTCTTCTATAGTCACTGGTAGAGCTCCTGGAAGAAAACTGACAAAAAGGTGGGAGCCTCCTTCCCTAGGTCCTCCTGAGTTTTTCAACTCAGTGTTGTCTACAATAAGCCTCCAGGAATTTATCAGTTATAATTCAGATTTTTCTACCCATGCCCTGGTTCTTGAGAAGCTTTCTACTCATGGGTTTCTGATCAGGTAAGTCATGATTCTGTGTTACGTCCATCTGCCTAATTTTTGTGAGGCAGTTTGCGGTGTGACCTCACTTCTCCGAAAGATCTCAGAAGATTTTTTTACTTTTTCAGTTTGTTCAGCTCTTAACTTGTTAGGATGCAGTGGTGGCTTCTAAACTCCTTACCTGATGGGTAAAGAAACCTGAAATTTGCATATATATTTTAAAATCATAATGAGGTATGGGCAATTGAATATTTTAGTTCTTAAATGCCAACAGAGGACTTCTAGCAAATTATATAAATTTGGGAATGTACAGCATTCAGATTTTATTTTTACCCTCATATTAGATTGCAGATATCTTGACTTTGGGTTTAGAATTGAGTCAGCACTCTGTGATTTCTTCCTATTGACTGAAATATCATAAAGCTATTGACACATTCTTCAGATTAAATGACAAAGAGTAGATTCCAGGCACAGGCAAAACTGTGTTGCTATTTAAGTCATTGAAGGAAGGGGAAACAGATATAAAAGACAAAGGATTATCTTGACCAGTGGTGATGTATTCATATCCAATAATTCCCAAATGGATAGTTCTCAGAATCTGTTAATACTAAATGTAGGAGGTAGATTTGGTTGAGGTTACTGTGAGCTGCCCAATGTCACCCATTAATGCTCCTGACTAAAGAGCCAGAACTAGATGTCATATATGCTTAATTACATTCCTTGACTGCATTCAGAGGCAGCAGGTCAATACCTGAATAGGATTTAGCAAGAACCAATGATAATGTGCATTTATAATCTGATTCTATGAAATTTATATACATCCTTGAATATAAAAAGGCACATTTACATCTGTCCCCTTCTTGATTCTGACAGAATCTGAATCTAATTAGTATCTACATTTAGCAGAAGAACTTGAGGCTAAGTGCAGTTAGAGACTTCCTCAATGTCAAGCAAAATGTAAGTAATGGAGCTGGAACTAGTTTCACTCAAAATCTCATGTTTTTTCCACTTCTAGCTGGGCAAAAAAAAGTACATGAATTTATTCTTGACATTCTAGCTTATTTGTCACAAATATTATAATTTGCATTGGGAAACACATAATTGAAGCAAAACTGTAAAATTCAGATGGAAGACCCAAAAAAACCACTTTTTTTTTTTTTAGATGGATGGTAATCTGTTTTCTCATAAAAAAGGTGCACATATGCAGGGATATTGTAATCAAAATGCCCAGTGGAATTCACACACTCATTAAACTCCTCAAGCAGAGAGCAATATAAACTAACACAGTGGAAATAAGGTCAGTGAACATAATGAGTGAAACACCTTACAAAGGAAAATTGGTGTGTAGCCTTGAAATCCTCATTTTCTACAGTTTGAGAAAATGTGTCTAGCTGCTGGGTTAGATTACCGCTGTGTAGCTGTGGTCGTGCCATTCAGAAGTAGAGTCGTACACAACTGGATAAGTCACCAGTAGGCACAAATGTGTGGAGAGAGTTGGTTAAATGTTTCCCATTTTCTAATTACCAGCAGTTTTCTTTAGTCATGGGACCTTCAGAAGGACCTCTCCCCAACATGTAACCAAGCTTGTGTATAAAAATTAGAAATAGATGAATATGGAGTGATTGACATAACACAATGTGAAAAATGGTTTGTGATTTGTAAAATGTTATGTCAATGCACGGAGTTTTTATCCATTAACAACTTCATCCTTCCACAAAATATATTACACAGCTATCAGATATCAGATACTCTGGTATCCCTGAGGGGGAAAAATGCATGGAATGTTCTGGTTGTTCCCAAGGGTTCTCATGGATAAAGCAGAGATAACTGCGGTAGAGTTTGGTAAATAGTTTAATAATGATGTGACAATAGACTGTAGGAGGGCACAGATGCTCCCTAGATGGGAGAGTCTTCCCTGAAGACTTGGATGGACCAGGAGCCAGGGAAATTGGATAAAGTAAGCAATAGCAAAGGCATGGAGTTGTGAAATCCCATCATGTATGCAGAAATGAGTAACTTTAGTGTGACTGTGTCATGGGCTGTAGGATTGCCGATGAGTGTAGAGAAGAGAGTGGAAGCTAGCCTGCAAAATTAAATTCTGCAGAGTTCGTGCTGTCTCTCAAAAGCAACAGAGGCTCACAGAGGTCTTCTGGCAGGGTACTATGGGATCGTATTTGTTCTTTTGCGATGACTGGTGAAAATATGGAACATATATAGAGGTAGGAGAAGATTAATGGCAATGAGGTTACTTTTAAAAATCATACCATAAGAACTTCACTATTGGAAGATTTTAAGACCACATCCTCAGATTGGTTCTTATTCCTTCTTCAATTGTACTCAATATTGCCAATCTTTTAACTTAGATTTAGGTCTGGTCTATCTTTCATCCACGTGGACCTATAGAATAGCAGTTGAAAAATCGATCTCCTTGAATCTCGTGTAGCTTATCTGAAAATGGGAGTATTAGTCCAGATGTTCTCTAAGCACCTATATGTTCTAATTTTTTTTAAGTTACAATTATCACATTATCACAACATGGTGCAGAGGTTTATTTGTGACATTTTGAGTAACATTCAGGAAAAATGCATTTTGACTGGGGCTATGTGACTGGGGTGCCACAGAGCCAGCCTTTTTCTTGTCCTGTCTTGAACTTTGTGATAGAAGCAAATAGGGGAAAAAAAAAAAAAAAGAAGAAGCAAATAGGGAATGGAACCTAACTTCTGTTTGAGGAAGTTCCTATTTTTAATAAAAATAAGTGAAACTACTTGTTTTCCTTCACATACTGGAACATTCTTTCAAGCTGATTTTCATCAACAGTGGGTTCTCCTTGGATTTTCTAGTTATTTACATTTGTATTTGACATTGTCTGTGGAAAAGAATTTTGGATTAGGATTCAGGAAATTAGATTCTAGACTTTGCTCTGCCTCTGAGCAGATGGATATGAATTTTAGATGTTATTTAATACTTTTATTTCATTATTCTGTGCCTTAATTTGCTTGTTTGTGATAGGAATGATGTCTATCATACCTAACTATAATATGATTTGTGTGTGTGTATGTGTGTGAATATAGATTGAGAAAAGGTACTTAAGAATGTCTAAACTGCTGAAAGTTTCAAGCCTTTATTATCAGTAATATTGTCATAACCCTATTTTTCCCCCTAGGAAATGCAAGGTATAATGAATTATAGGAAGTCAGAGCAACAAAGAAATACGATAGACATAATCAGTTCTCACAACTAGTGCTCCTCATCTTCTTTCCACATGCCTCTTTGAATAAGTGATTGGGTGACTACCCATGACCAAAGAAATGTGTGGGGAAGAGTCATATATCATTTCCATCTCTTAAAGAAAATCGGAGCTGGAAAATAGTTAAAGTGATAAAAAGAGATTTTACTCAGGCACTATTACAACAGAGGGCAAAAGACCTCAGTGTTAAAGCAGGCTAAATTCCAAATACAACAAGGAAAAGTAGAATTTAGGCAGAGGGGGCCAGTAGACAGAAAATTATTTAGAGGGTAAAGAAATTCTTGCCAAATTGACCTAAAAGAATTCTTTCTGAAGGCAAGATTGCAACTTGAGGTTAAGGTGATTATATTTTGCCTGGCCATTGCTGGATATCTTAGTCTTTTTGTGCTGTTATAACAAAATACCATAAACTGGGTAGCTTATAAACTACAGAAATTTATTTCGCATACTTCTGGGGGCTAGGGCCTCCAAGATCGTGGAGCTAACAGATCTGGTGCCTGATAAGCGACCACTTTCTGCTTCATAGAAGTTGCCTTCTCACTGTTAATTTCCCATTGTGAAAGGGAGCTTTCTGGGGTCTCTTATAAGGGCACAGATCCTATTCACTACAGGTCCCGCCCCCCCCCCCCCCCGACCCCGACCCAATCACATCCCATATATGGCTGCTTCTAATACCATTGCATTGAGGATTAGGCTTCAACATAAGAATTTGAGAGAGACATAAATCTTCAGTCTAAAATAGTGAAAGATGAAGAATTTGATCTGCTGTCATGGGAGATTATATATTGAGAGTGGGGGAATCTCACTAACCTGATTTAGCACTTTTCTTGCTATAACTGGGATCTTGAGGACAAGATCAAATGGCAGGGCCCAGTCAAAAAGGAGCTCAGAGGAGCCCATCTAGAGTTTGGTTAAGGAGAGAGTCTCTGTCACATTCCAAAGCACGCACTTGCTTATGTGTGACCCACCTGCACTTGGAGTCATCCAAGAAAGCTACATTGTTCCAGATTGGGTGGGGACAGGAGGCTTACCTCTAGTCACCAGGTAGCTGGATCACAGCAGCCTCAGATGGTTGGAGAGTGGCCTGGATTTTCAGAAGAATTTGTATGAATTTTAAAAAGTACCAATGATAATTTAACATTTTTTTCTTCATTATATCAGCATAACATTGCTCACCCCGGTGATACCAGGGCCCTTCGAAATTCTTGTTAATTTACCTAATTTTTTTAAGTGAGGAGGTGATTTTTAGAAAGATTCAATAACTTGTATAGAGTCCCATGTCTACCTTGTAGTAATTTATTACCAAAAAGAATTCCTGTCTATGGATCTACCAGCTTTTCACTGTTGTAGAAGCTATAATTTCTTTTGGTTTTTTTTTTTTTTTTTTGAAGCTATAATTTCTTATCATTTCAGTGTAAGATGAAAGAAGTTTTGTGTGTTGTTATAAGGCATGCATAATGTTTTTAAAAGACAGAAAATATATACTATTGAATATGTTTTAACATAATAGAATTCATTCAGTCATAATTAACAAAGCAACCATTTCCAGAGAGAGCATTTCTGTTTGTATTTGTGAGAAGCCAAATAAGTATCAAACTCCCGCCATTGGTCTCATTTATATGATGTTTCAAACTAAATGAAATTTAAAAACAAAACAAAAGACTAAGCATTGTATATTATTTGACAGATACCTAGTAAAATAATTAGTGACTCAATAGCAAAGCTGGAAAAAACAATATATTTGTCTATAATCAGTTCTGAAAAATACTATGTATGTTCATCTGCAAAAGCCAAAAATAATGTTTTAATAAAGTTCCAGAATTAATATGACATATTTTTCATGTGTGCTAAAGTCAGTAAAAATAAGGTATTTTCATTTTTTTTAAAGATTTTATTTATGTATTCATGAGAGACACAGAGCGAGAGAGAGAGAGAGAGGCAGAGGCACAGGCAGAGGGAGAAGCAGGCTCCATGCAGGGGCAGATGTGGGACTCGATCCTTGGTCTCCAGGATCACAACGTGGGCCGAAGGTGGTGCTAAACCACTGAGCCACCCGGGCTGCCCAGTTATTTTCATTTTAAATAAAGTTCAAGGGCAGCCCCGGTGCCGCAGTGGTTTAGTGCTGCCTGTAGCCCAGGGTGTGATCCTGGAGACCCGGGATCGAGTCCCACATCAGGATCCTTGCATGGAGCCTGCCTCTCCCTCTGCCTGTGTCTCTGTCTCTGTCTCTCTCTCTCTCTCTCTCTCTCTCTGTGTGTGTGTTTCTCATGAATAAATAAATAAATCTTTAAAAAATAAATAAATAAATAAAGTTCAATACTACTACAATTTTATTTTATTATTATTATTTTGTTAGCTTAAGGAAACTTGGTTTAATGTACCAGCACTTTAGCTGGTTTAGGAACTAAACCAGAATCATCAAAATTGCAAATTTTAGAGTAAAATAATTACCATTCTCTAATGAATCTTGATAAACTTTTTTCCTGCTAATAATAAAGTGAGTCATTGATAATGTAAAATGATATATCTGAAATGTTCTCTATCTATAAATAGAAGTGAATAAAGGAAGACTCATGAAGACATTTAATGTATTGTCTTTTGGTAAATACCCATCTAACCCTTTGGAAAATATAAAGGTCAGAAATCCTCGAAGAATTGCTTGAATGATTTAAATTCTGTGTTCTTATTTATTATAATCATAACTCTCATTGTTTTAAAACTGAACATATTATAAACAGGTGTGAACTTCTTTTACCAGTATATTCAGTTTTATTTGAGAAGGTAAGTCTAGGTTCTTGGACTCAAATGTGGTACTTATATAAGCAAAGCATGTATGCTCTAAGTCACAGTCGGAAGAAAACTCTATTATATCAGTTCATCTCTCTAGGTATCTACTTTTGCTTTTCTTATCCAAATGTCAAAATTGAAGGAAAATATCTTTAAATCTTTTTACCATGTAAACTCTAAGCATGTCAGAAGCTGAAAAGGCAAAAAGGTAGCAACAGTAATCTACTATCTACTTGCCCAATTATCTTTCTACTATATATTTTATTTTTTAAATTGTCCTTTATTTTTTTCCTCTTTTGTTCTTAGTTATGGTTATCTTTCCATTTGAAAATATTGTAATTAGTAATTCCTATAGAGCTCTTCACTTAGACACTTCAATTCTTAGAAAAAGTGCTGTGTAATCACACTCAGAATATGAAAGAAAGATATCCTCTGTGAGAGATTCCAAGGTCACCAAGGCCAAAGTGCATGATTTATAAAGTACTTTGTCTTTCTCGGAAGACCAACACTCAAAAATCAACAACACATGAACTATTTAAGTCTAAATCCTATTCAAGCAGAATTCTCCTAGGGACCATCACTGAAATTCCTTGTACAAGTTTTTACAAGCAATATATTAAGGGCAACTAGTTACTAAAGTTGTTGATTTTTTTGACTTGGCAGAAAAGTGCCAGAGGTAAAACTTCTGTTAAAAAATATCATCCTGAAGAAAGGGTTATATTGTCTTAAATTATTTCAGTGTCCCTCCGGATCTGAGTATAATGATACCTCATTTACTTAGTCCTCTGGTAATGAAGCTACATTATAACAGTCAACTAACTTAAACAAAAGAAAAGAGGCACAATTTTTGGGAAATGAAATAGAATTGGCAGTAGAGAGGTGAGAGCAGTGTAAGTGGTGTTTTCTTTCAATGCAACTGCTGATATATAATGCCAGGGAAATCCATTTAGAAACATAAGTAGGTCACAATAGGCTTCCAGACATTTAGCAAAGGGGAAAGCCTAATTTCCACAACTCGAGCATTTGGAGAACCTCCTAGAGAGACAGGTCGTCTGGTGATGAAGAGTGCTGAATTGGGAGTCCTCTTCCTATATTTTCACCCAAATACTCAAAACCATCACTGACTCAGAGAAGCAGGGAAATATGACTCAATTCATCTTGGACTGTATCCCACATTTAATATTCACATTATCTGTAACTCATGTAGTTACATTACAAACTGTACCATAAGGCACTAGAACACACTCTGTCAATAGTGAAAGCAATCATGTTTGATGATTCTGGCAACAATAAATAATTCTGTGTAAATTAAAACATAATGTATTTAGAATCAGCCTTTTCTCTGAATATAGTATTTTCCACTGGTAGCACTTGAGGAGACTTTCCTTAAAGTCTTTGTGTTTCACTCCTATTTTCTCCAGAAAATAGGTAGAGTGAGAATTGCCTAGGTTGCCTGTAGGGGGGCAAATGTGAAAGTATCTGTGGAAAAATGCGGCATAAATTTTCATTATTAGTATGTTTTCTATTAAATGTAACAGTCATTATACAATAAAAGTAATGAGTGGCCTCATTTCACATTGAATGAAAGCTTACAAACTTAGGTTAAACTTGAACTATTTTTTCCTATTTTGGTAGACATAATTCTAAGAGTGATCCTCAGTGACCTTGGCCTTGAATTATTCTCCTTCCCTTGGAATATGGCCAGAAGTAGTGAAAATGATGAAATTTCACTCCTGTGATTAAGTTATATTACATGGCATGATTGACCTCAAGATAGGAAGACTATGTGGGCAGGCCTAATATAGTTGCACAAACTCTTTAGGAGCAGAAAATGTTTTCTGGATGATGGCAGAAGGGGAATATAAGGATAAAATACTAATACTAATACATTGATAAATAGTGAGATCCTCTAAATTCTTCTTACTCATAGATCTCTTTATTGCAACACTGCAAAATTCCTCACCAGCCAAAAAAATACATAGGTCTCATTTATCTAACCAAACCAAAGAGCATCACACACAAAAATAAAGAGATAGTGAAGAGCAGCATGTGGCCTAGTCTGTTGTACACATCCCTAAGAATACTTTTGCCATCTGTCCTTATAGGGATTCGTTAACTTTTCAGGTGGTTTTCCCAGTTGGGATTTAATTTCGATATATCTTGACTCTATGCATGAGTCTGCCTTTTTCCCTCTGGTATCCCCATCTTCTTTATTTCAAGCACTTATTTTCACTTTCAAATTAAACTCAGAAGGTGCTGGGTTTCTCTTTCATGTCCAATCCCATAATTTTGCTTTGTTATTTCAAGCAAACTTGTGTGTGTGTGTGTGTGTGTGTGTGTGTGTGTGTGTGTGTGTAAAAAGAGAATTGGTCTACAACAAAGCCATCTGGAAATCCTGTTAAGAATTAAAGGAAGGCCACTTGTGTTTTTTACAAGTCTTTATAATTCCCTTGTGAATAATGCAAAGAAATTACTTTCTACTTCAGGAGACATACCTTCTATATGAAATTCAGGAAGGCCTCACTTATCAAAGATCTAAGACTGCAAGGGACCCGAACAGATCTTTTCACTCATGATTTTCTTATTTTAAAAGATAAGGCATAATACCATTTTACCAATGATACCAGGGACATGCAGGAAGGTTATATTGTACTTTTCAAAGCTATGGTATTATGTGATTTGGAGAGTAGAACGAGAAGAGGAGAGAAACTACATCCTTTGCCTATTAAAAAATTATTATTTGCATTAAAACAACACAGAGAAAATCCCTAGGCTTGAGCCATTATGGCAGATTGTAGAACAAGTTGATAAACATCTGTGTACCTCCCAATCACAAACCCCTGCACAGAGAATGGGATAAAGGAGCATCAAAATAAACCCATCCTAAGGGGCTCAGGAGCATTAGAGAAGCAGAAATCTCCCCTGAGGACTCTCTTATAATAGCAAGTGATGAACCTGGAGGAGAAAAGTGTAATAGGTTGATAATTGGTTGGGAACAGTTTCTGCAGTGGCCAGGTAAGGTCTCAAGGGAGAAGGAGGATTTTGATATGTGCCAGGAAGGTTGGAATAATATTTTCTTAAACAGAGGAGTATAAAAGCATGCAATCATGTACAAGTAAGTTTACTTCTGTACCACCGCCTTTTACTTTACCTAATAAAAGCATTAGATTTATTTTTTTATAAATTTATTTTTTATTGGTGTTCAATTTGTCAACATACAGAATAACACCCAGTGCTCATCCCATCAAGTGTCCCCCATCAGTGCCCGTAAAGCATTAGATTTCTCAGGAGTAAGGTGAGTCACTTTAAGAGAGATTTTTCAATGACATGAATCGTAATGAAACCAAAATTTTCTGGTTTCTCGGTTAGCTTGACTTGCTGTTTATCTTATCTTGTGCTTATTTTTCACAATTAGATACTTCTACCCTTCTTTCAGAATAAGTAATGCATAGAACTTATCATTTAGTAATGATAATTATAATAACTATAGCACTTACTCTACACTAGTCTTCCTTTGAGTTAAGCACCCTCCCTGAATTTTTGTCTTTTAAATGTTTAGACAACACTGGCGTTTTAAGAATTAAATAATTTAATAATGGTGATGTTACAGTTTGGAATTAAACCCAGTATTTATGATAAGAAATGAGTCATGTAAAAAAAAAAAAGAAAGAAAGAAATGAATCATGCTTTTTGGTAAAGTGCTTTTTTCGTTTTTTTAATACCCACATGTCTTTCTGGAAAAAAAAAAAAACTTTAAATTATAGAGATGAAAAGAGTTGGAAAGAATCTGGCCCAGTGGTTTTCTAGCTATTTTGGGGGTAAAAGAGGGTGAGGTGAATGTGCAGGGATGGAGATCCAAAGCCATGTTTCACTGATGCAAACTTAATCATATTCCTGCTAAAAGTAAAATACATCCACTCCCTCTCAAGGTTCCTCCAAATCTCATCCCATTATGCATCAGAGTCAAAGTCTAAAATCTTACCATTGAAATCAGGTCCTGGAGCAGATGGGGTTCCTGAGTATAATCCCTTAAATATAGCTCCAGGACCCAAATTCCTTTTCATTTGTGGACCTGTGGTACGCAAGACAAACTACTGGCCTCTGTTCCATACAATGGTAGGTCAAGCACAGGATATAAGTGATGAATGTCCAGCTGAAGGAGTGGGAAATAAGAGGCAAAAATAAGTTACTGTTTAAGAGGAGTTCTGATCTAGTTGAGAAAATGCTAGGAATTTTTTGGTTATTTTTTTTTTTTTTAAGATTTTATTTATTTATTCATGAGAGAGACAGAGAGGTAGAGACAGGCAGAGGGAGAAGCAGGATCCATGTCGGGAGCCCAACATGGGACTTGATCCCAGGACTCCAGGATTACACCCTGGGCTGAAGGCAGGTGCTAAACTGCTGAGCCACCCGGGCTGCCCTTTTGGTTAAGTTTTAAAGTGTGAGAAGAATTCTTCATGGCTCCTTCCTCCACCCTCTAGTGTCTAGGTTTTGTCCTCTGAGTCATTCACCTTTTTCATGAAAGATAGCATGTTTGCAGTTGCTTTAGTTTATCAGTGTATTTCCTGCCTCTTATGGACAGGATGCTTGTGTCTCCCCAAATTTATATGTTGGAATCTTAACCTCTGATTATATTAGGAGATGGGGCCTTTGGAGAGTACTTTAGTAAGAAGGGTTGGGCCTCATAAATGGGATGAATGCCCTTATAAAAGAGACCCCAGAGAAGCTCTTTTGCCCCTCCTGCCATGTGAGGACACAGTCAAAAAAGCTGGCATCTATGAACCAGGAGGTGGGCTCTTACCAGACATCTAACCTGGCACCTAGATTTTGCACTTTCCATATTTTTATTATGAAAAATAATTTTTTTATTATTTAGAAGCCACATGATTTATTATAATGATTTACTATAATATAATAGCCACAGGCTATTATAATGGCCTGAATGAACTAAGAGATTGCCAGGAAAATTTTTGGGATTCAACTACCTCCTTTGGTCTTTTCCTCTGTCTCTTTCAGTCCAAGGTGGCAATATATCTGCTGAAATAGTTTTCTGAGGAACCTTATGGACCTCCTGTGGATTTCAGTAGGGGTCAGTGCATTAGACACAAGTCACACTTACAGACAGTTTTGAGATAATTCCTCTCTACCTCTTGTTCAGAAGGACAAGGCTCTCAATCTTCCTAGGCTGATTGAGAAGATTGAGAGGATCCCCAGGCCCATTACTAATTTATTTAAGGGCCCTTTGTGTGACTGACTTTTCAATCTTGAGATAATAGCTAAAGGTTATATAGTTGCACTCTCAGCTTTTCCTTATGCCATGTTTTTGAAAGACATTTCTTAATTTTAGCGTTCTTTGCCATCTGGGAAGACTATTTTCAAACCATCAAGATATCAAGATCTAGTTTCTTCCTTCCTTCCTTCCTTCCTTCCTTCCTTCCTTCCTTCCTTCCTTCCTCCCTTCCTTCTCCCTCCTCACTCTCCCTCCCTCCCCCTCTCTCTCCTCTCTCTTTTTCTTTCTTTCTTTCTTTCTTTCTTTCTTTCTTTCTTTCTTTCTTTCTTTTCTTTCTTTCTTTCTTTCTTTCTTTCTTTCTCTTTCTTTCTTTTTTCCTTTCTTTTCCTTTCCTTTCCTTTCCTTTCCTTTCCTTTCCTTTCCTTTCCTTTCCTTTCCTTTCCTTTCCTCTTTCCTTTCCTTTCTCCTTTCCTTTCCTTTCCTTTCCTTTCCTTTCCTTTCCTTTCCTTTCCCTTTCCTCAATTCATCTCTCTCTTTTCACATTTTACTAAAAGCAACATAAAACAAAACAAACAAACAAACAAACAAACAAAACACAACACAACAGGTGTTCAAACCTCAACAGTTTGCTTGGAAATCTCTTGAGCCATATAAACAAGTTTATCTCTTACACGTTTTGCTTCCCACATAAATTGTAGGAGGCAATTTTGCTAACTTTCTGTCACTGTAAAACAAAGGTACCCCTTCCTTCAGTTTCCAGAAACGTATTCCCCACGGATTTTTGAACCCTCATCAACAGTGTCCTTAAATTTCATACTTTTACCAGCAGTTTGTTCAAGGAAGTTTAGGGTTTCTCTATAATGCTTCTCAAAATTCCAGCCTTTGTCTATTGTCCAAGATTAACTCAACTCTCACATTTTGGGGTATTTCTTACAGCAGCATCCTACTTTCAGGTATTAAAATGTGTATTTGTTTCCAATTATTATGTGGCCGATTAAAACAAATGTAATGGTGCAAAAAAAAAAACAAAAAACAACCCACATTTCTTATCTCACACTTTCCAACATGAGTGAGGAATGTAGGCATGTCTTGCTTTGGTTCTTTGATTAAGATTAAAAACCCAGGCTGGGTTTTTATCTGTATACTTGACTACAAGAGACTCTGCTTCTCTGTTCAGGTGGTTGATGGCAGTGTTCATTCCATCTGGCTATGACATTCACAGGAGTCACATTTCTAATTCCCTCACTTTATTTAGGTCGCTGTTCAAATGTTACCTCACTAGAAAGACTATCTGAAACAATGCTTCCTATTAGTTCTTATGCCTTTTTCCTGATTTATTTTTATTCATAGTATTATTACTTCTTGTCATCATATTGTATGTTATTTTGCCTATTTTTTTTCCTTTCTATTTACTTATCAGAATATAATTTAGATTAGGGCAAGGCTTTATTATTGCCTTGTCAGGATTTGTTCACTGCATTTTATGTTCATCTAAGTCTAGGGTACTATGAATACAAAACTATTTATTGAATTAATGAATGGAAATCATTCTAATTAGTAAATGATTAGACCAACATTATAATAAGAAAATACTTAAAAATTCAAAAAATGAAAGTTACCTACATCAAAACTCATGGTATTTGGCTAGTTATATTTAGAGGTAAATTCATAGAAATAAATAACACTATTTTTAAAGTAGAATGTTACAAAAATTTAACCAAAATGTTTAAATTAAGAGATATAAATAAGTATACATCAACATTTAAAGATATAGAAAAATATACTTGGCCTTCATAAAGTAGTTCCAGTCCTAAAGTACATATATCATCCTTGAACAAAAGAAATAAAAAATTATAGATTTAGATTTTCTAAATTTTCCTCTCTTAGCACCTGACACACACAGATACATCCAGAAACATGCACATGGGGAGTAAAGAATCTGAGAGGGGGCATATTTACAGTGGTTATGAGCAAGTGGTTAAATTATGGGGTCACTTAAGGGACACATTGTTGGCTCAGTTGTTCAAGTATCTGACTCTTGGTTTTGGCTCAGGTCATGATCTCAAGGTCCTGGGATCCAGTCCCACCCCCACCTGCCTTGGTCACCTCCCCAACCCCTGCCCTCTTTCCCACTCTTCCCCTGCCACTCACGTGCTTGCTTTCTCTCTCTCTCAAATAAGTAAAATCTTTAAAAAAATTAGATCACTTAAAATTCTTCAAAGTTATCTGCATTTATAATTTTAAGTTATTATACAGCAATAATTACTGATGCTGAAAAATGTCTAATGCCTGTGTCTCCTTCATGTTGTACTTAACTTCTGTAGTATGATGATATGTGATTTAAACGATGAAATGAATATGCCTATAAATGTATATTCTTCTGTGTGCATGTGTGTGTGTGTGAGTGAGAGAGAGAAATCACTTCCAAAAATCCTGAAATATAAAAGATAGAAGAATGATTTCTGTATTGAATGAGATAAAAGTTATTTTTAGACTTGTGAAAAAGGAAAGCATATCCTGCCCCCAATTCTAAATTTATTTGATAATTATGTACTGATATATCTGAGTATAAAATTTTTAGTGCTATAAAAATGTCTCCAGCCAACACTGAACTTACTGGTCAGTATGATTCAACTTGAAAAAAAAATTGTATTGGTACTCTTCTAATGAGAAGTCATCAGTGTTAATGAGTTTTAGTGTTTTACAGAAGCAATAATAAAAAAAAAAAAACCTGCTACACTTAGTGTCTAAACATCATTTAAGTTTTTGGACTGGGGAATTATTTAACATTCCAGCCCACGTTAAACACTGTTTATGACAAATGGTCAGTGAGCAGGATGACTTGTATCCAGTTTTGGCTGTGACTCTGTCTCATTGAATAAATTTTTAACAACTTAACCTGTCTGGTTTTAAATTTCTTTTTTAAATGAGGGCATTGGACCAGATGTATTCTATACTTCCTTCCTTCTCCATCATTGTATGCATCTATATAATTTCTTTTCTTTTTGAATTAAGTCCCATTTGGTAGTAATTCTAAATGACTCATGAAGTGTAGTTTAAAATAGATTTTCATTGGAAATAGGAAAAAAAAAATTAAAGTATTCTAGTACAGAACTATACTGGTTCAAAATTACATTTCCATATGAAATTAGGTCACTAGTTTCAGTAGGGTATTTCAACAATTTTAGACATTTCATCACCTTGGAATCAAGCAACAAATTAAAATTTTCTGGAAAGAATAATTTTAATATTTAAGTGTATGAAAACCATATCTAGTATAAAGAGCTTAAGAATAGTTTTAAAGAAGTCATACTCTTTTTAAAGTTGGGATTCCCCAGATAGAATACAATATAATTACTAACTTTTCTAAATCGTGATAAAAGATAGTTGATAGTAGAATTAAATTGTAAAAAAAAAAAAAAAGACAAATGTCAAGACAGTTACCTGATGTTGTTCCCTGATTATCAACATAAATTATCAGCATAACCATGTCACAATATTTCCAATTTATTAAACCATGTTGGTGGTGTAGGCAACTATATACCAGTTTGTGGGTTTTTTAAAAATAGAGCTGAGAATTCAATATAAGGAACTGATGTGACCTTGAACAGTGAATTTTCATATGTAAGCTTCTATCTTTCATTAATTTTAATGTTAAAACTTATGTACAGGATTGAAAAAATATTTGGCCAAGATATTTTTATAAAACTAAAATCAACATTAATACTGGTGGTAACCTCTTTATTATTACACAAAGTGGTATTTGAATTAACATTGATATTATCAAGTCACAGAATATGAAATCAAAGAAGTTAGAACTTTAAAACTTGTGACTTACTTAAATATATAGAATTCATCAACAGTTTTACTTATTTTTAACAAACTTTTACATAGTACTTAACTCTTTTAAGAGTTTATTTATTTAGAGAGTGAGCATGAGTCAGGGGGAGGGGCTGAAGGAGAGAGAGAGAGAATCTCAAGCAGACCTCACGCTTAGCGGGCAGAGCCCAAAGCAGGGCTCAAGGGGGGATGGGCTCAGTGTGGGGACTCTATGGAGGGAGCGGGGTTTGATGGGTGTGAGGTCTCAACATGTGGCTTGACATGGGGCTAGATACAGAATCCTGAGATCAGGACCCTGAAATCAGGACCCTGTGATCAGGACCTGAGCCAAAACCAAGAGCCAGTTGCTTAACTGTGCTACCCAGGTGCCCCTACATAGTTCTTTATATATGCCAACCATAGTTCTAAATGATTTACAATGGTAGCTCACATAATCTGTGGAAATCTCCTCGTGAGAAAAAGGCCAATGTTATCATCTCCGTGGGACAGATGCTGTTGCCAAGGTCCAGAGGCTGCAGTTGCACTGCACGAGGTCTCAAAACCAATGGTACAGCCAGTATTCAAATTCCTCACCTTGTGCTCTTAGTCACTGAATAGACACCTTTTTAGCAGAAAATAAAACCTTGAGAGGTTATGTGACTTACTTAGAGTCTCATAGCTATTTAATGACAAGTTCAATATAAGTAACATCCTCCCAAATCACTTTAATATGTAATAATCAGGGGAAAATGGCAAAATAATTCAGAAAATCAAGTATTTTTCTAATGTAAAGTAATTTTTTGGTTTCTGTCCACTTCCTATTATGGGGAAAATAAACATCCTTTGAAAAAAATTCCCTTAATTGTTTTCCCAGTATTTGCTGAGTGATATTATTTTTTTATTACAATATTCCATGTTAACCCGAGCTGAAGAAAGAAGGAAGAGGAGTAATAGGAGGAGGTGAGAGTACAATTAGAATCTGTGAAGCACACTGAAGAACACACATAGGGTTTTAATTTCATAAACAGGAATAAACAGAATGAGGGGCACTTTTCTGGAAGTTTCCAAGACAGCATCCCAACCAACACTGATGCAGATGCCCACTGGCTCCCTCTCCCTACAAAAATATTTTTCATTTGTGTTTTTCCACAATATGAACATGAGAAATGAAGAACAGAAAACAGAAATGCCTCCCAAAGCAGACAGGTGTAACTATAGTATCTATATCTTAGGCAAGCCTTGTGTGAGAAAATGCAGTCGGGCTGTAGCAGATTGCAATGCCTCTGCCTCATCTGTTTAAAAAAGTCACAGACTGCCACTTAGCCCAAGCGAATCATTGCCATGTAGGAGTGTAAGCCAGGTGTACAAGATCTCTAATTTTGACTTTTATTCAAAATTGTCAAATATTAAAAGGTTGGCCCTTTTTCGTGTAGGAGGGATAGCCTAAGTCTATCTAGAGATGAGCTCCAGTCTACTTTTGCAAGCATCTTTCAACCTCTGCCATAAATAATCTCAGACAGAGCCTCAATTTTGTTTTTATTGTTTAGAAGGTCAGCACATGCTTCTATGAAACTTTACATAAAACCATCATTATCTAGTTTTGTTTTTTTTGTTTGTTTGTTTTGTTTTTGTGAAGTAACTTGGAAGTGCAAAAAGAGTATCGACTGCAGGACAATTTTCAATACTTTTTTTTATAGTTGGAAAGTAGACACATAAATCTTCTATAGTTTTAAAAATAGATTAAATCTGTTCTTGCTTGAAGTAATTACACTATTGTGCACTCACATTTACCTAAATTAATATTTAAAGATGGAACCAATTGAAAGTGAAATTGAATTAAACTAAAGTATCGTATTGCACCGTGTGCTGACAGTTGGTAATTGATCAGATATGCAAATGTCAATCTATAAATGTAATAAGCTGTGCATACAAAGTGGATCAAATATAAGATGCTTTAGACAATATAACGTCATTAGAATGTAAGATGATGTGGCTTAAGAAGATTAAACTCAAATGCTTAATAAATAATCTAGTAAACTGTAATAGCCTTTAGAAGGTATTTGTGGAATGAAATTGGGAATCAAGAAGCAACATTTCATATAAATGTATCTTACACATTTGAACACCCAAAAGCTTCATGATTCAGACAGAAGTTAGTGGCTTACTAAATAATAGAATTAGTTTCTATAATTGGTATTGGATGGCTTACCTGCACACAGTGGTCATATCTAGTGTTCTTGTTATCATCATGCCTACGTAAGTTCATGCTATTTAAATTATTTCTGAAGAGCACTTTTATAGAATGCTATGTAAAAGCCTCAAATGTATTCTTCATGGAGCATAAGCTTCAAATGTACCCTTTGTACTTACAGCACACCTTCACTACTTTTGGATGATTTTTAAACTCCCACTCTGCCTTTTCTCCCCTCTTCCACCCAAGAAAGGCAAGCTATATTACATGAGAATGGTATCTTAGCAGTGGGGAAAGCAGGCCTTTTGTGGGAATGTATGATTGGGGATGGGGACCACTGAGAATTTTGCTGCCAGTTTCTTGACTAGGATCATGCCTAAAACCCAATTGGCCTATTGCTAAAGTGGAATGAACCTCTTGTGCAGCATGGTGTGGTGTGCAGGCTTGAGTTTAGAGTCTGGCTATTATATACTAGGTCATGCACTAGAAGCCATTGTCTTAACGGTTATAATAGGCTACTTTTTTTTCAGTGATGAAAATCTGAAGCACAATATTCCACACAGATCCTGACTAAGAGCCAACACTTAGATATATCAAGACTTTAATGTCTTCATTTGTTGTAAGAATTCCATAGTATGTAATGTCTCCACAGCACAGTGTGTGACAGTAGATTTTTTAACAGTGACTCCAAATCCTAGAAGCCAATGCTACAATGTGAAGGGGTGGGAAGTATGAGCTAAGAAGACTTACGATGCAATCTTAAAGCAGAGAACTTTGTGGAATGAGAGGTGAAATTAGATTTCTATTTTATATTTAGAGGATGACCAAACATAAGTTCAGATTTAACACAGCCAGGTTTTATAAGACTGAAATGAATAGAGGCTGTTGCCTTTTCTCATCCACTTTTGTAATGCCAGATAACCTAATTTGTAGATGCAAAGAGCACTTCTCAAATAAAGAAGTTATTTTTAAATAATTTCCTATTTCATATTTCTAAAAAGTCTGAAATAGTCAAAATAAGGAGGCAGGTTTCTAGAATTTTGCTATACTTCCTTACACTTGTTCCAGAGTACTTACTATTTTGTTTGTATTTAAATTTGTGTAGAGGGGATGAAAGAGTATGGTAAACTCTTCAATGTTTGAAATTCCACTCAACATTTCTTTGAAGTATAACCTTCTGTTTAGTTCAGTTCTCTCTTACCCTACAGGGTTGTTTTAGGATAAAAAGGCCAACTCATCTGAAACAAGGGATCATTGGTAATACATTTGCATAGGTCTTATAGAGGAATTATCTTTGGAAAGGCAAGAATGCTTTCACTCTTTAACTCTGCCCATGCCTAATCAGTAATAGCTTTCAGATAAAATCCTATCTTAGAAAACCAATCACAACCAGTCCAATCCATTCTGAGTTTTGTTACAGTTTGGAAAGCAATATGGGTAAGGCCAGGTCTTTGGGAATTTTATAGTGCTTTTCTCTAATAGGAAGGAAAAATTGTTTTGAGATTTTTTTGACCCTCCTGGCCAGGTTCTCTGAAAGTTTGAAGTAAATGCTGAAAATAGAGTGTAGCCCTACTGAACTAACCAAAACATTGGGGGAGCATACAAGTATCTTTCACTGTATTATGGAGACTTTGTATACAATGGAATTCTTTTTTTTTTTTTATTACAACGGAATTCTTAGAACAATGGAGGGCACCATAGCCTCGATGTAAATAGGGAATCAATAGACTATAGGTGTTTAATCATGCGATAGCAACACAAAAGTGTGTAAAACATAGTTCCAATTTTCGAGGAGCTTGTGGAGAAGGAAAAATTGGTTGCTATACTTAGGAAAGAATACACGTGGAATTCTTTGATAGTGTGGAGGGAGGAGCGAATGCACATGGGTGAGGGGACTTTAGAGGCCTTGGAAAAGAAGAGACAGTGTTTGAATTGCTTTGTGCTAAGAATCTCCATTTTGTGAGGGACAAAGGACAGCTACTGGTGGTTATTTCACACAGAATAAATTGGGGGTTCAGAGGTCTGAGGTATAAACTCTTGAATTTTTTTCCTTCTTGCCTGCAGAAAAGGTAAAGTGACAGTGGTGACAAGATCATCTATTGTGGGCTTAAGCTCTTGAACAGCAAACCCAGGGTATGTTATTACGCTCAGGGGGGATGTCTAAAAGTGTGTCATAGGAAGCAGCATAAGGTCAGTGGCTTCTGTGCTTTAGGGAAAACTTTATGTGGCAATTAAGCTAGAATTAGCTCTATTCTTGCCAAAAGCCACAACCCCTTGAGGTATTATTAAGGAAAGCTACCTGACTAATCAACCAAACTAACATTGTGGCCAAGATTCTGGTGCCTCCAGTGGGTTGATCCAAGCAATCAGTGAACTTACATAACGGAATCTGCATGAGGCCTAATTTGGCCAGCATGGTTCTGAAGTTGCAATTTCTCCAAATTGGAAGAATGCAGAATTAGGCTGGTTGGTTTGCTTGCTCGCTTGCTTCTATAGCTGTTTTCATTCATTCATTCATTCTTTTGTTTGTTTGTTTGTTTGTTTTGTTTTGTTTTCCCTTTTTCAAATCTTTAGGGCTAAGGGAAAAAAATTCTCTGCTTAACATGTTTTCTGGATTTTCTAATATTTCTCTTTTTCTTTATAATATCTTCTTCAATTTATAGCCCCAAACATGAATAACCCTGAACTGTCATAAGTAATAGCAAGCTAATACAAAAGAAGAATGGAAAGCTGGAGTAGAGGTGGCTAGTAGTAAGTGAAAATGCTGAATTCTCAACATTAGTGTGGTGTGTCTGTCACCAACCAATAAACATGTAAAGCCTGAATGCCTTATTGAGTCTCCAGGGCACCTCACATCGGGGCACTTCTGTCTTTCTGGACCCAGGTAACAGCTGTATGTATGACTGAATGCCCATTTAAGTCAGCCAATTACTGTTGAGCTTCTATCATGTTTCAGGAATTATGCAGATGACTAATGGAGGGTCTATTTCCTTGAATTGCTTAGAATGTAATTTAAGGCAGGCATATTGACTGCAGCAGGTGATTTTAAACAAGTGCAGTGATAAACTTATGCACAGAGCACTTCTGTAATATTGAGAGAAAGGCTCAGTAAAATGTTCCTGGAAAGGACACAACCTAAACTGAGATAAATTATAGGGTAGCAAAGCAAGATTCACTTCAAACGAGGTTGATGGCATCAAGCCAGTATCTATCCCTTAATGCATACTTGCATATATATAATAGTATACATTATATTTAAGTGCATATATGTATAGATATATATTTTATATTCATGTGTGTCAAATACACATGCATGTGATTACATGTGCTTATTTGTATTTATAGACACACACACATACACAATTCATGTTACTCTGAGAGTTTAACTGGAACATAGTTTTTAGGGAAAAATAGAATACCCTAGTTTAACCTGGCTCTTCTTTCATATAGTAACCCACCCCACCCCACCCCCACCGTATTATGATAAAAAGAAGTCACAGGGGAATGATTGCAAAGTTTACCCCAAGCTTCCAAAGTCTTTTAAGGGTTATATTCCATTTAATATCATAAGTGGAATAGTTCAGTGGAGCTGAGGGCTCACTTGAGATGTGCTATCAGGTGGTGTGTTTTCTAGGGAGCATTGAACAAGTTTTTCGAAAGGGCTGTGTTGCCCTGTGGCCACCACCAGAGGGCTCAGCCTGAATTGTTATTTGAGCAACACTAGAGCAGTTACTGAAACAGCAACTTTAAAGTGTTTTGCCACAGAAGAGGCTGGGGAGACACAGGAGGGCTTAAATAGATGCCAGGAGGAGCAGTTACTAGGAAAGGAAGCAAATGTCAGCTTCTGGAAGTCCCTGTGTTGACAGTTGCTGCTGCCTTGTGTTTCACCAGGGGCATCTGGTAAATTCTGAGGCAGGGCTGTGGGAGCAATGGAAGAAACGGTCATTCGAGGGTACACTGGCCATTTGTTTCCATTTCTTTAATATATTACCCTCAAAATCAAGGGGAGAAGTGACAAGGGGATCTTTCTTTATATTCCTTACAAATAACACATTATTACTCAATAGAGAAGACTGGAATAAGTAGGATTTTCAAATGAAAGATAGGATTTTGGATAGACAGAGTGGAGATGAAGCCTTTCCACTTTTGTCCATTTGACCACTTGCATTACAAGGTAGCTCTTTCTTCACTGTGTTGTTTTGAATATGTAATTAGAATATTTATTTATTTATTTATTTATTTATTTATTTATTTATTTATAAGACTGTGTGGTTAGAAAGAATAACGCCCCCCCCAAAGATGTTCTCACATTCCACTTCCAGATCTGTGACTATACTACCTTACATGGCAAAAGGGACGTTGTTGCAGATGTGCTTAAATTAAGGATTTTGAGATGGGGATATTAATTTAGAGTAGGCAGGTGGGGTCTATGTAATCACAAGAGACTTTATAAAAGGGAGATGTGCAGATCAAAGCAGAGAAAAAAGAGATATGATGACAGAAGCAAATGTTGGTGTGATGTGTTTTGGAGATGCAAGATGGGGCCGTGATCCAAGAAGGCCAACGAATGTGGCATCAAAAACCTGGAAAACGGGTAACAGACTTTTCTTTGGAATATCCAGAAAGAATGCAGTCATGCTGATACCTTGATTTTATCCATGTAAAACTCATTTTAGAATTCCGACCTCTAGAATTATAAGGTAATGGGTTTGTGATACTATTTTTACAGTGGCAACAGGAAACTAATACTATTACAATATCTATCCTAGACAAATTGTTCCATAAAATGGATATTATATCATGAATAAATTGCTTTATGTCATATGAAATATAGTCTTTCAAAAATATTCATTTAGGGATCAATAACACATTCACCTGTTAATTTATTAGCTACAATTTATAAGATCACCAATACTCTGGATGAGGCTTTCAATATACAACTTCTGTACCTCTCTCACCACTATCATCAGTATTACTAGTATTTTTCTCATTTGTTATTGGCAATATGATAGTCACACTGAATATTAAATTCAGTCACAAGCCATTCAATCACTAAAAATATTTTAAACAAACTGTGATTATCCCTCCACGTTATCTATTATTGTGGAAACAACACTGCATAAATAGTTAATTTCACTTACTATTTATTGAGTTCTCATTTTAACATGTACTATTCTTATATTCCCCCATCTTTTAACACAGATTAGCTTTATTATTCCTATTTTTTTTCATTTGCTATTTAGAATCACCATGGGTGTCAAAATCTGTTCTTTATTAATCAGGGTTTTGGTTAGGGTACAAGATGGAAAAATGGCTAGTTTCGTTTATGCTTTACTTCTCACTTTTGATATTCTGGATTTATTTTTTTCTCAAGTATTTCTGACCTTCATTTAATGATAGCAGTTTATTTTCCTGCCTTCAGTGCTCTTTGTTTATTCGTGGTCATTCCATGGCATCTCAAAAGGGGCAAGACCTTTGTTTCTTCTAAATATTTTCAACTTATGTTACTAAGAAAGAAGTATATTAGACAAAGTTAAACAGGTTTATTTATATAATACATATAGACAATGTGTTCCGAAGCTCTTGACCATCTGGAGATTAACATATGGCGTGCATACTAATTGTAGCCACTCCTATAATTCACAAAACAGTACTTGGAGCCTGATTCTAGCCCATTTTTGTGATGATCACATTTTCTGAATCAGAAATTGAGATTTATCATCTTACATTCTTTTTCAAGTTGCAAATTTATTTCTATGAAAAGTTCCTGACAGATAAAGTATTAACTCAAAAGCTTAACTTCCATATTTACATACTACTTTAATTGTACCACAATCTAACCTCAGCTCTAAGAGTGAAGGCTAAGACAGTTAATTCATTTTTATGTTGACTGTACCAAACACCATACCAGAATATGGGAGAACTCAATTTATGGATGTCAAATCAATTTGGTAACTCGCTCTACTGTAAGAAATGCTACTATGTAAAATACAGTATATATTGCTCTGATCTAATAGGTTGACTTTTTCAGCCATTAGGAAAATAATTTTACTCTTTATATGAGTATAATGCCGATAGTGAGAAGGAATGAATCTTGCTTTTTCCGTTTATCTGTTCAGCTCAATCAAATGATTAGAAAGTCCTCTACCTGTTGATTGTAATGTTTCTCTAATTTGAAGATTGAGGAAAGGATCCAAGAGCCCTACTACATATGATTTTAGGTTCTGATTTGCTTCAAAACTATGTCTATGTTCCAAAGGGCTTATCTAAAATCATATTCATAAATGCTAAACTAAATCATTCTCATCTGAATCCATCTTGACAGTTGTTTCTAAATTGATTTTAATATGAGATCTTTTTATCAGAAAATGACTACGGTATTTTAGATTGCTGACAGAAATGTTGAAGGGCAGGAAATAAAAGCTACTTTTTTTTAATCCCACTGGTAACATATATGAGTTCTAATAAAAACATTATATGGACCTCTTTGTTTTATTTTCTAAAAAATGTCCCAAATTTAATTTAAATGTTTTCATTATTTTTTTGTGGTCAAACTTATAAATCTATAAAACAAGCGAACAAAGTACTTTCCAGTTTGAAATAATATTATTCCTTGTATCTTAGTTTTCTTTATTATTGCCTAGATTTGTTCTATATTCAACTTTCTTCCCCATCCTTTTTTGTTTCATACTATAGTTCTGTTTGTTTGTTTGCTTTTTAATATCCTGGTATGTCTTTCAGCTCCCCTGAGCATTTAGAAATTCTCTTTAAGTTTACTAGTACTATTTCTGGTTGTTGTTCTTGATAGAATTGCTATTATTAGTTTTAATCTCATTAGAATTGCTTTAGAGTTGAATAACCATTTTGAGTAAACTTTTTTTTTCTTGATTTTGGTTATTGTTTCCTAATTTTTTAGAACTGTTAAAATACTACAACTACAAACATGAATCCTTCTTTTGATAGAGTTTGAAAAATCATAGGATATTGGAGTCATTAAAAACCTTATGGATTTGATCACTTGGGCCTCTTCTCTTACAGAGATAGAAATACGGGCCTTGTAAAGCGAAGAGACATAATTACCAATGTTTGGTTTAGGAACTAAAATCCTGATTTCCTAATCTAAATCTTTCCCTAAAACTTGCTTTGAAGTGACTATTGTTCCATGAAACACTTAAAAGCAATTATGCTACATTTCTACCCCCTCTGTGTTAGTAGAATTTCAGTTATCTTGAAAATAAGTGATTAACACCCTTTAAGATGAAAATTACAAACATGAGGAGAAACTTTTGTGAAAGTCTTCTGTTATATATATGCATAATTATATGAAAACATTAATATTAGCAAGGCTGGCCTTTTCCTTTCCTTTTCTGTGATTTAACAAGCTGATACTTACATCTGATTATTTTCCCTATCTTTTCATTCAAAAACAATAGATTTTTTTTTACTAGTGAAAAGAAAACTGGATTTAACTGAACAAAAGCAAAAATGTTTTACAACAGACCCTGGTTGTCTGCATCCTACATTGAAACAATGAAATGATGTGGGCTTTCTTTTACTTGTATACTTCTATTCTTAAATAACTCCAGCCAAATGACTCTATAAGACTACTAATATATTTTCATTATTTTTAAATACTTTGAATTTTTTTTTCAGTGAGATGAATAGGGAAGAGAATTAAGTACCAGATGCATGAATTAGGATCTTTTGAAATTGTGTATTTAGAGGCACCTGGGTAGCTCAGTGGGCTAAGCATTTGCCTTCAGCTCAGGTAATGATCTCAGGGTCCTGGGATCCAGCCCCACTTAGGGCTCCCTGCTTGCACACACTTGTGCACATGCTCTTTCTCTAAAAAATAAATAAAATCTTAAAAAAAAAAGAAATCATAGATTTTAAAAAACTTAATATCCCTTTGTGGCAGTAATAAAATGTATTCAAATACAACCCACGTGTTAAAAAATAAAAAAGCCCCTTTATTTAAAAAAAAATTATCTAATTGTTCTATCATTCTTATTCCAATTAACAGAGATAAACAATGATAAGCAGGTAAACTCTTTAGTAAAGATAATTTATTATCTTTCAGTTTAAAGCAGTATTACTTTTTCACCTGTTTTTGAGTATACTCAAAGTCTTTCAAGATTTCTAACTTCCTATGCTCCATTCTTCCCAACATATGGAAGTTTATGCAGGCAGGAATACTTTCTTAGTGATTATAGATATACAATTTCTGATGAATTGAAACTGCCATATATATATATGTATAATTAGCATATATTAATGTTATATTAGTAACAGATATATTAATAGTATTAACATATATACTATACGTTCTATTAAAAATAACTGTAGCTGGATATAATCAGGAATTGATTAGAAAGATAAAGATACAATATTTTAAACGTTTTTTTTTCACTAAATAGAGTTGTTAGGGGTATTTGGTCTAAATTGTCATGAGTAATGATGGGTAGAGGCAGATGGTGCTCTGTGTTACGCATCCAGGAGCAGTTGCAAATGAAAGATAGAATTCTGTATTGTACCTATGAATTGAACTAGATTGAGCAGTGATTCCTACCAGGAGAAGAAATAGCTTTTATTGTGTGATAGGATGTACATTGTTATGTCTTCAGCCATCTAAGACTAGAATAGAGAAGAGGAAAAACAAGATAGTAGATACTCTATAATGGGAATTGAAAGTGGAAGTACAATATTATTCATTGAAATAAAGTCCAGATAGAACCGTCTGTGAGAAGAATAAGCTGTGAGGAAGGAAACATCTTTGACTTAATTATGAAAGACTTTAGTACTCTTGCAAGAGACAAATGGCAAAATGGCGATTTCAGAGAAGTGAGTTTTTAGTCATTTCTCATTTTTCCGTTAAGAATAATATATTTACGTTTATATATTATAGAAATAATATAATACGATAAAATATATTATTTATATGTATATTTATATCTAAAACATTCATTTTCCTTCTCATTTAAAAATATTGGAAATCACTTAACAACTCTCCCACTTTTCTCTTGTTAAAAGATAAACTGAAGCATATTAAACATTTTAAGAATTTATTTGAACAAAAATTGATTGGAATTGGACAGAGCCGACCTGGAAGTGGGGAAGTAAAGAAAAGAAATTATTGACTGGCTGTAGCTTAAAGACTAATTGGTTGTTTGTGATTGGTTGTCCTTATACTTCGATTTTGTAAGTGCATTTGTAGGCTTAGATCTTGGTTTGCTTATAGGCTAACATTGCATTTGAGCCATCGAAGTCTAATGACCTCCTTGTTTAATTACACTCTCTTGTAAAATGTAAGTTTCTCTGGTTTTATCATGACATCAGAGGTTTCCATGTTGCATTAATTAATTGATTAATTATTAACATTAATATCATTACAATTATAATAAATTATAATTAATTAATACGTTCCTGCTGTGAGTTTCTCAATGTTTCTTTGTTTTTTGGAAAGGAGAATGGTGTCAAAGATTAACAAAACCTGACACTAGTTAAAGTGATAAGCACAGGTTTTAATCAGTAAAGTGTTATTGCAAAAGGGCAAAGAGTCAAAGGTGAACTGAACTCCGATTTGAACAGAAATGACCAGGCATTCTATAAAGGAAGAATGAGAGAATAGCCAACAGGGTGAACAGGGCCTTGACAGAGTCAGAGAAGTGAAAAATTACAAGTGGGAAAAGGAGAAACCCATGTGGATTTGCTGCTAACTGATGCTCATTGAAGCTAGGCTCCTACTCTCCCACAAAGACAAAGAGACAAGGATCCTGTCTTTGGTTGTTGCCTGGACAAAATGGTAAATTCTCATGGCAGGGTTCAGTTTCCTCAAGTAGCCATGTACAAGGAGACTATGGTCACCTTAAGGACTTGGCCTTGAGTTATTAGGAACTATACTAGCATTTGTTCAGGTCTTTATAGGACAAAGCTGAAACCTAGTCAAGAGAGCCTCACAGGACCCTTGCTAAAGTTTGGTCAAGGAAAACCTCTTTGTCAGTGGGTTCATAATATATTTTTAGCAGGATTTGTTTAAGAGTAGTGTCCAACTGCCATTGGGATGATAAATTGTATTCATCAATTTGTCCAGGCTCTGGTGCCCAGTTGTCTGGTCAAACACTAGTCCAGGCATTGCTGTGAAGCTATTTCATTGCTTTGATTGACATTTATAATCGGTTTAAGTAGATTACCTGTGATAATATGGGTGGGCCTCTTCCACTCAACTGTGGCCCTAACTACAAAGACTAGCGTTTTCCTGAGAAGGAATTGAATCCTGTAATTGAAATACTGCCTGATTTTCAGCCTGCCAACCTGCACTACAAATCCTGAATTTACCAGTCTGACAATCACATGAACAAATTCCTTAAAATAAATCTCTTGTCTCTCTGTCTCTTTCTCTCCCTTTCCAGATATATATACTTTACTGGTTCTATTTCTCTGGTGTTAAAAGACAAATTGATGCATATTAAAAATTTTAAGAGTTAATTTGAACAAAAAAAATTGATTCAAATTGATCTAGCAGTTAGAAAGGAGCCCAAAGGAGCTGTGCAAACTGAAAGTTTTTATAGACAAAAGAGATCAGAGATAAGGAAGTTACACTAGGCAATAAAGCACGCTGGTTATGGCAAGGTTATTTTCTTTTAGGAGATGGAAGGGACCTATCAAGCAGATTATCTAAATAGTGCTAATCAGGCAATTCCTAATTAACTGGTTTAAGATTCCATTTTTGGGACAGCCAAAAATGTAATTAATTTAAGTCTCTGGTGATATGGAGCTTAGCATGAACAACTCCATTTGGGGCCTGTGGTCTTGTTTTTAGCACTGGAAAACCCTGACTGGTTAATGGACTCAAGAAATTGACTGAAATGTTAATAACAGCCAATTTCCAGGTTTGCAAATCAGATGAATTAACATGAGCAATGAAATTTCATTAAGAAAATATTGCATAACATCCTTCTGGCAATATACAAAATATTAAGGGCTCCCTGGCCTGCTCAGTTCATACAAATTTTAATTCAGCTTTCTATTGGTTCTAAGGGAGTGAGACACCAAAGTAGAGGAAGTTGTTTAATGTTTAAAAAGTTACAGATCCTGGGAAAACTACAACTGATACAAAGACATAAAAAGGAGGGTGGCTGGGGGGCAGGGGGAACAAACCAAAGTAAACCCTACTTCTTTGGATCCTCCTCAGTTTTGATCTGTTTGTTACTCTCTCTAGGTTTCTGCTACCCTCTACTTCCTATTCTCTTCACTAGCACACTCATGCTTCAGAAATGTCCTCTTCTATTTTTCAACGTTTTGGATATCATCCAGAATACTGCTGGGGTATTGCTTCTGAAGGACTTTGTAGAAATGTTGAGCTTTAAAACAAATATACCATGCAAAATGATTTTATTTTAGTATCTGAAACCAATCAAAATGAAGCACAAAAGGGGTGGATAATTTATGGAAAATAATGTGCATTTACCCAAGAATGGAGAAATTATTGTCTCTAAGCTTGTTTGCTCTCTCAATCCACATTCTGAATTTTTATAGCTTTGTCAGTTTGTCATAAGAAAATATCCCAGTATAGTGTTCTCACACCATCAACTGGCTTTTTGCATAAAACAGGTAAAGATACATGTTAAGTTGAAAAAAAAATAAAGGCATCAGGCTACTAGAGATATGCAGATATTTTGTTTTCCAAAGTCTCAATGTAAAGAATTTTATCCTATCTCCCAAAGAGCCAATTTAAGCTCTTGTTAAAAACAAGACAGGCAGGGGCACCTGGGTGGCTCAGTGGTTGAGCATATGCCTTTGGTTCAGGTTGTGATCCCGGGCTCCCTGCAGGCCTGTGTCCCTGCCTCTCTCTCTGTATCTCTCATGAATAAATAAATACAATCTTTAAAAAACAAAACAAGATAACAAATGGAGTTGCTTGTGCTAAGCTCCACATCACCAAACTGAGAGCTGACTTTTATTTTAAAAAGATTTTATTTTTTTATTCATGAGAGAGACAGAGAGATACAGAGGCAGAGGGAGATGCGGGAGCCTGACATGGGACTAGATCCTGGGTCTCCAGGATCACGCCCTGGGCTCAAGGCAGCACTAAACTGCTGAGCCACCCGGGCTGCCCTGAGAGTTAACTCAGTTCCAGTTTTGGCTCTCCCAGAAATGGAATTTTAAAAGAGCCTAGCAGGAATTGTCTAGTCAGCACCAGCCAGGGAATCTACCTGAGAGAGCCCTTCCATCCCCTAAAGGAAATGACCCCTTTTGTCCAGCATAGCTTCGTTGTTCCCACTCTCTTCTGCCCATAGATGTCTTTCCTTTAATACAGTACCTTGGAGCTCCTTTATATCTGTTAGATTGGCTGCTGCCCAAGTCGTTCAGTTGAATTTTTTTTAGCACTCGAAATGCCTTTACTTTAAGGTAGACAAATGAAAAGCCTATGGTCACAAGGAAACATGCATCCAGTTGTCTTTATTTCATTGTTATATTAATTCTGTACCAGCAAATTTATGACTCTAACAGGTGTATCACTTTTCATTTATCTAATTCCCTCCTCAAGAGGTAGATGTCTAGAGTTTTTTTTTTTTCTTTTAAAATTACCAATTAATTTCAACAATTGGAGTTTCACATAAAGTCAACTCATCTTGAACAGAAATATTTAGAGAAAAATGGATTTTGTCTTCAAAGCATTTCTAAATGCTGAGTTCATGAAGCAAATCTGAAAGCACCCAAACAGGATGTAAGAAACCAGCTTGTATATAAGCAGACCCAAAGGCTCTGAAATTAATAGTCCTACTGAGGCAGATAAAAATTTCTTTAAACAACACATATCACTTACATTTTAGTTTTTACTAATGACAACCACAAAATGAGAGATTGCAATACTGTAAAAATTGAAAAATAAAAAGAGTGAGTTGTGAATTTCATTAATTTCAAGGCAATATTAAACACTTAACAAGGCAGCAGATAAACATGTTTTGTCTAATGACATTCAAGCCCAGCATGTATCTTATTATTATGAAAAATGAGTTTCCTAAATTCAAAGATCCTGCTGGATTACAGCTGGTTTGGCATAAAGATAATTTTGGAATTCAGTTTTCAGAATCATGCTTGATGAGAAGTATGCTACCATGAAGACTTATTTTGATAAAGGGTTTTATTAAATTTGAGACTGCTACAGTCAGAAGTTTCTTTGAGATCATCAGGGATTTTCAGGATGAGAAATTTGAGCCCATTACTGCTAATTTCAAAAATATAGATTAATGTCAATTCAGACATAAAAACTTGCAAGAATAGTGCTCAAAAAAAATCCATGTGTTCTTTTTTTTTAAATATTTTATTTATTTATTCATGAGACAGAGAGAGAGAGAGGCTGATAGACATAGGCAAAGGGAGAAGGAGGCTCCTCACAAGGAGTCCTCACGAGTCCTGATGTGGGACTCGATCCCAGGACCCTGGGATCATGACTTGAGCTGAAGGCAGGTGCTCAGTCCCTACGCCACCCAGGTGCCCTCTATGTGTGTTTTGTACAGTTTCACCAAGTGTTAATGTGCTGCTAGGTATTCTTATGTATGCTTTCTTTGTGTTTATCTGTTTATGCACGTCTGTGTGTATATACAATTATTTTCCTGAATCACTGGACAGTAAGTTGTAGATATGATGACTCTTTATCCCTACCTAGTTCAGTGTTCATTTCCTAAAAACACAGGCATTTTATTGCATAGCCACAGTAAAATTATCAAAGTCAAGAGATTTAATACTGGTACAGTATTATTTAAGCCAAAATCCATATACAAAATTTGCCAATTTTTAAAATAGCATCCTTTATAGCAAAAGTAAACTGGGCTTATGAATCACATTTATTTGTCACATTTCTTTAGTTTCCTTTAATCTTAGACTGTTCTTGAATCTTTCTTGGTATTTTGGACAGTGACATGTTCAAGGAATTCAGGCAAGTTATTTTGCAGAATGTCCCTCGAGTTGGGCTTATCTGATGTTTCTTCATGACTAGATTCAGGTTATGCACCCTGGGGACAGAATTACAGCAAAATTGATGTTGTATCTCTCATGGCACCTTGTATCAGTAGGCAGAAAATGTTAGTGTGTCAAAATACTGGTGGTGTTAGTTTAATAGTTGGTTAAATTGCTGTCTGCCAGGTTTCGACATTATAAAGTTATGATTTTATTCTTTTTAATTAATAATTATCCGGTGGAGGGGTGCCTGAGTGGCTCAGTCAGTTAAGTGTCTGCCTTTGGCTCAAATCATAATCCGGAGGTTTTGGGATTGAACCCCACCTTGGGCTCCCTGCTCAGTGGCGACCCTATTTCTTCCTCTCCCTCTGCCTGCCTCTCCCCCTGCTTGTGCTTTCTCTAAATAAATAAATAAAATATTTAAAAAGAAAGCATTACAAAACATTTAAAAAATATCCTGTGTAGAGGTATTCTGAAATTATGTGACTATCTTAATCTTTCTCAAAATTTCCTCCACAAGTTTTAGCATCCATGGTGATTCATGAATGAATTTATTATTATTACCATGGTTAACAAATTAGGAATTATTTTGCAATTCTATCACTGTCTATGTTTATTAATTTTCTATCATAAGGAAGAGTTTTCCTTTCTGTATCATCTATCAAATATTAATCTAACATCATCATCATCATCTCTCTTGTTTATTTTTGAATCTGTGTGGTTGCTCAGATTATTATTTTTTTAAGTAGTTTATAATCCTTTATTGTCATTATGTATTTTGAGACTCAAATTGTCCCAGATTCCACTGATTTAAAAGCTCCGTCAGCTGATTCTGGCTCCTTTCGACCTATCTCTGTCATTTCTTTTAATACTTGCCTGTTTTCTCATTTCAGGATTATCTTGTTATTTTTTCAGCTGTATCTTGGGATTCAGGCATTTCTTCACAGTTTCTTTATTGTGGGAATGATATTTTGAAATCAAGATATAAGCACTGTGTGTTCACTGTTTATGAGTTTTTATTGCTTCTTAGCATTCTTAGCCAATAGAACTGGGAAATTATGTAGCAGGTGCGCACAGACACACACTCCCCATAACTGTTTCTACTTCTGTATCTAACTGTCCATAATATACGGGAACCTAGGATAGCCTCAATTCCAACTCAATACCACATGGTTTTTTCTATCCTTTTCCCTTCTGCATCATAACTATTTTTTTTGACAAAACTGATTCTCATCAGCCACAACATATCTACATATTTGCCTAGTCCTGAAATTTATAGAAAAATTAGCTTCTAAAATTATAGACAAATACATCTCTGTAAGAAAGTATACTAAATATGTGTGTGTATATATATACATACATATATATGTATATATGTAAATGTGAATTATATTATATATATGCAATATATGTATAAATTGCTTTTGGTTTAGGTCATAGATCTAAATAATGTGTTCAAAATATAATTGGACTACTTCTTTCTGCCCATCCACTCTTCAGTGTACTTATATTATTAACTTAAAACAGTAAATTTAACTTACTCTTTAACTTGTTTCTGTTTTGTTCAACTTTAGGGTTTTCTTTCAAACTTTCTGATTTTAATTTTTTCTCTTTGAGTATTCAAAATAACAGCATGTTTTCAAAATCAAGATTGTAAAAAAAAAAATAAATCTGGAGATGTGCTATTCCCTCACTCTCTTCCTTCTATTTCTTGTTCTCATCCAATACTTATAGGTAACCAATTTCATTAATTTTTGACTTATTCTATGTTATTTCAATTGTTAAATTTCTAATGGCTGAACTCAGTCAGTTTTACTGATATCAACTCCACTAAAATAGGTTATTTCAGTGGATTGAAAGATTCTGGTCTTAATATTAGAGTGTAAAGGAAGATGCATGTGTTTTGGAGTGACCAGAACAGATTCAAGTCTGGATTTAATATTTCTATTTACTAATTGTGCAAGATTCTTAGTTTTTCTGACACATTTTAATTTTACAAGGTTGCATGTATGTGGAAAATAATCTCCATAATTTGCCTAATACTCATTACTCAGTATTTAGATTTTTCTCAATAACTGACAGCTGCAATTATTTCCAGTGCTAACATCATTTCTAAAGTAACAGTGGATGTTCTGCTTCTTACAAACACATGGTATTCATTAGCAAATCAGTGTAACAGCCTACCAATACATTGTTATTGAATCTCTAAAATGCATCTTGTTTTACTGATGAGAAAACCGAGGTTCAGAAAATTTTTCCAAAAGGCTTAATTAATAACACTGTGTTAATGTAAGATTTGGGCCTAAGTGGTGATTTTTTTTTCCAATCTAGGAAATAGGGCCGCCCTGGTGGCTCAGCAGTTTAGCACCCCTTCAGCCTAGGGCATGATCCTGGAGACCGAGGATCGAGTCCCACGTCGGGCTCCCTGCATGGGGCCTGATTCTCCCTCTGCCTGTGTCTCCACCTTTCTCTCTCTCTCTCTGTGTGTCTCTCATGAATAAATAAAATCTTAAAAAAAAAATCTAGGAAAAAGTCAATCCAGGAAATCTACCAAATCCTGCCAAATTTTCACTGGGACATAAAAGGACTTTTGTTCAATGTCTGGAATTAGAATTCTCCAAAATAGCTCCATGGGTTGCATTCATGTAAGAAATTGAAATCCAGATGGGGAACACAGAGAATGCATGTAGATTTGCTCCCTATATGCATCCCATAAATGCTGTGGTTTTCACAGAAAAATAAGACAGATTTCATGAAAGGGGAATTCAACTATACTTGTCAAAAAATAAGAAATAAATTAGAAAAATTCTCTCACATAGAGAATGATATGTTCATTTTGAAATTTTATATTTTGACATTTAGTTAAAGTGTCTTTGCAATTAAGGGTATTCATAGGATATGATAACATTACTAACATGGTATTCAAATGTGCTATTTATTTTATGAAGTACATAATTTACCTCTTAGTCTCTATCGTTGACTCTAGAATGTAGAAATACCACTTGACTACATTACTATGGAAACTTCAGGAAACTTTCTACTTTAATATTTGAAGGACATTTACCAGAGATGTAAGGTCACTAGAATCTTCCAGTTTAGTTTTTATTTGTAGAAGCACTCAGGTCAGCCACTGACGATTTTTCTCAATTAGAAAACACAATAAGGTATGCAAGTAATATGTACTCAAGGAAGAGTACATTCTGCCCTGGACATGAAAGCTTTAGTGACATTTTAAGTAGAAAGGTTGAAGGAATCAAGCCCATTTTGGAGTAATTTTATAAGCTGAAGTAAGATCGATCCATTCTGCAACAGGAAGCTTCTAGACCAAAATAAAAATAAAAGCAGTTTATAAAAGTGATGTAATGCTACAGAAATCTATTCTTTGGTTAGGAGAAAACACTGAACTTAAAACATTGCTAAGACAATATTTCCCTCAATTCTCCACTGTAAATATGTGAGTGTGAGCATGTGAACAAAATAATTTCCTAGATATTACTGAAATGGAATCATCAGTTTGCTGGTTTTGTATCCTTGGTCTAGATCTTCAGCCATGAATAAGAATGTTGCTTACTCTTAGGGGACAATGATTCCTTCCTTCTTTCTTGCAAAAGAAGACTTTTTTTTAAAGACACGTTGTATATGTACCTGTCGTGATTAGAGCATTTGGTCAAGGAAGAGCATTACATTTTTTCCGGACCACACCCTTTCTTTCTCTGCAGCATTAGAATCAAGCAGATGTCCACAAGAGCCAGCTTTTTCTAGAGAGAGTTGACTTGGAACTGTCAACTGGTTTATTGGCAAATGTTCCATCCATGTGAGTCTACTTGCTTTCATGTCTGTTTTCATTTACTGAATACAAGTAAGTATTTATACTAGGAAGAAGTTTTTAGCTACGAGGAAAAATATATTTAATAAATTCTCATCATAAAAGGTCATTTTTATGTTTTCCGTTTTCATTGAATAATATAAGCAAGCGATGATTTGGCAGTATTGAAAAGCTTTCTGAAACTCATGGTCAGTGAAAAACTAAATGCTGCCCTGGGGCACATCTTTATGAAAACAATTAACAAGACTTTTCCCCCTCGAATTAGATCTTGCCATTTAATGAAAAATAATTCATGCGGATTCAATCAACCAAAATATACGTGTTTACTTAGCTATTACCCTTAAAAGTGGTTTTAGACCTTGAATAGAAATATCTTGAGTCAGGAAAATTTGCCTCCCCAGGGAACATTTTAGGAAGAGTCACTCTGAAAAGCTGAGTTAAAATCATTTTGGTTCACGAAGTGCACTCTGATCATTAACTTGGAACCCTTATCATAAGAAAATCCAATATTCAAAGCAGTACTGGGGGAGAAATGAAATAAAAAGGAAATAACGCTACTGCATTTGAAGTGGATTTTCAGTGAGAATTTGGCACATGCTGAAAACAGTACTCATTCTGAACTCTTTCTTTCTTTATCTCCCCCCGTGGGACTATTATATTAACAGTTGCATTGTGGATGCAGGTTTTCTAAAATGATTGCTCCAGTGCCAAATTATTTTCCTGGTGGTGATTTAGACTGGTGGGGGGAGGCGTGCTAATTCTGTCTACTGGAGTGTGTATAGGGCACATTTTTATCAGAAATTCAGTTTGTTCAATAAGGATCTCAAAATCACCACCTCCCCTGATTCTTTCTCTCTCATTCCCTCTCATTCTTTCTTTCCTCCACCCCAGCCTCAATCCTATTTCCTCATTCATGATGGATAGTTACATTTTAGAGATCTCCTTGAAAGGACGAGCGGAAAAAGTATGACGAATATAGATTTTAATCCTAGATGTATTTCCTACAAGTTCTGTGATGTCAGTGATGCTCTACTTTTGATCGTTTCCTTTTATTTTAAAGATTTTATTTATTTATTCATGAGAGACACAGAGACACAGGCAGAGGGAGCAGCAGCCTCCCTACGGGGAGCCTGATGGAGGACTCAATCCCAGGCTCCAGGATCACAACCTGAGCAAACGGCAGACGCTCAATCACTGAGCCACTCAGGTGCCTTCTGTTTCCTTTTTTAAAATGGGGAATAACAATTATAGGACTTTTGTGAGTCCTAACTGAAATAGCATTATAATTTGCTCGGCACAATTTTGGTGAAGAATAAGCTCGATTCATTTCTCCTTGACATAGCAAAGAGCTATGGAAAATATATCCTAACGTTCTAGGCCTCATTGAGGGCAAGTTTGTTATATGCATTTGCAATTGTGTGTGTGCGTGTGTCTATAATGTCAGTAACTGACATATGTGCACTTATTCATATGACATAGTTCATAATTGATATGATAATAGAGATTTGTCGCTTTCACATGCTGTCTTTATGCTTTTTTAGGTCATATTTATTTGATCCCAAATTTGTAGGAACACAGCCTTAGATCCTCACACTGTCTGAAAAGAGTCAGCCTGCTTTACTCCATGCTGTTCTATAACAAACTCAGTTTCAAGGGAAGTATTGTAATAATAATAATCCAGGAGTGTATATAGAATTCTTCTAATTATTTATATTTATGAAACCTTATACTGTGCTTCTTTTGTTATCTCATTAGTCTACAATGATTTTTGAAATCATTTCTTTTCATTTTGCAAGTATCTATATTCTTTACAATGCGAACATCTGTATAGTGTTCACATTCTGTGGTTGCTTGCTCTTAATCGCACCTCTGCCAATGACCTTGAGCAATTTTTATCTCTTTATATCCGTTTCCACATTTGTAATGCTATGATTAGAAAATCGTCTTTTTCCCTAAAGAGACATCAGTGGAGGGCGTTTAAAAATACTGGAAGAGAATCGATGATCAAAAAATAAAATGTTAATAAAACTTATATTTATTTCTATCACAGGCTTTGAAACTGTTATGATTCCAGAAATGTTAGGGAAGATGTGAGTTGTAAGGTAGTAAACTGAAGTGAAAATATTAAGTTGATGTATCTTATTTTCTCACCTGGGATACAAAATGACTGAAAAGATTTCAAAGTCAAGGCTGTGTGCCTTATGCTATGCTCTTAAGAATAAGAATATTTGTTTTGGAAATTGTCTATGAATGGGTTCCAGACTCCAGATAGAACTGTGAAATTTCTTACTAATACACAATGATTATAGACCCACAAAACACAGTGATTGAAGAAATCTGAAGTCGGATGATTAAAAGACTATCTGTAGTACAAACAATATTTTTATTTTGTTTTGGCCTTGATTTGCTTTTTATGGAGACAACATTATACTACTTCTTTATTTTAATTTAACAAACTGAAAGTTGCTAAAGGTTACTTTTTAAAAAATAAATTGTTGTTACTTACATAACCCATTTATTTAAGGCTTCATCAGGATACAGTCTCCAATTAGACTATTTTTCTTTTTTTAAGTTAAGACACTATGGCACAATCTCCCACCTACTTTTTTTTTTTTTTTTTAGAAATACTCCTTTTTAAAATGTCTGTCCCTTATAACTAAGAGTCTCCATGGTGCTGTCTTACATGGACTCATTTACAGCTTTCTTGTGGAACATTTCCCCCCCTTTCTTTCCCTGCTCCATTTCCTGCTTGTTATAGACACATCTCCATGAAGTCATTTGGCAAAACCCCCTGTCTTTGCCTGCCATGAGCATGACACTGGCCATGCAAAAGTAGTGACTGTGATTTTATCCACAGATTCTAGTTCTCAGAGTGCCTCGGTGTTGCTTGGTTCAGTGTGAAAGCTCAGAACGACTTATTTCCCAACTTCTGACTTATTTTGTTATGTGTACATTGAAGCACTTCTTATAACTAAAATATTATTACTTGACTTGTGAAAGTGTTTCTTTCAGTTTATCAGCCATTATGTATTCACAAATGCTTAAACCCAGCCCAATTGGTTTAAATGAAACCATGTTTCCTATTCCTTACACCTTCTTCCCACAACCACTTGGTTACAGTTTAGACAAATGAGCATCAACAATGGCAATCCCATGTAAATTCATGACTATAATAGTTAATTTTGGAAAAAAAATGAGGAATCGTGCCAGGAAATGATGGTAAGTATCTTTCTAATAACGGTTATTAAGATCTAATTAAGTAAAAAATTACTTTAACTATTAGAAGTAACCAAGTATCAAATCAATATTATTTTATAAAATTAAAAAGATATGAATTTCTTAAACGTTGTTGTATCATCCACTAATTTATTCTTTAATGATTAGAACATTTGGTGTAAATGAACTCTCTCTTTTTACATAATTGGAGCTATCATTTTATTTTACAAACCTGTTTCTATCTAGCTTCTAAGAACTCTGCTGCCATTCAGGTAACTCATGTTTAACCACTTCATCCTCACTAGATAGTTGCTTATGAACGGTTATGTTTTAAATTCACACCATCTCTAGAATCCACTTTCTCTCATAATGATTATTTACATTTTTATTAGGTCCTCAATTTATCTGAAAAGACAGTTCCATTATTTTAGCGTCTCTTTGCTTCAAGCACTCTTACACAATGTCATGAGGTTACCATTAACTAGTTCTCGGCGTTATAAAATTTACGGTTTTAGATGTTGAGATTCAGGTTTGACAAAGTTTGAAATGTGATCATTAACTAAGGGTTACTGAAGCAGTCATAATCGTGGAACTTTAAGATGAGGTTGTTGAAGTCATCTTTGATTTTCTTAGCAGCTGTTGATAAGAGAAAGAACATAATTCAGGTTCTAGAATGGTCATTGAAAAAGAAGTAACTTGGAAGTCACTCCAGTTATGGCACTCTCCAGCGTTTACCATGTAATGAGCTAATTTATATATAATTTATATAAAGTGTAGTCTTCTTGAGTAATGTTTTGTGTATTATTTATTATTGCACTATTATTCCAACATTTCTAAAACTATGCCATTCATTTGTATGGATGCAGAAATGTTCATTGAGTAGATAATAAATGAATATTAAACATGGTAGGATATCTATCTACTCCATTGCTCACTTTTCATGTGAAAATTGAGGTCAGGAAGACAAATAAATATGCAAAATATCAGGTTTGAGCAAAATGAGAATTATAACCAGGTAGATTATGTAACACAGATTACCAAACAGAGTTTAGGTTTATGTTGTTATCCTGGAATAAGTTTTCATAGCACCACTATCACTGTCACTATTGTCCTATAAGGTCTAATGTATACATAGTCACCTAGTTAGAACTCCAAAGACTTGTGATTTTTCTACTATATTTTTTCTAATTTTTGAGTAAATTATTTGAATATCTATATGACTAAATATATATCATAAATGAATAAAGAAGTTATCCAGATTCAAGAACTGTTATCCCTGTGGATATTTTGGTAGTGGGTCAAGTATATAATTTTATTAGTAATAAGCATATTTAAAGTATCACTTAATTTTTTGAATTAGAATTTAGATGGCCATATGCGATTTGCTATTTATTTGTAATTGTAATACATGTTAAATAAAGGATGAAAGAGCAAATGATGAAAACTGAAGAAAAAGCAAAGATAAGAAAATAGCAAATTTTACTGATAATTTACCTATGACAAATTCTTTTGTGTACTAAGTGTATTTACTAAGATTATTCTTTCAATTCAAGGTACCAGGCAGTATGTATTCAGTTCATAATATGATAGATTTTTATTTTGTGATCTGTAATTTTAAATACTGACCCAATGAATTACTCCATTCATGTACCTCAATCACTCAAAGGTAGAAATAACAGTACCGTTGTTTTCAATATAAGGGAGAAGTTACTTCTTACCTCAGTCTGATCCCCTGGGCCATACTGTACCCAAGAGAGCATTTTATGTCTGCATGCCTCCTTTTGCTTATGAAAAACCACTAATTCAGGATATATAAAATCCCTACTTCTCTTAAAAATTATATTCTTCTTAACATTTGCAATCATATAATGCTTTTATATTATACAATTTAGAAAATACAGATAAATAATTTTTAAAATGCCATCAAATGGAAAGAAGCAAGCATTGTCATTATTTTTAACAGTGAATCTTTCCAGAATTCTCCCTATACATACATGACACATACTGGTAATGGACCATGATCCTCAAGCAAGCTTCCATTCAAATCTGGGCTCTACCACTTACAGCTATATGACCTTAGCATTCTCCTCTTTTAAATGAAGCTCAATATATCCTACACAGAACTCATTACTTACCAAAACCACAAATTGTTTTTCTCATGTTCTTCAGTTGCATCTTCTTGATGCCAAATCATCCACACAGATATCATCATCAACTAATCCCAGCTTGCAACAAGCAGCAAATCTCTCTTACATCAAGAATCGGTTTCATTTCAGTTCCCTTCCTTCATCACCTTTGCTATCATCCTGGTCTTTGTGATGATTATATCTCACCCAAGCTACTAACAATTTCCTCATGAACTTTTCCGCATTCTCTCTAGAGCATTGTCATATGTTTATTACACAGTATCTAGAGTGTTGCTTTAAAAATGTGAAAAACATATTACAAAAATGCTTAGAAAGTAACATGAGAGAATGTCTTCATAAACTTAGGATCAGCAAAGATTTCTTAGGAAACAGAAAGTGTTAATTGTGAAAAAATATTGATGAAAGAGTGTAATTAAAATTAAGAATTTCTAATATTCAAAGTTACTATAAAAAAGCTGAAAAGACAAGTCACATGTGGGAGAAGATACATGAGATTCATATATCAGACACAGGATGTAGATACAGTGTATTAACTCACTCATAAATGATCAGTAAGAAATGCAGATAGCCCAATTAAAAAGTGGATAAAATATTAATACTGGACTTTATGAAAGGGGATATCCACATGGCCAAATTATAGTTAGCTATCAGGGGGATAAAAATTAAATACTGAATGAGGTATCACTACTAGAATAGCAAAATTTTAAAGGATTGGTAATATTATGTGTTGTCAAGGATTTGGAGCAACTGAAACTTTCAAACACTGCAAGCAGGAGTATAAATTTTTACAACTGCTTCGCAAGACCACTTAATAAAGTGAAAAGACAACACGGTAATCCACTCATTGGAATACACTTATAAGTGTACCAAAAGACGTTAAAGAAATGTTATAGAAATAATATCCATGAAAACTTCAACCTGGAAACAACACAAAGGTTTAATTGCAGTAAATACATTATTACAATGTGATGAAAAGCAATGGAAAAAACAAACCTGAACTGTATAAATCACAGGGATGAAGCTCATGGACATAATACTAATAATATTGCATGTATCAGGTTTATTTAAATGCAGGCTAAGTGTCCAAGTAAAAAAGGTTCTCTGAGGAAGGATAAAAAAGTAGAGTATGTCATAAACACCTCCTTACTTTTGATTTTGTTAGCTTCTCTTGCATCTCTATCATAATTATACCAGATACAGATATTTCAAATGATCTCTCCTAGTATAGACTACTTTCACAATTTAGTAGTTTACACTACTAAACTACTTTCAGACTACTTCCTCCCATCTCTACTACTTGTGTTTTAATAAAGAGGTCATTAAAAAAATCCATTTGTTATTGGATAATAGTCTTAAAACTAATTTCTAACAGATATTTTGGCAACAATAGACATTTGATCCAGTATTCTATGTCAGATAGATTATCATATCCAAATTTATATGTTGATGCTGTAAAGTCAGCATGATAATGACCTTGAAGTATAATAATATCTCAATAAATAGATAACAATTCTGACTATATGCTTCACAGGAAAATATATCATAGTCCATGTTGAGAACACAATACCCTTTTCTGTTTTGCTGATTGTTCAGCACCATCAGAACAATTTATTATGTTAATAGGAAGGATAATGGAAAAGAGAGATTTTGTCTTATATTGAACTGTAATTAAAACATTAGAGTTGGAATCTGTTTTTAATATAAATGAGAATTCAATAATAAACCCCCTGTGACACAAATTACTTATCTTAGAGAAGCACAGGGGACTTCAGAATTAATAATTATTTAAATATGCATTTAATAAAACTATGTACTAAACAGCATGAGACCAGAAAAAAAAGGGTGAATTCTGAGTATATTCTTAAATATATTAAATATAAGACTCTCCAAACTAAGACTCTAGATCATTTTTATCATGGTGTCTCAATATAGTCCCCTTCAAATTTAATTTTTCACTCTTTTCGATAATATTTTATTTTCTATCCCTAAACCCACAATATCTTTTCTTTTTAATTTTTTGCAAGGGAGGAAAGAATACATATCGATTTTCAAGAGGATGAGTATTTATAGGTTTATCTTTCTTCAAAAGAGAAAGTACAGAAGATCACATTTCACGGGAGATAACCACTCTAAGAAAGCAGATTGTATGTATACACATTCATGGATACACAGGTTTGGGGGTTTAAATAGCTTCTTTCTGTTTCACAGTTGTACCAAATGTGAGTGTGATGTGATTTCAGCCACTCAAGCTATATCTGCCTATCAGCAACACCAAATACTAATTGATTAAGCCAATATTGGCAAAGAGACTTGTTGCATTTCAAAGTTTTGTTTTGTTTAGTAAAATAGGGAGAGAAGGAATTGCAATCCTTCATCATATTCTAAGATGTCTGCATTACCATATCTTGTGAGTGTTGGGGCCCCTGGGTGGCATAGTTGGTTAAGCATCAGACTCCTGGTTTCAGCTCAGGTTGTAATCTTAGGGTCATGAGATGGAGCCCTTTGTTAGGCTCTGTGCTCAGTGCAGAGTCTGCCTAAGACTCTCTCTCTCCCTCTGCTACACTTCCTCCCGCCCCCACCAAAAAAAAGGTGAAAGTTTAGAATATGATAATGTTGTCATGCTTTATTTCTAGATTTCTTTCCCATTTTTTTCTTCAATATTTGCAAACAGGGACAGCTAAGGGGGTAGCCAATAAAGTCCTTAAAATATTTTAAGAGAAATATAGACTAAAAATTTTTTTAATAAAGACTATATCACTAGTAAAAATATTTCATTAAGTTCAGACCATACTGAGCATAGTTGTGAGTACTTTAAATTAACTTATTTAATATTCACATTAATCCTCTGACTTTGAAAAATTGAGTAAAAAGAAGTTTATAATCTGCTCAAGGTCACAAGGTTAATAAGTGGCAGAGGAGAGATTTGAACTGGTAAGTCCAACCACAGAGTCTAAACTTAAACGTCAGAGAACCCAGAAGAATCTGCTGATTTAAGCAGCTGGGTGGTTGCTTAACATTTTCACTTTTTGTTTGGTTGGCATCTACTTCTTTGTGTTGAATCTAAGCAGTGTGTGTGTAATTTTAAGTGCAACTCTTGCAATATTAAAAAGGTAAGATGTTATGTGATTCAATAATAAAAATTTATTAGAAAATGATGTGAAACCCATTGGAATCCTTAAAGTTCTTTCTCTTGTTTTGCACAAATATTCCTCTGCTCTTGTAAAAAGAGTTTTATAGAGCATCTCTCCAATAAGCATGCATATTTTTATTAGATAATTTAGATCACTGGAAAAGATAAAATACGCACAAAAGATTGCTAGTTTTATACTTTGAGGGATACCAAAATTATAAGGGAGTTCCTGAAGAAATTCTTAAATGTTTAGAATGATGATCACAAAGTTAGTTAAGTATGTAGGTTGCTAAGGTGACTGATTTGAAGGGTAGAGAATGCATGAAATCCTACTTCTGTTGATTAATCAGTTGCTATACCTTTTATTTATCATTTTAAACATCTTGTTCATGTAATTGGATTTTTATTTATTTATTTATGGATTGCATCATCTATGAGACCCTAGAATTGAATCACCTGTGAATCACCTGTGGCAATTTTCTGTCCACGGGTTAGAGTTGGCAATGTTTGAGGGGATTTTCAGGTAGGGCTTTTGTAAGTTACAAGTTGAGAACCATTGTCTTTAAAAGGCAAATATTACTATTTCCCTAAATCTTTTTCGAATTCTTTAATATTTCTTCATATTAGACAGTCAAGAAAAAGTTTCTAATTCTGAGAACTATGGTAGAATAAATCTTAATAATTTCCTAAACAAATTTAGTATGATATGTGATGTGAGAAAAATATGGTTGACCCAAACCTCAATACCAAGGAATTGGCTATGTAAACCTGATTGTCATAAGACTAAGCAAATCTCAATTAAAATAGATTGCACTTCAAAGAATCTCCCTTTCCATCTAGAAAATTTATTTGTCCAGGAAGACCAGGAAACTTCACTATAACGTGGTTGTATAGATATGTTTTTCTATTCTTTCTCATCAAGCTAGTAGAGAATTATGAGAGTAAAGATTTCTTTGACATAGTCTTCTTTGAGGTGCTCAGGCCAACTATGCCCTGCATAAATACCTTTTTTAGTTTAAGGTAACTTCTTGAGGGGAGACTGTTTTTTATTTTTTCTTCCAAGTTTTTTTTTAAATTCCAGTTAGTTAACATATAGTATAATAGTAGCATCAAGTGTAAGATTTAGTGATTCATTAATTATATACAACACCCTGTGCTCATCACAATTGCACTCCTTAATCCTCATCACCCATTTAACCTATTCCCCCACCCACTTCCCCTCTATCAACCCTCAGTTTGTTCCCTATAATTAAGAGTCTGTTTTATGGTTTGCCTCTCCCTTTTTTATCCCCATGTTCATCTGTTTTGTTTTGTTTTGTTTTTTTTTTTTTATTTTTTATTTTTTTTTATTTATGATAGTCACAGAGGGAGAGAGAGAGAGGCGCAGAGACATAGGCAGAGAGAGAAGCAGGCTCCATGCACCGGGAGCCCGATGTGGGATTCGATCCTGGGTCTCCAGGATCGCGCCCTGGGCCAAAGGCAGGCGCCAAACCGCTGCGCCACCCAGGGATCCCTGTTTTGTTTTTTAAACTCCACATATGAGTGAAATAACATGGTATTTGTCTTTCTCTGACTGACTTATTTCACTTACAGAATAAGCTCTACCTTCATCCATGTCATTGAAAATGGCAAGATTTCATTCTTTTTTATGGCTGAGTGATATTCCATTGTATATATTTATACCACATCTTCTTTATCCATTCATCAGTCGATGGACATTTGGGCTGTTTCCATAATTTGACTATGGTGGATAGGCTGATATAAACATTGGGGTGCATGTATCCCTTTGGATCAGCATTTTTTGTATTATTTGGGTAAATACCTAGTAGTGCAATTGCTGGATCATAAGGTAGTTCTATTTTTAACTTCTTGAGGAAACTTCATGCTGTTTTCCAGAGTGCTGTACCAGTTTATGTGGAAAAAAAACATTCTCTTCAATGAATGATGTCTGGAAAACAGGACAGTAACATGAGAAGAATGAAACTGGATCCCTTACACCAGACACAAAAAAATAAATTCAAAATGGATGAAAGACCTAAATGTGAGACAGAAAACTATCAAAGTCCTAGAGGAGAACACAGGCAGTGACATCTCTGACATTGGCTATACCAACTGCTTGCTAGATGTATCTCCAGACATCAAAATATAAAGCTTCTGCACAGTGAAATAAACAACGAACAAAACTAAAGACAACCTACAGAATGGAACAAGATATTTGTAAATGATATATCTGATAGAAGATGAGTATCCAAAATCTGTAAGGAACTCAAGAGTCAAAAACAAATAAACCAGTTAAAAAATGGGAAGAATACATGAAATGACATTTTTCCAAAGAAGACATCCAGATGACCAAAAGACACATGAAAAGATGCTCAACATCACCAATCATCAGGGAAATAAAAATGAAAATTACAATGAGATACCACTTCATACCTGTCAGAATAACAACATTGGAAACAACAAATGTTGGTGAGGATGCAGAGAAAGGAGAACCTCTTACACTGCAGATATTTTTTTAAATTATTTTTTAATTGTAAGCTTTCCTCCATAGGCCTCATTTTACATTTCCATCCATGTCATCATTAATATATACCCTAGAGCCCTCTGAAATATGCAAATACACCAGATTACCACTTGTAAAACATATAACCAAGAGTTTTATTACAAAGAAACACTAAATAGTTTCTAATAAATTTTGGCTCAACCCACTTGCCTGGACATTATGGAATTTATGTGCACAGATGTCCTTTTTTTTCTTCTTCACAGTGATTACCATTCTGACAATGCAAAGGGAAACATTGAGCTGGTTTCATTCATGTTGACAATTTCTAGTACAGAAACATAAAATAGGAAATATAATTACCATGTAACTCTGGGATATACTAAAATCTCATTTGCTGCCATTTATTTCATTCAAGCATAGACTTAGAATGGAATGTGATTGCCATGACATAGATTTTATTGGCAATAACCATGAAAAATTCCATAGTGTTTTATAGATTATAAAATGCTTTACTCTGCTTGATCCTCAGCAAATTCTGTGAGTTGAGTGAATATTATATGTCTTCTACTGGAATTAGTTGATTGGCCAAAGATGACTGGCAAGTAGGAAACCTGGAAACTTAGCCTGGGGGTCCCAGAAATGTCTTGTTTCAATGAAATACGTATAAAACTTGAGAATAACTTTGTCTTTTCAATATTATATTTACCTGGGGTGCCTGGCTGGTTTAGTTGGTAGAACATGGGACTCTTGATCTTGGAATTGTGAGTTCGAGCCCCATATTGTGTGTAAAGTTTTCTTAAAATCTTAAAAAAAAAAACTATCAAAAAAACTATCATCTATTCTTACTATATTTCTTTAAAATAAGTAAATATTCTCACAAACAAAAGGAAGTTAAGACTTACTCTGAGAGTGAAAAGTACTTCACATGAACTACATTGACTTAATGAAGAACTGTATGAATCAGGAGTGCCTTTGGAAGCATGTAAAGAAACCATATTAGGATGATGACTAGAAACTTATTTTTTCTCATAAAAATGATGTCTAGAGGATCTAGTTCAGATAGAGTGCAGCTGCTCTAGGAACCCTTCAAGAACCTAAGTTCTTTTTAGTTTCCTTTCTATCAAAATTTAGTTCCCCTTATTTTAACATGTTTGGTCAATCACCATCCATTACTTCCACATTCTAAATAGGAACAAAAAAGAAAGATAAAAGACATATTCTGGTATGTTTCTCAGAAGCCCCAGTCCCAGCCTATTCAGATTTGCTAATGCCTCATTCACAGAAATTAGGTCACATAATCAAATCTATTTGCAAAGCACGCTGGGAATATAAAAGTTATAATAAGACACTTTTCTAACATAAAATTAAGAATTTTTTAGCAAGGAAGAGGAGGAAGTCAGTAGTTGGTGCATAATTAGCAATGTTCACCATAAGAACCCAAAATATTGTGCTTATTCTCATATCATGGTGAAAAATGTATTCTCAGCTAGCACTGGCCCTTGAATGTGTACTTGGGAAACATGATAGTAGTTCCTGTCTCCTAATCATAAATATTCTGCTTTTTCTCAGCTTTACTTATCTCTGAAATATTAAGATTGATATAATGAATTCTGGGGTGAGTAGGAGTTATATGACTGTAGTAACTATTTTTTGTTTGTTTGTTTGTTTGGTAAATAATATATGAAGTTTAAGTGTGTATGTGCATTGACATTTTTTCCTGAAATGAAAGGTATGAAGTATTCTCATTCATGTGCAACTTCCCATCTTTTCTTCTGAAGAAAGTTCTAGAATACGTTTCAAAATTATTTGTAAAAAAACTGGAAAAATCACATTTTATGTCTTCCATGAGCACAAGCCCTTTTCTCAATAACAAAGAACCCAATTTCAAGAGGGGATGCTTGATATACATCATGAATCTTAAAGGCACCATCACACATATAGATTCAATAGTATAAAATGTGTGCAGTAGAAGAGAGACCTCTTTTGCCTTTTTACTGATACAGGGTAAAAAATATAATTTCTATTATTATCAATCATATTGCACTATTTTCCAATTCTTCCTTACAAAATAAAATAAAGATAATTTGGAGCTTCTGTTGAGATACACAAAATTTGCTAATTTGCTAAGCACTGACAGACAAGGTAGTGTAATAGTTAAGAACTTGAACTTAGATGCAAATGGTGCAGGATAATAGACTTAGCTCTACCTTATGCAAACTCTAACTTCTAGCAAATCAGTAACATCCTGGAGCCCCATTTCCTCATCAGCAAAGTGCAAAATAATATAAAACATTTCCCACTAGGTGTGAGGATAATTAAAGTCACCTGATAATGCATTTAGGTATATGCTTAATATATTAATCATTACTATTAGTCATCTTATTATCTTTTCTAGGAAAATACCAGTAAGTTTCAGATCATATAGGTACAAAAAAAAAAAAAGAAAGAAAGAAGAGGGAAGAAAGAAAAGAAAGAAGGAAAATAAGAAAGAAAGAAGGAAAGAAAGGAAGAAAAAAGAAAAAAGAAAGAAATGGAGGGAGAAATGATAGGAGATATGAAAAGGAAAGCAAAGAAATAAGAAAACAAGATTTAAAATGTTTTATCAGATGCATCTTTGGATTAGCTAATACTACTCTGTCAGAAGAAATGAAATAACATTTTCCGTAGATGGTTATTCTGAAAGAAAAAAAATGAAGTAATATTTTCCTAAAGGTGGACTGTATTTTTGCCCCTGCATTTCCTAAAAGTCCATATAAAGAGAAAACAGGAATTTATAAGATTCACCACGTGATTGCATTAAAACTAACAAGGGATCAGAGACAGTGCTCCTTTAATGAGACTTCAGAAAATGTTTTCTAGAAGATTTTCATTAGAAAGGACTATCTCCAGAACAGTAACAAAAGCTTTAGCAACACCTGTACAGTAAAGACATGACAATTATAGTAGTAAAAACAAACTATGTTATTTAATATTTGTAACACAACTGCCTTCTCCAAAATCTTTATACTCGAGTCTTTCTTTTCAACACCACAGATTTGTATGTGGAGACTTTGAATAAGCTCAGTGCTAACCAGGCCGAGGCTCCCCCAAGAGAATGCAGAAGTAAAACATAAAGGAAAACAAATACAAGCAGATTTCCACCTTGTGAGGGTGGGAGGTCAAAGACAAGGAACTCTCTAAGAGCTAAGAAAAGATGTGTGGAAAAGCAACATAACAGAAACTTATATGTATTTTCCCTAGAGTCTGTTGGAATTAAAATTGTACCATCTCCCAAAGAAACTTTGCACTCTGTGTTGTGTGTGTGTGTGAGAGAGAGAGACAGACAGACAGACAGAGAGATCCATCTTCCTTGGGCAGGGAATAAGTTGTTGAATCCTGCATTTTATTGTCAGGGGATGAAAAAATGGATCTCATGGAAGGTAGCCATATATCTCTGCCATGCATTTTATACAGAATCTAATTTTCCTCATTATATAGTGGTATTATAACACAAATGTTTTAAAAAATTATATTTTCAGTCAAAATAATATTGCCTTTGATAGTCTGTGGTAACCCAAGGCTAAAATTTAGAATTCATCTCAGAATCTTGAACAAATATAATTTCCACATAATATTCTTAATAAAAAATTGCTTTTGTCATTTTAGGATCACAGTATTGCACAAGTCCAGAGGGTTCGATTCACTTTTTATGATGTGTGAATAGCAGCTCCTGAAGTAGAACTATCTGGGACCACACAGTGAAGAGACCTTGAACTCTCAAAACTACTGTGGAAATGAACTACATGGCCAGTTAAGAACAGATTCATACACTTTAATAATTAGATGAACAAGTAGGTATATGAGATGTACAAAGCAGTCAGGAAAATAATATAGCCTGGATAAACACACGCACACGCACACACACACACACACATCCCTTCTAGAAGGGTACATCAGTACTCCACCAACTTCTTTGGACATAATCCTTCTGTAAATCTTCTTATAACATCCATAGACACAAAAGACTTGTACTTCTCCAATTTTTACTCCTAATATCAAAACATTTGTACTCCTCTAAGGAAAAAAGATAATTTGTATCTTACCATGAATAAGTTATTTTTGTTGTTGTGGCATGCCAAGATTTTACCATCACTGTACAGTTTTCAATTTATGTATTTCTTGGAGATTTTATGATGAAGACCTATTTTATGGTCTGAAAACGTGCTTGGCACTTGGTATCTTCCATATTTGTCATCATTGAAACCTATCCTATTCACTGTTTCAAGGAGAATGGAAGGTGCACAGAGCAGAACTGGATCCCATTTTCCGTAAGGAAGAAACCCTACAGAAGCTGCTGACCTCCACTGATTCACGGATGTGTGCTGGCGAATTAATGATGGTTGTTTTAAGCCACTGACTTTCTGGATAGTTTGTTTCATAATATTATTGTGGTAATAGCTTATTGTCACATCATTCTATCTTCTTTAAGCCCTTTTAATTTTGTGTTTTCTGCCTCTCACAGTTAAACTATCCTTAAGTAAAACGTTGCACACAATATGTATTACCTTTTTAAGAACTTATTTTTCTTCTTCTTAACTCAGTGGCAGAGGCTTCTAAATTGCAGCAACAATCCTCAGCTGCCTTGGCAGACAAGAAGAGTGTGATGAAAGGGTGATCCCTACATGAACTTTATTTATAAGGAGCACACAGCTTCTGATAGCATCTCATCTACTATTTTAAATGCTAATAATCATAAAGTGCATCTTTAACAATTTTGACTTGTTAAAGAAAACCTATTTGATTTTGTTCGTACGATTGTCTCCTTGAGGAAAATAGTGTCATATACACTTTACAATTTATGAAATCATTTATACAAAAGCTATTATGTGATCAAGGAATATGGTATTTTGAGATATATAAGCTTGGGTCGAAATGCCTCAAACTGGCCAAATAACCTTAGAGTTATTATTAAGGTATTCAGAGGCTTAATTGCTTTGTCAGAAAAACAGAAATATTAATTAAATATAGTTTTTGTAGTTTTGTTGTGGATATAATGTTATCTGATAGGTTTTAATATTAAACAAATGTGTTGAACAAAGGAAGACAATCGTCAACCATTATGAATATTTCCATGTAGTTGTTTCTTTTTCAATTCCCAATGTTAATGGTATGCAAACATCATAACAAAGATCACTGAAATTCTCCTTTTCCTTTCCTGAAAAATGTTGTCATACCTCAGAGGTCACTCTGTAAACTTTCTCCTTCGTCCATATACCTTTTCCCCAATGATTTTTCCATCCAGTCTTTTTACTCTCCTCTTCTAGCTCACAAAGCACAAAAGATCCTCTAAAAATAGACTAGGACTTCTTGAGATAACGTGGGAAGGAGAAATATGAAACAAAATCCTGTAACAATGTAGGAGGGAAGAAAGGTTGGCAATATTTTAAAAAGTGTTATCTTATACATAAAATATCAATATAGACATAGTTATCTAAATATCAATATAGACATAGTTATCTAATTTCTATAACTATATCTATACCTATATCATCTATTGTCTATGTCACATAATGTGGTACATCTTTGAAGCTCAAGAAATGTCAATACTCTACTATTATTTTATTTGATTCCCAACAGCTCTTTGAGTACAAGAGATGGGAAAAATATTATAAATATTTCTTAATAAAGAAGACAACAAATTTAGAAAGGTTGAGTAAAATGCCCATGACCATATGGCTAAAAAATGATGAAAACTAATTATGAACAATAGGGAAAAGCCTAAGGAATATGTATGTGTATGTGATGTATGTGCATGTTTCCATCTCAATATTCAATATTTAATGTATCCAATATTCTAACTAAAGAAAGACTTTAAGACCTTAAGAGTTATTCTTTGATATTTTTTAAAATTAAAGCATAATTTATATGAAGCCTTATTCAGAAATCTTTAGTGTCCAACTCAATGTACGTCAAGATGAGGTATGCATACACTAGGAAAACTCTATCAAGATCAAATTACAGAATATTTCCAGCACTCCAGAATGCAACTTAATATTTCTCCTCAATAATATTCCCTATTTTGATTTTCACATGCATAAAATATTTCTGTCTATGCTAAAATTTAATATAAATAAATGTATGCAGGTTCTACTCTGGTATCTTGACTTCATTCTCCCTACATTATGTCTGTGAAATTCATCCATTTCATTCCATGTATCTGTTCTTTCATTTTCATTGTCCTATTCATTGTATGAATAAACTAATTTGTTTCATTATTATCCTTTTGAAGTCATAGAAATTAATCCTAATTTGAGGCAATTATGAATATTATTGTATGTGTTTTGACATATGTAGGCCTTCATTTTTCTTGGGTATATGCCAAGAATGGCATTGCCAGGCACTATCATATATGTATAATTAATTTTATTTAATAATGACAAATGTTTCTCAAAAATATTTATTAATTTGCAATGTCACAAATAATATGAGTTGCAGTTGCATAACATCTTTGCCAAATATTAGTAATATCAGTCTTTTGATTTTAGCCATTCTGGTGAGTGTGTAATACCACCTAATTATGGTTTCAGTTTATATTTCTTTGATGAACAATGATGCTAAGTACACTTCATATATTTCAGACATTTTGATGACTCATGCAAACTATGCCGATTCAAAACTTAGTTGTGTTAAAACTTGATTGTCTTTTTCTTATTTTTTGAAGTCCTTTTCGTAATTTAGATACATATCTTTTGGAAACTTTATGTATGACAAAATTTTTCACTACATTATGACTTTCATATTTCATTTTCTTAATGATTTTTTTGATGAACAAGTTATCAATTTAAATAAACTCCAATTGATCTTTCTTATATGATTAATGCATTTTTTTAACTTAGGATATTAAAGTTAGTGAACAAGTATAATAATTTCTACTTACTATGTATTATGTATGTGTTATATTTATATATGAAAATGATTTAATATCTATGAGTATATTTTTGTCTTAATATACAAATATATACACATAAACACACAAAGATGAAATACTCTTTATTGTATAAATTGTGTGGAAGGGGAAGAGAAAGCAAGGTACAGCTTGAATTTGCTTGAAAACAGTTTGTTCCTTGTGAGGTTAAATTATTTTTTATTGTGTGCAAATTACTATTCTCTACTTCTTATAGAGAAAAAATTTGTTTAAGCTAAGCTGAAATATTTTTTTAAACTTAGTTTAATTTATGTCAAATGCAAATTGGTAAGAGTTAAATTTATAGTTTTATTTTATTTTTTAGTAATATAGAGACATTCCTAAAAATGGTAATTATAATTAATCATGAAACATAGAACACAACTAGAAATAGTGGCTAAATAAGAAAAAAAAAGAGGAAAAGAAAAATGTCTTGATAAAATGTCATTACAAATCAGCATCAAATTAAAGTCTTCACAATATTATATTCTTTTTATCTTTTGTTTCAATAGAGTGAAATAAGATTAAATCAGACTTTGAACTCAGAAAGAAAACTAAGCAGCTTAATTAGAACACTTGATTTCTTGTTAATTCCATTCATATTTGAAATATCATTAAACTATGTTTCTCAGGCAAGAAAGGAACATTTGAGTTATTATTATACATTAATGTTATAATACTTGAATAAGCAAAATAAATTATATTTTTGTTATAGTTTAGCTTCTTAATGGCTAAATAAATGGAATTAGAAAGAAATTAATACTGAGACATTTATTTCTGTCTAAAATTTATTTTAAATGTAGTAAATAACTGATGCTATATGGAGAGGAAAAGAAAAAATAAATTTGCAGTATTGTGCCCCAAATTACAAGGTGACAGATGTTTTCATATTTTATAGATGTAGAGAGATTATTTGATGATTTTTTTTCAGTTTTTAAGTAGTCTGTGAGTCTTAATTACATGAGCACCAAGAGCAATTCAAATCTCTAGTGTAATTCTGAAATTTTCGACAGTAAATAAGAAACGATCTAAAATCTCTTCATAAATACAGACTTTTGTTGATATTTATTGACATATGGCAGTCTTTAACTCTGATTTCTTTCATTTCCTTTTTTCTTTTTTTAAGATTTTATTTATTATTCATGAGACACACACAGAGAGAGGCAGAAACATAGGCAGAGGGAGAAGCAGGGTTCCTGTAGGGAACCTGGTGCAGGACTGGATCCCTGACCCTGGGATCATGCCCTGAGCTGAAAGCAGAGGCTCAACTGCTGAGCCACCCAGGTGTCCCTAACTCTGATTTCTGAATATAAAAGAGATGGAAAGATTCTTAAAAATTATTTGGTGGTAAACATCAATCATTGTTTAATTTGGGACTTAGATTATTGAACAACTCTCGACATAGAATAATTCTTAGTCTTTTAGGATGTAAATTTTCTGATTGTGCTTCTTAGGAAATATATATTTCATTCCTAGGAAGCAAAATATATATATATATATATATATATATATATATATATATATGTATATATATCTGGAGTTCTCTCTCCAAACTTAAATCCAGAGGAAAGGTCATGAGAGACACAGTGAACTCAGGTATCTCTTCTTCTTATAAAAGCACCAATCCTATCAGATTAGAGCCTTACCCTTATGATCACATTTGAGCTCAATTACCTCATTGTATTCCTTATCACCAAATACAATCACAGCTATCTATTAGCCAAGGAAAAAGGCTGTACTGGAAATCAATCCTGTTGGAACCTTGATCTTAGACCTCTAGATTCCAGAACTATGAAAAAAATGTGTATTTGTGTTATTTATACCATTCTGTGGTATTGTTATGTCAGCCTAAGCAGGCTAATATAGGACTTATCCAGTTGACTTTAAAATAATCTTTATCAAAACTTCTTATGCTCAAAATGCAAACTTAAAAATGAAGATATCTGACACAAATAAGTTTGCATCGTATTTACAATTGATACTAGTGCAATATCTTCATTATTTTGTATTTGTATTAGGTGAAAGAACCTTTTTCTATATGCATGCTATAACAATCAAGAATCATCTCCAGTGAAATCTGTCATTGTTCATAAATACTCCTAATATATAGGCATCTGTGCCTCTATTTATGCAATAGATGACCCTGGAAGTGTCTTCATCATTATTTCCACATATCACATTTTTATCCATTTTGAAATCCCATTTTTCCAAGCCCATACAAATATCCATATGTTCCATGACAATTTTTTTACAACTTTTGATTACATCAGTTTATATTGATTTTTTTTTACCCTTTGGATTTCCAAGGATTTAGTTGAGTCACTATTAAGTTTTAAAACTGCCATTTAGTATAATCCTTTCTACCACATACATAAAAAACAATTCTATATAATGTTAATTTTTTTTTTCCTGGAAAAATAGTTAAAAGCACCATCTTTGGCTTCAAACAGATCTGAGATCAAATATCTGCTCTTCTAATTATCATGTTTGTGCCCCTTAAATAAGCCATTTAGTTAATACTCAGTATGCTTATTTATAAAATAAGTGTAGTTCTACTCATCTCAACTGTTTTTTGAGAGAAACATGAGCTGATAAACACAAAGCATTTTCCTGGCATAGAATAGGCACTCAAAATCTATGAACTATTAATGCAGGTTTTATGTTATTGTTAATGTTTTTATAATCATTTTCCTATCAATAGATATTTTATTAATACTTATAGAATTGAAATGAATAAATAATTAAGGCTAAATAACTATTTTAAAAGTACTATATCAAAGGTATTATACACAAATACATACTGAAAGCTATTAAAAAGTAATGAATATTGTTTACATCTCTCTATCTCTAGCAAATTTTCAAATGAGGCAGATATCACATATATTTTAAAGTATGAAGAACGGAGTGTATTAAATTTTATATATCATGTAGAAACAAAATTTTGAAGTTCAAATGTGAGAGGGAGAATTTCTGTTTGGGGAATATATTAGTCTATGGATTATATTTGAGCAATACTCGGTGGAGTTACAATAATTTCAAAAGTTTGAAATGAGTTATATTAATTCCAGGTGGAGGAAAATGCTTTTGGCAAAGGCACAGGGTTCTTGTAAAGTGGTATGTTGAATGATCTGTCTTCTTTGCATTAGGCTGTGCAGAAAAAAAAACAGAATGGTAAAATCAGAAAATAAAATTTGGCAGAAGTTGAGGTCAGCCTTGAATGCCTGACCTAGGTCCTATTCTGATTTTGGCAGATCATCATGGAGAAATTGTGCATTACCAGTAGCAGTCCATTAGAAGGCGTGGGGTTGTGACCAATGCAGGAAAGAGAGAAGTGGTACTTTAGGGAGCTGTTTCCATGGTCTAAGGTGATGGGTGTGAAGAGCTGGTCTATGTTAATGAGAGGAAGATCAATATTGAAAGATCAATATTTTGCCAAGAATGTATATAAAAAAGAAGATAGGATGAGTTTTTTGAGAAAGCCTTTCACTTTGCTTGGAATTGTGCAGACGCTTTCTCCTTACCAGTTACATGCATGGAGACCAATTTAGAAAGATTATGGAAAACCTTAAGGAGGGCTCAAAATGAATAATTACATTTTTGAAAATTACCACCTTGAGATAAAGTTAAAGGACATAAACTTATTTATTAAGGTCTAATAGAAATAAAAAGCTATTTAAAATATTATTTTACTTGTGTATGAAATAAGTATTAATGGATCATACGGTGCATACCCAAAACAATGAAGACAATTTTTGGCCCATCTGATGAGACCTACATTCACCATGACTTTACTGATAAATTGAACATCCTAATGGTGTTTTCATTTTTTTCCTTTTTTTGAAATTTTGGATGTTAAAGGATACACATGCAAAGTGTGCCTATGAGAAAAAAAAAACTATACTAATTCCCTCTCCTGTCAGTACATATACTGATCTAAAAAAAAAAAGGATAGTTAAATGAAATTTTTACAGTCCAAAGAAATTTTGTACACTTTCAAAATGTTAAGATTTATTTCTTGCTCACCTTTAGGTACATATCAATAAAGACTATAAACATAATCTCTTTTTTACACAATTATTTGCTTCAAAATCATAATTTTGAATTTGATATTCACTTAAGGAATAAAACAGTATAGGGTAACAGCTTGCCAGCACAAAAGTGTATTATTTCAATCATCTTAAGAAGCGATATTCTCATGGGGTTGATTTCAACCAGGAAGCACTCAGCAATGGGGCAAAGAGACTGGCTAAATTTAATAAGGCTGACAGGTTCTGACTTATTATCTGCCCCACTCAGGGATAGCAATCTCTTTCAAGGGATGTAAACAAGAAACCCAAGAATAAGTGTTTAGCTGAATCATCATTTTTATTCTGAGTATTACATTCTAAAACAGAGGTTTTTGTATGGGTTTGGGGAATGAAATCAGGAACAGCATTATTTCTTCATGCACAAATAAATAAGTAATTCATAAGAAAGACATGCAAGAAAATATCAATTTAGTACAGCCTATATAGTGATTTTTTTTTCCCATTAGCATTTTAAGCTTTAAAAAATTCTGTTCCTTTACTTCCATTAAACACTGAAACCGGTCCACTGTTGGCTGAATAATAAAACTCACGGGCTGTGGAAATTGACTTTGAAAAAAAGAATGTTTTATAGTCTTGACCTTTGATCTTTGCAAAATCTGAAAAGTTTGCCATGTATTGAGATGGAAGCAAGTTTTATTAGGAAATGAAAATAATCTCTTTTATTAAAACAACAACAACAAACTAACTGGGAAGTGCAGCTAATTCAAAGCTACTGCAAAGCAAGCCCTTAGGGTGAGAGGCAGATAAGAGGAAACCACACCTTCGTTTGTTTCCTTCTCTGCAATAGAAACTATAAATGTTTCCACTGAGACAATAACTGCACAGCTAATAAGGAACCTGGAATGTGCATAAAATCATCACAGAAGTGAATGGCATTCAACTACCATAAACTGAGTAATTGTCTATGTACGTTTATAATCAAATTTGCTAACTTTCCAGGTAGTTCAATTAAACTGTACCTCATTAATTCCTTCGAGAATAAAAAAAAAAAGCCATCTTGCAAAATTTTAAATGAACTCAATCAAATCAGCTCAAAAAACACACTGAAATTGAACTATCTAAAGAATTGACCTTGAAAAGCCTCTGTGTGCCATCGTAATGTTTTTAAATTAAATTATCCCTTCTAATTATTTACTTGCTGTTTAATTCCCTTACATTTTCTTTCATTTCCAACCTTTAGCTCACCTTTGCCACAGAATTTTCTAAAGGCAAGGGAAGAAAAAAACAAGGGGGGGAGATACTTTCATCATTATGATGTACTGTTGATTCTGTATCTAAAGTCATTGTAATTCTGGAAGTTGTTCTAAGGTTCAATGGATGTTTGCCAGAATTTTAGTCTGTGAGAGCTAAGTACTCTTGTTATATGGAGTGAGCAACACTACCTGCATGGAAATAAGTTTATGCTCTTTACCTACCTAAAGCTAAAATCTGGAAGGAAAAGTAAAAGCTCCTACCATGCATGCCAATAGTCCCTGTCTGCATCCCTCAACTCCAGGTGTGAGTAGCATGGTGCCTGCATAGAATACAGGGTAAATACTTGCTGAATGAATTGAATGAATAAATATACATGCCTGAAATAATGAGAAAGATTTCCATAAGCTACCCTCAAAAAATAGATTTTTTACTTTTTGGTAATGCTGTGAAGATACAAGCAGAAGCAATCTCTTACCTCAATCCCTTCCTTTGTTAGATCTTTGCTACAATACTATATAATATTTCAAGGTGGAGAGAGAGAGAGAGAGAGAGAGAGAGAGAGAACACCATCTGCCCCTCCAAATTAACTTTTAACAGCTTTTAAGTAACTAATAGAATTGTTTTTGATCTGTTGTGCAAAATAATTGCTAACCTAGCTAGGAAAAGAATAAGTAAAAATGACTACAATGCAGTTCAAATATACTACATAAATGCATGTTTTCTGACAGTGTTTGACACGCATACTAGTCTTGGTTATTTAAAACCAGAAATGGATAGAACTGCTTATAGGTGCCTGATACTGTCTTGTTTCATCAGAAATCAATTTTTTAAGAGCAAGTTTCCTCTTTCATTCCTTCGGCAACGTGCCCCTCCTCATATATTCAGTTATGCTACATTGCTTGGGGCTGTGCTTCTATGAATCCTTAACATGTTTCTGCTGCCCTCTCTGCTTGTGATTACCCCCATTTCAGTTCACTTTACAGCAACAGTTGGGTATCCTGCTGTCTTCTATTTTCTGCACATGTGCAGCTCAGTAGAGCTGTGCTATGATGAATATTGTTTCAATGTCGCCAGACCAGTTATATTAAAAGACTGTATTTCTGTGGCTGTGTTTCTATCACTTCTGTTCAGTAGTGCTCAGAGGTAGGTTGATGAAACAGACTGTGAAGCCATATATTTTATGGACTCTAAGAAGCTTCCGGAATGCTCAAGCCCTGCTTAGGGTGCACTGTCTTACTTGAAGTCCAGAGCTTCAGAATTACCTTGGAAGTCACTCCTCAGCTGGCCCCTAGCAGGACTCCCCATCTGTGACTAGTTTAAATCTATCCCTTGAGTTCCTACAAACACATTCTCCCTCTATATTAACCAGACAACTCTTGGGATACCAAGAGGATGAAACTATGGGTTATCCATTCAAGTGTGCCTTCTATACTGTCTGGCAGAAAGTAGGAATACATAAATACATTTATGAATTAAACAGGAACGATATTATAAACTGAGAAATGGGACAAAACTTTTGGCAATATTAAAGTAATTCTGCTGTTGCTATTTCTACTACTTTCTTTCCTTTTCTTTTCTTTTTTTTAAAGATTTTATTTATTCATAGAGACACAGCTAGAGAGAGAGGCAGAGACACAGGCAGAGGGAGGAGCAGGCTCCATGCAGGGAGCCTGATGTGGGACTCGATCCCGGGTCTCCAGGATCATGCCCTGAGCTGCAGGCGGCGCTAAACCGCTGCGCCACCGGGGCTGCCCTACTACTTTCTTTCCCAGTCTTTCCAGGATCAACAGCTGCCATGCTGAAAAGATTTTACTTCCTCTAGGAAGAAAGTACCCAAAAGAACCAGAGGAAAAAAAGAAGTCACTGAGTATCTTAATACATTTTGTAAAGTTCTAAAAGCAGGGATAGATATCTAATAAGTCTGGTGATATGCGTTTTCTTTTTTTTTTTTTTTTCTATTTATATATTAATTTCTATTGGTGTTCAATTTACCAACATACAGAATAACACCCAGTGCTATGCCGTCAAGTGTAAAACCTCAGTGCCCCGTCACACATCACCCCCACCCCCCACGTCCTCCCCTCCCACACCCTAGTTCATTTCCCAGAGTTAGAAGTCTTTATGGTCTGTTCTCCCTTTATGATATTTCTCAACATTCTTCTCCTCCCTTTTATTCCCTTTCGCAATTATTCATATTCCCAATGAATGAGAACATACACGGTTTGTCCTTCTCGGGTTACTGTGGCAAGTTCAAAAGGGTGTTGCTGCGTTCTCCTTCTGGGATTTGATGGAATTTGTCTCACATTTAAGTTCTTTCAATCCATTTTGAGTTTATCTTTGTGTATGGTGCAAGAGATTGGTCCTGTTTCATTCTTCTGCATGTGGATGTCCCAATTTTCCACGCACCATTTATTGAGAGATGTCTTTCTTCTAGTGGATCGTCTTTCCTCTTTATATATAATTAGTTGAGCATAAAGTTCAGAGTCCAATTCTGGGTTCTCTGTTCTGTTCATTGATTCTTATGTCGTTTTTGTGCCAGTACCACCCATGTCTTGATGAACACAGCTTTGTAGTACACCTGGAAATTGGCTTTGTGATGCCCCAGATTGGTTTTTTTTTTTAAAATTCCCCTGCTGTTTGGGGTTTTTCTGATCACACAAATTCTTAAAGTTAATTTGTTCTAAGTCTCAGAAGAACAGTCCATGGTATTTTGGATAGGGATTGCATTATACGTGTAATTTGCCCTGGGTAACATTTACATTTTACATATTAATTTGCCAATCCCATGAGATGGTATATTTTTAATCTCTTTGTGTTTCTCAATTTCTTTCAGAAGTGTCTGTAGTTTTTAGGGTATATTTTGGTGGACCCATTTGAATGGTAAATGGTTCTCCAACCTTTTATTTTCGGTTGTAGGTGTTCTTCTGTCGTAAAATGAGTTCTTGTAGACAGCAAATAGATGGGTCCTGTTTTTTTTTCCAGTCTTGAAACTCTGCGCCTTTTGATGACAGCTGGACGGGACAGTGATACTCCCCCGTGTTAATACAACTTGTTTTTGGCACTCTGCAACTGAGATTTTCAAAAGAAAATTTTTACAATCAAAATTGAGCTGTTCTTCTTGTTTAATACATAAGTTAAGAATCTAATGGACTCGTAGTATAATGTATGTTTTAATAAAAACATGTGTGTATGCATATCTGTGTGTATGTGTGTGTTATATTTTAAGGGTGTGGGGGGTATATGTTGATTGCATAAGATCTCGTTTGTCAACAAAAAGACATAATCTAGTAGATCCCTACAAAGATCACATAGAAGAAAGCACAAGGAGGACCACAGTATCATCAATAAAGGCTTCCCACTAGTGGATCAACAGAGGAGTTACAAGAGAGGAAAAGTGTGTTTGTTCAGAAAGTGTGTGGTGTACCCTTTTCTGTAACTTCTGATGACCCTGTGAGATACAACAAATTGTTATAAAATGTCCCATGTGTCAAAAAAAAAAGAAAGAAAGAAAAAGAGAAAGAAAAGAAAGAAAGAAAGAAAGAAAGAGAAAGAAAAAGAAAGAGAAAAGAAGAAAAGAAAAGAAAGAAAAGAAAAGAAAAAAAGAAAAGAAAGAAAAGAAAAGAAAAGAAAAGAAAAGAAAAGAAAAGAAAAGAAAAGAAAAGAAAAGAAATCAAGGAAATCTAAGAGTGGACCAGTGGAACTAGAGACACATTATGTCTCATGATGAGGAAGAGTAACCTCAGTGTCCTGGTATTCTATATAAAATAACTTGCTTATAATCATAAAGAAATGTCAATGTCATGAATGTTTGAGGGAGTTAAGGAACCTGTGGCAGCTAAGCAGTGGGTGATATGGGTATATATCCTGAAAAGGTGACAACAGACGCCACTCCAAACCAAAGGTTGATAAAGTAGGAAAATCTGAGTTACCTTCTTAGTTTTGCCCATGTGATTCTTCTTTTTTTTTTTTTTCCATGTGATTCTTCTTATGCCCTCACCATCATTTAGATTACCCCACATCCCACTCCCATCTGTTTTTATCACAACTAGGGAATAAGAAGAACAGATGAAGAAGAGAAACGTGAATTTACTGAGAAATTCTGATTTGGATTGAAAAAAAAAGTAAATTGAAGGTTGACAGTTATATGATTAGATTCAGTTAGAAAAAGACAATTTTAGTTTTCTATGCACAATTAGGTGGAATTCATAGTACCACAAAAGTTTCCATCTAAAGTAGAGAATCAAAATGATATAGACAAAGTTATGACTTTCTTATCAGTGCTTAGGTAAATCTTTAATCCTCCTCCGAATCCTTTTTACTCCAGGATGAATTTCTTTATTACAGCCTTTCCTCTCTTTCTCCCTGCTCCCACCAAGCCTGTGATTTTGTCTTTGTATAACAGAAGTTGTCACTAGTCCTTATATGGAAGTTGACTCCTCTTTCTTCCTTCTGATCACTAATAATTGAATTGAATCACATCTTATATTTTCAGCATTTACTCTTAAAACAAGACACCCATTTGAATTAAATGTTAAAAGAATGAAAATTTACCCAGGAATTATACTTTCAAGCTTTGGATGGATTGCCATAATGCAAGTGTGCAATTTTACCAATTACTAGCTCGTTTCCTCTGTTATCTCCTTTTTTTCTCTCAGTATATCCTGTGTGCGTGTGTGTGTGATATGCATATTTCTAAACATAAAACAGTAGTTTTGGGGATCCCTGGGTGGCTTAGTGGTTTAGCGCCTGCCTTCAGCCCAGGGTGTGATCCTGGACCTGGGATCAAGTCCCACATAGGGCTCCCTCCAGGGAGCCTGCTACTCTCACTCTCTGTGTCTCTGCCCTCCCCCCCACATGTCTCTCATGAATAAATAAATAAAGTCTTTTAAAGAAAAGTAGTTTTAGGCATCATTACCCTTTATCCTTTCAATGTTTTAATTTGCATTTATTAAGAATATTTATGCAAGAATATTTTTCTTTAAAAACCTCAGCTCAGTAAAATTAATACATTTATGAAATTTAGCAGTAATACAATACTTTATTGTAACCCAGAGTCTGACTCCAGTTAATGCAATTGTGCCAATAATGTCCCGTGTAGGACTATTTTCCATATAGGATTCTGGCCAGGTCATGTAATGAGTAAAGCTTGTGCATCTCTCCAGACTTCTTTAATCCAGGACATTTCCTCAGCCTTTCTTTGACTTTCATGACATTGAGATTTCTTGAAGAATGCAAGCCAGTTATTTTATAGACTATCAGTTTGCATTTGTCTGATGTTTCCTCATGATTAGATTCAAGTTCTGCATTTTTGGCTGGCACACTTTTTAAGTGATGCTGTGTCCTTTTCAGGACATCACAATGGATGACTAGCAGGCTCCTTTGCAGCTTACTGGTAATAAATCACTTGGTTAAAATGTTGTCTATTTTACCTATTTCGTAATTACTACTTTTCTTTTTGTAATTAATAAGGAATTTGAGGAGAGGTCCTATGAAAATATGTAAATATCCTGTCCCTCGTCAAATGTTCGCCTACTGACTAAGCATTATTTATGATGCTTGCCGGAATCAATTCATCCCATGTTGGTTGTAAAGGTAATTTCTAATTATATTCTTTCTTCTCTGTATATTAGTTGATACTATGCTGAAATGAAGTATTCTTATTATTTATTCTTTTATTTATTTATATATTTATGCACACATTGGTGTATGTATGCATGTATTTATTTTCAATACAGGCACAAAGATTCCTACTCTATTCAAAAGGAACACTAAAACCTTTTTATATTTTGACAATACATTGTACCAGTTTGGCTAGTTGGCATCCTGTTGACATGTCCCCATTGTTATTTTTAAGCAGTTCCTTACATTCTGGCCCAGCTAGATGTCTTAGTTTCATTATTAAGCTTTGAGACCAGAATCAGTCATTTTCCCAAAGTTTCTAGTGTCTTTTAATAGTTAATGGTACTTAGAAGCCATATGAGTGATAAATAGCTGCCTAAATAGTTTCCTCAAAATTCAGTGTTAAAACAATTTTAAACATTTATGTCTCTCATAGTTGCTGTGGATCAGGGATTGAGGAGTACGGGGCTGAGTGTTTTTGGCTAGGGTTTCTCACAAGTTTTTTTGGTCATTTGTCCGCTGGGCCTGCACCGATCTGAAGGTTCAACTGGGGTTGAAGCAGTCACGGGGATTAGTCATGTGCCTGGCCTGTTGATATTGTTGTTTGATAAAGACCTTAGCATGCTATCCAATATGGCCATCTCCCCAGGATAGCTTGCATGTTTGCATGATAGTGTGGCTGGCTTTCCCCTCTGAGGGCATGTTCTAAGAAAAACAATACAGACATGTTAATATATCTTTTATAGCCTAACCTTAATAATCATAAATCATCACACCTGGTATTTCTTAGCCTTCCAAGCCCTGATTCAGTGTAAGAAGGAAATACACTAGGGTAATGATGTGAGATGGTAAGGTCATAGGGTAAATCTCAGATGCTGATTACAACAGAAATCAAGAATCCATCAAAACAGTATGGTACTGATACCAAACTAAATACATAACACAATGGACCAGGATAGAAAGCCCAGAAATAAATCCACAACTGTCAATTAATCTATGACAAAAGAGTCAAGCGTATGCAATGGGAAACAGACAATCTTTTCAACAAATGGTGTGGGGAAAACTGGACAGCTACATGCAAAATAATGAAATGAGACCACTTTCTTATACCATACACAAAAATAAACTCAAAATGGTTTAAAGACCTAAATGTGAAAGCCAAAGCCATAAAACTCCTAAAAGAAAACATAGTAATATTTTGAACATTGGCCTGAGAAACATATTTATGAATTTATCTCTTGGGCAAGGGAAAGAAAGCAAAAATAAACTATTGAGATGATAGAAAAATAAAAAAAAAGCTTTTGCACAGCAAAGGAAACCACCAACAAAACAAAAGGGCAAGCTAGCGAATGGGAGAAGATATTTGCAAGTGATATATCTGATAAGAAGTTAATACCCAACATTTATAAAGAACTTACACAACTAAATGCCAAAACAAGAACTGAACAAATAAACAAAGAATCTGATTAAAATTGGGCAGGGGACCTGAATATTGCTTTTCCAAAGAAGATATACAGACACATCAAAAGATGCTCAACCTAACAATCATCAGGGAAATGAATTTAAAACCACAATGAGGGGATCCCTGGGTGCTCAGTGGTTTAGCGCCTGCCTTCAGCCCAGGGTGTAATCCTGGAGTCCTGGGATCGAGTCCCGTGTCGGGCTCCCTGCATGGAGCCTGCTTCTCCCTCTGCATGTGTCTCTGCCTTTCTCTGTGTGTGTGTCTCTCATGAATAAATAAATAAAATCTTTTAAAAAAATAAATAAAACCACAATGATATCATCTTACACCAGTTAGAAGGTTAGTAACAAAAACAAGAAATAAGTGTTGGTGAGAATGTGGAAGAAAGAGAATTCTCATGTATTTTTAGTGGGAATATAAATTGGTGCAACCACTGTGGAAAATGGTATGGAGATTCCTCAAAAAGTTAAACACAGGAATACCTATGACCTATGAATTCAAGTACAGGGTATCTACCCAAAGAAAATGAAAACACTAATTTGAAAATACGTATAGATCCCAATGTACATTGCAGCATTATTTACAAAAGTTAAAATATGGAAGCAACCAAAGTATCCATCATAAGATGAATGGATAAAGAAGATGTGGTATGTATACACACATACACACACACAAACATTGCATATCTATGTGTACATCATATATATATATGATACATATTTAAATACATATATAATGTAATATTACCCAGCCATAAAAAAGAATAACCTTGCCATTTATGAAAACCTAGATGAACCTAGAGGGTATTATGCTAAGTGAAATAAGTTAGATAGAGAAAGACAAATGCTATATGAATTCACTATATGTGAAATCTAAAAAAAACCAAAACAAAATAACAAACAAAAACAACAGACAGACTCTTTTAATAAAGAGTACAAACTGGTGGTTGCCAGAGGGAAGGTGGGTAGAAGGACGGGTAAAATAAATAAAGGGGATTAAGAAATACAAACTATTTTTAAAATAAATAAATAAGTCACAGAGATTAAAAGTACATCATAAGGAATATAGTAAAAAATATTGCAATAGCATAGCATGATGATAGATGGTGACCTTTGTAAAAAAAAGTAGATATGTGTTTATTTTTCTTGCTTTCCCTTCTTTTTTAAACAAAAGTTTATATATGTACAAACATACAGTTTTTTTAACTTACTAATAAATATATCGTGAAATATATTCCATATCAATGAATAGAGAGTTTTCTTTTTGTGTGCCTACGTAATACCCTTTTCCTATGTGGAAGGACTTTTCTATAGCCTTGATAATCTCAGATTCAGTCCTCTTTATTTTACCCATCTTTCCACTCTCTGGAAGCGACCAGTTTTTTCTCTTTATTTAAGAGATTTATTTAAGGATTTTTTGTTTGTTATTTTGTCCTAAAACCCATTCAAAATTTTCCCACTAATTATTTTAATACTGTCTTTCTGTTGCTTTTTTTGGGGGGGAGTGGGGGTAAGGATTTAAATTCAAGAGAATCAAATATGAGTGTCCACTACTAATGTCCATTGCAAATACTTCTATCATATATAAAATATATGTTTCTAGACTTCAATTTCATGGCTTGTAAAAATCCCCAAAATATCACCTTAATTTCAGAAAATTCTTCATACTTTCTGTTTTTCTCTAGACTTCTTTGCCAAGCTTATAGGGAAACTACTTCAGCTTTGCCCTAATCATTCCTCCCATTCTCCTCACATCGAGTTTTATGTTATTAGAATAGACTTTAGTAGATCACTCTGTATTATCCTATTATGTTTCTTCTCTCTCATATTTTTTCCTCCTTTTCTTCTTCTTTTCTTTCTTATGCCGATTAGTTTTCCCCGAATCCCAGTCTTTGGGGGCACTTGCACCCAAGCACTGCATTCCCTATTCTAAGAGGAATTCAGGTGGTATCTGCTAATATGATAGATTTCCTTTAGGTGCATTTGTTCCTTAAATACATTATGTTCAGCTACAATAGACAGAAACTACAGGAGACCAGCTGCTCATGGTAGCTAGAACTTAACTGTGTGGTGGTTCCAACATTATCCCAAGTATATGTCTCCTCATGGTCCACCATGGCTCCTAAAAATCTTACCATCTATGTCCACTTTTCAGTAAGCAGGAAGGAAGATGAGATTAAAAAAGGGATGTGACTTCTATTTAGGACTACTTCCTGGAATTTTCACAGAGCATCTCTGTGACAAAAGTTAGTTATTTAGTCACTACTATATTTTAATGGAAGCTGGGGACTACATCTGCATTCCCAGCAGCCATGTGCCCAGTGAAACATTGGAATTTCTATTACTAAAGTAGTTGAAAAATCTATCAGGATAATACTAGATATGTCTGCTCCAACAAATCATTTTAATTGCCATTGCTGTGTAGGGTAGAAAAAAAAAAAGAAAGCATACATATTTTGATAAAAGAGAAAACCTGAAATAGAAGAAACAATTACATGAACACAAACAAGGAAACCAAGAATATAGAAAATGAAGTAAAGATGCAGAATAAAAGAGATTCATTTCACAATAACTTCCATCCTACTATTAGGGCACAGTAGACAGATGTAGAAATCAATATGGATTCAATCTGGGTATCTGAATATGCTACTTCTAACTTGAAATTTTAGTATTCTGTTGAGAATATTTTCTTTTGTTTTCCTTTTTCTCATTTATTTGAGAAATATATGTTGAATTATTTCTATGAATCAAACAATATGTATCATACTGATAAAATAAAGAGGAAGAAGAAATTCCTTTCTATGAAGCAGTTCTTGATTTAAGGGAGAATCCAGATACACAGGCAGAAAAGTAGATTGGGTTATAGAAAAAAAAAAAGAGATTTTCTTAGACACACTGTAAGATGTTAATTTTTTTAATATTCAGACAAACAGATAATATGAAATAGAATGCCCAAATTGCAAAGTACCTGGCAAGCCACTCTTCTTTGCCCATTAGGAATATGCTGTCTGAAAAATTTGGAAAGTACTACAAAATAAGGAGTGACTTCATTGCTTTGTGCAGGGACCTGAGATTGTCAGAGTTTTCTATGGGAATTGGAATTGTAGGAGTATTATAAAGGAGGGGTGTCAATCAGATTTGAAAGAATCTTCTTTTTTTTCAGATTAGAAAGAATTTTTATCACATTCTAAGAAGCAGGTGATGAAATCTTGAATTATAGTAGTGATTAAAATGATGAAAAGGAGGAGTATAGATTTAAGAAAAATTTAGGAAATACAGGGATGGAGCTAGATAGTACGAGGCTAAACAGAATAAGTCAGAGAAAGACAAATACTACATGCATTTACTTACATGTGGAATTTAAGAAAACAAACAAGCAAATGGAAAAAAAATATTAGAGAGAGAGAGAGAGAGAGAGAGAGGCAAATCAAGAAACCAGAAAGATTTTTTTTTTTTTTGAAACAGATTCTTAACCATAGGGGCAAACATTGTTCCCAGAAGGGAGGTGGGTGAGGAGATGGGTTAAATAGGGGATGGCGATTAAGGAGGGCAACTTGTCATGATGAACGCAGGGTGATGTATGGAATTGTTGAATCACTATATTGTACGCTTGAAACTAATATTACAGTGTATGCTAACTAACTGGAATTAAAATACAAATTTAAAAGACCTGAAAAAAGAACAATTTAGGAGATACGATATGTAAGACTTGATAATTAATTAGAGGTGGTGGATATGGGAAATGGTAAGTCAAAAGGGGCAATGCTGTATTTCAACAGTGAGTGACCAGCTGTATAATAATTCTGAGCATTGGCATGGAAATTATCAGAAATATTGTATTTAATGGATAATATATATATTGTTTTAGAGCTTATTGAAATTAAGGAATTGATATGTGCATTCTGTTAAAGATGTTGAGCATACATTTCTTTTATGACTTGAGAGACTTGAACAAGATTATAGAGTAAATGAAATGAAGCGTTTTAGGAAATCAAAGACAAGAGAAGAGAGAGTACCCTAATGGTGGTGAAAGGTCTGGAGATGACAAAGAGAGATGGGGTCAAGAGTACAAGTGAATGACTGTCTTTAAGAATGAGAAGAGAGAAATCATTCTTAGTACCTGAGTGAAAAGCCAAATTCCAGTTTTATCACTTGTAAAAATTCAGAGTACTCTTTTCTAGCCAGTTTTATAGATGAGAAATCTCAAGATAAAATCCAAAAGTCATACTATTAATTGGCAAACACAGGAATCAGATTTTGTTATGCTAAAACTTCCCCATCCTCTTTTTATTATATGCTATCCATGAAGACATGGCCTGGGAAAAGTTTTAGTTTTTGCCCTTCCAGGATTTCTGTTGAACTGTTTTAACAGCTGAAATCATTTTTTCAACCACCCTCACAGATTCTTCTTGCCACACACACATGAAACATACAAATTGTGTCATCATTATACATAAAAATAATTATATGTAACAACAAAGATGGGGTTTCCTTTTTATTTATGCTCACATGACAGTATTTCTTAGTTCCCCAAGCCAGGACCCAAGCACCTTAAAAGAAGTCTAGGAACTGCAGACCTGAGGTACTCCAGTGTTAAAAAGATGGAGAGATTAGTAAAATTCTGCAAGGAGGTTAAGAACTAAAAGCAGTCAAGAGGTAAGAAGGTGCTTCTTTTCAGGAAGCTAAGTGAGAATAGTATGACAAAGGGGATTAGGGATCGGCTGCGTTAATTGTTTTGCTATGTCAGGTGAAATGAGAGCAGAGATTCACCATGATTTATCAAGGTGAATGGTTATGGTTGTTGTCAATCCTGACAAAAGCAGTATGAGTGCTAGAGCCCAAACTGATCGGAATGAGCTTAAGGAAGCAGAGGAAATGGAGACCTTCAAATATATTCACTTTCAGAGGATCCTTGGTGTAAATGAAGGCATAGAAAATGTGAATGGCAGCTTGAGTAAGAGAGGGATTTGTTTATTAAATTTTTAAAGTGGGAAAATATTAGCACAATTGTGCACAGATAGGAATGATCCAATAGAGAGGGACCAGGTATTGCTGGAGTCACAGGCTGGATATGAGATGGCATGCATAGCTGGATGGGTTAGTCTTACACAAATACAGAGTAAATATATATTAATAAACTGAAGCAGGGGAACAAATTGAAAGGGTAATGGCAGTTTGCTTATGGATTTTATTTTTCTTAGGACTGTTTCCATTTTTTTTAGTAAAATAAGAAATGAGGTCGTACTTTCTATGTGAGAACAGAAGATAACATTCTGGAGATTTCAACAGAAAAAAACAGAATATTTAACAATTGTCTAGGAACATGGTTAAGTGGATAGATAAGAGAAATATAGTATGGATGCTGGGCAACATCATAAGCTCAATCAAGAAGAGTGGTAGTAACTGAAAGTAAGACCAGTTAGCATGGTTACGTGTGCAGATGCCAAGCCAGCAGCTATTTAGCAAGGTTTGGTTTTATATTATGCAAGCATCTGAGGAATGAGAAAGAAGTAACATTATTGAAGTTATAAAATAACAAGATGATTACATGGCTGGGACAGGGAATTTAACTTGAATAAAAAGTGAAGTGAGGAATTATAGCAGGTAAGAGGCCATGAAGAGGGAAAAATAATTATTAAAATATAATTCTCAGAGGGTGTCAAAAGTTATTGGTGTCTTGGTATAAGTTACTGACTGACAGAAGTGGAGTCAGGGTGGGGTGCTTGAATCTGAGACACAGAGAGGCTTTAGTTATTGGTAATGATATGTCTAGAATCTGGCTCAGGAAGTAAGAGGTTGGATAGAGGCAAGACAAGTGGAGGAGAAAAAGAGAAGGAACTGACAGACCAGGGGACTGGAAGGATATCTGTGAGAACTGACATTGCCAAGAACGTGGCAGGAGTAAATTAGAGAGGGTGAAAGTGAAACAGTTAAACTCTTCAGGGAATGATTGAGAATGATTTTGAAGTTGGCAAATGACAGAAGCGAGAAGCTGTATGTATGATGTACTCTTGACCTTGATTCAATGTTGGCTGTTTTTAGGGAGGGGAGAAGCATAATAGTCTGGAAGTAGGAGTGAGGTGCAAGAAGGACACCTACTCTACCTCTAAGCTTAGTGCTCTGAGAATTGGGGACTACATAGGAGCCCAAGTTCTGAGGGGGAGAGCCAAATTAGAGCAAGAAAGCAAAAGGGACTTTTAGGTGAACGGTTGAGGATCAAGGGATTTAGCTGCTAACTCTATGTTTCAGATGATATAATGGAAAAGTTTCAGGAGTTATTGAGGGGTAGGGAAGCGAGTCAAAAAGAGTGCGTGCACTCCAGTCTAAGGGATTAAAATCTAGGCATAGGAAATAATCTATACATCCCAGGATTCTTGTGGTGACTGATTTGACCAGAATAATGACATCATGAAGTCAGCCATGATGGTGTCTAGGCAGTGGTGACAAGGAACCGTGGAGTGCCCATGTGGGGGCAGGAGGGATATCCTCCCGGTGATGGGATAAGGAAGCTTAGGCAGCAGCTGCAGCACACAGCACTCTGAACCACAGCCTGTGACCATGCTTATTCAAATCTGAGTTTAATTTCTAGCAGACGCTGTCAGCCTTCATATCTTAAGAAATGAGAAGTATCAAAAAATATATCAAGAAATATTAAGAATTATCAAGAAATATATCATAGAACGAGGCTGTTATTCTATTTCTAGTAACAAAACAGTACTTAAAAGGGGTAGAAAAAGGTCAAGTAGAGGAAATGTTTTGTATTGTGGTGACATTTTACATGAAATAGACATAGCACATTTTGTAATTTATAATGCACATTTATAATGCACATCTGTTGAAATTTACAAGGCTTTCATTTGAGTCTTACAGAAAACTTTTTTAAGAAGGTAACATTAACAGTTTTATCTCCATTTGAAAAATAAGAAAATAGACTTAGAAAACTAATTAGTTTGCTCAACATCATACCACAAATACACATTAGACCCAAAGATTTCAGCCAGGTTTCCTCTCTTGGTTATGAATTTTCTTACTATTCTACAAGATACAGAGTAAAGGCTTGATCTAGGAAGCCAGTGGTATCACAGATTTGGGGCACTATCAATAACCCTGGGACTAGGTCAGGGTACTTCACACTGTTTCCTAGAGAGAAAAAAAAAACAAAACAAAACAAACAAACAAACAAAAAAACCCCACAAAAACCTGGGAGTTCTTAGGAAGGCAGCTGGAGGTTGACTTCCAGGAAAAGTTTAACAATTATATTGTGGTTACCTCCCTTCTTCTCTTACGCTTGGTATTCTTTCTGTCCAAGATGTTTTCAGCAGTCAAAACTTTGCTTGAATGGTCATCAGGATTCTTCCTCAGTAAAATATTTATTGACCCAGGAATAGGCTATAACCTCTTCTTTAAATCCCCTGGGAGTTGTCGTTCTACATTTATTCCGTCACTTTATTTATATTCCACCTTACACTACAGCCATTTGAGTAATCATCCAAGCACTTACCTGTAAAGTATAGATAGTTATAACTAGTGTAGTTGGAAACCTTTAAAAGAGGAAAATATATATACTTTGCAATGTTATTAGGAATAAATGAAAGGTGAGCAAAAGTGTTTTGTACAATGTAAAATGCTAAGTACATATAAGTTTATATTCTATTGTTAATATTAAGAACACATAGCAGAGCATCATGGTTAGGAATTCAGGCTGTAGCTTGAGACCTGTGTTAAAACCAGCGTCCTCACTTATTTGTTTTATATTCTATTGAACTTCTCTGTGTCACAGAGTTCTCATTTATAAAATAAGGACAATGAAATCTGCTTCAAAAAGTTGCTCATTCATTCTTTCAGCAGTTCTTTATTATGGGTCAAATATTGGCCTAGTGCATATTAAATAAATCGATACTTGTAAAACAGCTATAAAAACATTTGATACCTGGTGAGATCTCAGCAAATGTAAGATATCTGTTTTCCTATTAATATATGGAGAATCCTTGAATATAGATGACACTCAAAACATGGCTATTGAAATTCAAATTAACTGTAATTTAGGAATATGCAAACAGAATTTTAAACTCTCCAGAATAATGAGTCAAATGACCATTGTCTTTACATATGGTCTTATGAGAACCGAATAGATCCAGTCTCTATGAAAATCTCAACAAAAATATATCTGCCATGCCTAATATCTTTACCTTATGTCAGAAACCAATTCTGAATTATACAAAAATACAGGACATTTAATCAAACTTAAAAATATACCATTAATGCATAAACCATGATTCATATGAAATACTTAAATATTAAAGAAAGTCAAAATCCTTTCTGACAGTGTCTGACCTTTATGCTTATCTATTTCTAAAATACATCTTGCCTATCAACCAAAGCTTTAATCACTTTCTCATTTCAGATATTGAAAGAGAGATTCCATTAAATCAAGTAAAGGTCATCTTTCTTTGAAATATAGATTATTCACCTTCACTCTTTAAAGAAGCAGAGATTGGAGAGCAAACTCAAAAGAAGCGCCTTTCTCCCACTCTTCAAAGTAATAAGTAAGCAGCGAAAAGGATTAAGGATGATTATGTTTAGCTCTCAAGAACTGAGTTCCAAACCAGATATGAAATGCAATTCCAGTATCCAAGAGTAGGGTCCATATGTTGAAAAAAAAAGGACATATTCCATTTCCCTGGGCTTCCTTTGAAGCACTTAATGAACTCCATTTGGGTTTAAGCAGTCATAGAAGCAACACAAGATAAGTAGGACTGGGTAATTTATCTGAATTTTTTCCTAAAGAAGTAAACTGTTGTTGGTTAGAATCTAAATTTCTAAAGCAAATGTGTAGCATGCCTTTGCTCTAAAGTCCCCATTTGTTTTACTAAGTAGCTTAGGAACTCCCTAGGGGAAATTTATCTCTAATGGAAATTTAGGTCTTTTAATTCATGCATGTTTCCTTTAAAAAAGAATGATTTCAATTTTCTTAAGAGATCAAAGGTGTTTGCTTTCAATCCTCCCTAGTAATAGTGCTGTTCATTACGTGGTTACCTCCAGATATTTCACAAACATGCGAGTCATTAACCATTAACACATAAATGGCAGAAAAAGTGGTGCACTTTATAAAGTATCTAGCAAGGAGACATGTCCATTAAAAGACTACCATTCCGCAGTGTATTTATATCCTGTCCTTGCATCAAGCTCATTTAATCTATTTTTTTCCCTTAAACTTTGAACCAACTGTTTTTCCTTCTTCTGAGTGCTCACTGTATTTTCTTTCTTACATAGCAGCCTTTTAAATATACTCCCCTGTTCTCTTACTTTTTTATAGAATTTTTTGAATTTTTAATCTTTCCTGAAACAGTTGCTCTTTCCCCTGCAATGCTTAATAAAATGTAAGGCCTCTGAACTCCCAATTATCACTGTCCCTTAATGAATACAAAATGGCCCAATGGCCTCCCTTCCTTGAAGTCTCATCTAAGATTTACCACGTCCTATAGCCGCACTCCTGAGATTGTGTCAGTACTGGGGAGGCTTGACATACAGAATTCTTACTAGATTTGGACCACCAGAACTCACATACATCCAATGTCTGGAATTTAGAAGAATTTGGATGGATTGTTTCTTCATAAGTGGATTAAGTGAAGACAAAAAGTAGACGCTGGTTCAACAATTGGGGGTATGTTGGAGGTCTAGGGTGAAAAGACTAAGAAAGCAGACACCAGTACTAAATTGACCTACTGGTCGATAGTATCTAAATTACAGGTTCAATTATATATGTTTCATTGCTAATTATACTTATTGAAATAAAAATAGTTAAATATATAAAAGCAGTTTTATTTGTAAAAGCACTTCTGGTTATGATAATTTTAAAAAACTTCTTACCAGGTATGCATGAATGGATGTACACAACTCATTTCTTATGTCGAATTTACTTATTAAATTTTATTTGTAGTCAAAGCTGAACTTACTCTACTGCTGTTATAAAATGGTCATGAGCATACAGCTTAAAATAAATGGGCTATTATAATTGTGCAATGTTAACTTCATTTTAAAATATGAAGTTTGCTCCAACTTTCAAGAACAGGATAAGTGGGAGGGTGGCAATATTGCCATTGCAGAATGACTTTGTATAAAATGTGGTATACTAGAAGGATGTAGAAAAGGGAACATTTTTCCATTTCACAGGGCTCAGCAATTCCAAACACGAGAAAATATAATTCTTAGAAAAGAACACTATTAACTCACGGTTCAAAGTCCATTAAAACATAGTCAATTTGCTGTTTTATTATTTACTAGGTTCACATGGGTTTTTTTTTGCATAACTCCTTTGTTAGTATAATGTAAATTAAGTATTTTGCACTGAACGTTATAATTGAGCTATGAAATTGCACAGAGTAGCCACAGAGTTGTATTAAGAAATGACAATTGACTAGTATTATTAAAAAAAAAAAGAAACTATTTTGTGCATAGTAAAGTATCTCTTCAGAGGAAAACTGAACAGTTTTCACTTTCATAATTATAATTAAAAATGGAAGAAGCTCCAAGCAGTTTTTAAGATTTTATAAATATTTAATGTAAGGAATGTAAATGTTTGTTGTTGTATTATTTTCCGGCTGCAGATTCCCAATTTTTCAGCATCCATGATGCATAAGCAATATGCAAATAGTTAGTAAACAGAATTAAATTATAGGAAGAAAAATCTTTAACACACCATGGGGCCAGAGAAATTTACAGTGCTTAGAGTTCCCTGATGAATGCTGATATTTTACTCTTAATCAATTGCAGCAGGTAGGAAGAACATCATTTTGTAAGCCAAATGGGAATGTATATCCGTTTTTATAAAGTGTGTTCGTTACTCTCATTTCCTATATCAAAAGCAATATATTAACAGAAGTTACTTCAACATGCAGGAAATAGAATTCATTGCTGGTAAAATGAAGTCTGGGGAATGTCTATGTTTCACAATTCAATCACTTACCTTCAAAATGAAGATTGTGAACAGCACAAGTTATTGCAGTGTGGCTGAGAAGGAAGAAGGGACTCCTTTCATTTTGCTTACTACTGCCAGAGACACATCATTAGACTTGCTGCCACTCCCAGGCTTATTGCCGAAACACTGTGATTTTGACATTCCAAACTATAATTATAGTGAAAATCAGGGCCTATAAGACAATGGGCATTGCCTCCATCAGCATCACATTTAAAATCTTTTTTCCCCACTCCTGTTTTTTTTTATTATTTATTTTTATTTTTTTTTTTATTACTGAGTTGAATGGCATGTTTCCAATCTCTTAGAACTAAATAAGCTGCAAGAGACTCAGAGAAAATATTTTTCCTTGTTATAAATCCTTAACTAGCTGAGAGGGTGTGAGATATACCAACACAAAGTATATTAACATATATAAATATATATATATATATTCCTTTTGTTATATATTTCTAGCTATACAATCAGAAGGCCCTGGAAATGTATTCATGCTACTGTTGTAGTGCCCTGTTCCCATAGAAAGGGGTTGTAGAAGAGTATTTCACACAGTTTCATCTTCTAATAAGAACAGTCCCAATTACAAGTGGAGCAGAAGATAATGACTCCTCAAATTGCAAAATGGGGAATGTGAATATACTGGGAAAACACACTAGGGATATATCTGACCACATAGTAATGTATCAAGCTGATGTGATCATTTAAACAGTTTAACACCCAATTCCCTTTCCCAAATTATCTGGCTACTTCAGGTGAAAGTGATTTTAGGTTAAATCGTAGAGATCGTTGACTTAATCTGACATGTCACTTTGTATGACACCCTGGATTAAAAAGCTCACACAGCTGGTTCTCAGAATCCATTAATCTTATGAAAATGGTACAGCAGAGAAACAAAGAACATAAATCAGGGCAAATCACAAGGTCAGCAAACATTGCAGCCATATACATTTATTTGATTACAGACATGACCCATCTAAGTCAGATTCTTACTATTTATCCCTTGCTCAGTAGTTCTAAAATCTCCACTAGAGTTGCTGAGTATTTGACAGATTCTTGGGCCCCACATGTGGAGATTTTGATTTAGCGCATCTAATGGGAAATCTAGAAATCAGCTTTTTAAATCAGTACCTTGTGTGGTTTTTATGAACATTGGTAACTGCTGTATTCGCAAATGCTAGACCTAAAATAAGTACTCAAATAATTATTTAATTACACTGGAACATGGCTCAATGAGTCCTCTCATAGCTCAGAATTTACATTTCAACTGTGTCTCCTGCCTCATTTTTTGTTTCCTCTATCACTTGATACATCTTCCCAACTGTCATTTCTTTGCCTGAAACATTCATTATTTTTAAAGAATAATGAATAAAAACCAAACTTTTTAGGTTTTCATATTCTGGGTACATGCAAGTTTCCATCTTTATTTTCACAATATATACTTTGCACACAAACTGATTTGGGCAATTTCTGCACCTTTTATTCCATGGCATTTTTTCGTATGTCACGGCCTTTGCCTATTATTCCTCGCATGTCTATCTTTTGAAATTCTCTCCTATTCACCAGGGCCCACTTTCTCTAGGATTTAATTAGAGAGGATTTAACTCATTGTAATATTCATGCCATTTAAGAACTTAACCCATTTTATGTGATGTTGAAGATCTTCATGTAGTATTTAGTAGTCTCCATTAGAGAGTTACTAGAGCTGTGTTGTCTAATATGGTAGCCACTACTAGCCACATGTAGCTATTTAAATAGAAAGTATTTATAATTAAATAACGTTAAAAATTTTTCTAGTCATGGAGAGCCTGGATGGCTTAGTTGGTTGAGCATCTGACTCTTGATTTCAGCCCAAGTCATGATCTCAGTGTTGTGAGGTCAAGCCCTGTGTTGGGCTCTGTGCTCAGCAGAGTCTGCTTGAGATTCTCTTCCTCTCCCCTACCCCTGCTCTTTCTCTCTCTCTCTTTGTAAAATAAATAAATCATTAAAAACATTTTCCCTGTCACATTAGCCACATTTCAATTGGATGATCAGACATAAACCACTTCTATCATTGCAGAAAGTTCTACTGGACAGTGCTACACTAGAGGATTAAGACTCTCTTATGGGATTTTTTTTAATATGAATTTTAGTGCAGTTCCTTCATTAAAGTAATTTAATTATTGTTATGGAATGATGGTGCCCCTCATATGCCAAAACCCCTGAAGGAGATTCTGTATAATTACACAATTATTTTCAATATACCATTGTCGTTTACTGCAGAGCTCATACTTTAGCATACATCACAATCAACTGGAGAGCTTGTTAAATAAGACTGTTTGGCTCTATCCCTGGAGTTTCTAATTCACTAGGCCAGAGCTGAAGATTGAGGATTTGCAGGAGTTCTAACAAGTTCCCAGGTGATTCTGATACTGTTGATCTGGAGGAGACATTTTCAGAACCACTGGTTTAGTATATTTATTTTTCCTCCAAAGTCTTTGATCATTAATCATTATTTACTTTCAGCTTTGTATTTTGTACCTGGCAACTTTCATGTACGTATTTAAGTAGGTACAAATCAAATTGATTCAAGATGGATTAATTTACTTGTCCTAAATCTGTATTAGTATCATATTATTATCTATATCATATTCTCTATCCTTGTAGAAATTGGAACCTAGCTGGAGAGATGACATAAAGATACATTTAAAAAAAAAGATACATTTAAAAAATATTAATCCCAACACAGCATTGCCTATTATGATATTGAAAATACCTTTATACAAATTATTCTATTTGATCTATGCAATAATACTGTCAACTAGTATGGACATAGAGCATCCCCGTGAAACAACAACTGGATTAACATGTGCTTATGGTGGACTAAATCAGAAAAAAACCTACACCATGTGTTTTGCTTTCAAATAAATTTAGAGGAGTGAAGCATATTTTGTTGGAAGGATTCTACTAATGACCTGGCTAGAACTTTATTATTTTTTTTCAGTTTCTAGATATTAAGTAGCAACTTCTAAAACATGGAATATGGTACAGATTAAAAGCCCCTGAATAAAATACTAGAGCTTTTGGAAGTCCCGGAAATGTATAGACTTCTCTTTAGATATAAAAGGGTTGAGGAGCCAAGAAATATCATTTAGGAAATGTTGATAGACACTAGCTTCTTTTATTTCTTCTTTTCTCCAGAGCAATCACACACTTGAAGATTGCGAATGCACAAATACTTTGAGTGCCTGGTGAAAGTACTAAGCCATTCAAATCTAACATGAGATCCTACTGTGTTCCTTTTGTCCCCAAGACAGTTGTAATTAAATTAATCTTGCTGCCAAGATGAATGTAGCAAAATGGGTCAAAATCTTCATAAACCCTTAACAATCTGACAATAAATTAACAAATTGACTAATGTCTCTGTAGTACTTGTAACATCTGGGACTAAAGGAGGGAAGATGAGATGAGAGCAGGAAAACATGTTGTTCCTTAATTGCTCTGTGGACTTTTTCTATAGTGGATCATCCTCCCAATTCAATTTAAGTAAATCATTGAGCATATGGTTTGTACTAAATATAGAGCATCTGTGGTGCTCACTGCTACGCATATTTGCCACGCAGGTGTCTGATTTTGGACTTGTCATATGGACAGATGGGATTTTTCTGTTTGTCTTTTTTATTGGTAATGGAGTAAGGGAGTTAACCCTCGCTACTATTGAGACATCTCTCTCACATCAATATACTTACTCTATTGTAAAGTGAGTTAGTACTTATATACTCTCTTTTGTCACTCAAATTAAGTAATTAAAGTTATGCTAATAAAAATAGGAATATTTGAGTCTTCGGGATATAAGATAAAGTGTTATAATTATTTTTTTTCCTCTCTTAGAGACACTTGAATGCATTTATCTACATTAATTAATAATGTAAGTAAGTAGTGTAGGTTGCCTATGATGGACTAGACAATACTTAAGGTTAGAGGCATTTCAACATTTAATTTCATTACTTAATGTCGGTATAATTTTCATCCCCATTTTAGAGATGGAAGTATTGAGGCACAAGAAAGTTGGAAAAGATAACACAATGATTGAGAGTTGGAACTGAGACTTGAACCCTGGCTGTTTGCCTTCAGACTCATTCTTCTTAACTATTATACTTTACCACATCTCTTGTTGGCAGATTTGGTTTATGAATTTAAACTTTTTTTTTCGGAGTTATGCCTTTAATTCTTTATCAATGCCATTATTAACACAAAATTCAGAGAATCGTTTTATTGGCTAGTGATAAACTAATATCAAATATGCTGTTCTCTTTGATGGTGGTGGTCACGACAGGCAAGATTGCACGAAGATTAATAGCTACAAGGTGAAAATTTTAGAATAGGAAGCATATTCTCCTGAAAATATCTCCTAAGTATGAAAGATCTGATAAGATGGAAGAAAAGGGTCAAAGAATGCATAACATTAATAAATGTATGTTTCCTTTCTAGGCATTCTCAGTCGATAAAAGCTATGCTTCTAAAAGAACTATAGAGCCACAGGGCCTGTACTGGAGGTATGCCCAGCAGTATCTTTAGAAATTGCTACAGTCTCTACTGCTTGTGCCATCCTTGTCATAATAGATTTTTTTTTCCAATTTGTTTATTTGAATCAGTAGATTGTGTTACAAAATCAAAAGTTGATGTGTCTTCCCAGCGAATTCAAGGTCGTATGCCCATGATCTGGCTGCAAAGATATTTGCAAGGATAAGAAGCAATTGTGGATGAAAATAAGAATTGTCTCTTAAAGGGAGAGTATTCCCAAACTATTGGTAGGGGGTTAAGACACTGTACAAGCCAACAGAGAAAACTGAATCTCAATTGAGTCTGGAATAAGACATTTTACTACATGATACTTCTGAAAACAGGGTATATAAGAAGACCAAAAAAAAAAAAAAAAAAAAAACCCACAAAAAACAAAACATGTGTCTCAGCCCACTACCTCAGCCCATAACTTATCTCTTATGCTACAACGTTACAATATTTTGCTGGATTTTGTGATGATAAGGCATTTAGCAAGTCCACACAACTAATATTACCAAAGCATGCTGGCAGATATGGTAACTCTTATGCCAAAATAAATATTTGAATAAAAAGAGAGTTCCACCTATGACAGAAGGGGGTTCAATGTAATAAACCTACCACCAAGTGACAGGTTTGTATCTCTGGATTATGGTGCCATTGTGGGGACTCTATATTGATTTTTGCTGTCCTACAGTACATTTGGCAGTTGCTAAGTCAGCTTTAGGATCAGAAAGACCATGTACCATCTGGCCTCTTTTCTTGACTTTGTTGATTATATATTGGAGCTGAAAGAAAAAAAAAAAAAGAGGACAGATCTATAAAACAAATCAAGTTATCTTCATGATTAATTGTAACTTTCTCCACAGTGTTGGGTCTATCGAACATTTACATGGGCATAAATATGGTCACACTAAGAACTGCTCCTTGGGAGGTACATCCATATAGAAACTTATTGTCCTACATTTCTGGAGGCTAAAAGTTGAGAACAAGTTTTTGGCAGGGTTACTCCTTCTAAGGGCTATGATGAAGAATCTATGCTATGTCTCTCTTCCTAGATTTTGTTTTTTTGTTGACAATTTTTATAGTTCCTTAGCTTATGGATGCATCACCACGTTTTTTTTGCCTTCTCTGCATATGTGTCTACCTCTGTGTCCAAATTTCCCCTTTTTATAAAGATGCCAGTTGTATGAGGGTAGGGCCCACGCTAATGACTTCATCTTACTTGATCATTTGCAAGGACCTATTTCTAAATACAGTCATATTCACAGGTACTGTGGGTAATATTTCAACATTTGGTAGACGGGAGGATACAATTCAACCCATATATTCAACCCAATAACATACTTCTTCCCCTAAACTCTTTACTTACAACTTCCTAATATTGCACCTTTCATGTCTGACTCTAGCCGTATATTATCCATTGTTAAAATATCTGTGTATTTCCTAACCCAAGCCATCTAACATTCCAAGGAGGGGCACATCTTGATATATGATCATAATTTCTGCCCACTGAGGCCTCTTTTTCCACTAAGTGGGAATAGAGTTTTGTACTTCGAGTCCTGCGCTGTTCAGGTAAAATCATATCATATAGTAGCTTCTGTAAGGTTTTATTTTACTTTCTTCAAATTAGTCTATCAGTCACAGGGGAAAGAATCCTTTGTCATACTGTAGAATTTAAGAAAGTTGGCAGAATGGAAGAAGTAGACAACAGTGATTATAAGCCATCTGCTCAAGCTGTTCACCTATGTCTTCAATAACTGGGGTCATCTCTGGTGTAAACTTTCACCTAAGAGGGAAAGCACACAAAATTTATGGGTCTGTGGATCATATAACATTCAGTTTAGGATGGACAGCACCTGTCATATAGAGAGAAGGTACCTATTGTTGATAGCCAGATTTCATTATCCACAGGACTCCATTAGTAAGAATTGAAAGAAGAGAAAAACTTTATACTATCCTGTTGGGGCTTGCCAATGTCTCCACAGCATTCAGATACTACAGATAATTTAATTGCGTGGCTAAGTTGTATATCTGGCTGCACTACGGTATGTATAAGCCAGAGAGCTTTCTCTTTACTTTTTATATCTTTCAAAACTCAAAGGCTTTGCTCATCTGGGAAATGGATTGAAGTAATATGCTTTATGGTAGAGATTGCTTCCTAAGACCGAAGAAGGGTAGTTCCTCTTTCTTAGTGGTTGATAGAACAAAGTGTGCCAAATTGTCCTCCTTATAGTTTATAGTATAATGTACCAAGATCACTGAGCTCAGAAACTTTGCTGAAAAGCCTGACGTTCATGAGATGGACCTTCCATCCTTTTCAAGAGTGTGGTTGAACAAAATGACTGTCATCGTTTTATGCTAAGTGTAAAGCACATGGCTCAGTGCTTAAGTAGCTACAATGTCCAGAATCATGCCACAGAGATTTATTAAAAACAATGGTGTTAAAAAAACAAAAATAAAACAAAACAATGGTGTTGTCACTGCTGGAGACAGACTACGTCACTTACAGGGGATATCAAACAGTGCATGTTTCTGCTACAATAATTGAATGAATCCCCATAACTGAATATGGCTGCCAAAGGTTTAAATATGCTCTTGAGGATGGATGCTGTATAATATCTTCAAATCTCTAGATACACATCAAATTCAGGAGCACATACATTGTTTGAGATATCTTACAACATATACCTATATCTTCTGTGACACAAGTCAGAAAAGTAAATTTTGGGCACATTCTGCTTCTAATGAAAGACAATATCCTCTTCTTAAGGCAGTGTACTTTCCATCAGCAGAAAGAAGTACAAATGAGTCTCAGTTTTTTTGAAAAGCAGGACTCATGGGTGTATACTTCCCATTAGTGCAACACATAAGGACTCTTCCTACCTGTGCCTTTGTCACATGTGCTAACATCACCTTGACCAAAACATACTACATGGTCAAATCCAAAGTCAAAGGACAATCCATGTAGTAAAGACTACAGATTAAAGAAGGAGTGAAGAATTAAGGGTAATAAAATCCACCACAGTTGTCTCTCATACTGAACTGTAAGCTTCTTTCCAAAATATTTTTTTGTTTTAGTTAAATGGTAGAGAACTGACTCATGTAAAAACACTCAATAAATATTATTGTATTGAATAAATGTGTCAAATATTGTACTGTATGAGGCTGAAGCTAGGTGTACAATGGACTAAGTGATGTTTTGGCATGCTTCTACACACTTATACAAAGTTGCTATCTCCAGACTTTAAATTATGTCAGCTTCTTCATTCATGAAATTAGATGTAAATATTTTTGAAAATATGAATTCCCCTAAAACTCCATCAGGAGTGGAGGATGTTAAGTATACTCTAAGTCCTCTTTGAAAACTCAGCTCAAAATGAGACAATAGAGAAACTGGCTTAGAAAGCTGATGTTTGATGTTGCTACTTCTGTGACTATGTTCTGAATGGTTCCAGCACATTCCTGCCTCTCTGTTGACTGACATCTCCAATCATTAATCCATCTGTCCTTTTAAATTTTCCCTCTGTGAATTCCCTTACAACTTAAACATGAAAGGACAAGAAGGACATCATGATTCATTCAGTGAAGGGCAAATAACAGATATTTAAGACCATGAACTTTAAATTCATAAATGGAAATGGATTGCACTATTAGAAAAAAATGAAAGATCAAGCAAAGAAAACTTTAAAGTTTCTAATGAAATATATATTTTAGATAGTGTGTCATAGCTGTGTTGTGTTAGAATTGGAAGGATTTCCCCAGACAAGCCTCAAGCCCCAAGTGTCTTATGCTAGCTATTACAAGCCTCTGTCATAATTTTTAAGACATTATTATAGTCATTGATTACGTGTCTGCCATTGGACCATAAGTAACTCAAAGAAAATGAGCAACATTCCCCTCATATTTGAGGATTCAGTACTCCTCAAGTATCCATATTTTCCTGTGATACAAAATATAGTCAATGTCATAGAAAATATTGGATCAACTGCCAATGACACATCAAAGGAGAAAAACAGCAAATCCAACAAAGTAGAATACACAAATATTGCAGCTGTCCTGAAATGGAAAGAATTTAGGGGAGAACCAGGTATTATGAGCAAATATCCTTAGTAATACATTCAGTTAAATTATATTGAAATCATGGTTCACAAAAGGATAGAACACAAAGAATGACAGATTTTTGAGCTGCTGCTCCTTTAAAAATAAAGCATTTTTTTTTCTTAGAATAATGCGCTGGAGATTTATTTGATTTTCTGATTTTATTTTTAGATGCTGTCTTGCTAAGGCCAATTATCATCTAGAACAGTTTAAACACCAAACACATTCCAATCTAATCAGAGAGAGATACACATTGAACTCTAAAATAATAAACACAAACTCAAGATGAATTGAGATGAACAAGTACAGAACCACTTTGAAAAGGACCTTGCGGTGTAATAACCTATTAAACCCCCACTTACATTTCACAGGAGCAATTAATAAAGTCAACAGAGGATAGAGAGAGATCTTTACAACAGTAGAATGTAAATCAAATACTGTCATGATATATAATTTGATAATATTCCTTAATAAATCTTTGTACATGCACAAGAACTTAAATTTTCTGGTTTTGGTAATGTTCACTGGTTTAAAGAATACTTTTGTGGATACCTTAATTTAAATGATTTTATATAGCATAACTATTCATAATTCAATGCTCTATGCATGTACTTAGACAAGGATTAATCTTTAAGGTTGATTGAATCACCAGATTGTTAGTGTCCCATGTCATTTTTGCCATGCTAGGAACATATTTATGTTACTTGTTAGTTACCAAATGAAGGGAAGATTATACAGACACAAAATACATAAGTGTAACTTGTTTGAAAATAGAAATGGCATGATATGAGGTTGGGTACATTCAGGGAGTGTGTTAGGAATGAAGAGGATGGTGTATCATGCACTAAGGCTTTTTCATATTGCAACTTAATGAAAGAGAATATCTGAAAAATCAACTCTCAAAAATAAGGATCCTTCAAGTATAGCAAAGGAGAGAGAAGAGGTGCAAACTGACAAGAAGGCAGAGATCCAGTGCTTTTGCGGCTTTAGTCATGTCCCCAAGCCTTTCCTCCATGGTTTTTCATCCTCTTGATCATCAACATAAACTAATCTCACTTTACTTTTGTTTACTTTTCTCTTTTTGTCTGTACTCTCTCATGGCCACCTCTAACACCTCTTCTGCCCCTCACAGTGATTTTGCATTTTGGCTCAAGAAGAAGAAATCTTTGTCTATGATGTAATAAAGGACTGAATAAATTGATAAAAAAAATAAACGAAATGTGTGTGGTTCAGCTACTTAATACGTATTTTTGATTGCTTCATTTGTATCTAAGCTTTAATATTTTACATATAGAGGGTATTTATGTGAAACTATTATGTGAAACTATTAATAATAACTCAAAACCGGACTCCATGCAACAACATAGAAAACAATTTATTCTCCTGCAGGTCAGAAGTTAAAGCCTAATATACTATTCATGGAGAATTCAGAAAGAAATACTCCTCTCAAGAACTGCCTCTCCAGCCTTCTCACTTATAAACTTCCATATTATGATTTTTTAACAATGCATAAATAGAGCGAACCTAATAATTTTTATGTCTCTTTGTAAAGTTTCATCTAAATGGTCCCAGCGAGAATATTTTGATGAAAAGAACGTCGAAAAATATCTCCTGTTGATAAACTGTGTATGAAAAGTTGAAGGAGCCTGAGAGAGGAAGAGACAGAGAAAGGAAGATTTAATAAGCATACTTTTTCCCCTTTTCTGTACAAAATGTTATTACATCAATTAATTTAAATAGAATTTCTTAACCTGTTAAATGTCAGGTTCCTCCCTCTTTGTTTTTCCTTCCTTCCTTCCTTCCTTCCTTCCTTCCTTCCTTCCTTCCTTCCTTCCTTCTTCCATTCTTTTCCTCTCTCTTTCTCCCCTTTCTCCTTTTCTTTCTCTTTCTCTCTCTCTCATCTATTTATACCTATCTATCCATCTTTCAACAATTTAGTTATTTAGAATAGTTCTGTCAGGAAAAAAAGTGTAATATGGAGAAGTAGAGATAAAAGATTTGATTCAATCCTGATCTGTGTGTGAGTCTAAGACTCAATATCTACAAGACGGAGCATCTAAAGGAATACAGAAAAAAATCAATCCATAGTCCACATACAGGACTTAAATACCTGGGTGTTTGATGTTATTTAAAGGTGAGGGAAGGATCATATCTACAACTCTCATTTCCAGGCTAACACACCTCTAATTCTTATTTAAAGATGATTAAGAGAATTAGACTTAATTTCCTTCATACTATAAAATAATTTAGAACATTTAAACAAAAGCATATTATGTATAATATATATTGAAACATTATAACTAGTAATAAAAATTACTGAGTCAGTTTTTAAAGGGATATTTATATTTGGACAATATGACTCTCTGTTGTCTTCATTTATATGGGAAATATATGGACTTAAATAACTTTTTGCAATTATAATCATCAAATTTGGCTTATTTTATTGCTAGCCTTTAAGCATATTTTAACAAAATAGAGTGTAATTAAAATGTTAATTTTAAATGATGGAAATGATTTGGGTCCAATAATTTTTTAAATGTGTCAATTTATGTTCACATATTCTGAAAACATATTACAGTGATATTATAATAAGTAGATTATGCGGTAGAAAGTAAGGGGGGAAAAAACAAAGTAATCACAATTTGAAAATCAGGTTTTCAGACATTTCTTACTAAAAGCCAATGATATCCAACCCCCACCTGCCAAACTCACACTGTCAAACCCACACAGGCTTCCACAGTAACAGAAATTATATCACACTCTTCAAAGGAATAGATTCATCCCAGTGTGCTTAAAATGAAAAACACATAAATGACATATGGGTTGGCATATGCTAAATCCTCTAGACACCCTGCACCAGCACAATCATGGGGCCCAACTTGATTTCATAAAATATTGCACATTTATTTCTGCCAAACAGGATAATAACAAAGAAGTATTTGGGGAAAAAATAGAAAAACCAAGACGTTTTTCCATCTGAAGCAAATCTTTTCAAGAAATCTTTTTTTTAAAAATGTCATCCAAAACCAAAGAATAAATATTTTCCTGATTTTGTGATAGTTGTAGGTGAAATCTCAATAATGCAATTAACCACTTTATTTTCACTATTCAAGGATCATACATTTAACACACTTCTGAAATTGCAGAGTTAAAACACAAACTGTGAGTTAATTCTTTTCTTTTTATTCAAAAATAATATGTAACATATAGGTTATTGAAGGGATACCACTAATTATAAGGCACCAAATGATCTAAGTGTACAGGAAATCAACTCAATTCACCAATCATAGTTTGCATTGCTTCTGTCATTTCAAGCTTTGGCTATTTAAAGAGAAAAAATATATTGATTTCCCACATAGACTTAAAAATAAACTCAATTCATTAACAATAATTGTCTTCAGGATAAAGAAACAGTGCAAAAATTGGGTACTTTAATTTTATACTGTGTATTGATTCCCTTATTCTCTTTGTTTTTTTTTCTGAACTAAGAATACAAACACAGAAGAGATATGTATTACAAAACAAATGAATGTAGGGGAAAAAGAGAGGCAGACCAAGAAACAGACTCTTTTTTTAAGATTTTCTTTTTTTATTCATGAGAGGCACAGAAAGAGAGGCAGAGACATAGGCAGAGGGAGAAGCAGGCTCCCTGTGGGGAGCATGATGCGGGACTTGATCCCAGGACCCCAGGATCATGACCTGAGCCAAAGGCATACGTTCAACCACTAAACCACCCAGGCGTCCCAAGAAACAGACTCTTTTTTTTTTTTAAGATTTATTTTTATTTTATGATAGACAGAGAGAGAGAGACAGGCAGAGGGAGAAGCAGGCTCCATACCAGGAGCCGGACGCGGGATTCGATCCCGGCACTCCAGGACTGCACCCTGGGCCAAAGGCAGGCGCGAAACCGCTGAGCCACCCAGGGATCCCCAAGAAACAGACTCTTAACTACAGAAACAAACTGATGGTTACCAGAGGGGAGGTCGGTGGGAGACGGGTGAAAAAGGTGATGGGAATTAAGGGCGGCTCTTGGTTGATAAATTCTTTATAAATTTTGGATACTAACCCTTAATCAGGTATGTCATTTGCAAATATCTCCTCCCATTCTGTCAGATGGCATTTAGTTTTGTCAATTGTTCCCTTCACTGTGCAGAAGCTTTTTATCTTGATGAAATCCCAATAGTTCATTTTTGCTTTTGTTTCCCTTGCCTCTGGAGACATGTCGAGTAAGATGTTGCTATGGTCGATGCCAAAAAGTTTGCTGCCTGTGTTCTCTAGGATTTTGATGATTTCCTGTCTCACATTTAGGTCTTTCATCCAGTTTGAATTTGCTTTTTGTGGATGGTATAAGAAAGGGTCCAGCTTCATTTTTCTGCACGTTGCTCTCCAGTTTTCCCAACACCATTCATTAAAGAAACTGTCTTTTTTTCCATTGGATATTCTTTCTGCTTTATCAAAGATTAGTTGATCATATAGTTGTGAGTCCATTTATGGGTTCTCTGTTCTGCTCCATTGATCTATGTGTCTGTTTCTGTGTTAGTACCTCACTGTCTTGATGACTACAGCTTTGTAATATAGCCTAAAGCCTGGAATTGTGATGTTTCCAGCTTTGCTTTTCATTTTTAAGATTGCTTTGACTATTTGGGTTCTTAAAACAGTATGGAATTTCCTCAAAAGATAAAATTAGAACTATATTATGATCTAACAATTGCACTACTAGGAATTTACCCAAAAGATACAAAAATACTGATTTAAAGAGGCCACGAACCCCAGTGTTTATAGAAGCATTATTAATGATAGCCAAATCATGGAAAGACCCCAAATGTCCATCAACTGATGAGTGACAAAGAAGATTTTATATATATATACTATATATTATATATTATAGTAATATATATTTTATGTATATATATATATATATTACTCAGCAATCAAAAAGAATAAATTCTTGCCATTTGCAATGATGTGGATGGAGCTAGAGTGTATTATGCTAAGACAAATACCATATGATTTCACTGATATGTGAAATTTAAGAAACACAGCAGATGGACACGCAGAAGGGGAACAAAAAAGGAGAGAGAGGGGGAAGCAAACCAAAACTCTTAACCTTAGAGAACAAACTGAAGGTTGATGGAGGGAGGTGGGCAAAGGATGGGCTAAATGGGTGATGAGTATTAAGGAGGGCACTTGTGATGAGCACTGGCTGTTATATATAAGTGCTCTGAATCACTAAATTCTACTCCTGAAACCAGTATACCTTATATGTTAACTAACTAGAATTAAATAAAAACTTGGAGAAAAAAAAAAAAAAGAATGCACTTGTGATGAGCACCGGGTACTCTCTGGAAGTGTTGAATCACCATATTGTACACTTGAAACTAATATTGCATTGTATGTTAAGTGGAATTTAAATAAAAACTGATCAATATCTATTTAATCCCCACACTTCTTAGCCTCTGGAAACTATTTCTATGAGTTTGACTTATTTTATTTTATTTTAATTTTATTCCACACTTAAGTGATACCATGCACTCTTTGTCTTTCTTCTGGCTTTTTCATAATGCCTTAGCAGAATACCTCCCAGTCCATCCATGTTGTCACAAATGGCAGGACTGTCTTCTTTTTTTACACCTGTGTACTATTCCAGTGCATGAGATATCTCATACTCTGTATATAGAGGTATATTGATACCATGTTTTCCTGGCCCACTTATCCACTGGTGGATAATTAGTAATTCATCACTAATTATATCTCACTGTGGCTTTGATTTGCATTTCCTTGATGATTAATGATGCTGAACAACTTTTCGTGTACCTTTTCATATGGCCATTTGTATGTCTCCTTTGGAAAAATGTGTATTTTGGTTCTTTGTCCATTTCTAGATCAGGTTTTTTGTTTTGTTTTGTTTGCTGCTGGGTTGTATGACCTTCTTACATATTTTATATATTAACCTGTTATCGGGTATCTGATTTGTAAACAGTTTCTCCCATTCCATGTTATCTTTTCATTTTGTTGATTCCTTTGCTGTGCAGAAGCTTTTTCATTTGATAAGTTTAATGTAGTCCTACTTATGTATTTTTGTTTTTGATGTTACATCCAAAAACATCACTGCCATGATCAATGTCAAAGAGCTTTTCCTCAATATTTTCTTCTAGTGGTTTTATGGTTTCAGGTCTTACATTTAAATATTTATTACAATTTGCATTAACATTTACGGGTGGTATAAGGATCCAGTTTCCTTCTTTTGCATGTTACTATTCAGTTTTCCAACACTGTTTATGGAAGGTGTATCCTTTCCTCATTGTGTGTTCTTGACATTCTTGTTAGAGATCAGTTGATTATAAACGTGTGGGTTTATTTCTGGACTTCTATTCTGTTCGATCAGTCTCTGTCTTTTTTAAAAAAATTATTTATTTATTCATGAGACACACACACACACACAGAGGCAGAGACATAGGCAGAGGAAGAAGCAGGCTCCCTGGGGGGAACCTGATGCGGGACTCAATCCCAGGACCCCAGGATCACACCCTGAGCCAAGGGCAGACACTCAACCACTGTGCCACCCAGGTGCCCAGTCTCTGTTTTTATGCCAGTATAATACCATTTTGATTACTTTGATTAGCTTTGTTATATGGTTTGGATTCAGGAAGTACGATGCCTTCTGCATGTTCTTTTTTAAGACTGACTTGGCTATTTGATGTATCTTACAGCTGTGCTTAATGTAAAGCCTCCTATGTCACCTGTTACTGTGCTTCTCAATATCTTACCTACTATTTTGAACATATCTTCTGCTATGTACTTGTGGATTATTCAGCTATCTTGAGGGTGTTCTTGGTTGTATGATCAACTTATTAAAGTACTCTACATGTTACCTATATAACCTTTGTTAAGTAGAAGGATAAAATGTAATTATTTACTTCCTTTGAGACATCTCTTTTTTCTATTTTCAACTTTCACCATCCAAAAAGACCATTGCTTTCAGTTTTATTTTAATTTTATTTTACTTAAATTCAATGAATTAACATATATGTATTATTGGTTTCAGAGGTAGAGGTCAGTGATTCATCAGTCTCATCATACGAGAGCTCATCGTATCATGTGCCCTCATCAATGTCCGTCATCCAATTACCCCACCTCTACACCCCCTCCTCTCCAGTGACCCTTGTTTGTTTCCTATGATTAAGAGCCTTTTATGGTTTGTCTTTAGTTTTAGACTTTTATATCACCTGTCTTCTTTCTCCTTAGAGTCTTTTTATCAGAACATCTCTTTGTGTTCTATTGGTAGTCTCTCTGCCCAAATCGCCACACTGATCAGAATCATCAGTTGGCTGCTGCACTCCGATTTAGAGGTACCTTAAGTACATTTCATTGTAAAAGAAATCCTTATAAAACATCGTATCTTTATAAAAGATAATTTATCTAACAAACTCCTTTAATTTAACACCCTGATTCAATTTACTATAATTCCTCCAAATATGTAGAGCAATGTGCTTGGAAAATCCATGAAGATATAGCAATTCAAACTGAGTAATAGCACTAGTGTAAAGCATGTTTTATCACAAGGTTGCTCTCAGAAACTTTTTACAGAAGTGTGAAGATAACATTCTAGTAGTAATTAATAGAATGTTTTCCAAATTTTAGAATTTGAGTAAGTTTCCTAGAGCTCCAAACACTTCCCATAAAAATTATGTCACAGAGGGTTGTTTAAATTCTGTTTTCTAATATATTATTTTACCTTCCATATAATTTTCATGTGTGTCTTGAACCACAATTCATTTTGAATATGATTTCTGGGCTTTCTTATACTTTCTAAGTCTCACGAGAATAGATAATTAAGTAGATAATTAAATTTGTATGTCTATACCCAAAATGGGTTAATTACTTTGGAAGATAGGAAAAAAAAGCTTCCAATAGCAATAATTTCTAGTCCGATGTTTCCAAAAACACATTTTGATGGAAAGTGGCATTAGTGGCAGTAATTGACTCTGTAAATGGCAGTAGATAATCAGATGAAAGTTTGCTTTTAAATCAGATGTTTGTAAATAGGTAACTAGCTATATTAAGAATTTAAATAATCAACATGGGATAGAAAATATCAATAGTCCATTTGGCACACAATAAGCATGTCTAGCCTTGTAATTTTATTTTGATCAAATTATCTTGACACACTACTTGTTCTCTACAGTAAACCATACCCAGTAATGAAATCACTGTATTTCAATGAGGTAAGAATATTTCTATCCTTCCAAAATCAAATCAATTTTGTCATCAAATATCCACAGAGATTCTGGTGCTTATGAATTTTAGAAAGTTGTAATTGATTTTAGAACATCTAACACATCTAAATCCTATCAAATGTGGAGCCTTTTTTTTTTCTTAACATAACATTTTTTTGTCTACCTAATCTAGCATTCTTTAATTTGCAAGTAGTTCAGCAAATATAACATCATAGTTAGAAGAGAAAGGACACCTTTTTGACCACAAAGAGGAATAACTGCTCATAATATGGACAGCCTTTGGTGGTAAGATCTTAGTCTTGATTTTGAAGAATTGGCACATGCCTATAGTTCATCATGTCTAAAGAAAGAAAGGTCCCAAATCCTCAAATAGTTTAATCTTATTATTTCAATGTCCCAACCACAATTCCAACTTTCTTACCACAGAGTTCATTTGGTACGCTTTTTCGCTTTCCAAGTTCTGGGTTTAAACTCTTATCTTACCGTTGTCTCTTGAATTTTGTTGGATTCCAGATAAAAGATAATGATTTGGAGGAAACCTACTGACTAAAGATTAGACTTCCAGCAGACTGAGTTACTCAGTTCTTGTTTTCTTTCTGAAGAATGGTTTTGGCACTCTAGATTTTATTACATTGAATATACAAAGATTAGAAAAAAGGGAGAGAATACAATATAATAAAAGTCTTCCCTTAATGCTTAAGGCAATGGAATTCTAAAGCATTGTTCTCTGTGTACTTTGTGTGGGTGTATGCTGGTTCAGAGTACCCTTCTGAAGTTCAGGAACCTGGGGCATCTGGGTGCTTTAGTGGATTGAGCTTCTGACTCTTAGTTTCAGCTCAGGTCATGCTCTCATGAGTTCTGGGATCAAGTCGTACATGAGGTTCACCACTTAGTGAAGACTCTGCTTGAGGATTCTTTCCCTTTGTTTCTTCCCACTCTGTCTCTCTCTCAAATAAATAAATAAATAAATCTTCAAAACATATAAAGTTCAGGAGCCTGTAATGAAAGCAGAAAAAAATTCTTATCTACTAAATCTTCTATATTGAGAAGGGAAAATGATATCTTTTTTTTTTTAAAGATTTATCTATTTATTTATGATAGACACAGAGAGAGAGAGAGAGAGGCAGAGACACAGGCAGAGGGAGGAGCAGGCTCCATGCACCGGGAGCCCGACGTGGGACTCGAACCCGGGTCTCCAGGATCAGGCCTTGGGCCCAAGGCAGGCGCCAAACCGCTGCGCCGCCCGGGGATCCCCCGGAAAATGATATCTAAAAAGGTAATCAATCAAAGAGAATAAACTTCTTAGATCTTTCTCCATTTATAATCCCTGTGATTATTTTATTTGTCCTACTTCACACTCCATCCTATACCACAAGAACCTACTTCTGTTTTGACATGACCACAGGTCGGGGTGTGAGCGGGTGTCGTTTACGTGGGTCAGAGTCCACGGACACGCGGTGAACATACACATTTTATGCAAGCAAAGAAGAATAGTGAAAATCATTGGTAAACCATCTCTTTATTTCAAGAATGTTATTTTTAACATTATACTACTATTATCTCAATATTAGTGCAATCACTTGAAGAGTGTAGTCGTGAAAAAAAAAAGTACGATCTTGAAACACAACTTGATAATCATGAGGTCGGATAGATATGTGGGACCCAGGAAATCGAACAAAATCCCCTACGCCTGGACAAGCAGAGCAGGACGGACTCTACTTTGGGCTGCACCCGCCTTGCGCTGACCTGATTATTACTTAGGGCAGAGACCAGGGCGCACCCTCACCGGAAGTCCGGCTCAGGGATACTGCCCCGCCCCAGTCAGAGACCAGGGCGCACCCTCACCGGAAGTCTGGCACAGGGATACCGCCCGCCCTAGTCAGAGACCATGGCGCACCCTCACCGGAAGTCCGGCTCAGGGATACTGCCCCGCCCCAGTCAGAGACCAGGGCGCACCCTCACCGGAAATCCGGCTCAGGGATACTGCCCCGCCCCAGTCAGAGACCAGGGCGCACCCTCACCGGAAATCCGGCTCAGGGATACTGCCCCGCCCCAGTCAGAGACCAGGGCGCACCCTCACCGGAAATCCGGCTCAGGGATACTGCCCCGTCAGACCGGCACCTCCGGAACCGCTCAGGATACTGCCCCGCCCCAGTCAGAGACCATGGCGCACCCTCACCGGAAATCCGGCTCAGCGGACCAGCATGACTGTGCAACTTCCTGCGTATCCCATTGGCCACTGGCCCCTATAAAGTTGCTAAGCCTCTTAGTCTCGGGGTCCAAGTCTCCCCTGCATCGGGTACCCTTGGGCCCAGGCTCCGGCTTGTAAATAAACCCTCGTGTGGTTGCGTCGGTGTCGGCTCCTTGGCGGCTTCTGGGATTCGCCATCTTGGGCACAACAGATATTAATTCATCTAAACCTCAGTTTTCTCTTTCTGTTTCAAAGGATTGCTCTGGGGGATCCCTGGGTGGCGCAGCGGTTTGGCGCCTGCCTTTGGCCCAGGGCGCGATCCTGGAGACCCGGGATCGAATCCCACGTCGGGCTCCCGGTGCATGGAGCCTGCTTCTCCCTCTGCCTGTGTCTCTGCCTCTCTCTCTCTGTGTGACTATCATAAAGAAATATAAAAAAAAAAAGGATTGCTCTGAGGATTAAATAAAATGAAATATAGATTGTTAGTCTCTTCCAGGGTTTAGAACTTAACCGGAACTCATTAAATTAAAATTATTTTCTCTCCTCCAACGAATGAAAATTTCAGGTATCAAATGGTTCTTCATCTATTTGTAGACACACGTGATCTTACAAACATTTTTTAATTCATTAAGCAAATAATTACTGGGCACTTAGCATGAGGCAAGAACTTACGGGCACTGGGGATATAATAGTACACAAAATGAAAATAAAAGTGTGACTTCAAGCAACTTACAGGATAGTAGGATTTTTTTTGGAGAAATTCACTGCATTGATTGATTTGGTATTGTACTAGACTAGCCAATCTCTTTAAATTTAATAATAAATTATTAAATCATTACTTCTTATAATAAGTATAATTACTTATTAATAAGTCTATTATTAGTCTATAAGACTGAATAGAACAAAATTTTTGACAAAAAATTTATTGAAGCTTTACTACAATTGGCAGTTGGAAGTTTCATTTTAGCTCTAATCAAGAGAAGAGCAATCAAAAAATAATATGATTACATTCTTATTATTGAATTTGCCAAGGAAGAGGAAGAAACTAAACTATGCTCTTATTAATTATGCATTACCTTTATGTCTTGAAGGAGCCAAGGAAAGATGAGGCTTCTAAGAAAAAAATTTTTTTTAAATATTTTATTTATTTATCCATGAGAAACAGAAAAGAGAGAGACACAGGCAGAGGGAGAAGCAGGCCCCATGCCGGGAGCCCGACATGGGACTCGACCCTGGGTCTCCAAGGATCAGGCCCTGGGCTGAAGGTGGCGCTAAACCACCGAGCCACCCGGCTGCCTCTAAGAAAATATTTTATTTTTCATCACTATCCTAAGTAAGGGAGCTGTCCTAGTAATCATTGTTGTCAGTTTTCATCATTTTTCAAGGGACTCTGAGATCAAGATCTTTATGTGTAAACCTATATATATTTTATTTATTTATTTATTTATTTATTTATCTGTTGTATATGAATATATATATATTTATCTGTTGATAAGACATAATTTTTTGAAAGACTTTGTTGGGCAAATATACCAGTTTAGAACCTAGTACGTTTTACACACAACTGCTCAGAGTTCATATGTATCTGTATTGTGACTTGTTCTGATAGACATTTTTTAAATTTTTTTAAGAATTTTTATTTCTTTATGATAGTCAGAGAGAGAGAGAGAGAGAGAGAGACAGGCAGAGGGAGAAGCAGGCTCCATGCACCGGGAGCCCGACGTGGGATTCGATCCCGGGTCTCCAGGATCGCGCCCTGGGCCAAAGGCAGGCGCCAAACCGCTGCGCCACCCAGGGATCCCCTTCTGATAGACATTTGATGATATGTGCACAATCCTTCAAAGAGCAAAAAAAAAAATGTGCCTGCAATTCGTACTATTAATACTATCTATAAAGTCTTTGCAACTTGCCGTACCAACTTCCCACCCCGTATCTTAGCTCATGTTCTCATTTCAGACATGCTGAATTCCTCACCACTTGGTATCATAACAATGGTATTTCTGCTGGCGTTCAAGGTTCTACCTTTTATTGGATGACTCATATGTATGAAATGTTTGGGTCTAGGTTTAATGAGTGAAAGCAAGAATTGAGGGAAAAGTAGAACTTCCCCAGATGTGGCTGGAAGATTTGAAGGAGACATCTTTATAAAGAGAGAAGCAGGATTCTAAATTGGTAAATGAGGTTAAAAAATAGGATATAGTAATGAAGAATTCTCCCTTTGAAGAACTTCCTTTTTGTGGTTTGTTTTTTTGTGTGCTGTGGTTACTCATAGAAGCTGGGAAATATTTATTTGACAGTGTTTTTTCCATTTATCTACTATAATCCTCTGTTCACATTACCTCAATTCCTTCCTTAAAATATTCTGGCTGGAAACAGTATTAAGAGCATAGTGGTATGTGAACAAGAATATATTTGACACCTTATGGGTTTGTTATTGTCTGTGCAGAGGAAAGCAACCTGTTTCAAGACGTAGGGCCAAGAGTTGCAAACAGAACCAGAGCCGTAATGAGCTCACGGGGGTGCATTTTAATATAGTGAAACTCATAGACAGTTATTAACAACTAAATTGGAGTGTTTTTCATGCATAAATTCTTGCAACCTTAATAAATACACCACAACCTTGATACATTTATCTCTACTTTACAGATGAAAAATAAATACAGAGAAGTCAATTACCTCTCCAATAACTAGTAAAGTAGAAGATCCAGGGGTCAATCCAAAGTGTTTGACTACAAAGTTCATATTGTTAACCAATATTCTATACTACAGAGGAGTGTACTAGAATATGCCAGAATAAACACACAATTAAGAGGCACAACTCCTGAGGGGACAGTCAAGAAAAACAATCTAGAAAAATAAATGGAAACATTAAAGCTGTCATGCTTTATAAATAAATTCATATTTAATTTTCAAGAATCTAGACATTTTGGTTGCCTAATTAAATCAGAATTCTTGAAGTCTTTTCTTCACTAAGTTTATTAATTTGCCATCCAAATAATGATTGGTTCCTTCAAAACCAACCTTATATTTCTGTTTTAAGAATACTGACAATCAGGGGATCCCTGGGTGGCGCAGCGGTTTGGCGCCTGCCTTTGGCCCAGGGTGCGATCCTGGAGACCCGGGATCGAATCCCACATCGGGCTCCCGGTGCATGGAGCCTGCTTCTCCCTCTGCCTGTGTCTCTGCCCCTCTCTCTCTCTGTGACTATCATAAATAAATAAATAAAATAAAAAATTAAAAAAAAAAAAGAATACTGACAATCAGAGCATCGATGCCTCTCTCTTCTTCACTTTTTTTTTTTTTAAGATTTTATTTATTTACTCACGAGGGACAGAGAGAGAAGAGAGAGAGAGAGGCAGAGACACAGGCAGAGGGAGAAGCAGGCTCCATGCAGGGAGCCGGATGTGGGACTCGATCCCAGCTCTCCAGGTCAGGTCCTGGGCTGCAGGCAGCACTAAACCACCGAGCCACCTGGGCTGCCCTCTTCTTCACGTTTCATATGCATTCATGACCTTTACAATTCGAATGTGTATATTTATATAAGTTTAATCGTGCCTACTCTTTGTTATTATTTTTAATTTCAGATGTTCAAAAATCAGTGTTGAAGTTATCATTTATAATTAAAATTATTCCTTAGGATACATATGATTTTACCAATACAAAATCTTTATTTTTTATTTTTTTATTTGTATTTTTTTGCTGGAGTTCTATTTGCCATCATATAGTATAACACCCAGTGCTCATCCTGTCAAGTGCCCCAGTCACCCCATCCTACCCCCTCCCCCCTGTCCACCTCCCCTTCCACTACCCCAAAATCTTTAGAAGCATTTTTTTATTGATTGATTAAGGCATATATTTACTAATTTTTTTAATTTTTTTATTTATTTATGATAGTCACAGAGAGAGAGAGAGAGAGAGAGCGAGAGAGAGAGGCAGAGACATAGAGGGAGAAGCAGGCTCCATGCACCGGGAGCCTGATGTGGGATTCGATCCCGGGTCTCCAGGATCGCGCCCTGGGCCAAAGGCAGGTGCTAAACCGCTGCGCCACCCAGGGATCCCTATATTTACTAATTTTTGAGTGTATAAGTATCAGGCATAGTGTGACACACTGGAGAAGAATCAGAGAATCCCAAATTGGGATCCCTGGAGGGCTCAGTGGTTTGGCGCCCGCCTTCGGCCCAGGGTGTGATCCTGGATTCCCGGGATCGAGTCCCATGTCAGGCTCTCTGCATGGAGCCCGCTTCTCCCTATGCCTGTGTCTTTGCCTCTCTCTCTGTGTCTCTCATGAATAAATGAATAAAATCTTAAAAAAAAAAGATTCTCAAATTTTCAGTAATCGTCAAAGGATAGGAAACAGATAATTAAGGCAACAATTACAATAGGATGTGTTAAACCTCAGACACAGGCATTGGAAGGCATCTGAATTATTCAAATGTGTTGAGTGTACTTTTCTATGTTTATTGGATACTATGAATGTTTTCATTAATGAAATGTTTTTTTTTTTTTTCGTTTTAAAACTACTACAAAGCAACACTATTTCAGCCATCCTTGGATCATACATTCTGAGTTTTGTTTTACTTTCTATGTTCAGATACCATTGGAAAATGCGGGAAATGCTACAGCATGCAACATTTTATTATTTATAGGGATGTAACTGAGTGTAGTTTACTGAAAGAAAAAAACTTAAATCACTTCTCTACTACTCTTAGGTGTGTGATATTGGGTAAATGGAAAAATTATTTTATTCCTCATTTATAAAATAGAAATTATTTAGGTAAATTAACAATTAAGTGATATAATATCTGCAATATGGTTAGCATGATGACTTGTTCATAGGAAGGACCAATTAATTTTGGTTTTTATTGTTATTATTAGCTCTATGTTGTTTCCTACATAAAAACACAAAGAAAAGTTTTTTTTAGATACTTAAACTCTGGAAAAATAGAGCTACTTTCCTATTAAAAAAATATTTTTCTGGGGATCCCTGGGTGGCTCAGCGGTTTGGCGCCTGCCTTTGGCCCAGGGCCCAATCCTGGAGACCCGGGATCGAATCCCACATCAGGCTCCTGGTGCATGGAGCCTGCTTCTCCCTCTGCCTGTGTCTCTGCCTCTCTCTCTCTGTGTGACTATCATAAATAAATAAAAATTAAAAAAATTAAAAGAAATTTTTCTAATTTAAAATATTGAGAGTCATCACCGACTATAATTTTCATTTAATTTTTTGCTCCTGTAAACTAAAACTGTGTGTGAAGTTGTACTTTAACAATTTAGAAGGATATGGTCTGAGAATTTCCTACTTTTTAAGTTTTTCTTTGGTCCTGACCTGTATATATAGTTCAATTTTTACCTACTTATATTTTATCATTGTATTATATGCATACTTACAAACTGATTAGCGCTTTGTAGAATCAGGAGATATGAATAAATGCACATATACGTTTATATAACATTGCTCTGGAAGAAATGAACATTTCAAAGACAGAATTCAAGCTAAATTTCTCTGTTACCTAATTAGTGTTCTTGATATAAGGGGCAGATCCAATGAAACCTGAACCTTCATTCCTCTGAAATTAGTGAATCATCAACACCCTTAACCTCCCCAACAAATTCAAATCAGTGTAAGAAAATTAGTAGTTAGATAAATGTGTGCACAGTATTTCATTTTAAAGTGCAGCAGATAATTTTCTCTTATACAGAGCTAAAATCTGTTTTCTTTAAAAAAAAAAAAACACACTAGGATTTATAGTTACTATTATGAGAGAAATCCAGAACATAAAGAAGTTATTTTGCCTCTCTTCCTCTTTTGAACTGTCTTACATATTCATGTTGTAATCATATTCTTCAAATACTAGTTCTATTATTTTAACTTCTTCCTCAGAAACAGAGGCTCTTAAAATTCTCCAGCAAATACAAAGTAAACGTGTCTACCAAATATTATTTCTACCATGTATGAAGATTTAGTTTTATATTAACTGTTTAAAATACACCCCACATTCAAATCATAAAAGTCTGCTTGCAATTGATCATACATCTCATATTGATTCCTACCTCTGAGGCCTCTGGCAGTCATTCTTGCTTATTTACACTCCTATAGCCTCTTGCTTCACTATATAACACAATTCAAAGTACTTGTTTAGAAAACTCACTAGCAACCTTTCCTGAAAAGTCTTACCCAACTCTAAAATTTCTTTTGCTAAACGTCACTCAAAACTTTACCTCATCATTTTGGATCACAACTTGTTCTTTCTTTCAACATCATTCTCTTGGGACATTTAAATTGAGGCCCTCACAAGAAGGAAGGAACATTTGTTGACAGGGACTATGCTAGGCAAAGTCTAAGGTAATATTTATTTGTATTCAAGTTATATGTCTCCATATCATATAATGTGAAATACATCCTAAGCAAAATATAAAGCAAAGTACAACAAACATAAAATGTGTTTGACCTACTGTTTCTATCTTAATTCCTCCTATAGGTAATGAATTTCAATTACTTTGACTAATTTTGTTATCTGTGTCAGGGTAGTTATCTCCATAACTCTAATTAACAATCTGAAACTTAAAAAAAGTCTAACATATGATCTATTGACATTCTCTGCTGGATGGTGATATAGTTATAATGTACGTGCTCTATATATATGTTCTTTAAAAAAATTATTTATTAAAGAGAGAGTGAGCACAAGCAGAGGGAGTAGCAGAGGGAGAGGAAGAAGGAGATAGCCTGATGCAAGACTCGATCCCAGGACTCTGGGATCATGACCTGAGCAGAAGGCAGATGCTTAACCGAGTCACCCAGGTGCCCCATACATATAATTCTTAATCCTCCCGTAACACACACGGATCACCTTCCAATGGTACCTTAACAATCTTGTGATCAATATAATTTTAGTTCATAAAGTTGTCTAAGTGCCTAAAATCAATGCTTTCTTCATTATTTGGTAAGATTGATAATCTTAAAAGGTTTCTCACCTAATTAAATGACCCATGGTGTGGGAGACTAGTGATAACATTTATATCCATTAAAAAAATAAAAAAAGTATTACGAGTTTAAACATTTTTTTTTCAAATGTTATTTGGAATCTGAGTTATGGGATGCCTGGGTGGCTCAGTGGTTAAGCATCTGCCTTTGGCTCAGGGCGTGATCCTGGCGTCCGGGGATCAAGTTCCTCATCGGGCTCCCTGCATGGAGCCTGCTTCTCCCTCTGCCTTTGTCTCTTTCTCTCTCTCTGTGTCTCTCATGAATAAGTACATCAAATCTTTAAAAAAAAAAAAAAGGTTAAAGAAGTGCTACTAATTAAGGGTCAGTTGAAGACAATACAGTATAACTTTAATTCCAGGAAGGTTAGGATTGCATAGGTGGATCTACTTAATGGTCAGAATCCAGGTATCTGAGCAGTATGTCTGTGAACTTGACCCTAAAGAATTACTTTCATTTTCTGGATTGCAGATGCAATCAAAGGAAACTGCAAGATATAGCTTCATTAAAATTGATGCTTTATTTTCTTTACACTTGCTCTCAAGAACATTGTGTACCAATATTGCCTGAGAAGCCTTACTTGGCACTTAATGTTTAGATAGTTGTAGGATTGTTTTAGAGCAGATAAGAAAACATGTAACTAATCATATTTTTATTTCTTGATTACTAAAATTTCCAAATTTCATATGTCAATTGACTTTCATATTTATGTTTTTGGTTCAAGACATGCTATATTTAGATTTATCTATAATTTTTATCTACAACTTTATAATTTTGCCCTATTTCAAATGATTTGCCTCAATAATAAGCTGTATAAGTTGGGTATTATTGAGATAGTAATAATGAAACTTCTGTATTTTTTGGTGTTATGTGTACTTCACCCAGGAAATAAAAAGAGAACAACACTGCAGTTCTATGCTAATATTTATTAGTAACATTGATGACAGGATACTTAATGTTACCTTGACTCCCTTATTGTCAGATGAATGAGTTAGCATTGACCTTTTATTCAAGGCCTAGCTATTAGCTTATATTAAACCACTACTAAAATCATTAAAATTTTTTTGAAGATTTTATTTATTTATTCGTGAGAGACACACACAGAGACAGAGGCAGACACACAAGCAGAGAAACAGGCTCCATGCAGGGAGCCTGATGTGGGACTTGATCCCGGGACTCCAGGATCATGGCCTGGGTGGAAGACAGGTGCTAAACCACTGAGCCACCCAAGGATCCCCAATCATTAAAAATTTTTAAAATGTACCTGGCAATATGAACACCACTGAAGGAATTTTAATTTCACTGTAACTTTCTGTGAAATAAGGAAATGCACAAGTGAATCTTAAAATACTATGTTATACTATAAACAACTGTAAGTTTCAAGATATTAGAATTTAACATGATAATGATGTTCATATTTAGAGATTGCTGCTAGAAGTATCTCTATTTGATTTGATTCCAAAGAAAACTAAGGATAATGTGTCCATCACACTATAACAAATTACTCCAATATTAAGTAGCATAAAAAAACAAATGTTTATTATCTAATAGCTTCTGTAGGTCAGAATTGACTTAACTAAGTGGTTCTGGCTCATGGTTTGTCATGAAATTGCTATTAAGATAATGCAAGATATGGCTAGGGATGCAGGGCTTGACTGAGGCTAACGGTTTGTTTCCAAGACAGCTCCTCCACTTGGGCTTTTACCACTTGAGCCTCTCCATACAGCTGCTTTGAGGGCCACACAGCATGATAGATGGCTTTCTCCTAAGTGAATAGAGAAGCAGAGAGAAGCCATATTCTGTTGGTCACAGGGATCAACCATGAAATAACGGGAAGATGATAAACAAAGGCATGAATCACAGAGGACAAGTTTTATTGGGGAGCACCATGGAGGGCAGAAAGAAATGGACTTTTGATTTTTGTCCATGTGTCATACTGAATGATTGTTCACAATCTATAGATTCTGTAGGATATTTAAAAATGCAAATGACTTGAATGGCTAAAATTAACAACATGAGAAACAACAGATGTTGGTGAGGATGTGGAGAAAAGGGAACTCTGTTACAGTGTTGGTGGGAATCCAAACTGATGTAGCCACTCTGGAAAACACTATGAATTCTCCTCAAAAAGTTAAAAATATAACTACCCTATGACCCAGGTATTGTTCTATTAGATATTTACCCAAAGAATACAAAAATACTAATTGGAAGGGATACATACACCCTGTTGTTTATTATTTATGTTATCTAAAATAACCACATTAGGGATCCCTGGGTGGCGCAGAGGTTTGGCGCCTGCCTTTGGCCCAGGGCATGATCCTGGAGACCCAGGATCGAATCCCACGTCGGGCTCCTGGTGCATGGAGCCTGCTTCTCCCTCTGCCTATGTCTCTGCCTCTCTCTCTCTCTCTCTGTGTGTGACTATCATAAATAAATAAAAATTAAAAAAAATCTAAGTTAAAAAAAAATAAAATAAAATAAAATAACCACATTATAAAAATGTCCAATGACTGATGAATGGATAAAGAAGTGATACACACACACGGACACAAACACATACACACACACATATGTATATAATGAAATATTACTCAGTCATGAAAAGGAATGAAATCTTGCCATTTGCAATGACATGTATAGAGCTAGAGCATATTACGCTAAGTTAAGGTAATCAGTTACAGAAAAACAAATCCCATTTGATTTTACTCATATGTAGAATTTAAGAAACAAAACAAATGGTCATGGGGAAAAAAGAGAGAGGAAACTCAAGAGAGAGAGAGCCTGAGAGAAAACCAAGAAACAGACTCAACTATAGAGAACAAACTGATGGTAACCAGAGGGAAGGTAGGTGGGGGATGGATTAAATAGGTGATAGAGATTAAAGAGTGCAATTGTGATGAGCACTGGGTTTTGTCTGGAAGTATTGAATCACTAAAATGTACACCTGAAACTAATATCATGCTGTATGTTAACCAACTGAAATTTATTTTTTTAATATTTTTTTCCAACTGAAATTTAAATGGAAACTTAAAAAAATGCAAATGATTTTGTTAGTATTGGACATAAATTATAGACTCATCAGTCCTAGGACAAAATTTCAAACATAGTAGATATTTAATAAACAACTCTTGAATCGATGAATTTAATTTATTTATATTATTTATTTTTAATATTATATATGGCTGTTGATACATAATGAATATGCAGCAATATTGGATTATTTTCTAATGATTTTTGACCAATGATCAGTTGTATGACTATTTCAAGGTTTGGCATCTTTTTTTTTTTTTAAGATTTTATTTATTTATTCACGAGAGACACAGATAAAGAGGCAGAGACATAGGCAGAGGGAGAAGCAGGCTCCCAACGGGGAGCCCAATGCAGGACTTGATCCCTGGACCCTGGGATCACGACCTGAGCCAAAGGCAGATGCTCAACCACTGAGCCACCCAGGTGTCCAAGGTTTGACATCTTTTACTAAAAAGCTAAGACAGTTCTACATTGTATTTTAGCCTCTAAAAATGCTTTTATTGGAATGGCATAATGCAAACTTAAATATCCATTCACCAATTTATTTTTTGTTAAGTGTTTTTGCTATTTGTCTCTTGCTGCTGCATTTGATTTTGAATTTATTTCAAATGTGTCATATAGCAGTTTTTTTTCAGCAAAGGTATGTACAAGGTATTACACGGTTTCAATTTTGTTTAAAATATATTTATTTCACTCTTATTCTTGAATAATACAGTAGTTGGATACAGAATTCCAGGTTGAAAAGTATTTTTCCTAGTTCTTTGAAGATATTCTATATTCTATGAACACTATTTTTTTCTGGTAAGAGGTTTGCTTTCAATACTTTTTAAGTTTCTATGGGTATTTTTCTTCTCTTTTGCTTTTATGGGTTTTTGTTTCTAATACTCGGAAGTATGGATTTGTGTTTATATACTTGCTTATAAATAATTTGATCTAAAGACTTTTTTTTAGTACTAGAAATGTTTCAGGTATTAGGTTTTTATATATTGGCAATTGTCCATTCTGTGTATTTTCTCTTTCTGGAAACTAATTCAATATATTAACAACTTCCATATTTGTTAACTTCTTGCATTTACATTTCCTATTTCATCATGTGGTGATCTCAGTGCTTCCCTTGAAATCATCTTCCACTTGTTATGTCTTTGTAAAATTCCTTAATTTGCTGTTCAGCATGACCATTTTTTTAAAAGATTTTATTTATTTGAGAGAGAACCAGAGATCACAAGCAGGGGAGTGGCAGAAGGAGAGTGAGAAGCAGGCTCCCTGCTGAGCAGGAACTCCCACTCTGGGCCTCCATTCTGGACCCAGGGATCATGGTCTGAGCTGAAGGCAGATGCATAAACCACTGAGCCACCCAGGTGCCACAGTATATCCATTGTTTTCAGGTTTTATTGTTTGTTTGTTTTTTTTTTTTTTTTTGCTTTTTAGATTTATTATTTGAGAGAGAGAGAGAGAGAGAGAGAGAGAGAGGAAGGAGAAGCACAAGGAGAGAGAGGAGCTCACACAGAATCCATGCTAAGACAGAACCCAACTTGGGGCTGGATCTCAAGGCCCTGAGATCATGACCTGAGCTGAAACCAAGAGCCAGGCATTCAACTGACTGAGACATCCAGGCGCCCTTTGACTTTTTTTTTTATTGATTTTTTATTTACAAATAAAAGTTTACTCACTTTTACTGAGGTGCAATATATATACAATACAATTAGTGCATTTGAAATGCACAGTTTAATATATATGGCAATTGTATACAGTTGTTTAACCACCATCACATTGGAGAAATTCCCTCATGCTTTTGCAATCAAGATCCTCCAACTGCACCAACCCATAGACAACAAATAGTATGTTCTAATCCTTGATAATTGTCACAACAATGCTAGTTTTTCTAAAATTGTATATACATTAAATCATATAGCCTGTCTTCTTTCACCTAGAATAATGTTTTTGAGATTTATCCATGGTATTGCATTTATCAATAGCTCATTCCTTTTTATATCTAAAAAATTCAAGTTAAGAATGTAAAACAATTTATTCATTACTTTGCTGATAGAAATTTCATTTCATTCAACTTTTTCACCATTATAAGTAATGCTACTATGAAGATTAGATGATCTTTGTGCTATCATATGTTTTGATTTTCTTTAGGTATTTACCTAAATATTTACCTAAATATTTAGGAATGAAATTCCTTGGGTGCATATTGCACATATAAGTATATGATATGATTTCTTCTAAGAATTTTATAGTTGAAACTCTGACATTTAGGTCTGTGATCCATTCAGGTCTATGATATCAAAATAATTTTCCTTGTGGTGTGAGGTAAGGGTCTAGGCACATTTCTTAAAAATATATTGATAGTTGATTGTTCTAGCAACATTTTGCAGTAAGGCCATCCTTTCAGCAATTGGATTACCTTGGCAACTTTTTAGAAAATCAGATGACCACAAAAGTCTGGATCTATTTCAGGAGTCTATTTATTCCGTTGATCTACATGTCTGCCTTACGCCAAAGTCATACTTTCTTAAGTATTGTAGCTTTATCATAAGTCTAAAAATCTAATGGTATAAACCTTCAACTATCTTCTTTTTTTTAATTTTTATTTTATTTTATTTTTTTTATTTTATTTTATGATAGTCACAGAGAGAGAGGCAGAGACATAGGCAGAGAGAGAAGCAGGCTCCATGCACTGGGAGCCCGATGTGGGATTCAATCCCGGATCTCCAGGATCGCGCCCTGGGCCAAAGGCAGGCGCCAAACCGCTGTGCCACCCAGGGATCCCTATCTTCTTTTTTTAAAGATTTTATTTATTTATTCATGAAAGTCATGGAGACAGAGGCAGAGGGAGAAGCACGGTCTCAGACGGGGGCCTGATTTGGGACTCGATCCCAGGACCCTGGGATCAGGACCTGAGCTGAAAACAGATGCTCAACCACTGAGCCACCTAGGTGCCCTGCAACTATCTTCTTTTTAAATTTTCTTAGCCGTTCTAGGTTATTTACTTTTCCATATATATTTTATAATCATCTTGCCAAATTCTCTTTTAAAAGTGTGTAGGACCTTGATTAGGGAACTTACCAAATTCTCTTTTAAAAGTGTGTAGGACCTTGATTAGGGAAGTATTATATTTCTAGATAAATTTAATAATTTTATCTTCTCACTCTATAATCCATGAACATGGAATGCATGGTCCATGATAAAGTCCAATAATATCACTGGAATAGGGGTACAAGGTTTTACTCAACATTTGGATTTAGGCATCTAGATTTATTTCAATTTTTTTTTAAATTTATTTCAATTTGAAAGACCATTTAGGTCTTTGGAATCTTCTCAACACAGATGAAAAGTGAAAAGTGTTCATGAAAACATGAACTTACTTCACAGGATACTTTTATTTCCCATGCTATAAATACAATATATCATTTCCATTCACATTCTAAGGGTCAGATCTAAGATAAATAATTCAACTCCCGATAAGACATATTGGAAAATATAGCTTTGTTTTGGCTCCAGAAAAAGAGAAAATACCTAGATATTGTTGACTGTGATCCTTATTACTTGCACCTGAAATTTCTCTTCCCAGTGTTGAACCTGTCCGTATATTTAAAGATACTTATTCATGACAAATACCCACCATTTATGTCAACGTGGATGGAACTGGAGGGTATTATGCTGAGTGAAATAAGTCAATCGGAGAAGGGCAAACATTATATGGTCTCATTCATTTGGGGAATATAAATAATAGTGAAAGGGAATAGAGGGGAAGGGAGAAGAAATGGGTAGGAAATATCAGAAAGGGAGACAGAACATGGAAGACTCCTAACTCTGGGAAACGAACTAGGGGTGGTGGAAGGGGAGAAGGGCAGGGGGTGGGGGTGAATGGGTGATGGGCACTGAGGTGGGCATTTGATGGGATGAGCACTAGGTGTTATTCTGTATGTTGGCAAATTGAACACCAATAAAAAATAAATTTATTATTAAAAAATAAAGATGAGGGGACACACACAAACACAAATAAAGATTTATTAAAAGGTAAAAAAATATATATTTATGCAAAATATCTGCATTAGTTCAACTTCCATACAAATAAACTAGCATTTCTCTTATAAATTATTAACACAAATGATTTAATCATTAAGAAAACTTGGAAAATATAAATAAAAAGTGATTCACCTGAATCAGAAATAAGAATACATAGTTAGTCAGAACACATGTAAACTATCATTACAGTTAATGCTTGCAAATTGCAAATTTTGCATTTATTTATATATTTTATAATATATCATATATGGCTATATATCACATATATGTATATGTATTACATATGCGTGCATATATTATAATCGTGCGTGCAATATGATACATATCAATCTGAAACTAGCTTTTACATTTAAATATAAACACACATATACATACTATATGTATGTTTATGATGTTTGATATTTATTCCAACCATTCAGTAGATGTTTTCCATGATTTATCTAACTTAATTCCCAAAATAACCTTATAATGTAACCCCATGAAGATTCTGAGGATTCAAAATTTTTGTAACTTGTCATACTTTATACTTTTACACAGAAGAGCTGGGATTCAAATTTCCTTACCTGGGACGCCTGGGTGGCTCAGCGGTGAAGCATCGTCTGCTTTCAGCCCAGCGCCGATTCTGGATCCCACACCAGGCTCCTTTAATGGAGCCTGCTTCTCTCTCTGCCTATACCTATGCCTCTCTCTGTGTGTGTCTCTCATGAATGAATAAATAAAATCTGTAAAAAAAAAAATTGTTATTTTCTTATCTAACTCCCAAACCTAAGTGCTAAACCATTCTGTTAACCCTTCTTAGCACAGTTCTTACTGAGTACTTACTATGATCCAGACACAGAGTAAGTGTATTGTTGATATTTATTATTGTCTCAACAATTTTGTGATAGACAGCGTTATCCCATTTTTCAGATTAGATAAATAGAGCTTGGAGATTTTAAATACACTTTCACACCTGACAGAGTAGCATGTGGAAAAGCAAGTTTTTAAACTCATGTTTTTGACTCAGACCCTGGCTTCCAAAAACAACACCTTATAGACATCACAAAGGTCTCTAATGGCAATATTTTTGCTAAATAAAACAATGACTTTAACATCTAATGTTTAATTTATCACATTCCTGGGTTCAAAATATTGATTTTATATCAGCTCAGGAAAAGGAAGATGAAAGATGTTTTTTATTAAGCATCTATTTTGTGACTTTGAATCATAGATAATCTTACTTAACAATAAATAAAAATCAAGTTATTTCTAGAGAATATTTTTATTTAGAAAATTAAATAACTACATTACCATACATAGTTACTGTAATATAAAAATGTAACTAGATAGGAGCAAGAGTTTTAAAGATCAAAGAAATAAAACACAATACAGCAATATTGACAGGCAATTTTTTTTAAATTGAATTAGAGAGGAATTTGGCATTATGTGAGGACAATGGAACTAAAAGAGATATCTGATATGTTATAGGCCAATTTCTTTATTTTATCTTAAGCTCTCATCTTTATGATTTTTTAAAAAGCTGGACTCATATTGCTTGCCTACTGTAATTCAGAATGGAAATTTCCTACTAAAAATAATTTTATTACTTTCTTCCAGTTTCATGAAATTCTGATGATTTGTTTTATTTATTTTTTAATTAAATAATAATTAAATTATATTAAATTTAATTAATATTAAATTAATTAAAATTTAATTTAAATTTTATTATATATAATATATTATATATTAATTTAAATTATATTTAATTACATTAAATAATATATATATTAATTTAAATTATATTTAATTAAATAAATAATAATAATTAAAAATTTTATTGCTATTCAATTTGCCAACTGTAGTATAACACCCAGTAACATTCCATTGTGTATATATACAACATCTTCTTTATCCATTCTAATGATTTGTTTTATATTTTATTTCCAAGATCATGTAGTTAATACCCTAAACTCTACCTAAGTTCACATGAGATCACAGTTAGATGAAAGTCACTCCAGTTAAAACTACGTCTCTATTATAGACCAAACTGATGTGTGAGGATATACAGATTGGTCTATGAGAAATCTTTTTTTTTTTTTTTTTTGGTCTATGAGAAATCTTAAATCCTCCAAAAAAGTAACCAGTACCATCCTCACTTCAATTAATCTTCTGCTACATTATACTACAGACTGTTTACCTAAATTCTAATTAAAATGTTATTTCAAGCCCCTTTCCTCTTCTTTCATTTTAAATTTTGATATTTGTTTTTTTTTTAATTTTTTAAATTTATTTATTTATGATAGTCACACAGAGAGAGAGAGAAAGAGAGAGGCAGAGACACAGGCAGAGGGAGAAGCAGGCTCCATGCACTGGGAACCTGATGTGGGACTCGATCCCGGGTCTCCAGGATCGCGCCCTGGGCCAAAGGCAGGCGCCAAACCGCTGCACCACCCAGGGATCCCAAATTTTGATATTTGTAAAAAAATTAGACATCTTCCTCAGTTTTAGCAACAAATATATATTAATATAACCTATATTTATATATTATTTATATATTATAAATATTTATATAATATTGCCTTTCATAATTCAAATAAAGATTGAATTATGAGAGAAAAGATGCACCAAAAAATATAACTTTTCAAATATTCTTTTATATCCACGAGTCAATACTGTAACTAACAGCATTCCTTGAAGTTTTCACAACACATATGCCAGCTTTTTCAAAGATATAGTTGTAAATAACAATAAATATAGCAGGAGCTATTAGACATTCATTATTCAGATATATAGCATCAATAGTTTTTAATTAAAATATACCTTCAGGAAAAATCCTTTCTTTAGTATTCCTTGTAGTTTCAGTAACAATATAGCCTGTCCTAATATGTCCAGACCGGTGACCTTTTTTCAAATTAAAAAACATTTTCTTAAACTTAAGGCAAACTGTCAAAGTTCCTCTCATAAAGAAGTAGAAATGGTTTAGTTCATTCTGTTCAAATCATAACACCAGATATTTAAAGCTTTGAACTGTGGTGCCATGACACAGAGATACTATTTCAGAGCTCTTGACATCAAATAAAGCTTTCTTATCAAATCTTTTTTTTCCTTATCAAATCTTAAGGAACAGTTATTCTTTTATATTTTTTTATTTGCCTAGAAGTTTACTTTTTATTCATTTATTTTAATCATTAAACCCTACTCTTAGAGTCCAAACGATTTGGTAAATATTGAGGCACAGTAAATTCACAAAACCATTGCCTTAAAAGCTCTAATATCTAACAAGATAAGACTTCCTCTGGTTCATCAGCTAAGTGGTATAAAGCATACAAATAAAAATACAATGATCACAAAGAGTAGAGTCAACATTTGTCAGTATTTATTACCTGAGAACTTTGTGAAGAAACGTAATTGTAGTCTTTGGCAAGGATTAATATTGTGATGTTAGTGTGTTAAATTCAAGAATTAAAATATTTTTGAGATTTCCTTATTATTTTAATTCATAGCATTGTTTGCTTGGTTCGTCCAATTTCCTTTCACCACAACTCAAAAAGTGCCTCATAACATAATTCATTTATTCTAAAAAGAACTGATGTGATGATAAAAACACACAACATTGCAATATACATCTTGATGAATAACTTTCAATGAAGATAGATTTAGGGAGGTACTGACATGGGCCTGAAAGAGCATTGACCTTGGAATAAGGTCATCTTGATTCTGTCATATTTTAGCTCTGTCCCCAGGGTAGGTTACTGAATATCTCAACTTTACTTTCTTTCTTTCTGTTTTTTTTTTTTTTAAAGATTTTAACAACGTCTCTGTGTGTATAAAATTGCCATTTCTGCATATGTAAAATTGATTAAAAATCTTCTAAATAGTAGGCCCCTTATCAAATTTGCTTCCTTTCATTTTTCATCCTTCATTATCAACATCTAAGATATCTTAAATATTATGCTCTCAACTTGAACATTCATCTTTTAAAAATTAGGGTATCATCAATCCCATGCAGAGATTTTAGCTTTAGTCCTAATAACATCTTTGTCTCCCCAGAAATGTCTTGGAAATATTAACTCTACATCAAGGAGGGGAACCAATAACCTCTCATACTCTTCTGGAATCACAAAATTTATAATTACATTTAGAATTACAAAATATCTCACTTCAAAGATTGAGCTTTTGGGATTTAGAGGGATTTTAGTCCATCGAGATTCCTTCTTCTCCCTGTATTTTCAACTTTTTTTTCTTTATTGATGTTTATGTTCCATTAGATCAAAATATATCCAAATATTCCCCATTGAAAAAAAACAAACAGTTCTTTTTGGTTTATGTTTCCCTGTCAATCTTGCTGTATCTCTCTCCTTATTTTCTTAGTACAGTTTAATGAATAATTGGTCTACATTCAGTATTTCAATTTTGTTTCCATGTGCTTTTGTCTTTTCACAAAATCTACAGCTGCAATATTTACAGATACCTTTTAGTCATGAAATCCAAAGAAAAATTTCTTATTTAACTAAGGGTTTGCCTCTGTTTACCACTCTCTCTTACCTTCAACATAAACTGCCTGGCTTGCAGGATGCATTTCCCTTCTTTTCCTGTCTTTTGAACCCTATTCTTCTGCTGCACATAATATTTGTGTTTCTTTGGCTTTTGCCTTCAACGTTTTTCTATGTAACAATCTTTGCACCCCCTACTTCAATATCCTATACTCTCATAATTAACAGTATGGATATTCTCAAGCCCAAAATACTCTTTTGAGCTCCAAATCCATATATCTAATGTTCTACTGGATGATTCAACCTGTGTGTGAAATAGGCACCTCAAGTGCAGGATGGTACAAATTGAAATCACTCTTTCCTCAGATTGGTGGATTTTCTCCATTCTGAGAAATCTTTATATTATCTAGTCAGCATCCATAACCAGAAACCAGTATTTGATACGATATCTATCCCATATTCCTTATATGCTTTATTTACCCATTTCATTTCCAAAGTATATGTATTGGCCATTTTATTCGTACTGTTTTAGGTGCTAATGATAAACAAAATAAACAACTGTTCTCCCATAATGCTTATGATCTAATGGGAAGGTGGTAGACAACTAGAAAAAGTAATAAACAAAGAATATAGTTTTAGATCATAGAGGAACAAAGCATGTTAAGCGTGGAGGGGAAAAGGGAAACATTTATAATTAGATTTAGCTGCATAAAACAGAAAACCTAAAATAATAGTGACTTAGCATTCAGATTTATTTCACTCTTATTGTAGGGAAACTCTGTCTGTAGGCACCAGAGCTTATATGGTGGCATCATTTTCTTTAGGTATATTTGAGTCACTTTCTTCTAACAGAACTTCTTTACGGACTGAATGTTTGGGTCCCAAAAATTCATATGTTGAAACACTACCTCCCAGTATGATGGTACTAGGAGGTGGGGCCTTTGGGCAGCAATGAGGATTAAGATGAGGCCATGAGAGTGGAGCCTCATGAAAGAATTAATGTCCTTACGAGGGTCATGAGAAAGCTTGCTTCCTATCTCTGCTTTCAGCCATGTGAGGATACATGGCATACAGAAGAGGGTTCTCAACAGAACCCAGCCAGGCTGGCACCCTATTTGCAGATGTTCATCCTATGAGAAATAAATTCCCATTGTTTACAAGCCACTCAGGCCATGGTAGTTTGTTATAGCAGCCTGAACTGACCAAGTGAGCTTCTAACTCTTGACTCATGAAGGCAGCTGGAACTTAAGTCATTGAGTCTAAACTAAATTCTAGGCCAGCAAAAAACAGAGGGCATGGAAGAGAAAAAAAAGAGGCACACACCAACATCGTTGAGAGCTTTCAGTAGTATTCCTGGAGACTCCAACAACAAAAAATATGTTCATGTAACTATAATCAGCTAAATCACACTGAAAAGGATGCTTTATGCTAGTTACCTTGCTACTCCAAACAAAATTGCCTAGTGCTATTGCATGAAGAAAGTATTTAGGGTAAACAGATGTTTCCAATACTGGTGGCTATATAGGTAGCATTAGCAGGGCCTTTCTGAAGGAGTAGACCTTTAGCCTGCATTTATGATCATCCTACACTACTGATTTCATCCCCTTAATAAGTCCTTTGAATCTGTTTTTTAGTCTCCATTCCCACTGCCCTTGCTCTATGTTAGTAAAGGTTTTCTGACTCTTCCCCTCTCTCATAGCTTCCCATCCCTAACGAGGCTCACGCCTTCAGTCTGATCACCACAGAATCAATTCTTCTGGACACTGCCCTAGAGCTTTTAAAATTACACATCCAAACCTTGAACTTCCCTAATTAAAATATTTTAATGTTTTCCACTGATTCAAGGCAGTATCCACAGAAATCTTTCATGAGAAGCTCCCTGACCACCCAGTATTTTACTCTTCTTCTTCTACCGCTAAACTCTAATTTCCAGGCATGAAAAATGGCTTTAAAAATTGAGTTTAAAAAAATTGAGTTTTTTTCACCATTCTATTTGAGGTCATTGGTTCTCTTCCAAATATATCTTTCCCCATCCAGCCATGTCTGGAAAAGGCAGACACATTTATCCTTTATCATTCATTTCACTGCTACCTATATGTTTAAGGTCTTCCTGAATATCATACTTTCATGGCAGGCTCCTATCTTTAAACATACAAACCTTTTCTGAAGCTCCATTACTTACAATTGTTGTCAATTTTTATTGTCCAAGCTATTGATCTTCCATGATAAACTGCGAACTATCTGATAGTAGGGACTGGAGCTCTTGTTTCTGGACCCAATTAATTGCCTCTTTCTGAAACAAGCACATTTGAGATACTGTGTAAGGTTTTCTTGAGTGAATTAAATTAATTAGCCTCCTAGACTGAAAATGTTACAGTCATCTCTGCTACCACCCAGTGCTTAGGTCTGGCATCATTTTCTATTTATTCTAGCTCTGTAATTCCTCTCTCACCTGCTCTGTTCACTAATCCCTACTTCCACTGTCCATTTCCAGTCATTTTTACCACACAGTTGAATCATTGCAATATTATAATTCCTTTAGTACAATATTATTATTGTAATAATTACAGTAATTTTTACATTTTTACAAATAAATTTACAATTATTATTGTAAAACTTACAATATATTATTCCTTTATTCTCTCACTTGATATTTTTTTTTCATGCCAGTGATGCAACACGGATTTTACTATATCTGGCACAAAGTTCAAATACTCTTAAATCATTCACTGAAATTCATGTTTTTTGCAGCATGAAGTTCACAACTTTTCAAGAATTAGTTATATCCTCTTCCCAGGCCTGTCTTTTACTCTCACCTCTGCTACCCCCACCTACATTTTGGTCTTTGTCCAAAGGGATATCTCTAGAAAGAAGGCATTACTGAACATGAGGCTTTCTGTCAGAGATGTCAATTCTGTGGATGGTGTGTGTACTTTGGGAATGTGAGTGAGGCCAGTGACACATAAAGCAGATGACCCAAAAGACCCTGAAAGTTTCATGGGAGACTGAACTACCAGGTAGGCATGACAGGCTGGTTCCTGCAATGTATTCTTTCCACTAAAGCTTTCACTGGAAGGAACTAGGGGAGGGAGCAGGGGTTCCTTTATCAAAGTGAATTCTGGGCTTGCTTTGTAATGTGATTTGAAGATGAGGAACCCAAGTCGGGGACTGAGAGGAGAGAGAGAGAGAGAGAAAAAAAAAAGATAATTTAGCAGATTGATTAAAAAATGTTTTTTCCCCCCTTAGGCGGATTGCAAAGTGTTCCCTTAGTGTAAAATAATGTTACTTTAATTTCTTCCACAGATTATTTTATAAGAACTCAATGAAGCACATAACTATACCTTTACAACATTAATTTTATTAATCCTCTGGCAGCATTGTGTTACATCAAAAGCATATGCAACTAAAAGAAAGCTGTGTGTGAGGTATACTTTCATGTATTGCCGCTGTGTGAAACAAAATGCTCTCCTAGTAAAAGATATCCACAAGAATCTAAAAGATCATGCACCTGATTTTTCTTTCTCAGTAGCGGAGCGTGCTTTGCATTGTGAATAGGAGAAAAAAAAAAATCCTCTCTTCATTCCCCCTGGAGTTTTTGCTTCAACCCATAGCAACAAAACATCATCTGTCTCTCCTAAAGTGTCTGAGTGATAAAAATGCTCAAAATTGTACCCCTTCTTCAAAATCAAAATTAAATATTACCTCCTCCGTGAAGTTGTCCTCAATCTCATCAGCCAAACTAATCTCAACTACTCCCAGAGCATTTGGTTTGTACCTCACCTTGAAAATGTATGAAACTCCATCTTGAATTGTATTTAGTTTATTCCATATCGGTCCTTTTCACTCTATGGCAGTCTTTAGAGCTTCAATCAGAAAAACTTAGCTCCGTGTCTTCCACTAAGCCTTGTGCAGTGTCTTGTACACAGCTTTTGCACAGAGGCAGTGCACTGCCAGTTAAATGCCTGGGATCTGGGGTCTGATTGAATGAGGTTGATTGCTGATTCCGCTCTTTCCTAACTGTGCAGCCTTAGGCAAACTGCTTAAACTTTCTGTTCTCTGAGTTTAATCTTTAAAATTGAGAAATATGGGCACAGTTAATAGGATTGTTGTAAGTTAAAAATGAGATCAATTAATCAAAACAGATTTGTGTGCTTAATAGGTAGTCCATAAACATGACTCATTGTCATTACGTGCTTAGTGACCAGATACAAACTTTAGGACACTGAATTTAAATATGCCTCCTTTTTATCTGGTAAGGCTAAACTCAAGGCTCAATTTATTTATTTTTTATTAAGTTTTTGTTTTAATTCCAGTATAGTTAACGTTCAGTGCAATATCAGTTTCAGGTATACAATATAGTGATTTCACAATTTCATACATCCCTGGGTGCTCATCACAAAGTGCACTCCTTGGAGTGCCTGGGTGGCTCCATGGGTTAAGCAACTGACTCTTGATTTCAGTTCTGGTTATGATCTCAGGGTCATGAGGTCAAGCCCAGGGTAGGGCTCCAAGCTCAGCACAGAATCTGCTTGAGATTCTCTCTACCCACCCCTCGCCCCTTCCCCTGCCCACTCACATGCACACACACTCTCTCTCTTTCTCAAATAAATAAAAAATAAATACATACATACATACATAAATAAATACATAAATAAATAAAATATTTAAAAAATTAAACAAAACAAAGTGCACTCCTTAATCCCCATCATCTATTTCACCCATTCGCTCACTCACCTCCACTCTGGTACCCATCATCTGTTCTCCATAGTTGAGAGTCTGTTTCTTGGTTTGTGTGTGTGTCTCTCTCTTTTCTTTTTTTTTTTTTCTTTTAAAGCTTAGTTTATTTTAAAATTTTATTTGATGCCGCCTCCATATAATTATTTTCTTTAATATTTATAACACGGGCTACCAAACTAAGCATTTAGTTATGAACTTCTTTGCTCCATGTTCTAGTTGGTGTTCACCTCTTTCTGAATATCATGATACAAGTTCCATGATTAATACTAAATGAATACTCAAAGGTAGCTGAACTGGGAACTATACCAGGCAAACTCAATTGCTACTTTGCAATTGTAGAGAAAAGAGAATAAGGAAGTTTGAGTTTGGTTGCTTCCCACTTCTTCCTTTTTCCTCTCTGTCTTCTACATCTTGATAATTTAAGCCACATGTCTTCCAGCCTCGTAAATGGTGTTCATTTGTTTGATTGGTTTCGGTGTGTTTTGTTTTGTTTTGTTTTGTTTTTGTGTTAACGATATGATCACACTTAAGGACTTGCCATTCTCTCCCTTCTGTTAGGAAGTACATATAACATAATTACATCTCCATGTTAGAAGGAATTTTATAGTTCAATTCTTATCTGATACCTGGCTTCCTGGGAAAGTAGTCTCTACCATTTAAATTTTAAATTTAAATTTAAAATTTTAATTGCTGGAATACTTCTGTTTAATTGAACCTATATTAGTTTCCTAAAAGCAAATATACATAACTGTTTGATCCATATTTGTATCCCCAAAATATATATATAATATATTATATTATATATATAATGTTATATATATATATATATATGTATGTATATAATGTTTTCTGCACTTTAGAGTTATGCAGAATCTAAGTTCAATCTTCCATGACATGTTAAAACTCAGATATTTGAAGATAGTTCTTAGGTCCTTCTTTAATTTTCTTGTCTTCAGGTTGTAGAAGAAATGAATGATGGTGTCTCATGCGTATAATCCTACTACTTTCTTTTGCATATGCAGGGATAAATGAATATATCTATTAAAAGTACCGCATTTGAAGTGAATACCATCCTCCATATGTAACATGGATGGAATGATTATCATCATTCTTTTGGACAGTCTGTTTCAATTAATGCAGCCTAAGCAAATTTATCATTTTCTTTACTTTGTTTCTCTGTTTTAGCACCTTTATTGTTTAGGTGATTCGTATTGGGTATATAATCAAAATATTAGGTTGTTTTCTCTAATTGTATTGCCATATCTGCACCAACCATTTCAAACCTTAGCAGTTTGAAATAACAGATGTTTATTTAGGTCACAATCTTGTGTTGGCTAGGCAGTTCACCTAGTCTAGTTTGAGCCAACTTAGCTGATCGCTGCTCATCTCAATCATGGGATGTGGTTAGCTGGTGGTTTGGGTGATGGTTGGAGTATCGAAGGTGGCTTTAATCATATGTCAGGCAGTTAGTTGCCTGGGTTGTAGACCAGGGCAGCAGAGGGTTCTAGGCCTCATGTTTCACATCAGGTTTTACTTCTTCATCTAGCAGTTATAGAATTCCAAAATTAGCAAGAATGGCAGTTGCTTGCCTGAGGCCTAGGCTCAGAATTGACACAACATCATTTTCTTCACATTTAATTAGTTGAAGCAAAAAATAAGACAAGTGCATCTTTATAGGCTGAGTAATAGTTTTCTACCTCTTTGATGGGAGGAACTGCAAAGCAATGCGGCTCTTTTTGTAAACAAATACACTTTGTATCTCATGCTTTCCCAAAAATGATGAGTGCCTAAGACAAAGGTTTTATTTTATTTTATAGATTTTTTATTTGTTTTAAGATTTTATTTATTTATTTGAGAAAGAGAATGAATGAGTGGGGTAGGAGCAAAGGCGGAGGGACAAGCTGACTCTGCACTGAGTGTGGAGCTCATTGTGGGGCTTGATCCCATGACCCTGAAATCATGACCTGAGCCAAAATCAAGGATTGGCTGCTTAACCAACTGAGCCACCCAGGCCTCCCAAGACAAAAGTTTTACATAAAGTCAGGTGAAGTCTAATTATTTCAGCTTAAAAGCATTTTATATTTCCATTTATGCCGTGTGTCAAGATATCCCTCTATGTTACATACATTATGATCAGCCAACCGTGACAACACATAACTAATATAATTAAGAAAAAAAGTCCCAAACCTGCCACTAGAGACCCTCATCCCAGCTGATTTTTTATGAGGTTAATTGTTCAAATAACTACCGATCCATTTAACTATATTCTCTCTTATTATTCATTTTCACAAATATTCCATGAAAAATTGTATCATGTATTTCTCTGAATGCAAGTGTGTATGTCTTTGTATGTGTGTGTAAGTTCACTTCTGAGTACTCTTTTTTTCCAAACTGTAAAGTACCTTACTTCCACTGCAAACTCATTAGGTTCTTTCTTTTTTCTCTCTCTCTCTCTTTTCACATTATCTCTTTAACCTTTCTCTCTCTCTCTGTCTCTCTCTCTCTCTCTCTTTTTTTTTGGTTAGGGTCCACTCTCAGTTTGGAGCCCAACACAGGGCTAGAACTCACTACCCTGAGATAAGATCTGAGCTCAGATCAAGAGTCTTACTCTTAACTGACTGAGCCACCCAGGTACCCAAGCCTTATGCTTTTATGCAGTCCTCTGATTTCTATTTTCTTCTAATCTATCCACACTACTCTCATCTTCCTTTTTCTACACAATTTATAATCTTATTAATTCATAAGTACTCCTTTTATTACTATCCAACAGTTCTTGAGAGCTTACCACAGGCCAGGCACTGTTGTATGTGCTGTATACATATCAAGTATTCACAACAATCCTATGAGGCAGGATTGAGATAATGCTGTCATTATCTCATTTTATGGATGAGGAAGCTAAGGGCCGAGGATGTTTCTGCCATTGGTCTTCTGATAAGATGCAATGGCCCTCTCATGTTCCATTATGTCAATCACTCCTTTGCCAGTGTTCTTTTTTTGTCATCTTGTTCTTCCCTCACCTCTTTCACCAGCGTTTCATAGAAAAATTGTAAATGAGGCTAATTCCTTCTTCCTCACCTCCCAGTGACTGATTCTGGAAAATCATCTTTAAGCTATACATACTGATTCAGGTCTCAATGACTACTGTGGAGACTCAACTGGGGAAGAATCTGCTTTCAAGCATATTCAGGTTGTTAGCAGAATTTGTCTCCTTATGATTATAAAGATGAGTTTGTGGTTTTCTTGGTAAACATCTACCAGAAACTACTTGCTGCTAAAGGCCACTGTCTGGTCTTAGCCATGTGAACATATTTCATTTGCCTCTTCAAGGCCAATAAGAAAAATCTCCCAAGGGTATCACAGCTCTTCTTCCAGGAAGAGCCCAAATCTTTCAGACATTTGAAAGGGTTGACTAGATCAGGCCTATCCAGGATAATCTTTCTTTTGATCCCTCAAAAACCTTAGTGACTTAAGTATAAATTTAAACCCTTTCCTTTGTCATATGATGTAACCTAATCATGAGAGCAAAATAAATCATATTCACAGTCCTGCCCACATTCAAGGAGAGAGAACTAAATATGGGGCTTGTACACCAGGAGGCAATGTCAGAATCCCTGTATCTTACTCCATTTTTTCCATAATAGTTCATCATGTGCTTAATTTCTAATTTCTCCTTCCTATCTGACCCCTTGAGCCATCGCTCTCAGTAAATAATATTATTTCTTAGGAAAAAAAGAGATAGAAGCCACCAAAATAAGATCTTTTTATTTTCAAAATATGGCTCACTACTCTCACTCTTACCTCATTCTTTTTCTTGGAGGAAGAAGTATCATTTATACTTTCTATGGTTAATCTTTTTCTTATAATCTGGATCCTTTTGAATCCCATCTTGGTTATCATCTTTATTGATTTAAATGCTTTTCCTTATCTTCTGGCATCCAAATCTTTCTTTTCTGCAAACTCTTCTATTTTAATACAGTGTTTCTCAACCTTCATCATCATTATTATTATTAGCCCCTGAAGGAAACTTTTGAGACATTTTTTTTCCTAATTCCATCCATGAAGATGAATACCACAGATACACTCTATGTCTATTGTTGTACTATTTGTATTTTAATGCTTTTTATACAAAAAGAGTAAGATTGCTTTCATTCCCACTCCTCCTCAAAATTAATTTTCTCCTGTGGGTGATACTCTCCTTGCTAAGAATACACTATGGCTACCTTGACCTTTCTAGCTACTACCCAATCTCCCTTCTCCTTGTGATGGAAATACTTGAAAGATTAAGGTCTTACCTCCCATCTAGCTCACTACTCCTGTAATTTAACTTTTGCCCTTACCATTTTGTTGAATTTTTCACAAAGGTCAGCACTGTCTTATACTTTGCTTAATCTAATGGATACATTTTAGTCTTTACCATATTTGAACTCTTTTCGACATTTACACTGTTGATCTTTTCTTTTCTTCTTGAAACTTTGTCATTCCTTGTCCTCCAGAAAAGCAATGTTTCCACTGTGACCTGTTTCACTCTTTTCTCTGTGGTATGTTTTTCTTTGACTCCTAGTGTTCCATTTTAGTTTTTTTGTGTGTGTGTGTTAATTCCAGGCCTTCAACTATCACCTCTATGCTGATGATGCAACTTAGAATCTCCAGTTTAGATTTCTGTCTGGAGCTCCAGGTGTGTTCACTTTCCTGATTTTCATGGTCCACAAATACTTTGGACCCCACATTCTGATCTCATCTGCTGGTTCCTGCCTACAGCCTATTTTGACAAATGGGATTATTTTCATCCTAAAATGACAGAAGCCTGAAGATCTTCATCCTTGACTGTTTTCTCCTTTCAGTCACCATAACTATTTTTTTTATTTTTAAGAATATAAAATAAATTGATGCTAACTTATTTTGATGCTTCTTGTGAATCATTTGAATCAAAGCATCAACATCAATCCACTGATAGACGTTTTGTCTGCAAAGCAAATATCCTCCAGTACATTATTTATACTGTACCCAGAGTGGTCTTTTAAAATATAAATCTGATCATTTTACCATTTTGTTTAAAACCATTCAATGATATTAGTGGATTCAGAATAAAACACAACATTGATTATTATTTGAACTCTCTTGCCTGTCTTAAAACTCAGGTCTGTAAGAACTATATTATTGAGGATTTTTTTTTTTTTTCAGTGAGCTCAGTTGCTATTTACAGCTTTCAATTTACATGAGAAGTTAGTCAACTCATTGCAATTCTATCCCATTAATGTTTATTTTTAGCTATTTTATTTTGTTATTTTTAGGTTCTCCCATGAAATAAATCCTTTCTGATAAGCCCAGCTTGAAATTCCTCCACCTGTCTTTTCATTAGGGTTGAGTCTAAGTCCTAACGCTTATTTTGCTTCGTGACATGGCGCAGAAATAATATCTCAGGGTTAATTCTAGCTATGTATCCAAGCCAACATCACCAACCTTGCCAGTCCCTTTGATTTTTTTTTTTTCAATATACTTTTACGGTGGCTGCAAGATCTAGGGACCTGTATGTCCCTTGATGGTCCTCAAGGACATGTCCAGTCCCTTAAACTCAGAAAATTTAAGGTGAAGGCTACAGGAACTCTATAGGCCTCTAAGTTGCTTCACACATGTACTGTTCTTTCTAACCTACTCTTCTGTGTTAAGGTGCCTCAATGTTTTTTGGCAAGGGGGTTAATTCATCTTAAAACCCTAGTTGAGAAGCAGGACATAGGTCTATTTACTCTCAGATCCAAATATTTATTATATATTTTTGTACTATATCCTTTTAGAATTAATTTTAGCATATTGTTACACACAGTTTCTTATCACAATACCATCAGCTGTTAACCTACTTCATTCCCTTGAACTCTGTCCCTGAATTCTTTTACTTCCCCTGGGCCCAATATCAGAAGTCTGGGAGCTGAGAGGGTTGGTGATTTGGATAAGCTTGTGACACTTTTCAAGAAAAATAGGGCCTGAATGTAGCCACTGCTTTATTTACCAAGTCTCATACCCTGTTTGGGGGCAGCCAGGGTCAGTAGCACTTTTTTGGGATATATCTACTTGTGGAAAGTAACTTTTCTTAATCACATAAATTTTCTCATTTACTTGGAGGACTCCATTATCCCCAGTCATGTTCTGGTAAATTTAAATAACTTTTGGTTATTAAATGTGTCCTGTTCTCTATCTAGTGTTCCAGGGTCTTTTATACATAATTTTTCTACCCCCATTTTTGATTGCTAAGTAATTCCTACGCATTCTTCAAAATGCATCTCGGGGGTTATAACACTGAGGAAGCCTCTTTAGATTTCCCCTTTTTTGACCCATAACTCCTTCATTTAGGGATGTTTTAAGTATTAAGTGAGTTAACATATGTGGACTGCTTAGCCACATGTTTCTGCTATATACTCAGTACTGAATAACATAACATAGTGCCTCATATATTTTCAGTGTTCAATATTATTGGTTAAAAAGTCAATGAAAAATTGGGTGAATAATCTTAAATGTTATAAATCTTCACTCTAAACTGTGAAAATCTTACATAACTTAGAAAGCCTGGTTCCCATCCAGTTTTGTCTCCTACCAGTTGGTCTCCAACTTTTCCTCTTTCCTCTGAAATTCCCTTGAAGTTAATTTGACCTTTTCTTACTACAAAATAATTTTATACCCCTTATTATAGCACTGAAGATAGTTTGCATTGTGTTGCCTGAGTGTAGACTTACTTTTCCTTTTGCTTTCTTAATTTTTAGACAGGTGGCATGCAGGTCAGCTTTTTTTTTTCTTTTTCTTTTTTTCTTTTATATTTAAATATAAATATAAATTTATATTTATTTTTTTTTTAATGTTGAAATACCCAGGAAGAGAAAAAACTAAAGCAATAGCCTGGAAGGCTCTGTCTATAGGCCCAAACCTTTGATCTATATCTTCCATATTATGTGTGTGTATGGATTATATTCGTTTTCCTTTGAAATCCATTTGTTGAGACTCTAACCCCTAATGGGATAGTATTAGGAGGTGGAGCCTTTGTCTTAGGTTTAGACAAGGTCATAAGTATGGACCCCCCATAATTGAGGTCCTTATAAGAGGATGAAGAAACCCAAAATCTCTCTCCACTATGACAGAATTCTGTAAGAAGGCATCCAAGGCAAGGAAGAGGTCCTCACCAGGAACTGAATTGGCCAGCATCTGACCTTTGACAGAACTATAATAAATGAATGCTTACTTATAAGCCACTCAGTCTGTGGTATATTTGCTTAGTAGCCTGAATTGACCAAGACAGTGAGATAAGAATACATTTTTGTTGTTTTAAGGCTTTATGTTTAAGGTAATTTGTCACACATCAACATCAGCCTAATAAGTTATTTTAAATAAATTGGAGTACCTGGGTGACTCAGTTGGTTAAGCACCTGGCTTCCGCCTCAGTTTACAATCCCAGAGTCCTGACATGGAGCCTCGTGTCAGGCTCCCCACTCAGCAAGGAGTCTGCTTGTCTCTTTTCCCCTCCCTGATTGTGCTCTCTCTCTCTCTCTCTCAAGTAAATAAATAAAATATTTAAAATAAATAAATGAATAAATAAGCCGAAGAATTTATTTTCTTATTACAACTTATACACATCTTCTCTTTTGTTTGTGGCCGGGTGAAGAGCACTAAGGCTATTCCACAGAAGTGCTTTATGGGAAAAGCCTATGAAGTTCTGCAGAGGAAATGAAGTATACCCTTAAGCATCAGTATCTAGGAGAGAAAACCTATGGCATTCACTTTAGGCCAGGCTCCACAGCACCAGAGTATACATGATTTCTTAACAGAACCTGTTCAGTCTTTTGCCCCAAGAGGACTATATGCTCCTTTGCTAATGACACAGTACTGAGAAAGAAAGTAATCACGTAAAGCAGCTCTACTCCAAGAATTATTAAATGGGACACCTATATTTATCCCCTTCTTCCCACAAAATACCTTGAAGTGACACTATGGAGAGCTCATTTAAGGCTAACTGCAGAGTGACAGTTTTCTCCTTCTGCAGGAGAAGGATAATCAGGTTCATTAATCCGTTCAGACCTCCAGGGTATCATTTATTAAATTGCTCCCAATGTGCCTTATTCACTCCCAGGAAATAATTTACATACTAGGGAAATTTGATTCACTATCAAGCATATTCCATTTTAAACAATTCTCATTTTCATTCCTTGGTAGAAGGTAATAACTTATGCAAAATACGTGCAGGCATAGATTATGCCATGCTGGGAAATTATTTAAGTATTACTTTCAGGATGTCAATATTGCATGAAAATATCTGTAATATATAATTCAATGAATTTAATGAGGATTTTCCCCATGTTTTTCTTGCCCTATCCACCCCCCCTCCCCACAAAAATAAAAAAGATAATTGAAAGTAATCTTGTAAAAATGTTAGGCTCTAGAAGCATAGGCTTATTGATGAACAGGAGTGGAAGTCATATAAGTGACTTCTCTCTTTCATTATGCTGTGTCCATCTTTCAAGTGAATCCAGCTGAAGCGATTTTGCATTATATAAGCCTCCATCTAGACAGTTAATTGCACTTTAAGACACTTTGTTTCCCAACTGAAACAACATTAGCTGTCTTATTTAGAGGGAGAAAATTCATTTGGTTTATGTTTCAATAATAAAGTTATGCTTTAACTGATTAAGCTTTGACTTTCTTTTTCTGAAACAAGAAGACTCTAATGATAACTACTCATGTGTAGCACTTAGCATGTGCGGAGATATTGTTCCAAATTTTACACATCTTCCTTCAAGTAGTATTTCAAACAATCCTGTGAGGTAGATACTATAATGATCACAACTGAAAGATGAGGAAGTTGAATCAGAGCAACCAAGTAATACAAAAACTACTTATGAAACTTTCCATGTTGAATAGCCTTTATTAGGTTGCTTGATTTTTTTAAACATAAATATTTGAGTCCTGCAGAAATAGCTACTGAAATTCAAACTATGGAAATGATAACATATTGCAGGAAAAAGCACATAAAAAGCTATTGGGAAGGCACTTGGGTGGCACAGTTGGTTAAGCATCTGACTCTCGGTTGGCTCAGGTCATCTCAGGGTCATGAGATCCAGCCCCTTGTTGGGCTCTGTGCTGAGCATAGAGTTTACTTGAGGTTCTGTCTCCCTCTCCCTTTGCCTCTCTTGGCTATTCTCTCTGTCTCTCTCTGTCTCTCTCTCTAACTCTCTCTCTCTCCTCTCTCTCAAATAAATAAATAAATATTTAAAAATAATATTTGGTTCTCACCTTCACCTAGTCTCTAGTTGCTAATAATTTATGTCAAATGAGAAAAATGGGATCCAGTTACAGCACCTCCACCAAACTAATTGTGCCTACTTAAGCCTTAGTTATCTAGAAAATAAGTTCATGATGCTCATGAAAATCCTTTAAGGTATGAAACTGTAGAGAAGAAAAATTCTTCTTTCACCTTTCAAGTTCTTCCAGTTGGACTAAATTAAGTTTACATGAAGCAGATTAACAGGAGAAAAAATAAATCAAAGTTTTATTATGTGTACATGGAGGCCCAATAATGAAATTGAAACCTATAGAAAAGACCAAGAGAGGCAGTTTTTATACATTTTAGAAAAAGACACAATACATCTGTGAGGAATTGACAGGATGAACAGAAATGAAAACAGATGTTTGAGAGCTTTAATTTGTAGGGGATTCTAAGTAGAAATTTAAGCTAAGTTAGGAGATTTTTTTAAAAAGTAGAAAGGTTTTTCCTATAGCTTTATCTTTTTCCTTTTTTTATTTTTTTCTTTTTCCTTTTTTTTTTAAATGTTTCTTTATTTATTAATGAAAGACACACAGAGAGAAGCAGAGACAGGCAAAGGGACAAGTAGGCTCTCTCTGCAAGAAGCCCCATGTGGGACTTCATCCAGGAGCCTGGGAACATGTCCTAAACCTAAGGCAGATGCTCAATCACTGAGCCACCCAGGTGTCCCTACAGGCTTTTTTTTTTTTTTTTTTAAGTCCTGATTGGTGATAAGGATATCTTTTCACTTCTTAGTAAAAAAAAAAAAAAAGGATATTTTTCATATATTTGTTTCCTGATTTCACGGGGACAGAGGATGGTCTAAGGGGCTTTATACTAGCTAGTTCTTAAAAAACTCATTTAAAAATAATCAATATGCCAAAGGACCCCTACAAAACTCTACCTTTTCCCCAGCATTATCTATAATTAGTATATGATTTAGTTAAAGCTGAAAAGGTTACCACCAGGAATATGTTGAGGGATGTATGCCCTAAAATCCTACCCTACCCCAAAAAAATATGTTGCACAATTTAGAGTCAAGGGAAATATTTCAAAGTGTAAGTATAAAGTAAATCTTCCAATATGTTGAGTTTGTTTCTCAACACACCTGTCATATATCCAACTCCAACTGTGATTCCAAAGTATATATTTTTTTGAGATAGCAAATCACAGCTTATACAATCAATATGCTGGCCAACAGTGGATTGAATGTCTGTCCCCTAAATATGTTATTTTTCCCTGACATAGCAAAATCTTAAGATCAAATGAGCAGTGATTGAAACTTCTCCCTCCTTTCCTAGTCTCAGAGCAGCAGTTTTCAGAATGCTGTGAAGTTCACATTACTTCCCCTGCCGCAGTCGGTCATGTATTTTAATCTAAAAAGATGTAAATTGTAGACTTATAAGAGTGAAAGTACCATGTCCATGCTGGCAGAAAATATTTTAAATTATTTTCTGACAGTGCGAAAATATAGCTACTGAGATTTTTAGCTGATGGACAGTTGGGAATTTGGAGTGCAAATCAGAAAGTCAGCTAAGGAACAGAGTTTCCTCCTGCTATTGTGGTTGTTATCACTGCTATTCTTTTCTCCTCCCAGTGCCAAGTTTTTAATTTTGGCATTTGTGAGACAGTGACAGGCAAGCCTGCTTCACAGTTTCAGAGCCTAGAGTACTTCCAATAAAATAACAAATAAATGGAATGGACGTAACTGAAAATTTTATTCTCCTAAATGCAAATGAATTATTGTTTGATATTTAACTACTTAACCATTTAAACATGTAGATGACATTGAAACACGGGTTTGCCATGGTGTGTGTTTGTTTGTTTTTGACATCGTTTTCTAACATTTTTCTTTAAAAATACAAAGGAAATGGACTCTTTAGGAAAATACAACTCAGAAAAAGAGGAGAAAACAGAAAAAAAAAACAGTGATCACAGAAACTGGAGCTAACAAAAGCATTTGGGTTGTTCTTGATTACTATGTCAGGGGATGAATAAAATCCACTTTGAAAGCAGTATGACCTCTGCAAACAGACAGAACTAGTATCAACTTCTGGGCCTTCCATGACTTCCCGTGTGACATGTGGCAAGGAGCCTAACATTTCTCTTTGCTCCTCTTTAAAAATAGACAGGTACTTTATTTTTTTTCTACAAATTATGCAACATAATGCCTAGCAAGACAATAGCACATTTCTTGATGCATAATCCACAGTCAAAAAGAAATGTTTATTATTTCTGTGAGCTAGTTCCAAAAGCTTTAGAAGAAATTGAACAAGTGTATGTTGATGAGTTATAAAGGTGCAGAAGCTATTAGGTTCTATAATATTGGGTTGCAATGTAGACAGATGCAGGGCAGGAAAACTGTCTCTTACCTTCTACCTTTCTAGGTTGTCAGGTGGATTTTTGTAACAAAAGACAGATTAACAAGAGAAGAGCATATAAATTTATTAATAAGAATTTTACATAATACAGTAGCTTTCCTAAGGAAATGAAATCTTAAAAAATGGTTAAACCTGACAGTTTTTAAACTCAATTTGATGAGGAATGGAAAGTCATGGGAAATATGATAGGATAAAAACATATGAGCTAAGTGTAGTAATCTGGAGGAAACTTAGCAAGGCTTGTTAGTTCAGATTCCTCTCAACATTTCTCCATCTTCAGGGATACCTTCCCTTCAGTTATAGGAAAGGCAACTCCCAAATGAAGGTCTAATGACCTGCTTCAGGGGAAGATCACACAGTTCTTCCAGAACCTGTTCATTTTCCAAACCTATCAACTTAAAATATTTAACATTCCAATGTACCATATTTTGGGTAGCATGTCCTGATCTCCATTGTAGGGGATGCATTTTCAGACATTCAAAGATGTTATAAGAAAAAAAGGAGTGAGGAGGAGCTAAGATGGTGGAATAGTAGGAGGACCTTAGGCTTGCATTAACACAGCTAGATGAATAACAAATCATTCTGAATACTGAATTCACCACATTCTGGCCAAGATCCAAACACTCTGCTACAGGCAAAAAAAAAAAAACACAAAAAACAAAAAACAAAAACCACCCTCCCCAACAACAACAAAAAAAAAAAACTCTGCAGAGAACTGATCTGAGGGAGAGTAGCCAAAACACAGCAGAAGAGTGCACAGAGCATACCAGAAACACTTCCTGAAATGTCAGTCCCTGGGGAGCATATGATCTTGTCTTCATAAAGCCATTACTCACAGTAGCAGGAAACATAACAAGCTTTTCTAACACAGAGAAGAAGACAGAGACCTAGACAAAAATGCCGACAAGGAGGAATTCATCCCAAAAGAAAGAACAAGAAAAGTTCACTGCCAGGGATCTATTTGAAACAGAAATAAGTGGCATACCTGATCCAGAATTTAAAACAAGAGTCTTAAGAATGCTAGCTGGGCTTGAGAAAAGTATAGAAGACACAAGAGAGTCTCTTATCAAATAGATAAAAGAGCTTAGAACTAGTCAGGCCAAAATGAAAAATGCCATAACTGAGATTCAAAACTGATTGGATGCAATGACCATAAGGATGGAAGAATTAGAGGAATCAATCAACAAGTGGATATAGAGGATAGAATTATGTAATGAAGCTATTCGAAAGAGGGAAAGAAAAACCTTTGATCATAAATGTAGACTTGTGGAAATCAGTGACTCCATAAAGCATAATAATGTTCCTATCATAGGAGTCCCAGAAGAAAAAGAGAGGGAAATGGGAGCAGGTTTCTTTGAGGAAATAATAGATGAAAACTCCAGAATCTGGGGAAGGAAACAGACATCCAGACCCAGGAGGTACAGAGAATCCCATCAAAATTGACAAAAACAGGCCAACACCAAGACATATTGTAGTTAAATTTGCAAAATACAGAGATAAAGAAAAATCCTAGAAGCAGCAAGACAAAAGAAGTCCCTAACTTACAAGGGAAGACAAATAAGGTTAGCAGCAGATCTCTCCACAGAAACTTGCCAGACGAGAAAAAAGTGGCATGATACATTCAACATGCTGAATGGGAAAAATCTGCAGCCAAGAATACGCTATCCAGCAGTGCTGTTATTCAAAATAGAAGGAAAGATAGAGTTTACCAGACAAGCAAAATCTAAAAGAGTTTCTGACCAGACCTGCAAGAAATATTAAAGGGGACTCTCTGAGTAGGGGGAAAAAAAAACCAAAAGTAACAAAGTCTAGAAAGGAACAGAGAAAATCTCCAGAAACAATGAGAAAACTCATTCTGCAAGGTCAGCATTACCCTGATTCTGAAACCAGACAAAGATTATACTAAAAAAGAGAAGCATTAAAGAGAGACAGAGACAGAGACAGAGATATCCCTGATGAACATGGATGCAAAAATTCTCAACAAGATACTAGCAAATCAAATCCAACAGTACATTGAAAGAATCATTCACTATGGCCAAGTGGGATTTATTCCAGGGTTGCAAGGGTGGTTCAATATTTGCAAATCAATCATTGTGATGCACAATTAATAAAAGAAAGGATAAGAACCATATGATCCTCTCAATAGATGCAAAAAAAGCATTTGACAAAGTACAGTATCAATTCTTGATAAAAACCTTCAACAAAGTAGAGATACAGGGAACATATCTCAATATCATAAAGGCCATTTAAAAAAGACCCACAGCTAATATTATTCTCAATGGGGAAAAACTTAGAGCTTTTCCTCTAAGGTTAGGAACAAGATCTGTATATTCATGCTCATCACTGTTACTTAACACAGCATCTGAAGTCCTAACTTCAGCAATTAGACAACAAAAAGAAATAAAAGGAATCCAAATTGGCAAGGAAGAAGTCAAACTGTCACTATTTGCAGATGACATGATATTCTATGTAAAAATCCTGGAAGACTCCACCAAAAATTGCTAGAACTGACATACAAATTCAGTAAAGTTTCAGGATATAAAATCAATGTACAGAAATGTCTGGCATTTTGGTAAAACAATAATGAAGAAGGAGAAAGAAAAATCAAGGAATCAATCCCATTTGCAATTCCACCAAAACCCATAAGTTACCTAGGAATAAGCTTAACCAAAGAGGTAAATAATCTGTACTCTGTAAACTATAGAAACTTATGAAAGAAATTGAAGATGATACAAAGAAATGTAAACACATTTCATGCTCATGGGTTGGAAGAAGAAATATTGTTAAAATGTTTATACCACCCAAAGCAATCTACACATTTAATGCCACCTCTAGCAAAATACCACCAGCATTTTTTACAGAGCTAGAACAAACAGTCCTCAAATTTGTATAGAATTACAAGCGACCCTGAATAGCCAATGCAATCTTGAGAAAACAAAAACAAAGCTGGAGACATCATGATTCCAGACTTCAACTACAAACTACATTACAAAGCTGTGGTGATCAACACAGTATGGTACTGGCACAAAAGCAGACACATATTTCAATAGAACAGGACACACACACACACACACACACACAAAAAACAGAAATAGACCCACAGCTATATGGTCAACTAATCTTCAACAAATCAGGAAATAATATCTAATGGAATAAAGACAGTCTCTTCAACAAATGGTGTTAGGAATACTGAACAGCAACATGCAAAAGAATGAAGCTGGACCACCTTCTCACACAATACACAAAAATAAATTCACAATGAATTAAAGACCTACCTGTGAAACAAAAAAGCATAAAAATCCTAAAGGAGAAACCAGGTAACAACCTCTTAGACATCAGCCATAGCAACTTCTTTCTAGAAATGTCTCCAGAGCCAAGGGAAACAAAAACAAAAATAAGCTATTAGGACTTCATCAAGATATAAAGCTTCTACCCAGTAAAGGAAACAATGAACAAAACTAAAAGGCAACCTATGGAATGGGAGAAGGTATTTGCAAATGACATATCTGCTAAAGAGTTAGTATTCAACATCTTAAAGAACTAATGAAACTCAACACCCAAAAAACAAATAATCCAGTTAAGGAATGGGCAGAAGACATGAATAGACATGTTTCCCAAAGAAGACATCCAGATGGCTAACAGACACATGAAAGAAGATCACTCATCATCTGGGAAACATTACTCATCATCTGGGAAATACAAATCAAAACTACAATGAGATCACTTCACACCAGTCAATTGGCTAAAATCAACAACACAGAAAACAACAAAAATACCATCATTCCATATATATTTTGTGCTTTAGTTAATGCTTACCCTAAACACACATTAAACATTCCATAAAACTTGTTGAAATTAAAGAAATTATTGAACCATGGAAGGTATATCTTACCTTAAGAAGAGTATATGTATTAACAGGCAAGAAAGGTGATATAGGTACTTTTCAAAACATCTGAAGATAAATTCCAATATTTATTCAGTATTTGGACAACTGTTATATGTAGTCAGTTATAACTAAGTATTTGCATTAAAAAGTTTAAAAATTATTATTGGAGAATAGAAATAGTGGTTATAACTAATGTCATTATTTAAAAATCTAATGAAAGTATGTTATTATTTTGAAGATTCTATTGCCATAATATTGGGTAGTGTTATGGATCTTGGTCTAAAATTTAAAGATTATCTTGATGTTCGATAGAGCATAGACTCAAGCAGATGGGTACAGTTTGGTTCATACTACTAAATAGATTGTTTCTTTGAAACTGTCCATAATGTGAATTTCTTTAAAGTAAATTATATTTTATGATTCATTTTTATGACAAATAAAAGTAATTTCTATGAAAAATACCTTAGAAAATGGAGATATAAAATTAAAAAATGGGTTTGGTTGCTGCTTACCAGTCCAATCATCCTGGGAAGATGTTAAAATATTTTTGAATTTTTGCAAAGTATTTTTTGTTTCATTCCTATACGTTTTGAAAATTAGTCATAGTAGTTGTCGTTTGCTGCTTTGCTTACTCTCTCCATATCACTAACCTTTGTGATCTAGAAGCCCTAGAATTCTTTAGGATACCTTCTTGTACATATTCCCATCAGAGATGAATATAGTTTTCTTTCAGGTCCCTGAAACACTGCCAAGTTTTATCAAAACTTCAATTTAACATGCCTCAGTATCGAAAAATATATGTCACAAGAAAGTGTTTCATGAATTCCTGAACAGAAAATGAAAGTTCAATGGTCTTAGAATACTGCCACATAACAAAGGAGAGGCTCAATTTTGTGTTCAATGACCTGTCTGAGAAGAAAGAAGAGAAGAAAGAAGAAAGAAAGAAAGAAAGAAAGAAAGAAAGAAAGAAGAAAGAAAGAAAGAAAGAAAGAAAGAAAGAAAGAAAGAAAGAAAGAAGAAAGAAAAGAAAAGAGAAAGAGGGAGGGAGGAAAGAAAGAAGGAAGGCAGGCAAGCAGAAGGAAGGAGGAGAGGGAAGAAGGGAGAGAGGGAGAAAGAAAATAAAAGAAAGGAAAAGGAAAGAGAAAAGAAAACAAGGCAAGACAAGCCTTTCTTCTTCCTGCACAAGCTTAAAGCTTTACTCCTTTCTGGAGTTGACGGACACATGAAATTCCTTCATAGAACCCAATGAAAGCCCTCATCAGTTCCACCTAATCATCATGAAACACTCTCAAACCCTGGATTATCCAAACTTACATAACATCTGTGGTGGACAATGGGCACTAGCAATCTAGTCAAAATCTAAAATGATTTTAAATAACTATTAGGAAATCACAGTATGAAAAGTACATGTGAAGTAAAATGAATGTGACATGCGTTCATATATATAGATACAAATACATAGGAAAAGAGCTAGAAGTATTTTTTTTTAAGATTTTATTTATTTATTCATGAGAGACACAGAAAGAGAGGCAGAAACACTGGCAGAGGGAGAAGGAGCCCAGTGTGGGACTCGACCCTGGGAACCTATCAGGGATCAGGCGCTGAGCTAAAGGCAGATGCTCAACTGCTGGGCCACCCAGGTGTGCCTGGAAGTATGTTTCTAATGATTATTTTTAGGTCATAGAATTAAAAATTATCTTTTCTTTATTTTTTTTATTTTCTCTAATGTTACTTTCATAATGGAAAAAAGAACTTGGAACTTAAAAGAGGAATTAGTGAGTAAGAAACACAGAAGATAAAGCCATAATTATGATATTCTGATTTAGGATTTTTTTTTATCAGTGTAGTTTTGCGTAAGAAAGCTTTTAAACTATGATCAATTTCTTTATCTTCCATGATATAAAATGCGGTGAAATATTAGTCAGCGAGACTGAAGAGTCCATTTCTTCTCCAAAGGGAAATATGACTGTCCCATCTAGATGGTTCTAGAAGCAAGAATGTATACTATCTTGGAGTCTATTTAGGATTATGGTGTTTTTACAGTCTAGAATTTCCCTTTTACTATATTTTCTAAATGGCCATTATAACGATTATAGAAATTTCTACTGGATAGATACATGTTACCCATCTTAGTAATTGTTTGGACGATGTTATTTTTCTTAGCAAAGAATTATGAAAATAAGAAGGCAGTGTTATGTCTTCACTTTGAAGATTACTTACTGAATGAAGAATTCATGCTTTTAACTACACAGCTGTCATAGCTATTTATGAAAATGCACTCTCTTTGTAGCTTCAATTGTTAACAAAATTAACAAGACAAATACATTTTGTGCTTCACCAATTTTTCTAAATTATCTGTTCAGATTAACAATGAGAATTGAATGAAAAGGTGAATGACTACAAGCTAAAAATAAAATTTTAAACCACAAAAAACCATGGGTTTCTGTAGCAAGGAGCTACACATTTATGTACACTTATAAATACTTTTATACAAATATTTCTACAATAAACTTATTTTCTTCAAAATGGTTTGCCATCAATATGGTAAGTGACACTTGCTTTATTTTTCTTGGTCAAAATATGTGTTGATGCTTTGAGAATGGAATTAATTCCTATAAGTATCAGTGCTTGCCTTGCTGATATATAAAGAAACATGCTACATTTTGCTTATTAATAACACTTGCCTTAATGACACTCTATAGTAACATGAAGCAACTTAATTATTTTTGAAAAATGAAGAAGAATTTCAAAGAATTTAAATTCAAAGTTATGATAAAGATCTATTTTTAGATCAATGGTCAGTAACATAAGTGAGGCTGAAAGAGCCATGCAACATACATAAAGTTGCCAGATTTAGCAAATGAAAATACAGGACACCCAGTGAAATCTGAATTTCAGATAAAGAGTGAATACTGCTATGACCCAAATGGGCCATACTTATATTAAGAAAATATTCACTGTTTATCTGAAATTCAAATACCTTCATGAACTGAATTTTTTCTGACAACCCTGAGTGCACAAGGATTCTTCAGTCCCTATTGCCAATCTACAGAACTCTATATTCTTGGGCTATATTACAGTTTTGGTTCTAGAAAATTATTATACTAGAAATTTAGAGCAACTCAACTGTGTTCATTAACATACATATGAAAGGAATCATCACTAAGATGTATCAGGCTCATTTTAATTTACTTTAAAAAATAAATTGCTTTATGCATTCATCTCCTTTTCAAAATTTATTGTTGCTCCCCATCACAAAATAAAACTTCTAATCACTATAGCATAGATTTTATTCAGTAGGGTTTAACATCAAAAGGGATGAAATGTGTTGATAACAACGATTTATTTCTTTTAATGAAACAAGCAAAATCATGTATCTATTATTGCACCATGCATTAAAAAAATAAAGCTTCTCATATTCCAAGATGTAGGTTATGTCAAAAACAAAAATGTTTTCAAATAGTTATGTATTCATTTACCAATATATGAATAAAACATTTTACAGAGCCCATGAATTCTTTATATCTTACCCAGTGTTCTGTTGTTAAGCAGACATTGCTTCATCCTTGAGTATAAAGATTTAATTTGATAACTTGGATGTTTTATCTTCTGATATTTACAAACTTCACAAAAGTATAGTTCTTTTATTGTTTTTCTTTAGGTTATTTTAGAGATGTGTAAATCTGTAACTGTGATAATGAAAAGGGAAAGGCAATTCACTTTGTTTAACTCACTTATATTCAATTTCATGAGAAATAATATTTCACATAAAGTAAATTCAAGGTATTCAAGTAAAAATATAGATGTTTAATGTTGTTATATTTTTACAAGCAGATGTGTGATATTGTCAGGAATATGGTGCTAGAATTGTTTGCCTGGGTTCAGATCCCTGAGTTCAGTCTAGATGCGTGAATTTGGGGAAGTTACATAAATTTTCTATGCTATACTTTCTTAATCTGTATATGGGAATAATAATAATTCTATGAGGGAGAATGGAGATGAGATTTAAAAGAATTAATTCTTGGAAAATGCTTAAAACAGTAAATGCATCCTAGTTAAACAACTAGTTTTTATGTCATTACCATATTTTTTATATTCTAGTTTATATATGTTTATATCCTAGTTAAACCACCAGTTTTTAGGTTATTACCATATTTTCAATCATTTTGCAGCTAATTGCAATGAATTACTGTAAACACATTAATTATTTTACTTATACATAGATTTGGCATGATAATATCAAATGTGTGAAACAAAACTACCAAACTTCTTGATTTTGAAACTCAGTAGTATACAAACATCCAATCATCTGAACAAAATACTTTAGTGACTTGTCAGTGTAAGAGGTTAAAGTTAAAACTGTTATGGAGGGATCCCTGGGTGGCTCAGTGGTTTAGCGCCTGCCTTTGGCCCAGGGATTGATCCTGGGGACCCAGGATCAAGTCCCACATCGGGCTCTCTGCAGGGAGCCTGCTTCTCCCTCTGCCTGTGTCTCTGCCTCTCTCTCTCTCTCTCTCTCTCTCTCTGTGTGTGTGTCTCTCATGAATAAATAGATAAAATCTTTAAAAAATAAAAATAAAACTGTAACAGTGTTATCATTTGGTGGAACATAGTCAATTCTTGTTTAACAAGTGTCTAGTACATTTCTTTGAACTTAAACATTAAGCAGAAATGATGTTAGCACTCTAGATTCAAGAAATGTAATTGTTCTGGACTAAATCCAAATTGGGATAGTAAAATAGATCTTAGATGTTTTTGAGTAATGATCCCACAATAAAACTTCACATCATAACATAAAAAGATGTTACATAGTTAACTTTTTATGGTGTCATAAAAGTCCCCTATTTCTTAAACCACATCAAAATTATATGAGTACAGGTTTCAGATTACATGACATCTAATCACTATGTTGGAACGATTTTAAAACTTTTGATGTTAAAAAAAAAAAAACAACTTTTGATGTTTTTTAAATGTCCTGATTTTTTGAGGTGTGTGTGTGTGTCTTTCATAAACATAAGTGAGAATATGAGCAAAATTGAGGTATTTCTATATAGATATTAATAAACAGATACTCATATTAAGTATTTCCTCTACATAATTTTGGCTTATTGTTGTTGCTGCTGTCATTGTTATTTTGATTTCCTATCATGAGATTGGTGGGTAAATACGATGCCCAGTGAAGCTTCTGAAGCATCCACCATGACAAGGACATTACTGGTATCTCATCTTCTCACAAATAACTGTATGGTCACTTCCTGGCATTAGAAGAAAATTAGTAAAAGGCGATTCATTATACTATTGACAGCTACTGCTCCTGCCCCAGACCAAACATCATCAGGAACTTCAGAAACGATCACAGGTAGTGTCAAGTAGGAATTACACACGAACAGCCTCCTCTAAGAGACTCAAGATAGTTCATTTCTCCTCATATCAGCCTTACTGAACCACAGTCAGAAGCTCAGGTCTCTAGGATAATCCTGCTCTATCCATAGTTTCTAAATCCCCTTGTTTGACCCAGTCCTTCTCCTCACCTTTCCCGAATATCACAAAAACTATTTTACTTTCTTACACTCCAGATCTATGACTGGCAAAGTTCTTTATGTCCTTAATACCCTTTAAAGTTTTTTTTTTTCTTTCTCTTCTTGGTAGTAATTAATCTTCTGAAGACATCACCTCCTTCTAGACCTCTCAAATGGAGGATGCTCTTTAAATTATAATTATTATTCTCTTTATGGTCCCACATTCAATGTGTAAAGGTCCACTGCCTCTTCCAATCCATATATCTTCCACTTTCAAAAGCTCCAGATTTCCTGAGTATATTTCATCAAATGTAGTACCACCCATCTAGTCTGTCAATGCTATTACCTTCAGATTTCCTGCTTATTTTTGCATGGTTATTGCCAATCACTGAGCCCTGCTTTCCTCTTCATCTCTACGCCCACAATTCTTGCAAATCTGTCATCCGTGGACATGACTCATTAGGTAACTAGTTATCTCAGGTCCTTGATTTCACTTCCCACTTTCCTTCAGCTACTCTCAGCCACACCCGAGACCTGCTATCGTAAAAACTCCACCTCTTTCAAAACTTTGCTTTCTATAGCCTCAAAATCCAACTATCTCTTCCACCACTCTAGTTCATTTATCCTAGGAATCATATTTTACCATTTTTTCACCAAATTATATACCCTGGGCTTCTAACATAAGGTCTTTTTTCTTCCATTAGTGATCATTATTCTTTTGCTTTTCATTTCCATCCTTCTATGAATTTCAACAATCATTGAATTCAAATATCCACTCTCCTAAAGTTTCTGGAAATAGTCATATGTTTAACTAACCAGTTTCATTTTAAATTCAAGAAAATAAATCTCAAGTGGGTAACTTTACCAAGCAATCCAACTGTGTCTCAATTAAATGTGTTTTGTTTTGCATTCAGATAACTCTTCAGGTTTCTCCTCAAACCATGTGAGTCTTTTCCATTCTTCGTTAATTGGTGATAAACCTGCTTCAAAATTCATTTTGAAAATGGATTCCATCAGATAAGACTTCCATCATCATGTGATCACCAGTTAATTTTATTTACATGTGGCTCCATATTCTTCATCTAATTTTACTGTGTAAAATTGTTTTGTTAACAGCTATCAAAGCCTATTTCTTTCATACTTGCTCTGGAACTCATTATTTCTCTATTAGTCATAAACTGTACTCTAGCAGTTACTGGAAGTGTGCAAATTTGTATATTTGATCACATATCTCTCTTGATCTTCTGTGTCATTTCTCTTCTATTTACTGAAAAAACATTTCACATGAAAAAGTGCTGAAACTGCCTTTCCTTTCAATGACATTTTAACTTACCTAATCCAGTTTCCACCATACTGTTTAGAATTCTTGTGAAGGTCAGATATGATTTTCAATGCCCAAACCAATGGAAGTTGCTTTGCTTTATTTATTTATTTATTTATTTATTTATTTATTTATTTATTTATTTATCTTTGTCTTCCTTTTAAGCTACTGCTCAATAGTGTTTTATACAATTGATCTCCTTGAAACAATTCCTGATATTCTTCACTGGATGCTACTTTTCCATATTCTATAATTCTAAAAATTCTTTTAAAAATAAATATTTAAAAAATAGCTTTTGAATAGATTGAATATACTAGGAAACATCCCTGGGTCTCTTTTTATGTATTTTATTTTTCTTTCCTTCTGCATTCTTTCCCTAGATCATTTTACCTACATTTAACTTCAACCCACATACTGTGACTATCAAATATATATTTTACCTCCAATGTTTGTGATATAATTATTTATGCAAAACTTACTGCATAATTGTTAGAGTTTGATGTCTAAGTCATCACAAAAGAAATGTCAACAATTTCTGAATTTATGTACCAAATTTTATCCTCCATCATTTTTTTTTGCCATTTTATGTATATGACCTAGCTAAGTTCTAAGATCCTTCTCTCTTCCTCTCCAATGATATCACCCTAATGCAAAGGACTTTGTCTTGTGGATGAGCATATCTAATGTCAGACACAATATATGGTACATGATAGTTACTATGTAAATATTCTCAACTAAAAGAAAGAAATTCTACAGGGTTTTTTTTAGAGTTGTTATTTCCTTAAAAATTAGAAAAAATTAAAGAGTTGAGAGGTTTTAGTCTTTTGTTGATATTCATCAAGTTGCAAGAAATAAACTTGGATAAATCTTTAATCTTTGGTAACAGTAGGTCAAAAAGTACATACTCCAAGGTTTTGTATAACAACCCAGTTTTGATATAAAAAATTCCAGGTTTTCCTTTTCCTTTTGCAATTTTCAGTGTGTTCTTTTTATTATTGTTACAACTGTCATAATTCCCAATATCACATCCTTATGTAATAATGATCCAAACAAGAAGCAAAGAATGATGCAATGTTCTTTCTCGTTGCACTATTATAATGTGAAGAGCCCGCTGGTCTGTGATATTCAACAGATAACACCTTCAGATAAGTACCTTTGACCCAGATCCTCCTACTTGCCTCCCTTCAGTTCCCTCCCTCCTTAACTGATATGCTAGACACCCCACATGTGTTATTTGATTAAATGACTCTTTCAAAATGCTGTGACAAATTTAAGGAAACAATTTTTGGGGAGATATCTATGACTGTCAATTAGATTTCATATGCAATCATTTAGTTGAACTCCTACTGTTATGTAGCCTCTTTCTAACAAACAAATCCTTTTACTTCTATAATTCTGCTGCTTCTCCCATTACTTTACAAGCACCAAACTTTAGTTGGTGAAGCACTCTTCCCCAATGGTGTGAGCATTAATAAAGTATGATCTATCTTTTTTTAAGATTTATTTATTTATTTACTTAAGAATGAGAGAGCGAGTAGGGGGAGGTACAGAAGGAGAGGGAGAAAGAATTTGTAAAAGACTCCCCCCTGAGCATGGAGCCCTATGCAGGGCTCCATCTCAAAACCCTAAGAACATGACCTGACTGGAAATCAAGACTTGGATGCTCAACCAACTGAGCCTACCCAGGTAGTCCTAACCTATGATCTCTTATGCTTGCTGCTGGTCATAGCATTAGTGAAGCCATCCCTCTTTGTGTAAGGAACAGTGGAGCTGGATTTGATTCCTTTAGGGTAAAAAAATACAACTACTCTCAGTTTTTCCTTCCATAATCAAGAAGAAAAAAATTATTTCAAGGGTCCTCAGTAGCTTCTCCTTATTTTTCATCAGCTATATCAAATCATCAGTCTTTGTCAATAATTAGCAAGGGGAATGAGATTGCTGGGACTGAGTTTGGTCATGATTAACCTTTTAGGGCTTACCAACTGGAAGGAAAAAGAATTCTGGTAAGTAATCAGCAATGTCTGATACAATTACCATCGAATAGGGATTCCAAAATTTAACAAATAAAAATACAGGATAACCAGTTAAATTTGAATGTCAACATTTTTTTTTTTTTTAGTAATAGGTTTAAATGAAATTATTTAGGACAATTATGTTTACATATAATTGTACAAAAATTTATTCATTGTTGATCTGAAATTCAAATTTAACTAGATTTTCTGTATTTTTCCTAATAATCTTACATTTAGCCAAACTGTGAAGAAACAAATTTTTTTTTCTTAAATCCCAAATGATTTTTAAAATCCCTCTCATTCTGTAAAATATTTGTCTCCCAGATAAGCCAAAGACTTCATACTGACACTAGTCAGGACTTCCTCTTTTGCCCCCTTTACAAGCATTTCCTCTGCTCTTATTATTTTGTATACAGGTTTGTTTTTATTTTTCTCTATCAAAAGCAGTGTGGTGTTGAGAAAATAATTTAGGAACTAATTTCAGAGCTAGAACTAATTTCAAACTTAGTTGAACTGTTATCTATGTAACCAGGGCTATGCCACTGTTAAAAAGTATTTAAGTTGATATGAGATTAAAGTCATCTAAGATACCTTTTAGAGGATACCGTAGGAATATATTATATCATTATTATACAATAAATACATACCAGGGAACCATTCATTCTGAAGCTTGAGAATCAAGGGTTCATTTTGCACAGTATTAAGTTCTCCACTCACAAGATGTATGTAGGAGCTTCATGAAAAACAATATTATTAATATTGTAACAGAAGGAGTTTCAGACTTCATGGTAGCTTCCAAGTGGCAATGCCATCAGCCATTTCATCAGCTCTTAAAACACACAAAGTTCAGAGAATTGCCTGCTTTGCTTCTACAATATATTTTCTATACCACCTGCTTTCCAAGAAATAATACAACCATTTAACCATTATAAGGAGAATCAATGTAACCAAATTCACATTGCTATAGAATTTCCAACAAAAACAAAAGGAGCTGTGACATCAAAGTTTTCAGATGTTTCTAACTCCACTCTGCAATATTTTGTAACAAGGACGGCTTTGCAGGGCTGATTAACATTCCAGCTAATATTAGTAAACCTATCCTCTCAGGATATGATATTATCTAAGTTTATCCCCAACAAAAGTATAATGAGCATGCTCTTAAATCAAGGAGCTCTCACAGATGGCCATCAAGGGCACTAGTATTTTTGCTAAGTTTATGTTATTATAGCTCTGCTGCAGGAAGGCATGATGAGCCTCTCTCTATGATTCACCTCATCAGGAGGCAGACTACCTCTAATTTTTACAATTTTTAAAGGAAAAAAAAAGTTAAGAGAGAGGGGACACAGGGGAGATAGTTTCCTTTCTGAACCACAAAGAAATTTGATCTAAGAGTCAGATGATTTAGGTACAAAAATAACATTGTGGAAAAGCAATAAACATTTGACAAAAGGGAAATATAGTCATCTCGAAAATGTTGGTTTACATTTGTAGTTTTATGTACCTTGAGATTTTCTACTTTCTAGTTTTTTTTTTTAATTTATGTGGTTAAAGGCCATATTAAACTTTTACATACTTTTATCTTACACACACAGCTAAGGGCAAAACTATATTAGTCATTAAAAGAAGATAATAGGCCAACCACAGAGGATTTTATGGAAGGGAAACTACTTAGTATGATATTATGATGCTGGATTTATGTCACTATAAATTTGTCAAAACCCATGGAATATATAGCACCAAGGTTGAACTTTGGGAGCTAATGACGTGTCAGTGTAGGTTCATCGACTATAACAAATGTACCATTCTGGTGAAGGACATTGGTACTTGGGGAGGTTATGCATGTATGAGGCAGGGGATATATGAGAATCTCTGTAGCTTCTAACTTATTTTTTGCTATGAACCTAAAACTGCTCAAAGTCTATTAGAAAATCTATTAGTGTAAGAAGTCTAAAAAACATCTAGTCTATTAGTATAACTATAGTCTTAACTTTGGCATATTTGATAAATATGACCTTAATAACCCAACTGTCATACTGATATTAAATGTGAAATTTTTTTCTCAAAATTTTAAGGTCAATACATATGTATATTAACTCATAATATATTAAAAAATAAAGTGTATGCTTCACCTTTGAAACAGAAGATCTTTGAAAAATAAGTTAGCAGTAGTGGATAGGGGCAGCATTCAATCTTTACAGAATATCATAAAATAAGTTCATTTTTAGAAGTTATACAAAATGTCACTTATAGTTTGCTTCTAAATATTATTTCCAAGGATAATGCTTGAAAATTGAATTTTAATTTGGGTAAATGCTCACAAGACATGTTTTTCCATGGATATAAACACCATTTAAATTTAGTGCCAGTTTACCATTACTTTCTATTCAGAACCAATAAAATGAGTTGGGGTCAGTCCCTTTCAAAAAGAATGAAAACTCAAAACATCAATTTACTTTCTTATTTATTCTTCAAATTCAAGATTAATAAAAAATGACCCTTTGCCTTCATTAAAGTTGGCTTATTTAAATAAGTATTGCAATTAAATTCTAACCAGCGAATATCAATTACTTGCAGATTAGGAATGAATTTATTTAGATCACTAGGGAAATTGATCTTATATGTCTTCTCAAACACGATAAGATTTTCAGCGTTTATTTCATTTGGATCAGATGAAGATCTGGCCAGCCACATTCCCTTTACTAATTTTCTTTCCTAACCTTGAAAATTATGTTATATTTTTGGCCAGGTGTTTTAATATATTTTAATATATTTGTACTGCTTTAGTAGTCTAAGCATAAATTAAAGCATAATCACATTTCTTGACACTTCTTTACAACAACTTCCTGATAATGCTTTATCCTTAGAGAGTACAATGATATTAGAGTTGGTTCACTTATGGTTTAATAGAATTTTTTGAAAATGGCTTTAAAATTCTCTTTAATGAGTTGATATTTTCATGAGGCAGTTACAAATAGAATATTTTCTTTAATGTAAGTAAAAAAAATCAAAATCCGATTTCTTAAAGCTAATTATTTTCAGAAAATGCCTTAGTATGTGTCATGAAAGTTGTATTAAATAGTGAACAAAACACAATCCCTTTTTGCTGCTATAAATTGCTTACTTTATAAAAGATTAATATTCAGGGAGTTCTAGGCGAGTAAAAGAAACAAGAAAATAAGAAAGAGTGGGATGGAAAATGAGAGTCAAAAAAAACAGAAAAAAATAAACTAGTTCACTTGAGGAATGGTATTTCAATTGAGAAAATATTTTCTGTGATAATTTGGTATTTTTAAATTCTGTATATCAGTACATATTTATTATAATATTTTTAGTTGTCTCTGTAGATATGATTTGTTATATAATGTGTGTTTCCTATAAATAACTAAAAATCTAAAGTCAAAATACCTAAATAATAAAGGTGTTTATTATCTCACATAATAAGCTCTGCTGGCAAGTTCACATCCCAATCACATTACTAAGAATCCATGTTCTCTCCATCTTCCAGTCCTCTCAGCCTTAGTAGGCTTTTACTTTACCTCCTGGTCCCTCAATTGCTACAGTAGCTCTGAGGATCACAACCATGTGCACTATTCCTTTCAGGCAGAAACAAACAAAACAGTCCTTCTGCCTTCTTGTTAAAAATCAAAATATATTTCCTATTTGCCCAGAATATTTTTCTCCAATGCCTCATTGATAGAAATTTTGTTGCATTAGCTACCTAATTTAATAATTGGAAAGGGAGATTAAAATTACCATCATTGCTTTAGATTAGTTAGGATTCACTCCAGTGGCTAGGGCTATAGATAACATTTTTGTGAGGCATGCAAAAAAACATGGGCACATAAAACAAATCAAGGGGCAATTATTGAGAGAGAAGAAAAAATTGCCATTAGATAATCAACATCAGAGTCTACTGCCATGCAAGTGTAACTCATGCCATTTAAAAACACTAAGAAATAAGTCGAAAGTATTAGTGAAAAAAAAATACAGATGTTACATAATGTAATCATTTTCATCAGGGCATATCTTAAAAATCAAATCTCATTTTTTAACTTTAATTTATGTTATAGAATTGAAGCATGACGATTTAAGCTATGGCCAAATAAGAATACTTTTCTTTCTCATCACAGCTTATCTAAAGTAGTCGATTATTTGAGATGTGTAGACCAAAATGACTTTGACTCTTTAGAATTCAAATCTTGATAAGCAAGAAAAAAGAGGGAAGGAAAGGAAGGAAGGAAGGAAGGAAGGAAGGAAGGAAGGAAGGAAGGAAGGAAGGAAAAAAGAGAAAACTAGAATCCTTCTCTTTCTACAGCATAGCACTTATTTCTTCCTTAGTTTGTGTTCTATGCCACAATCTCTTTATTTATTTTTAATTTAATTTTATTCTATTCTATTCCTTCTGTTTCCATGTCCTCTTTTACTCTCTTTTCTTCCTCTATTCTTCCTTTTCTAAGGTATTTTTTGCCCATGAATGTACAAGCCAGTCTTTTTATATATAACCCTGGAGCAGTACTTAGTTAATCAAAATGATAATAATTATAATGATGGCAACCTGATAGGAAGAGGAGAATTATTATAATAATTTATGTGCCAGAGATTATACATGCATTATCTCATTTAATCCTACAAGTATTTGGGTAAGTTGATATTTCTCATATTTACTGGAAAGGAAAATTATAGGTAAGAGGATGTGACATCCTGCCAAGAATTACAAGGTTAGTATTTCAGGGAGGTATCCCAAAACTAATATTCTGGTCTACTACACTTTTGTGACTTCCATGGTAGGTGGTCAGTTGAGGATACACAATTCAAATTAACTATGAACTTTTTGGTAGGCAAAAAGTATAGGATTGGAAGAAAACTGGAATGGAAACATTTTGCCCACTTCTGTTCCCAGATAGATACTCCTTCTTAGTTAAGTCTTTTGGGATCCACTGTTTTAACTGACACACAAAAAAACTACTTCCATCAACATGATAGTTGTTTTTCTTCCCAATTGCCAGATAGGGAATACTTCTCTTTAGTAATTTCCTACTGCAATAAAAGTGACTTCTCATTGTTAAAGCCCACTGTCATGAAGCAAACATGACTTCTATTTAAAGAAAGAAATCTAAGACTGATGAAATTCTGGAAGCAACTAAACATCAAACATAGTTCCCAGTATTATTCATATCAGTAAAAGTGAAGATCTTTTTAACTTGAAAGCGGGATTTACATATTTTAATAATTAGTTTACTCTGTGTGTCTTGAAAGCATATATGTTCCATTCATATTTGAGACAGCATATTGGGCTAACATAAAAGTTAAAATGGACACTAAAAATTGTTAATGGAAGTAGTGACAACAATAAAGCAGTTTCCAGTAGTAAGTGTCAAAAAATGTGGGCCAGTCTATCATTAAAGGCCAAGGTTTAAAGCATAGATTTTGAGTGTGTTCTGAAAGTGAATTTGCTCATCTCAGACCATAGACCTTTCTCAAGGTTAAGACTTGGTATGGAAATTATTCTGGTAAAATAATAATCATTATGATAATTAATTGATTGCTTAATATGGGGAAGAGACCTAGTGAAGTATCATGTATCATTATTACACTTCTTTCTCACAATAATCCTGTAGGATGAGTAGGGATATTTCCCTTATTTTAGAGGATAAAACAGGAAAACTTTTAGATAGAATGATTTTTGGCAAGAATCACAGAGGTAAATTGTGTATCAGGAGTCAGAGCCCAAGTCTGAAGTAACTAAGATCTCACTATCTTTAGGTTTTTGTTTTACAAAAATAGGATTTCTCACATTCTCATCAGATTTAGCCAGGAATTCTTGGTTTTTATGAGAAAAGAAAAGTCAGATTATCAGCAGCTCTGGCTTCACCTCTGCTTATCTCCATGTCTGTTTTTCTCCAACAACTATAAGTGATTACCTAAAGCTTGCCAATGCCTAATATCCTTCTCAGCAAAGTGTTTATCCTGTATTTAGAAGTAATATTTCAAATACAAACACAAATGATTCAATTTACTAAGTGCCAGCTATTTGACATATGTGTAAGGTGTAATTTTATCTTTTAAATAGGTGTGTATAAGTACCCCTTTTTGATAGAAAAGTAAAAAACAAGACTCATTGGAATTAGGTTGCTCAAGATTACATGGCCTCATTCAACATTTAAAAATAGTTTTGAGGGTCTACCTAGCTCCGGACTAGTTTGTGAAATTTCATTTACTGCACAAGGGGCTTTGTTTCCTTTCACTTTGAAAGGGTGTAGGCAATCAGGCTTATTCTACCTCTTTCCACTGAGCCATTTTCTTCCCCTACACTAATAGTCCTTGAAATTTCACACGCAGGCATAACTGAAGTATGTGAGATGTTTTTCTTTTTTAAAAAAATTTTTTTTTGAATTTTTATTTACTTATGATAGTCACAGAGAGAGAGAGGCAGAGACACAGGCAGAGGGAGAAGCAGGCTCCATGCACTGGGAGCCCGATGTTGGGATTCGATCCCGGGTCTCCAGGATCGCGCCCTGGGCCAAAGGCAGGCGCCAAACCGCTGCGCCACCCAGGGATCCCGAGATGTTTTTCTAGATATAAAAATACGCCTAGTGGTAGGTGAAGAGTTTGTGCATCTAGAAAACGCAAGTTGGTTCAAGAAAGAAAAGTAATAGCGAATTTTTTCTGATTATTAGTTGAACAACCATCCTGTATTCTTCCTTGGGGATACACAGTAGCAAAAGCACTGCTGTGTTTTGTTTTGCTTTTAAACAATTTCAAAGACATTGAGACTGAAAACAAATTTAAACTCACATAATAACAAGTGAGGTTGTTTCATATCATTGAGTTTTAATGTTATTAAAATAACTGTTTAGGTTGACAATGACCTTGGCAAAGTGCAAGAGTAATTTTGACATAAGGACACATTGATAATGTGTTATTCTATCAGTTAAGTCTGTAATTTCTCTTGATCACCAATGGGCAGTTCATTAAATTAAATGATGCTACAGTAGAATGAAGCTGTTGATAAGATGAAATGTTCTAAAATTGTATCTTGGTCTAATATTGTGAATACAAAGTTCATATTTTTGCATGTAAATAATCCAAGAACTCCAAGAGGGAGAATAAAAAAAAATTACCTCCATTATTTGAATACTTTATATAAGACCAATCCATTCAGCAATTGAAATTTAAATTTGCATATAGATATTGAGCGGTATTGTCAAAGAAATGTTTATTTTCTGTGTAAATTAAATACCTGCATATTCAAATTAGCTTTTTTGTTGTTGTTGTTTTAATTTTTGAGACCAGAAGCTTAGCAAAATATTTCCTATTCTATTAAACAAAGTGTGAGTGTGATTCTTTTTTTTCTTCCTTGTCTTTTTATTTTCATTATATTGGACCACACAAAAATGTCTTACAAAAACTTGTGTCTTTTGATATTTGGAAGTGCTTTCTCTCTACACCTCATGGATGTGCCGTAAATGTCTCTCAATGATGAAGGAAATACTCTCTGTGTGCCATTCAATTGGATAGCTTCTAGCCACATGTTGTATTTCAGCACCTGAAAGAAAGCTAGTATAACTAAGGAAGAAATAGTCACATGTGGCTACTGGCTATTGTATTACAAAATGTGGGTATAGATGGCAATAAATATACCTTTGAGACATATACGTACCCTTTATTTACTTCCTTTATGCCCTGAATTGTGTGTGTATGCATGTGTGTGTATATATAACTTTGTTTTCTCACTACTTTCTTTGTATCCTTTAGTATGTCCAACAATGATTCCAAGCTCCTAGTATTGACACTTATGTGCCATATTATGCCAGGGTTGATCTGTATGATTAATGGTATATGATAGAACCTATGGTACGTCAATTCTGAGATTGATTTGGACTGTGACTTCCATCTTGGGCTATTTGCCTCTCTATTTTTCTCTCAAATAGCTTGTAAAGAACTGAGACTGACCAACAACCACATTAGTGAGCTTAGAAATGTCTACTTCAACCCTAGTGTGATCCAGAGTTGGCCATGGACCAGGCTGACAGCTTGATGGCAACCTTCTGTGAGACACGAGGCTGGAATCACCAGCTGAGCAGCTTCCATATTTCTGGCTCTCAAAAACTATGAGACAATAAACGTTTATTGTTTTAAACTGTTATGTTTGGGCACACTTGTTATGAAGCATAGATAAATACAGCAAGCTACCTGTTAATCTATGTATGTTTGTATACTGTGCTTAATGAATTACTTTATTATTAATTCTAATATCTTTCACAAGTAATTGTTTTGTATTTCCTAGATAGGCAAATATTTGGTCTTTCAAAAGTGGTATCTACTCCACACAATGCTTATTATTTTTATTTCATCTTCTTATTATATTGTTCAAGTATCAATGAATACAGTGAAATAATAGGGATGACCCTAGCAATGTGATTATGCTAAATATAATATCCAGTGTAGTAAGAAGTAATCAAAAATGAATTTGAAATGTTATCAAATGTATTTTGGTATTCATTGAAATAATAGTTATTTTTAATCCTTACATTTGGTACATTGAAAGACCTATGAGTTATCTTATATTTTTGGAAAAAAAATAAACTATTTATTTTTGGCAACACAAATATCTGAATATTTTCTGTTTAAGCCAATGAAAGTGTCTTTTAATTTATAAGTTATTATTGCATCATTAAATAATATCAATATTATTACTTCTAAAATTTCTTGAACATGTATGCTTAGCAGGTGTTTTTTTGTTTTGTTTTTTGTTTTGTTTTTTTTTTTTTTTTTTTTTTTTTTTTTTTTTGTCTTTATGGTTGACACAAATGAATCCATTCTACCTGGAATTAAGGACTATATTTTCCATTCTTTCATGCACATATTCTTGTTATAGCATCAACAATAATGTTATATTTACAAAAAAAATTTAACAAATGCTTGGACAAGGAGCAGGTTATTGAAGGATTGGATTGTTATTTGAAGATCTCATTTTTGTTTATTTTTTTTTTAAGATTTATTTATTTATTCATGAGAGACACAGAGAGAGAGATGCAGAGACACAGGCAGAGGAAGAAGCAGGCTCCCCACAGGAGCCCGATGTGGGACTCAATCCCGGAGCCCGGGATCATGACCTGAACCAAAGGCCACTGCCCAACTGCTAAGCCACTCAGACATCCCAATATCTCATTTTTAGATCATTCAGTTTTACTATATATTGGAGACTATCTTCCAGATTGAACATTTACTTATCCTTTGAAGATCGTTTTATGATTCAGAATCATAAGTAAACATTGGAAAACTTTCTTAAACATTGTTCCCTTGGGAAATAAGATAATCTATTCATTCATTCATTTATTCATTTATTTATATTTGAGTATAGTTGACACACAATTTTACATTAATTTCAGGCATACAACATGGAAGTCTGACAATTGCAATGCTGCATTAGGGAATTTCTTTCTAAACAGTTTCACAGGTAAATTTAAGACTGAGGTCAATAAAAGAAGTAAAAACGTCCCCGTTTTATTATCACAGAAAAGAAAAATCAAGTTCCAATCAACTAGTAAATGAACGTCTTTCTCCAAAGTACACGGTATTGAATTAATAAAGGCAGTGGTTTTACAGAATGGGGTAAGAATTAAATCTGCTCACTATCTCATACATTTTAGGGAAAAAAATTCCCATTTTCCCTGTTCCTTAATTTCCTTATTATATATTCTTTCTATACTTCCACGAGATACTCATTTGTTCTCAGCCTTTGGCAGTGACTGGAGAGCTTGTGTTCATAGGCCATGGATTGTGTTTCTGCATTTCCACTTTGTTACATGGCTCATGTAGAAAAAACTATGTAGGCATTGGAGATTAGAAATGATAGTTCCCCAAATCCTATCTACACCATAGACAAAGTTCATCGTGTAGGTGGTGATTCCCACAGAAACAACAGATAATAAACATATCTGTGTCAAAGAACTTGAAATTAGCAGAATCAGCTGTTTTGAGTGGCTACTTCCTCAGAAGCATGATAGCCATGCAAAAAAAGTTCATATAACTGAGGATGCAAGAGTTACCTCCAAATATTAGTAAACTGATACTTATTTCTTGAGAAAAACTAAATTTTAATGAGATTTTTAATGCACTACTTTGATATTTTATGCTATTCAGGATAGACTCCCTTCACAAAGAGACATTTTTAAACTTCTAAGTAGGGAGTGAACTCTAAATATAGCTACTATTTCCTGGTGAGTTCCAAACTAACATATTTGATGTTATGGTCAGCTCAAAAATATCACATTCCATGACATTTTAGCCAATTTAGAAGGCAGTTAAGGGCAGCCCGGGTGGTTCGGCGGTTAGCGCCGTCTTCAGCCCAGGGCGTGATCCTGGAGAACCAGGATCGAGTCCCAGGTCGGGCTCCCTGCATGGAGCCTGCTTCTCCCTCTGCCTCTCTCTCTCATTCTCTCTCTCTCTCTCTCTCTCCGTCTCTCATGAATAAATAAATGATTTTTTTAAAAAAGAAGCCAGTTAATATGTTTTTGCTTCTTTTCTAATTAACACAAAGGTACTTTATTTTTATTATTTGATGATTTCATATTTTACCGATTCACAATACAAATATAAGACTTAATCATCTAAAATTTCGACTCTTTCCATTAAACTGTTGAAGTGTGTTTCTTTTTAGTTTCCATGCAAGGCAATGAGTTAGAATTAGTTCGCAATTATTTCTGATCTAAGGAATACATCAAAATTTCATTTAATCACCAATACAGGGACGCCTGGGTGGCTCAGTGGTTAAACGCTTGCCTTCAGCCAAGGGCATGATCCTGGAGTCCCAAGACCCAGGGATCGAGTCCCACATGGGGCTCCCTGCATGGAGCCTGCTTCTCCCTCTGCCTGTGTCTCTGCCTCTGTGTGTGTGTGTGTGTGTGTTTGTCTCATGAATAAATAAATAAAATCCTTAAAAATAATAATAATAATTAATAAATAAAAATAATAATAATCACCAATACAGCAATTCTTATAAAAAATGTATAAAGAGAAAGAGGGGGAGGGAGAGAGAAAGAAAAAGAGAGAGAGAGAGAGAGAGAGAGAGAGAGAGAGAGAGAGAGAGACTCTGCATTCGTATGTAGAATATAATAAACCTATGTGATGGAAACTTTACCTGCCAACTTAGCTGGGCCACTGGGCAGCTAGTTGCCCAGACATGTGGGCAAACACTATTCCAAATGTTTATCTGTGAGGGATTTTATGGATGAGATTAAACTTTGAATCAGTATACTGAGGAAAGGCTGGCCCTCACCCAACTGAAGGCCTAAATGGAATAAAAAGCCTAAGTAAGAGAGGACTCCTCTGATCTGATTGGCTTTGAACTGAGACATCTATCTCTTCTTAGGAGGTCTTAGGAGTAAATCTGAAACATTGGCTTATCTTGGGCCTTGAACCTGCCAGCTTTCAGACTATAATTCACACCACTGGCTTCTTGGTTCTCAGGTCTTCAGACCAGAGCTATATACATCACCTATCCCAGCTCTCCAACTTGCTGACTGCAGATCTCAGGACTTCTCGGCTTCCATATTGTGTGGTCCAATTCCTATGATGAAATTCTAGGATATATAGGATAAGAAGAAATAGGAAATATAAGTTCTGTTTCTCTGGAGAACCCTGACTAATACAACTTATTTAAATGAAGTATCTCTTTATACATAAAATATGATATGATATATTTTGTTTTAGCATTTTTGTCTTAAGATGGTGCACCTTCGAGGCATAAATGATTTTCGTACATATGATATTTATGTAAATTGATATTCAAATTTGCTTGGAGGAATTTTAAGAACATGACTAGGGTTTGTTAACAATGGGTCAACTTTTTTACACTACCATTCTTCCTATCCCTACTAAAGCCATAAAACTCCTGTTGAGAGAATGCTGAAGACATATTTTGTTCACAGTATGAATTACGGTATGAATTACTCCACAATACTTAAAATATAGGAAGTGTCAAAGTCCACGTTTTTCAAATCAAAAGAAATCTTTCCCCGGTTTCTAAAAATCGCTATGACAAGTAAATAGTACAATATTAGTTATTTCTTTAGGATTCTTCACTTTGGATTGTCACAGGATCTAGATGTTTAAGCAATTCTCTATGCTGAGGGAAGAAATTTCTGTTCACAAAACCCTTGAGTCAAGTCAGCTATAGGGACTGATGTAGGTACAGTAATGATTCCCAGCACTACAAAGCTTATTAACCAGCTTTCATAGACAATATAGCCAATCAAGCATCCGTGACTTACCACTTTCAGCATGCTGGCTGCACCTGAGAGGTTGTATTTTAAGTAACATATTACATCTTAATACTTATTTCTATAGAAGCCTGCTTGTGTATCTCTCAAACTCTTTTAAAAAATTGGGATGAAACAATTGTTCTATTTTTCCATGTAAATTATATCTTTCACATATAATATTCTAAAGGCCCTAATTTACTTCTACAACATTTTTATTTCTCAGCAAAACTCAGCATACAATTTTCATTAGAAATTGTTTTAGAATTTATCTAGTATCATGTTTTTTGATAAATTTTTGATAATTTTAGGAGATTTTAAAAGTCACTTCTTTTTCAAAAGTAACTGGAAGCTTAATAATCTTAAACAAAAATAGTGCCCATATATACTATCTCTTACACATTATTCAGTAACTACCATAGAATTACAGTCACTCACATAGAAAACTTAAACCCACGTAAAATGAGCATAAATTAGATGCATATATAAAAATCTAGATTAATTAGAACATAGGAAAATAGTCTGTGTATTTAGATTTTAAATCTTACATAGTGGAGTACATCAATTAAGCTATTTTTTTCTAATAAAATGGAAATTGGTGTGTATGTTTGACTTTACATTTCCTACCTCCCATCTATCGACTTGAGAAAACTATATAGACAAAATGCTTATCAGTTTTCTAGTTCTGAGAGGATTTAAATTCCTGGAATTGAGAACCCAGAATCCCTGAATAATGTATGCATATAAAACCTTGGAAGGAAATAGTAGTATGTTGGTAGAATTTTTATATGCCTTTTTATTTCATATAACTTTCAGACAAAAACATGGGTAAGAGATCTCTGAAATTTAATTTCAACAGTTGTACTGTGATCTAATTAAAAAGCTAGAAACCACAGTGCATGAAATGCAGTTATTGCTCAAAAAATAACAGTAGAAAGAATAATTTATGGTTCTCAAGATTAAACACGATCTGAGCATATTTGAAATATAATAGGGCTATTCATCGTTGAATATATTAATTAGTGCAAATCTTTTAATTAATAAGCCTTAAAATGAGGCAATTTAAAATAATGGTTTTTGGTTGGAAGAAACAAATAGAGTTATAAGATTTTCAAAATATCATTAATAATTTGAAACTTAAAACAGTGAAGTGTTTTAAGTATATGACTTTGGCAGTGCAAATAGTGGGATTAAGGCCAAATGAACTGCCCATCAGAAAAGATTAATTTAGATAACATGTGGATCAGAAGATCTGAGTTGAAAGGTAATCAAATTGTATAATCAAAGTACTCTCAAGAGACATATAATCCAGCTTAGTTATATCTTGATCCTTAAAGTGCATGTCTTGTCAATTCAATATCCTTCTTTAGATACTAAAAAAAAAAAAAAGGAAGAAAAAACTATACATCCTATTCTTTTGTGAAAGTTCCCAAAGAAAGCCTTCTTTCTGAATCACCTCATTGGTTCTACAGAGAAAATGTAATTTGTTGATTAAAGGATAGATCGATAGAGAGATGTATGTAGAGATATAGAGACAAGGGATGGAGAAAGTGGTTATGAAATTAATCCATCCCTCACTGAATATACTCAACAGGGTTAGGACATATTAGATAGTGAAAGTATAACTTTAGATGATATAATCATACAAACAACATACATTTTCCTTTACAACCTATATAAATTTAGTAAGTTTTAAGGACTTATCAAACAAATATAAATAACAAGGGAAACAATTGAAATGTTTTGGGATAGACTTTAATAAATTTAATCCAATCTTATGTTTATTTTTTATCATTTAGTATAAAAAGTATATACATATGGTATATATATATATGTCTTTCTATATGTGATACTTCTAAGTAATAATTTAAGGTAATATTCCTTTATCTATTTTTAGATGCATTAATTCATTAACATATAAATTCAATTATTCCTTTATATATCCTTTTATAGGTTTTTTAAGCATCTTACATACTAGTTGTAGGAAACTAGTATGTAACAAAGACCATGTTACATACTAGTTGTAGGAACAAAGATTAATTAAAAAAAGTATAGTTGTTATCCTCAGGTAGGTAGTTTTTATATTATTGAGGAGGAAACACATACGTTTGATCCTGATTTAAAATCAAATAACATTAAGTACCACAAAGAACACAAATGGGCATTAACAATATTTATTTTAAAATATTTTTATGATATTGAAACTTAGGGAAGCTCTTTATTGCTTATCACAATTATTGTCAAATCTAAGGGTGTGATTCGTTTGTCTGATAGGATAGGGGAGGACATTTATCTGGTTGAGAAAGGAAAGGAGAAAGAATATAGAGCATAACAGGATATCTTGAACCAGGTGATATATGGCATCTTGCAGTAGTGTCAACTGAAGAAATCACCTCTGCTAAAGAAATAAGAAAGCATCAGGTGCCTGGGTGCCTGGGTGCCTGGGTGGCTCAGTGAGTTTACCGTCTGATCAAGTCATGATCCCGGGGTCCTGGGATGGAGTCTTATGTGGGGCTCCCTGTTCAGCGGGGAGCCTGCTTCTCCCTCTTCCTCTACTCCTACCCCCGGCTTGTTCTCTCTCTCTCTCTCTCTCTCTCTCTTGCTGTCTCCCAAATAAATTATAAAAAAAAGAAGTAATAAAGGATCATTTCCTAGTTATAATTGCTCCTTCTAATCTTAGGAAAGATTCCAATCTCCATTGCTGGGCATTGTGTAGAACAGTGAAATAATTAAAATAAATATTTTCAAAACTTACTAAAATCTATTTAAAATCATTACTGCATGTTATATTATATATAAGAATTATTTTTATTTAATATCATTCAAGTTCATTTTATTTTTTTAAGAGAGAGAGGAGGTGGGGAGAGGCAGAAGGGAAGAGAGAGACAGAATCTTAAGGCTCCATGCTCAGCGTGGAGCCCGAAGCAGTGCTCCATGTTCCGACCCAGAGATTAAACCTGAGCCAAGGTCAAGTGTCAGACACTTAACGAACTGAGCCATCCAAGTGCCTCCAAATTCGTTTTATTCTTTAGTGAAAATTTTATATTTTCGGCAATTGTTAGACATATATTTGTACAGTAATGACAGAGATTACAAGATTAATTCTGGATGTCTCATAAACTGCTGAGATTACTGAGGTCTTCAGGTCATTAGTTATCTCAAAAAGTGGCTTTAAAAATGTGTAAAGAAATTTAACCATTAAATGGGTAGTTTATATGGGTGAGGTTTAAGATGTTAAAAATTTATGATTATATGAAAGAATAAAAAGCAATTTTAGGAAAGCCATCTGCTTATTATAATAATTTTTAAAAAGCATTCTTTACTTTTACTTGTTTCCCTAATTTAAACCTTGTTTTTAAAAAGAATTCAATTTAGGGGCCCCTGGGTGGCTCAGTTGGTTAAGAGTCTGCCTTTGGCTCAGGTGATGATCCCAGGGTCCTGGGATTAAGCCCCACATCTGGCTCCCTGAAAAGTGAGAGGTTGCTTCTCTGTCTCCTTCTTTATCTTCCCCTGCTAATTTTCTCTTTTTCTCTCAATAAATACATAAAATGTTTAAAAATTCAACTTATTCCTGATTTTATACAGACAAAACTGCTAAACTGCTAAACAGTCCTGCTTTCTACTCCTTACCTCTCCCTCCAAAATATTAAATCACCACAGGCCAACCATAAAAAGCACATGTGCAAAATGATTCAAGAAATTAAAAGAACAATTACTGCTGTTCAAATGGATTAAAGAGAATAAATCTGGACATGCAGAGTTTAATCCTTGGGTGAACTAAACCTTTGGGGTCCAGCTAAAATGTTTGTGATACAAAGGCAGGTTTTTTTGATGACGTTGTAGAAATTCAAATTTATTTAGGTTAGATTACTGTCTTCCTAAGGCAAGATACTGTTTTTACCAGCTCTTCTCAAAAATAGACTGCATGTGTACATCCTTGATTAGTGACACATATTAAGTTTTCATTTTATTCTTTGTTTTTAAATTGCTCCTTGCCAGAGGCAGGCATTTACGAAAGATTTCATTAAATGACATTATTCCATCCAAATTTTATGTGGAGGCAAAAATAAACTACTTTTTGTAACAGAACAGACTTGAAGATAATTTGTTTGGAAAATTTTACTTTCTTGAAATATGAAAGAGTATATATTTCATTTAAATTTAAATGAACTTGTAATTATTTTTTCACATAGTTTTAGGGGTAAACTCTAGATGGCAAAATTAATTTGGTGCCTATTTTTGCCCATATCATGGAAATTTCAAAATGGCAAATAAATACTCACTATACTGGTTTTCTTGATGTTTCTAGTTATGTTTATTGAATTTACATAACTTTTTAAAACATTTCTATCAGTTCATAAAAACACTTTTTAAAGTACAGAACACATATAAAAATATTTCTTAAAATAGCAATAAAATAATTTTTCATAGGATATGTTCAGCTTCAAGGAACCAAATGTTCTTGGGTCCCAACTCTCATCTATTTTAATGAGAGTAATGACGATAAAACTAGATCGAAAACTGAAATGATAGTTTAAAAAAAGACATTTTTTTTTCTTTTCTTATCCCTTTTTCCATTCCCTTATCCTCATAGATATCTGTACCATATAGAATATTTGAAATTTCCAGCAAATGTAGGTATTTATAGAACAAGATCGATAATACTATTGTACATTACATAGAAAGCAACATTTTAGTATTGTGCTGCCTCTTTTACAAATGGGAATATTTAAATTTTCCAGATGAAATATATCAGGACCCATAGCTGCTCACCAGTAAAGGTCATGCACGTTTCAGGGATATTGTTGCTGTACTTAGAAGATGTGTTTGTAATCTAGCATGACCATAAAAATATCAGAATATAAGTAAAGTACCTGTTTTCTAATTATTAAAATAATTCAGTATTAGAATACATTTTTCAATTCTATTCCCATACAACAATATTTCAAAGCAATTTTGGCAGTTAATGTCTTATTTATCTACTCCCTTACTCTGTATTTTCATTCAGTAGAAAATATGCTCCTTGAGGCCAGATATCTTAGCTGTATTGTTTCTACAGATCCTATATGACTAGAACGGTCCCCACAAGAGGATGGAATCAATCACTATCTGTCAGATAAAACAGTACAAATGAATGATTGAATTAAAATCCAATTTTAGTTGAATTTGTCCAAATTCAAAATTGTCAAAATTTACAGTCTTTTCTAGTCACATGCTATGGTACTGTCATTGTGTACTATTTCAGTTTGTATTAATTCCAATTATCTGCAAAATTGGAGCAAAAATAAAATTGCCTTTAATTATGAGTATTAGTTTCAATTTTGTGTTCACATCCATACAATTCCCTGTTTCTACATCAAATTCTATTTATTCTAAGCAAATTATTATACCATTTTGTGTGTTGTATATTTTCCAAGCATAAGGTAAAATAATGTTATGTATTTGTCCACCACTGTGATTCTCAAGACACAACTCAAATCTAGGGTTTTCTTTTCAAGCTGTAAATATTGACATAGAATGCTATAATTTTGAAAAAAAAATCTTTTAAAATGAATTTTGAGTAGTCTTTTTGGATCCTTGAAGAACTAAATAAGTTAACATATTCATAATTCTGAGTGTTTAAAAATGTGACAAATTCCTTGTAGAATGATCCTAAAAATTAAAGTTCTATATATGTGTGAACTTGAAGCATTATAATTGAAAATCATGAGTGAATTAATCATAAATATTAAGCACAAAGTCAATAGGAATATGAATTAATAAGTATCAATCAACAAAAGCTACAAATAAAAGGCAGGTACCAGAAAAATATGAACCAAACTTCCCAGCTGAGCTACCTTACATTAAGTGATCCCAAGCCTACTTGAAATTCATGAGTGAGAACATATGACTGGTGTTTTAAACAATGGAGAGTTCAGAAATTAGTTCCAGGAGTGGAACTTTTCATTTCCTTTGAAACTAATGCAAAACTAAGCAAACAAAACAAAAACCACACACACAAAAAAACACAAATAACAAACAAACAAACAAAAAAACATGAGTAAAAATAAAATTAAGGAGCCAAAGAGAATTCTCTGCTGGTAGGGAGAACGACTGAATATTTACCAACTGTAATTTAATCTATCATATTTTGCTATTCTGGGAGTAAATCTGGTTATTTTCAGATAATTTTTGGATTTTCTGTGTCCATGAGAAATTAGGGCAAACTTGGTTTTTCTAAGTGGTATCAAAGAAGAACAGAAATGTTGGGGAAGAATAGTAGAGAATAGCTATAAATTATGGTATAGTATGAAATATAGTGGAGAAGGGCTATTTCAATATTTAGATATCTAGATTTCTAGTAATTCTCTGAATATAGCATCTAAGGATGCTTATTTAGCTATATATATATATATATATATATATATATATATATAATAGCTATATACATATATATATTCAAATGAATGAATATATATTCAAATGCCACTGGATGGATGAAAAACATGCAGTGTATGTTATAATGGCCAGGTATACTATACATAAGGTCACAGGGATAATTTGAAGAGTATCAACTTTCCTCCCTTGTTCATTAATGGCTTTAATTACTTTAATCAGGAAAAAAATATATTGGTTTCTGTTTTAGTTTGCCAGAGTTGCCATAATAAAACACCACAGATTGAATCTCTCAAACAAGAGATTTATTTATCACATCTATGAAGGCTAGAATTCCAAAATCAAGATGTAAGCAGGTTTGGTTTCTCCTGAGGCCTCTCTCCTTGCCTTGAAGATGGCCATCTTCTCACTGGGTCCTCGCATGGTCATCCCATGGTCTCTTGTCGGTGTCCTAATTTACTCTTTTTATAAGCACACCTATAGGTTGGATTTCACTTTGTCTGAATTACTCCTTTAAGGGTCTAGCTCTAAATATAGTCACATTTTGAAGAACTGGGGTTGGGACTTCAGTGCATGATTTGGGGGTGGAGCAAAATTCAGCCTAGAAGTTCTCTTTTAAAAATTCTGTGAAATAGTAAATAATTATGAGAAAGGTAATCTGCTGACTTACATGGAATATCAGTGGTTGTAGAAAATTGTACTACGTCTGGGGGCAAAAAGCACCTCACACTCAGAGCGTGTGAGAGTGTGGAAAGTAACACACAGATGCCCTAACCAACACATTCATTGCCATACACCTGGCCTTTTTAAATTAAAATGAAACTAAACAGAAAATAAAAAACAAAAAAAGGTTGAAGATAGATATTAAATCGTCAGAGACACTGTGTGAACCAGAGCTATATTTATTAGAGACTTAAAACTAAGCTTCTCAAACTTTGCTGTACCAAGAATCATGGAAAAATCTTATTAAAGGCTCAGGTTTCTGCACTCTAATCTCAGAGCTTCTCATTGCTATGCTAGATGGGCCCAAAAAATCTGTACTTTAAGAAGCATCCGAGAAAATTCTAATAGATTTAATCACGGAGCACATTTTACGAAACAGTAGCATAAGTGAAATGCTAATTTTGGCTTATTCATTTATAGTGTTAATGCTCAACTCTCAAAAAAGGGATATGGTCTCGCTACTTTAATGCTATTTGTCTGAAGGAGTGTCCTTTAGTAGTTTTCTGGCATGTTATTAATCACTCTCTGTCCTTGAAATTTCCATCTGTAAAATGGGGACATTAATAACACCTGCATTATAGATTGTTAAACAACTTAAAAATATATTTCTTAAGATAATGCTTCACAAAAAAAAGATAATGCTTCACACTTAATTACTCAATTAATCTTAGCTATTATTATATGGAGAAAGGTAGGATAAGGTGTCACAGTAAAGCAAACTTAGGATATAGAATGTCTTTATTACCAGAAAGAAACAGACACAGTGTTAAATAGTTTTGAATTAGTAGACTAGAATTCTGAACGAAGATATTGAGAAAAGGTAAAAAAAAAAACAAAAACAAAAAAAAAAAAAAACAGAACTTGAGTGAGGCAGAGGAAAGCAAGGGTGGAGCTTGTAAGTGGGACTTCAGAAATAAAGAGAGTAGCCTTCACTGAGAATTTTCCACGTACCAAAATCCTTAGCATAAAATTCTTGAAAAAAAAAAGTGGAACTGTATAAATACATTTCATAGTCCCCATTTTACCTACCAGAGTGCTAAATCTCAGAAAGATGAATACATAAATGTAAAAAAAAAAAAAAAAAAACCCTGATAAATAGGAAGTAAAAGAAATCAAAATTTTGTCTGATTGATGCAAGAACCAACACCATTACAATAATTTCTAGGCAAAAACCATGCCACCAAAAATCCTTTTTCTTATAGAATCAACAAAACCCAACTAATGCATCAACAGTGAATTTTAAGTGACTTTTGAGTAATTTCTGCTCAAAAATCTTGCTGCCAAACCCTGAGCTACCCATTGCTTCAACCTTCTCCAACAATCAAGATACATAAAGAGAGAAAATAAAAATGAACACAATTTCTGTGTAATATGGTTGTATAAAATGAATTTTATTTTTAAAAAATTGGTGCACAATGCATATTTGCTTTCAAAATATCTTTTGCCCAAGCAGGGAACACTGGGATTCAGTCATTGCTAGCTTTCAAAATAGTTGTTTATTTGAGTGCTACAGTCTGAGTGATGCTTGTAAATCTCACACAGCAAATGGTCCCATGATATAAAAATGAACCTAGCAATGGAATTATTAAAAGTTAAACAATTCCTATATATCATTTCTTGAACTTTGAATGGGTTGCTCCACTTCACTTAGCAACTGCCGAATCCCTTGTACAATGAACTGTAGAGGTAAAAATAGGGTATCCAGGAGGTAGAGAGTGCATGTGTAATTCATCGCTTTTGTTATTCAAAATTGTATTAATAAGAAATCCCACAGCTGGATATTTTGAAGTATATAGTATTCTTGCTCACAGGTCTTTGTGTAGACAGGGTTCAGAGAGCACTTTTTGCACCAAGTATTACGTGTTGCTCTTAAATGATCAGTTGGGTCTCTTATGGTCTGAAATTTGAATGGGCTGGACTAATTCCAACGTCTGGGGTGATAAAGTTCATTTGAATTGGGGACCTGCAAAATGGAGGCAGCCCCAGTGTCCCGGCCTACATCACAAATCTACACCTGTCAGACTGCAGTTATGGGAAATGCTTCGCTGTCAAGGAAATCTAATATACACCAATCACAATCCTACATCTCGGCTTTAGCTAGTTTGCCTTACCCTAGAAAATAGGACCTCCTGGGCTTATAAAAGCCTAACCAAATATGCCTTGTTTCCGCCTTGCCTCTCGTTGTCTGTAACATTCTATAAAACTCACTCTTGCCCCAAATCCCTTGGGAACAGTGCTCCACTGCTTGTGAGACACTATACTCCCCTAACCCACGGATGGTTTTCCTTTGAGTAAAGGACATCAAATAGGTTACTCAATTGTTTTTGTTTTTTCCTTTTTATTTGACAGGAGCCTTGGCTGGGAAAGCTGAAACAACTCAGGATGGGTTGATTATCGTTTATTCTCAACACTGCATTTTTGTATGTTAGCGTGGTCTACTGAACAACATGGAAATATCGGGGTGGTCAGAATCTTTACATGTAGACTGGCTTCCCTAGAGCATGCATTTCAAAGGAAAGGAAGCAGAAGCTACCAGGCCAATCAAGCCTCGAGCCTGGAAATGGCCATCGCTTGTGCCATATTCTATTGGTAAACAGTCACAGACCCCACTCCCTGGCCTTGATTCAAAAGAGTAATTATCCTTACTACTTGATAAAGAAGTAGCGATTCATACTGCAGAAGAATATGAGGAACAGGAGATATCATTGTGACCATCTTTGGCTGGATCAAATCAGTGAAAGAGAACAACCATTAGCATTTTGGATTAAGAAATTTATTAATGGAATCAGATGTTATATGATTGTGGATCCAGGGCAATAATGATATGAACATAGGAGTGGAAGAAATAGGAAAAAGTGTGTAGAATTATCAAGGAAATGTTGAAGCTAGATACAGCTACCTGCTAGGGTCTCAGCATGAAAGGGGCTGGTATAACAGTCTGTGGAGGGTTTTGGTTCTTCGTTCTTTGTGGCTATCACCTGCGCTCTGAGTTCTGCAACAGAGCATTTGGGAGTGGCCTTGGGGTTGCATGGTAGCCATCATAGGAAGCAGGCTTGGGTGATGGCAGAGAAGAGCAGAGACAAATTGGAAAATATCTGTACCACTTGTTCTCTCCTAAAACAACATGTCTGTCTCAAGCTAATGTCTATGTCTTCCCTGTGCCTCCCAAATACTCATCATCCATTGCAACATGGGAGTGCATAGGTAAGAGCTTCCTGGGATAGATATTTCCTGATATGAATAAGTTGGCCATAGAGCAACACAGTAACAGATCATGGTTTACAAACATGTCTGTCAGGATCAATTATGTAAATCTTGACTTAGAAAAAAAATATTGAATGAGGTTCTTTTTTTTTTTTTTTTTGCTTTTATTTTGAGATAGAGAACCATGTACTAGTGAATTATCACAATAACTATGTAGGTGCATTAGGTATAATCGAGTATATGGTCCACCACTCCGATACATTTTTATCAAGTGGCTTTGTATTATGCTTTAGTATTAGTCACCTAACTACCTCTTCCTTCATTTGTTCAACACACATTTATTGAGCGCTACTGCATGCCAGATATTGTGTACCATTGATGGCTCTATTTGCAAAGTTGAAATATTTTCCATTCTTATTTTATGTGAATTGCACATTGTCAAAAGCCATTTTTAATCAAGAATCCATATATTTGCATTGGATAATAATTTAGGGAAGGACTGTGAAAGGTTATTCAGGCAAAACTACTCCTAAATCACTGGTTCTCTCCATATTTCCCTGGTGTAGCTGGCACAATCAACACCAGTGCAATGAACCAGCCTGAATGATGACATGTCAACTCTCATTAATAGCCGAATTGATATACAAAAGTTCTGGGGAGTGTCTACATTAGTAATGGAAGTGGATTCAAATATGTTAGAAAATTGTTTCCCATTTCAATCTGATTTTTTTAAGTATGTGATTTAACATCTTGTAAATGCATTAGTGCTGTGAATACCACTGAGAAAAAAAGCACATTTGTAAAGATTTCCTTGCCTTACTTTGTCTTGATGTGTAAGTTGAAAATTATTTTCACTTTTAGGAATATAAATGGTTTGACATTTCTGCTTGTTTTTTTTTTTTTTCTTTTCACCTTTAATTTCCCACCAGCAAACCCCTTCCACAAGCAAGACAGAGAGGCCTACACCAATACTTTCAGCAAACTGGAGTACTGCTTGGGAACCATATTAGGCACTTTTTCCTTCTCCATATTATTGATTATCATAACATCTTCAATCAGACAACAATCTATTTCAACTTCACACAAAGGAACTAAATTTAATTAGAGAGTAGAACTGAAAGCAATAGCATGAAAGAGAAGAAGAGGGGGATGATAAAGAGAAGGTTTTTTTTTTTTCATTATTATCTGTCAATTAGATATTAAACCAGTGGATCTCATATCTAACCTCAAGAAGCTATCTTTTCCATATACTTTCTTTAAAAACAATAGAGAGAGACTATGTGATATTCTAAATTTGTCTAAATTTTGGTTACTGAGACAATAGACCAATCAATGCTGAAAATAATACATATCCTTTGCTTTTTAATGTCAAAATGCATTTTTAAAAGTTATAACATGACTGTAACATCAAAGAAATTTTAGTCTTTAGGTCAGCAATTCTGAATTAAGAGAACACGGTCTTAAGAGATTGTATCTTCAGGACAATTTAGTCCAAGAACTGCCTTAGCAGACATTTAAATATCAACTTTCTTTTTCATGAACTATTTTCCTTATTTCCTCTTTACAAATAACCAATGTACCTAAGCTCTTCTTTTCTGTGATTTTTAATTAACATCTCATGTTTTTCTAAAATTCAAAATTTGACTCCAAGAAATGACAGGTATTTTTTTTACTGTATATTAAATTAGCATTACTTCTTAATTTTTTCATATTACTAGCTGATATAGTTGAAACCTTCATTCATAGTACATTTATCATAGAATAAAAAAATATGACTTAAATTCTTTTGCCTCTTTTCTTCATGTCCAATGTCACAAAATGGCTATTCTCTTAGTTTAGTCCATGAATTTTATAATGTAGATGATTTTCACAACAACCTCTTAACTGGTCTTATCACCAGTCTCAGTTCAACTTTGCTGAACCCTTTAAATATATGATCTCTTCCTACATACCCATATGTGTGTGCACACACAAACACACACACATTCCAGATCACTTGACAAGCATGTAGCAGAACTTGGACTTGAATCCAGGTCTTTTTAATTTCTTAGTTTATATTATTTTAAGCAGTACTCTTACTTCTGTCTTCACACAAAACCATGACCTCTGTGAGGACAAGAACTGTATCTTAATCCCCTTCAAATACTCCAGGCTTATCCTAGAGCCCAGAGCAGAGTTATAACTCAATAACTATTTAATAAATGAATCTATTTAAGTAGAAAAATCACATTGCCTTTTCCTGCCGGATTGAGACTATTAACATGCTAGATTACCTACCCAGGGTGTAACAGGCAAATGCATTTAGTATGTACGTGATTGCTTTATGTAGTAGCCCCACGTGATATATTCTGGGGTCAAAGAGTAAAACTGTATGTAGAACATTTGAGCAATTGTGAGAAATAGTTTGATGGTTAGAACTGCTGTGATGTCAGCAAATTCCACATCAGTGAGGTCATTTGGGCAAAATGTGAACCAACCCTGGACCTAGCCATTAGGGAACAAACAAGAATGGGAAGGATTATTAGACTATACACTAGTTCAGGACATTTTATACCCAAATAGTTTTTCTATTTTCTTTTATAACTAAATCCAGAAAATAACTCTACTTTCTACCGCAGTTCCACAAAGAGATTACAACAGAGAACACATTCATTAGATGGCACATCATCAATTTCGTTCTCTTTCAAGGATTAGTTTATTTCTTTAACTAATTTTATTAAAATAGAAGTGTTTAAAAGGTTTAGGGTGCTGATGACAAAATAGCAAGCCTCTGGGGACAACTATGCATATTCGTGTCTCAGCTGCCAATGTTAAGACGTCCTAAAACATGGTCCAATAACATAACAAATCAAAAGTGACACAGTTAATTCAAGGAAAGGGGCCAGCGTACACTATGTAATCCTTTTTTTGCTGACTTGCACAAGAGCAAACATCAGTATGTAATGATGCATTATGACACAAAATAGCAGGGGTTAGGGGCAAGCACAGACTGAAATCTTTTCTGCAGCATTTATGAAAGATTCAGAGCCACTTACTGTTCTTTTTTGCTGGTCTAAGCATGAATCAGTTTAACAGCTCAATTTACAATGTTATTGCTCATGGAGGGGATAAAAAATATATCAGATGCTCTAAGAAATCTTTGTAAGTGAGAAATTAGTAATTTTCAATTGTGCACAGTGAGAACATTTGTTTTATTTTTTCAAAAGCGATTTGGTATTCTTCGAGAAAATGAATAATTTTTTTTTATTTTACAAAAGGGCTAGAGCATTGGTAGGTGAATGTATTCAGACGTAAAAAATGAAGTAATTTCACATGGTTCTGAATTAGCTTCTGCAGAGTTAGAGTAATTTTAGGTTTATTTCCCTTTGTGAAACTGTAAACTCCTTTTTATTCTTCTAGTGCAATATGTTTTAGATAGATTTGGGCATTTTAGAACAATAAGATTGATAAGTCAGGTGGTAATAATTAAATATCAAATGACTGAAGCAAATATTATTTAAATGGGTAACACTGAAATCAACTGAAGTCCATTTTCAGCCTGGTAAAAACAGTAAGACTTCTAGAAGAATCAGGTTACTTTAATTGAGAAGTACACAAGCACACAGGGCCCAATTCACACTCCAGTTTAAATTCCCAAGTTAGACAGGTTAAATTTGGCTCATTATTTTAAGGAGTGTTATACCTTAATTAAATAGAGCAGATATTTTTAAACTTGTACATGAACATAAAGAGATTGGTAAAATAACTCTTCACTTGTAGGATTACTCATAATACAATGAAGGGAAAAAAGGCACCACAGTAAGTGCTAGGGGACCTGGGTTTTAATTCTGGTTTTTATACTAATTAGCTCTGTTACTAGATTGAGACTCACTGTGAAGGATTTATTTCTCCTCAGTGAGGCTCTGCTTCCAAAGTCTTCATATGCAGATTTAAGGTTTCAGATCCAATGATCTCTCAGGTCTCTTTCAACTCAAACATTCTGGAATTTTGTGATACTACTTTTGGATGCAGTTATTATTCCAAAAATTGCAGAGAACATTCATATTGGTCATTGCTTCAAAAAAGGTGGAAGAAAAAACAGGAGAGAAGTTTTGCATTCTGAGTTCGCAAACATATTAGGATTTAAAGCCTCAAGCAGAATGATATGAAAAACATGCTACTTCTTGGGTGAATTATTACAAATTCAGGTCAAGATATTTTATCTTGGAAATGGAAGATGCAGCAAGAAAACGTTTACCCCTTATAAAGACTGGAACCTGCACGGTGGCACAGAATTGTCTGTTGAAGAAGGCCTCTCTCTTCCGAAGGATAGTTTTGGGTCCTAAAGTGGCCATGTCCAACTGGGTGGTGATGGGGAAGTGACTTAATTTGAGTGGACTTCATTTTCCTTGTTTTAAAAAATGGAAGTATTTAGATCTTTTATTTATTTATTTTTTATTTTTTTATTCACGAGACACAGAGAGAGAGGCAGAGACAGAGGCAGAGGCAGAGGGAGAAGCAGTCTCCCTGAGGGGAGCCACATACGAAACTCGATCCCAGGACTCGGATTCATGACCTAGGCAAAGACGGACACTCAACCACTGAGCCACCCAGGTACCCCAGAGGTAAGTAAATCTAACCTACATAGTCATTTCAGGAATTATATGAAATAGAAACTAAGTGGGTTTTAAATAAAGAAACTAAAAAAGAAAAAAAAAACCCTAAATGCCATGCACTACAAGATGTTTGTTAAAGGTTAATTGATTTTTCTCTTGCAGGTCATATTTACCTAAGTCACTTCATTGTTTTTGTTTTTGTTTTTTATTTATTTATTTTTGAGCTATGTTTTTAGAGCTGTTTGATGGGAACGTTTCAATGTCCTAGAAAGTAGAAACCACTTTTTCCCACTTCAATTCACCAAACCATTTCTTTCAAAGTAGATTCAGACAAGCCTGCATTTAAAAACTCAAAGGTGAGTGCACTGTGAACAGTACAGTATTTGGGAGGGAAAAAAAAAAATAGTATCTTCTTCAAAGAACTCCTAACACAATGTTTTGGTGCCTGCAGTGAAATTCAACTGAACACTGTTAGTAGACCTGTAAATGCTAATCACACTGAGGATTTTTCTGCATTGGAACAATAATACATAATTCTGGAAGCTAGAGGCAGTTAATTGTATTGCTCTTGTCAGATGGAATTACTGGAAAAGCAGCAGCACTAGGCCAAGTGGAAAATAATGGTTACAGTTAAATACATTGTATGTTTTTATATAATTTTTAATGAAGTGCTAGTGTTTATATCTTGATGGATTAAAAAATGCCTCTGCCAAGATTTCCAATTTCTCTATCTCTTCTTCCATTTTTATATTGAGTTTCTATTCTTCATCTAATAAAAGAAATCAAATGCCCTGCAAAGATACATTAAAGAATCAAATATTTAATAATTATATATATATATATATATATATATATATATATATATATAATTACATACAACTTTGTGTGTTTGGCAATAAAATTTATTTTTTTGCATTATATTGTTCATGTTTTTATATTTGGATACATTTTTTACACATTTTGCGTTTTACTTGTGACTTGGCTTCCAACTGACAAAAGGATTAGCTTGTAATGTTTATGGCTAAGCATCGTACTGAAAGGAACATAACTCAGCATATTCATATGAGTGAAGTGAGCAAAGGTGGTGATGAAGCAAAGCGAAGCTCTGGTCAGCATTATGATCATACTAATTTGTGTCATGCCGGTATCTTCCACTCATTGGAGAGGACATGTGTCAATGTTATTTAAAAAGAAACTGTTAAGAACAAAATAATAAATTAAAGATATGCCTTGCACACCCTCTTAAAATGGTGGTTGTGTTGTGACCAGCTCTATTAACCCAGCATCAATCTGAAAACACTGTCTCTGACCTCAAGGAAGTCATTCGGTAGACATAGACAACTTAACTAGAGAACATTTGAGGAAGCACAAAATAATAGAAAATAAATTATTCTCAAGTGCTCAAGGGATGACAGATCATAATATATGACAAATTGTAATGAGAAACCTAGGGACCAAATACAACCTCTTAACAGTGAATCAATACAGGAACCAAAGTCAGGCAGGAAAATGCAGCCTGCCATGATCCACACTTTACTCAGACCACCACATTCAAAGTTATATATCATTTAAGAACTCAAGAATGGAGGATATAAAGTAGCTTCAGGCAGATAACATTGCGCAGCATTTCCTACTAGGCACTTCTTTAGAGAATGAAATGATGTCACTTAAAAATCTGATTCTCTAATTATTCTGCATAGCCCAATTGTCTAATGTTTTAAAGAGTGGCATTACATCAGTGTAACTATGCTCAACATTTTAAATTTCATCTGTATTGGCATTTAAAGATCCACCCTCCCTCCAAATCAGGGTTTTAGTTGCTGTTAGTTTTTTGGTTTTTTTTTTTTTTTTTTTTTACATTCTTTGTTTTATTTGATTCTTTCTTTCTTATTTATTTATTTATTTATTTATTTATTTATTTATTTATTTATTTATTTATGATAGTCACACACACAGAGAGAGAGAGAGAGAGAGAGAGGCAGAGACACAGGCAGAGGGAGAAGCAGGCTCCATGCAGGGAGACCCATGCGGGACTCAATCCCGCGGCTCCAGGATCACGCTCAGGGCCAAGGCAGGCGCCAAACCGCTGCGCCACCCAGGGATCCCCCCCCCTTTTTTTTTAAATGCTGATGAGGAATTCCTGATGGATGGAGATGGATGAGAAGTGAAGGGATTTGTATTCAGGAGGGAATGAGAAAAAAAATGTGAATAATTTTTGAAGATATGCCTCTGGAAAAAGTGATACAAACACATTTTGCTTGTCCATAAGCAAAAAGTAGGAAGACCTCACCATATATGAGTCTTTAGCTTAATGCAAAAAGAACCAGTTAATGCAAAAAGAACCACTGCGTGGCAAACTACCAGACTGGAAGCTGAAGACGAAGTTGTTTCATCACGGATCTGCTATGTGGAAAGGATCTGTGCAACAGGAACGTCTGTAGTAAGTGGCTGTGACAATGGAGGATGCACATTTAAGTTTCTCTAGATGTTCAAGTCTATGCTAAGTGTTTTTTGGACATCATCTCATATTATTCTCTCACGGCATCTCCAAGGTTTAGGTACTATTATGATCAGCCCATTTTTAGACATGAGTAAATGGAGACACTGAGTGACAGCCAGTGGATCTCAGTCTTGGAGATACATTAGAAACACATGAGGATGATTTAAAAACATTGAATTTGGACTCTCTGGGAGGTGGGGGCAGGAGGCCCTGTTGTTTTTTAAAGCCCCTTTTGTGGTTCTAATATAAAACCAATGTTGATAAGCACCAAATTATGTAATTTCCCCAAGTTAACACACTGAGTGCAGAGTCAGGATTGGCACCTGGTAAGGTAGATGCTTCATGATACATCCAGCTGTTCTGTATTTGGGGAAGCAACAGCAGGCTGGAATTAATAGTGCAGTTCATCCCTGTTCCAAAATTATGGCAGTATCATCTTAGGGCAGGTCCTCAGCATCCTGATCTAGGACACTTCTTCCTCAAAAAGCCTCCTGTGGCTTCTCATTGCTCTTGCTGTGAAGAAAAAATTCTTTTCACTTGGTCTATAAAGATGAAAGCCCTCAGAACCTGGCCTCATCCTAGCCCTTAGAGATGCTCCTCAGGCAGTGGTTTTCCCATCCCTCTGTCTCAGCGTTTTCCCAGAGTCAACGGGCTCTGCTTAGATTATACTTTCTTTCCTTCTTCCCCAAATTAATCCCTACCCCACCTTCTAATTTTATCTCAAGGGTCACTTCTCAGGGAAAACATGATCTTCATGACTAGGTCCAAGCCTTCACCTTCCCCATTCTCTCCATTCACCTTATGGATTCTCTTAAGCTTCAAGTTCCTTTATCCCCGTTTACAGCTTCACTTGGCAACTACACACATGAGACTGATGGATGGAAGTCTCTCACAGCCATCTCTGTCCCTGGCCCTAAAGCAGTTACTTAGTGGGCACATTTCTATTTCATTTTTTTATGCCATCTTAAACTCCAGCTGTCTTACAGCAAAGTTTATCTTCTTGCTCTATAATGTAGTTCTCCTTAAGTTTTTATTCACTTTAAAAATGTCAGTATTCTCTTCGTTGCCAGGGCTCGGGTTGTTAGAATACTCATGAGTCCTCTTTCATTCAGTACTTATGCTTAGTTGGTCAACCTGGAGAGTTTAACACTAAAAGTATCTTCTTAGTTTCTTGTCTTCTTTCATTCCCACTGCCATCCCCAAGTTCAAGGCCTCATGTCTTCTAATTTAAACAACTACAACACTGCTCCACTATGTTGGGCAACACACACTGGAATCACTAGACTCATGGGTAGAGCTCATTACAGTGATATCTGTGCCTTATCCCAGTTCAAAAGAATCTGAGCCCCTGGGGCTAAAGCTTTAGGGTTCGAAATTTTAAGAAGTTCCAGAAGTTCCCACATGATTCCTCTGCACACAGAAGTTTGAGAATCATTAAACCAAAATAACTGTAAGCATTGTCTAATCCCAATCCTTTCCTGCTTCAGTTGAACATAGATGTTCCTTCTATATTAAAATTCCAAGGAATTATCCCAGTAGCAACATACTCAAAGTAAAACAAATAAATTCTGAAACTTCATTGTAGGGTTATAGAATTAAGGATCCATTTAAGATTTAGAAAGGATATTTTACTTCCTCTGTGTTGTTCCAGCTTATTTTTGTACATATATTCCACTCTTTCCGAGACACAAATTGCAAGACATATTTCTGGAGATTTTTCTCTTTATCAGGTTAGCACTTTTACACCTTTTTACAAATCAGCTTGCTTTTTTCCCCACCTAAAATATGCTCACTCCAACATATGCCTCAAATTACAAACTTCTCTGCTCACCTCAAATGAAATATTTTAATTACTCCTTGGTGATCTCTTGAGTGGTGACAGCCAAGACTTTTACTAGGTATTTAAAATATTAATGACAACTTTTCCTTGTTTTTTCAACCTAGTTTTATCACATTTTCCAAAATATCATAGAGACTCCCAAAGTGACTCTCATCTCTCCTTTTACCTCATGTGTCCTATGGTTCCCAGTTCTAAAGAGATGTATCTTAATATATTTGAGTACTTGGTACAACTGCTGCTGCTAACTAATCCATGTAGCACCTTTCATGTTGGGAAAATTCAAATGCCACTGTCTTGGAGAACTCAATGAAAATGTTGTATCCATGGAACCCAAATGCCTCTATTCCATGAGTTAACAATAATGTCCTAATCTGGAGAGCTTTCTTATTGAAGGATAGGAAAACTTCCTCCTTTTCTCTTTCAAATGACACTTTCTGCCCCCCCCCCACTTTTGATCATTCATGCTTTCATTTGGTTAAGATTTCAATGTTTACTGAGTAATACCTCATCCCAATTTATAAGTGACCAAGGAATGAAAAGTCAGATTAATATAGATTAAACAATCATTATTGATTAAACCTGGACTCAAAGATGGAGTTTATGTGCATGGCCAAATGGCCATGTAGCACTCACTTGAATTAGAATGACTAACTCAACTGAATAACCTCAGGTCTTCCCAACAGAATAAACTCCTAAATAAGGAGTTTCTGGCAGAAATGCAGACAAGAATGGAGTTGCTGGACAAAAAAAATATTTCTTTCTCAGGCCTGATGTTCTCTCCTATTTGGGTGAGTTCCCCACAAAATACTCCAAATTGATCTGTACCCCTCATTCATTTCTTTCATCTGATTAGAAAATTTGGAAAGAAACTACTCCTCAAGATGCTACCTCCTCATTCCCACACTCTCTTTTCCATTTTTTCTTATAATCTGTGTGTCTAGTCTCCCACAAAGAATATGCATCCTATTTGCTTCCTCACAGCACAGGTATAAGTGGAAATTTCCTTTGGAAAGCACTCTGTGGACCAGTTTGTCCAGTCTTATGCTAGGTAAGTCTTTAAATCTGAGCCACATTCTCCAGGATTTTATCAGGAATAAAGGCAATCTTACTGAAAAATGTTTGTGAAAATAAGCCATTTCTCTAGTAAAAGAAGAAGAAGAAGAAGAAGAAGAAGAAGAAGAAGAAGAAGAAGAAGAAGAAGAAGAAGAAGGAAGAAGAAGAAGAAGAAGAAGAAGAAGAAGAAGAAGAAGAAGAAGAAGAAGAAAGAAGAAGAAGAATGAAGCTATTTCACTCAGAATAAAGGCCAAAGCACACAAAGCAAGAATGGTCCCTGCCACCTGTCTATTCTAATTTCCTTCTCCTGCTTACCACAATTCTCTTCCAGGCAGTCAGCAGTCATCCAGGCCTTCTTGTTTGTCTACAAACATGTAAGACATTTATTTAACCTGTTCCTCCATCTAGGATTCTCTTCGTCTCAATAACTCCCTCAAGCCCTTAACTTTGCTGAAGCCTCATCTTCTCAGGAAGGCCTATCCAGAAACCCTACCACCCTATTTAACACGGCAACACTGCCCCAAGTTTATTTCGTGTTGTACTCTTTACTTTTTTTTTTCACATTTTCATCTTCAAATACATTTTGCACTTCACTTATTTATTTTATTATTCATTAAATCTTTCTGCCAACTGAAAGTTACACTTTCAGGGTGGCAGTTTTTGTATCTTCTTTTGTTCCATGACATATCCTAAGCACAAAGAATAGTCCCTGGGAAGTAGTAAATACACTGGTACTTACTTTCTAAAAATGAGATCCGGTTGTTTAAACAATGCCTAGTACAACAAGTCATTCCAAATGTAGCAGTTGTGTGTATGTGAATTGCCAATATATTTGCTATAATTAAATCTATATATTTTTATGTCACAGAATTAATAAGTTAAGCTTATAAACTCCCCCTGATGACTATTATGTGTTTGACAGAAATTTGTTGTACTATTATCATTATTGTCGGAAAGTAAACCTATGGGTGAAAGGTTTTTGCAGATGAAAAATCAAAACTGAGAGTTGTATATTCGGTGGATTGGTCTGTGGTATCAATTCAACTTTCTTGTAGTCTATTTACCCGTGCCAGTTGGAGGTGCTTACTGAAATTCGAGGTGCTGAATGTAAGAGAGAATACTATTCTACTGCTAATGTCAATGCTGATGATTTTAGGTTCTCTGCTACAGTGTTCAAGTGTTCACTCATTCTCTTCATGGATGACAGACAGCTGTTAACGTGTCAGTGGTTTTGCGATTTTGGGTTCACATCTATAGTGGTGCATTTTTGAATTCAACAATCCTTCCTAATTCCTACCATTCCTGGTTAGTGCAGGCATAGAAGCTCCTATGTTGCTCCAGCTTCTAGGTGGTATTGTTCAGCAGTTGCTCCTTAAGGACAAGCCTAGGCTCTGCTTGTCTAGCTATTTCCAGGATTTTTCAATTATCTAATTACTTGTAACAAAAAAATGTTACATTTAAAATGTAACATTAAAATGTAATCTGGAGAAATTTCTGCTTCCTCCCTCCAATCTGGGATTTATTATCACATACTGTAAGAATTCTCAAATCACACCTCCTATTGTATTATGCATATATTGTGCCTTTGGCCCAAATGCAAGCTTCTCCTACATTAAAACTAAATCATTTCATTTGCATCCCTATAAAAGTCTGGATCATTCTTATTTTTTTAAGTCTCGATCATTCTGAAAAATAGTGGGTGCATAGTAAGCATTTACTTATTTCAATGAATGCATTCCAATACTCATACTATAATTGTATTTAAACAATAAATATTTATTAGATACTTTCTGTGTTCTAGATACTATTCCATGTTTAGAAGTAATGAAGCAGACATGATTTCTCTTCTTTAAAAAAAATTCGCTACCTATGATTATTTTACACTCTATTTCAAAAAATGCTGTTACAGATACCTTCACTTTTCTATAAGACCTTTATAACAAAGCAATTCCACCTGTAACACGTCCTTCTTACCACCGTGTGGGACTAAATGGCCAATAAAATGTAAAGTGTAGCATATGCAATCATGTAATCTAAAAAATTTTCATGATAACTTATTGCAAATTTTACTTGACTGTTCACCACAACAATGAAAAACTGGCCCCTTGTTGTTTCACACAGTTCTTGAAAACCAAACAAAGTCATCGATAAAATGATCTGGATAAAAAGTTTGCAGTTCTGCTCAGACAGTAACTTTACCTTCCAGATGTGAGTCAGCCTAAGACACTACTTTGTCCTGCTCCTTGTGGGGCTCTAATTCTCAGGCAGGTAGGCAGTTCTGTATTCTGTTCTACTTCCACAGGTGTGTCTAGGAATGGGATCAGTATCTCTTCTCCACTTTCACTTTTCACAGCTTGCTGAGCCTTCATAACCTGGATTGATTCTAAAGCTGATGCAGAGTTTCTGCTTCCAAAGCTCAATGCATCCATACCATACCTCTTCGAACAGCCATTTGAAAAGTAAAGTTAATGGCACCTTTATTTTTTTCTTCAAGTTTTTATTTAAATTCTAGTTAGTTAACATTTGTGTAATATTGGTTTCAGTACTAGAATTTAGTGATCCATCACTTACATATAACACCCGGTGCTCAATACAGCAAATGCCCTTCTTAATACTCATCACCCATTTAGTCCATCCTCTGTCCACTTCCCCTCTAGCAACCTTGTTTGTTCTCCATAGTTAAAAGTCTCATAGTTTGCTTCCCTCTCTTTTTGTTTTCCTTCTCCTATGTTCATCTGTTTTGATTCTTATATTCCACATGAATGAAATCATATGGTGTAGTCTTTCTCTGACCGACTTATCTCACTTAGCATAATACCCTCTAGTTCCATCCACATTGTTGCAAATGGCAAGATTTAATTCTTTCTAATGGTGAAATAATATTCCAATGTGTGTGTATGTGTATATATATACATATATACATAAATACCACAACTTCTTTATCCATTTATCAGTCAATGGACATTTGGGCTCTCTCCATAGTTTGGCTTTTATTGATAATGCCAATTGGAGCGCATGTGACACTTGAAAAGAGCATAGAAGAAACCAGAGAGACCCTTACCACAGAGATAAAAGACCTAAAAGCACAGAAATAAACACCTTTACTTTTTAACAAGCCCTCTTCACAGAGATTTCTCTGAGATGTAACATCAATACTATCTAAATCCAAAACCACTGTTTTGGAATGTTTGTAAGTAGTCCCCAGAAAAACAAAACAAACAAACAAACAAACAAAAAACTGAGCTTTCCTTCTATGTGATTTAATTTCACTGAAACTATCACCATTTGCCATATTGAAAGACTGAAGAATTTCAGAAGCTAGCAGTTTTGTTTCTCCTGGAGTTGTAGTCTTCTCTACATTTTGCAAGCTTAACATCATCGTAAGTTCTCCTTTCAACTTTTCTGTTAGCACAGCATTCTTCCAAGTACTGAAGAATGAGCAAAGCTGAGTGGATGGAGGAGTGGTTGGGATGGTCCATAAATAAAATAAGGCCAGATAGACATCCCTGATCCTGGACAATGGCTCTTCTATTTAATGGATCTGCTGTTAGATCCCGTAGCTAACTACTGAGAGAGCAACAGGCTCTTCATTTGCAGTGGTAGAGGAAGAATTCAGCTTCTATGCCATACATAAGCAAAATCTTCTTAAATTCATGCCAGAGCTTTAGGAGTTTGTCTGCTGCACCATCAGGACCACACAGAGGAATGAGGTAGAGGGACCCAGTAGGCCCAGAGCTGGTCCCACCACTCAGAATTGCAGCCTCAGCAATGACAAATGACCAGGCTAACTCTAGGAGCCAGAGAGTGAGGACACTGGTGGGAAAAGACTCTACAGACTCTCCCCCCATGACCCTGCAACATCTGTTAGTTCTTGACTTTTTTCTTATGAGGGCATATATATAGATCAGTGAATTTTTAAGTAGTAAGATATAGCCCAAAAATGTCTTTATTTGTTCCTGCTGAGACACGGTTGTCTAAATTTTACTCTGTACAATACATTTTTTAGCATTTTGGTTTTTTTTTAGTATCTAGACTCGTATCTTTCTCTAAGTCATTTTCATGACATTCTTTTTTTAAATGGTGATGATATGGTAAGTGCCAATATATTTTTTAAAATATTTTATTTATTTATTCATGAGAGACATAGAGAGAGAGTCAGAGGCATTGGCAGAGGAAGAAGCAGGGTCCCCGCAGGGAGCCCAGTGTGGGACTGGATCCCAGGACCCCAGGATCATGACCTGAGCCAAAGGCAGATGCTCAACCACTGAGCCACCCAGGTGCCCCTCCAATGTCTTATTGTCTAACAATTGACTTATCAATCCTAAAATATCATGTAAGATCATATGTTAATACATAAATATATAACTGGTTACCTTCTGTGTTTTAAGTATTCATGGATTCATAAATAAGCATTGATGTGTTTTAATACTAGAATCAAATTCAAAAAGTGGTAATTAATTAGTTTCATATATTAAATGTTCCATTATGCATTATATCCCATTTTATTAGATAGAATAATTGTTATATATATTAAATAATTCCATTGAAAATAGAATTTAATATAAAGATGTAGTCAAAAATAGTTTATCTGATCCCCAGCATTCTACCATTGTATTTCTTGTTTACATATATATGTAAAGAGAGAGAGAGAGGTTGAGAGAGAGAGAGAGAGAGAGAGAGATCAAGGGAGAAAGTATTTTAATACCTTCATTGTGAATCTTCATTATGACACTAAAACATTCTTCCCTACTGGTTGCAGACAATTGAATATATCCTGTATGGCTTAATGATTTAATATTTTTGAAGGATCAAGGGAATAAGCAGGACACTTCTAACGCCACTAAATCTACGATTATTCTTACAGACTTTGTCTTCATGGTCATGACATCTTGACACCATGATCTTCAGGCTTTGGTATCATAAAAATACCAAACTGTTAACTCCTGAGTCTTGAACCAGATTCTCTCCTTCATCTATCATTGAGAGCATCAGGAAAGTCATTGATTTTTCTGACCTGTGTTGTCAATCGTTAATTTTCATACCTATTTACTGCAGAAGATCTTTTCAAGAAAATTCAAATATGACGAGCTTGGCCATTCTAACTTCAAAACTCACTTCAAGGTTTGTTGTTGGTTTTATTTATATATGTGTGTATATATATATATAGATAGATGATAGATGATAGATAGATAGATAGATAGATAGATAGATAGATAGATAGATAACAGCTCCCATATACCTTAAGGTAAATATCGTCTTTCAAATTTTTTCCTTTGTTGACACCACCAAAGTTTCACTAAGATTAAATAAATTTTTACTTTTCTTGCACGATTTCAATATTTCTGCTGGTTTCTAGAGCAGTGGGAAGAAGCTACAATTGCTTTAAACATATCTGAGAGTTAGCAAGACCACCAATAACCTTAGAGATTAAGGAACAATAGTCCTTTTAAATTGACACCAACCGTTTCTCCTGTTACTATTAATGTCACCACCACTACACCTTTAATTTATTGCTACCTTTTTACACACTCTGCCTCAGTCCTTTGGGGGATTATCAATGTCAGAATATGTCTTGCCTTTTTTTTTTCATTCCAGTTCCAATTCTTTATGAACTAGGGTAAATTTCTACAATTTCCACTTCCCCCTCCTAGTTTTTTCTTCCTCACCTTGTCTGTCTCCTTTTTATAATCCTCTGACTCCTCTTCTGTAGCTAAAAAGACCCTGTGTTTGCTCTGATAAATTTAGAAAGACTCATGCCCTTAAGGAACTCATCATCTACCAGGGAAAACCCAGTGATAAACAAGCAAATGTAATATATGTTGCCCACTGATGTCACCCAAAGGGGAAGTTGTCACCTATCTAAGAAACTTGATTGTTTCCAGGGGCAAGAATGTGACAACTTGTTTTCTCTGGGCTCTCTGCCTTGATGTCATGCCTGACATTTTCAGCATTCTGAAATTACCTAATAATTGTTCAAACTAAAAGCTAATAGTAGTAGAGCTCTAATCATACATTAAGCAAAGGCCTAACTATTCTAAGCTTTATATGTGTATTAATTAAATTATTAATGAAAATTATTTCCATATGAGGGAAGGGGGCCCTAAGAAGATAAGCTTGCCCAAAGTTATATACATAGTAAGTGGCAGAGATGTGACATGAACCCAGAATGTGTGGCTACAGAGACAGTGCTCCTAAATCCCACAGTTTATAATTTCTTCAGACAATCTAGAAAAAATTTCTAGGATTCTATAAAAACTAATTGTGTCCGTATTCATATACCTAACATACATATGTTCACACACATAGACTATATGTATGCATTTAGTATGGCATTCATACAGAATTTAACAGTTTATAAAATATTCTTGCATGTACAGTCTCAATCACAGCCACCACTCTTGATGTTAAATAATATCACTATACATAAAAAAAACTCTAAAACTTCTGAGTGTGAAGAAAGTTGTTCAAATTCACATGGTTTATAAGATTTGCCTCTAAGTCTTCCAGTTGCATAGCTGGACACTCCCTATCACTATATTAATATTCCTTGAAAACCTGATATAAAACCCAAATCAGAAATCAGAAGTTTCATCTATGCAGTGGAAATAGCTTATAGTAACTTATCTTAATTGAAACCAATTAGATTTTCAAAGATATTATGGTTGAAATTATAACCACACTGTGATCCACAAATTGAAAAACCAAGTTCACTTGTATCTATCATGGCATAGAATTAGAAGGCTTCTAATACATAAAGACTTAATTGATCTAGTTTCTTCTCAAAGAATTCATATCGAAGAAAATTTGATTTTTCCTTTTTATAAAACATTTCTATTTAAAAGATACTTTAGTAAGCAGTATTTCTGAACTATTTATGACTCTTCTTTTGTGGCAAAAAAACAGAAATCAAACTGCAAATTTGTAGGTTCATTGAAAGGAAAACAAAGGGTTTCAGCTTTAGGAATGACAGGTTCCAAGAGTTCAAATTTGTCTGCAGGAACTTGCATTTTTCTCAAATCTTAGTTTTACTTTTACTTATATCGCTTTCAGCCTCAAGTAGGCAGTCAGAGAGGCCTCCTCTATTCCAAGTTGGCAAGATGATCTCCGAATCTCTGTCCTCTTCAATTCAAAGCTACAAACAGAAACAAGGGTTCTCTTTCTCCATATTGCAGAAAGTAATTTGAAATTAAATCTTGCTGGAGCACCTTCCGATCCTTGAATCATGAGGAAAATAGGGTTTGGTGGCTTTGTAAAGGAAAATGGGAGTATTTCCAATAGAAAAACATAATGTATGTATGCTGAGAAGACAAAACACATGTCCAGTATTGTGGTTAGCAAAAGGTGACCAACGTCTTCTATTACACTGAGTCAAGATATAATGAATGATGGAAATGGTTATAAGTGAATGCATCTGCTTGAAAAAAGAAATTCAACCCAAGTTAGAAGGCTTAATTTCTTAGTGTTATTTGATAATACAGTTAATTCATGACAGGATTTTTTATTTTATTTTTTTAACATATTTTAAATGACTGACTGATTGATTGATTGATTTTAGAGAGAGAAAGCAGAGAAGGAGCAGAAGGAGAGGGAGAAAGAGACAATCTCAAGTAGACTCCCTGTTGAGCATGGAGCAGAAGCGGGGCTTGATCTCAGGACTCTGAGATCATGACCTAAGCCAAAATCAAGAGCCTGGCACTAAACCAACTGAGCCACCCGGGCATCCCTCATGAGAGGACTTCTTTCTTTTTTTTTAATCATTCTTTTTTTTTAAGATTTTATTTATTTATTCATGAGAGAGAGAGAGAGGCAGAGACACAGGCAGAGGGAGAAGCAGGCTCTCTGCAGGGAGCCCAATATGGGACTCGATCCCAGGACTCCAGGACCAAGCCCTGGGCCAAAGGCAGGCAGCAAACCGCTGAGCCACCCAGGGATCCCCATGACAGGATTCCTTAATTAGCATTATGTATATACTCACTTTTTACATTCAGAGTATACATGTATCTAGTAATATAATAGCAACATATCTGAGTTGATATGAAACAAATGTGTCTTTTAGAAGAATTCATGAATACAGTGGTCCTCCCTTATTTGTGGTTTTGCTTTTCACAGTTGTAGTTAACCACTGTCAACCATGCTCTCTTCAAAAGCAGATGATCCACCTACTGAGATATGGTCAGGTCAATGGTAGCCTAACACTACATTCCAAGAGCCATGTCATTCACTTCATTTCATCTCATCATGTTGGGATTTTATCCTCTCACATCATCACAAGAAGAAGGGTGAGCACAGTACACGATCTTCTAAGAGGAAACCAGATTCACCTAACACTTATTACAGTATACTTTCATAATAGTTCAATTTTATTATTCGTTTATCTTTTACTGTGATAATTTATAAATTGCACTTTATTGTAGGTATGAATGTATAGGAAAAACAGTATATGTAGGGTTTGGTACTACCTGTGGTTTCAGGTATCCACGGGGAGTCTTGGAACATATCCCACATGGATAAGGAGGAAATATTGTATTAGTAGAAGTTTCTCCAGAACTGAAGTGGAATATTTCACACAGGTTATAATTTAGCATAATATTCTTTTTTACTAAGAAGTCATAAAACATGTATTAGTGATTATTCCTTGCACTTTATATAATATTTAATATGTAAAATTCACTTATATTGTGACTTACCTTATTTTTATAAATTGAATACTTAAGCAATTATAAAATGTCATAGCCCAATAATTTACTTCTAATGAGTTAATAACTTACTTTTCACATGGTTCTAAAAATATACCAAAATAAAAACTGTGTTCTATCATTTCTAATTGGCAATATAAAATTCTAGGATTCTTAATAAATTTAAGGTATTCTTGTAGAGAGAGCATCACAGCTATTTAATATATCATATAGTAATATACTATTGTAAGGGTAACTGCATTCTATTATACAACTTGGAATTTCAAAAAACAGTCGTTTTCAGCACTTTATTTCCATAATAAGTTGAATTTAACTGATGGCAAGTATAGAATCTACTTGGCGTACAGGGTTCTGCACGAGCCTAAATTTCAAGGTCAGTCTTCAAATATTTATTTACTTTATTTTCGAGAGAGAGTGAGCGTGCATGTGAGTGAGGTGAGGCAGAGGTAGTGAATCCCCAATCTGACTTCTTGCTGAGCACTGAGCCCCATGTCTCACAACCCATGAAATCATAACCTGAATATATTCACTTGGAGACTGAGCTTCTTACTCTAAATTAATCATACAACAAGTTGTACATAGAGCAGCATGTAAAATTTTGATGTGTTACATCATTTCATAGCTAATATATCTGAATGCATATTTGCAGCAAACAACACAATTCTATTTTCCTTGCCATAATTGTACTACTGGAAATGATAAAAATAATAATGGATAATACATATATGGCACTTTACATGTGCCAAGCACTTTTGAGACACTCTACTTACAGTAACTCATTTATTCCTTACAAGAATCCTTTGAGATAGCTATTATTATATTATGATATTTTTATTTTATTGGATGCTAAAAGTAAGGTATAGTTGACCCATGGTCAGATTGTACAGTTGATTATTTCTTTAAATGATATTTTTGTCTACTTTTGGTGAAATATGTCATTGGTATAATGTTGCAGTTTTGCAACATCTAACAAAAAATACATTTTTACCAAATCGTTATGAATGTAAACACTCTTCAATGGTTTCTTGTATTTCATAACTTATTTGGAACTTTTGTATATAATACTGCCACTGATTAGAATCATTTTGCCATTTTGATTACCAAACAAAACATTATCTTATGCTTGAAAATATTTGTATTATAGCTATCTGAAATGACTTTCAGATACATTTTGAACAAAAAGAGTTATGCTAAACAAGCAAGAATAGGAAAATTAGCCAGTATTCATTCTAAAGAAATTACACAAATTTCTATTAAGTATTTTCAGCTAGATTGCAAAGGCTTCTTAGGAGAAAATTAATCTTATTCAGAGCATACATTAAAAAATGTAAGCAAAAGACTTCAAATACATGGAGAGTTATTGATGTGCTGTATGCTTCATAAAGTTTATTCCTCATATCTGTTCTGCTATTAATATAAAAGAATTATATATTAAAAATACAAGAGAGTTTTTAGATCATTTAAAATCCATTAAAAGCTGAGATATTCTTGTAATTAATTTTCTGCTGAGATGAGAATTCAGAACCTTGAAATAACTTGCAGATGGGCATTGTCCTAGTGAAGAGAACCTTTGTCATCTTCCAAGAATCATTTTACTCCCTAGTAAAAATTCAAGGTACATTTATGTCTCACAATCAGGGTTGGTGGGGTAGTTCTTGGAAGGAAGATCAGGTGCCTTTCAATGAAATTTAATTTTAAATGATATTTATTGAACTTAAATTGTCTTTCCTATTAGCTTTTTCTTTTTAAATGGAAATGCCCCTTGGAAAGAAGATGTTTGTCAACTCAATTTTTTATACCTTGATTCTTTTCCTGATTCCTGAAATAGTGACATAGAGAAAGGCAATTTATTCCGTGGTAATAATAATTTGGAAACCAATTTTATCATGGCACATCTTGATGGACATTGTCACTCAAATAAGTATTTCCATTAGGACAATTTATTAGTTATTTACTGTTGTGAAACAAATTACCCCCAAAATTACAGGTATAAAACAGACACATGTATGACCTCCTAGCTTCTGTGAACCATGACTCTGTGAGCAGTTTAGCTGGAGTCATCAAAAGGCTAGATTGATTCTACCTTCCAGCCTAGTCATCTGACCATTGTCAGGATTTAGCTCCTCCTATTTTCACACTGAGATGTGAGCCTATCACAAGCTGTTGTATGGACACTTCCCTCAGTTCCCTGCCACACAGACCTCTCTATAGAGCAATATGCAATATGCAAATCACAGTATGCAAGACAAGGGAGATTGCCATTAGAAAGAGAAGGCTAGCAAGCAGGAGTCACAGAGCTTTATAACATGATTATGGGAGTGATATCACGCCACACTTAGCATAGTCTATTCAATAGAAGCAGGTCACTAGGCCCAGTACACTCTAACAAGGCTAATAATAACAGGAAGATGACTTTTTTTAACTTATAAAATATAATTTATTCATTTAAAAACATATGGCAAAATTTCACTTTTTATGGTATACCACAGAATATCAATTTAATTTCCTGTGATCAACTGCAGTGCTTCCTTTGCCATTTAAGTGTCCAAAATGGAAAAGAAAACATGGCATTCTTATGGTATGATCCTCTCTCTAAAGAGAGAGCATTCTTGACAGAACATTCTGCATTCAAGAGGTCAGGTTTGAATCAAGTCACCCCCCAAGCTCCTCCAACCACACCACCAAATCACTGCTTCTACAGTTTTCCATGTCCATAAATCCACAGGACATTGTTCAGCCTTTATTATTCGACCCGGTATCATCCTTTTACATGGTTGATCCTCCTTCTCTTGAAACAGGACTTTATCTACACAGCATGTTCAACACCATGTCGCCTATACAGTCATAATATGGTGGTCACAAGGGATTCACTGAGACAGATGCATCTCTGTTTTCTTCTGTGTTACTTAGCGACCCTAAGTACTGTGGTTACAGAGTATTCTCTTTGCAGCACAGACACATTCCTGAGGGGCAGCCTCTTATCCTTAGAGCCAAATCACTGATGAAAGCTCTTCCAAGAAGGAAGAGGCTGCAGGGACCAAGAGATGCATCTGCTCCAAAACCGCCTTCCTGGATCCATTCTGCCATTTTCTCTTTACCCCAAGGGAGCCAAATGACTTTAAGAGAAGAACATCTGAGGAACAATTTATTTAATGAAGAGTGATAAAAATTAATTATTAAGAGCCATATATAATAAAGGTGACTTCCATAGTCTTACATATTTTCTGTCCCGAAGTATGGTTTGTGAGAATTCCTTCAGACATAATAAATGTATTGTCTTTGATGAAAATAACACATATTGCCAGAAATGACTTTATTACCAAATGTTGACTTTAGTATTACTGCCAAGCACACTAGTTATAAAATTACACATATTCTACTAACTGCTATTTTGGGACCACGCTATTTGAAACAGGTGATTACTAAAGGTGTTGCGATTTTTCTAGCATATTGCTTATTCAATATTTGATGAGTGTTACTAGCAACTATTTGGAACAGAAACAGTGAAGACAGGTATGAGATATTTGGCCAAACTTTTGTGATTACATGTGAAATATTTTGACAGGAGCTATGTATAGGGAGAAAGCTTCAGAGACAAAAAACAAGATTTTCTAGTGGGAAGCTAATGTGGCAAATCAAGCTGACTTATTTCTTTAAACAACTAGATAATGTGAACATATTTCAAGTTCTGGTGAGCATCTTGATCTCTATTAACACCAAAGACATCACTTTGGGTACCAAAGTAGTAATTTCAAAATAATATAGAAGTGGATTTTGAGTTACTTTACAGAAAAAAAAAAACTATACACATATAGCATTATTAGTACTTTCTCATAACATATAAACATTAACCCTTCTATCACAGTTTGGTTTTTACTATATTTTTTAATATGTCTTTTTTCTTCTGCTATGCCAAGGCCCAGGATTTGGAGATTCTGACATTTGTTCTTTAATTCACTGGTCTTTAATTTCCTGGTCTCTAAATGTGAGTGTTGGACTCAATGCTGTAAAATATCTCATGTAGATGCATCCATTCTATGATTTGATGAGCATCAGTTCCTCCAGAGAAAGATTTGTACTGAGAAAGATTCTTTTGCTGATTTTCTAATGGCATTTCATGTGTAGTAGGAGCTTCATAAATATTTGAGAAGAATGATCAAATTAATGTATGTTAACATTGTTCTATATTAACACTGTTTAATATTTATTGAATCCCATTGTGCATTAGATAGGATCCTGGAAGAGAAAAAAAGACATTAGGTAAAAACTAAGTTAATCTGAAAAAAATTAGATACTTTAGTTAATAATAATGCATCAATCTTTGTTCATTATGTGACAAATGTACCCTATTTTGTAAAATATTAATAATAGAGGAGACCGAGGAGGTATATGGAAGCACTCTGTAATAGCTTCTGAATTTTTCTATAAATCAAAATCTGTTCTAAAAATTAAAGTTTATTGAAAAACTAACAGATTTTTAATTTTATTCATATAAGTATGAAAGTCCTTTCCTTAAACTTTATTTTCCAATAATCCTTAAAATTTCATCAATTAATTTGTCCTGAGAACTTGTTACAAAATATTTAAACAGCAGAAAATTAGCTACTTTTTTCGTTCTATAATTAGCACACCTGGGAAGTATAAGTTTATCTTTTAAACTTCAGACTCTTTATTTTTCCTCAGATCAAAAACAAAGTTGAAAAGCAAACCCTGTTCTTATATATCTCTCCACATCAGCACATTTTTTTTACTTAAACTTACAAATATGTCAAGATTCTAAAATATCAAATGATATAAAAGGCAAATCAGCAATCAAGATGAATTCTTACACTCAGTAGAAACAAACGTGTCACTTTATACAACTGCCTTAAGAATTCCAGGTCAAAATATGGTGTCTTTAATTGTTAAGTGCTGTCAAATATGATAAAGTAAAAATTATGTCAAAAATTATGAAAATATACTTCATATACTAGCAAGCTTAACCTCTCCAGAGAATGCTGGGTTGCCAAATGACCTCAACTTTTCTAAAGAGAAAGAGGCACTGGTTTACACTAGTGCTTTTCTAATTCTTAGTCATACCATATATTGGATTATCTACTCCAAATGATTTCATCCTATTTAGAGTTAATATTATTTAGAGTTAATACTGTGATTTTTCTGAAGCACCTGGGTGGCTCAGTGGTTGAGCGTCTGCCTTTGGCTCAGGTTGTGATCCCAGGACTCTGGGATCGAGTCCCGCATCAGGCTCCTCTTGGGGAGTTGGCTTCTCCCTCTGTCTATGCCTCTGCCTCTCTTTCTGTGTCTCTCATAAATAAATAAATAAGATCTTTTTAAAAATTATGATTTTGCTTTAATAGTTATGCCTTAAAATTTATCTACAGATGTATATATGTGTGTGTGTATATATATTAACATATTTTCATTTACAGTGTTCTTAATTCTTTTCTATAAGTTTATAAATTAAATTCATACCACCTTGGGTCATTTCCCTTCAGCTTGAGAAAAGAGTTCCCATGTTTTTTTATAGTATATTTCTAAGTAATATGTTAATATTCTTTGCTACTGTTCTTATCTCTATTTTTTTGCATTGTGCAAAGGAGAGATAAGAGACACAGTGAAATAGCAAAGATCAATGGTAGATGTGTCCCAGGTAGGGAGCAGTTACAGAATACACGAATGTGGCAGGTCAGATGTTGAGAAGGAATATCTCCTGCTGAAGGAATTGGTTCATGTCAAGTATTTAGGCAAATGGCAATAACATAAGACAGTGTTACCAGAAACTGAATACAAAGTAGGGGCCAGGTTGTTTGATGATGGCTATGGTCTAGTTGGTAGAATGAAAGGATTAGATGAAAACAGAAATTTAATAATTTTGAAAAAATACTATTTTGAACAATAGTTTTGAATCCACAGATAATGGCCAGAGTTCAGCATTTGGAGGTTAAGTTGCCCTAAGTGAGAAAACTGAAGGAGTGTAAAGGCAGTTAGTGATATGATTTATTTCTTGAAATAAACCATTTTATGGAAAAGATAAACTTAGATAGATATAAAATCAATTTCAAGTACTTAAATATAAATCCTGATATTTTGCCTGGAAGCAGAAAGAAGTTAAATGATCCTACTTAGTTAAAAATTAAATCTGTTTATCAGTGTAAGTTAGAATCCTTTTATCAATGAAGAAAAATTAGAGCGTGTAATGTATATGCCTAAATATAAGATGACAAAACACCAGTAATCAAAGACATGATTAAATAGAATAAATAGTTAAAGTACCTTGTTAAGTAAAATGGAAACAAAAAGTAAATAAATCTGTAATGCAGTGTGAATCTTGTTTGTGGATTATTAAACAATCTAATTTTTAAAAAATTAGAGTCATTAAACACCGAATACAATGAAAATAATTCAATAAACTTGTTCCTAAACCTCAGATGAAATTAATCAATTTCAAATGTCGTAGGAGGATGTAGTAAGTAGACTTAATGTCTAGAGTCCCAATAAAAGGCATGCATTTATGTGAAATGATTACTATGTAAATAGATGTTTTGTTAAATTGAGCAATTTTAAATTATGCTACATATTTAATCATATTTATATATAAAGAGAAGCATAGGGCAGGTAAGACACTTTTTCGGAGAACTGAATACATTAAAAGTATTTTAAAATACATACATATATTGACTATTCTATACAATAAATGTATTTCTAATATTCTCTACATATACACATTGTTCTACGTTCTTCAGTGTAAACTATGCTCTATATGTTACTGCACCAACTTCCCTAAGATACGATTTTTAAGTCTGAAATAATCATTTGGATATCTGCTGTCAGGCTTTGACTTTCATGTAATGCTTATAAATTATGTTGGTGTTTTATAACCAACCAGAATAATTATTTATTCTTTTGTGCTCTAGTTTACAATACTTTAAAAGCCCTGTGCACATAATAGGTCAATAAATATATGTTGCATGAATGAATGGATGAATGAATGGCTTTCTGAGATACGAAAGATGCACTATGTATAATACACTTGCCCCTAATCATTACTAATTAAATCCCCATGCATTTTTTAAGACCTGTTTTAACTGGTAATTCTTCTGTGAAAACTTTTCTCCCCTTCCATACACTGCTTCACTTTTTTAAAACTCCATAACACTTTGTAGCTTTCTTATATCACTCATGTATTTCTGCTTCATATTTTTCAGTCCAATGTAACCTGGCCACTCACTTTTAGAGAGCCTGTCTTACTCAGGTAATGCATGTAGGAGCATTTAAAAAGGTAACACCCCAAAAGTATCTACATATCAACTGTCAGCCCTGCTCTCAATTCTTGCATCTCCTTTTTAGCAATATATTTTCTTACCTCCCTACTTCCATTCCTGTTGCAATAAAAGTACCATCTTTGTACTCATCATTCTAGAATCCCTCCTTCTTGCTTGGCTATGGCAATCTCAATTTACTTGATGGTGCAAATTTCAAGATCTGTTCTTTAGTCCCAGTCTCTCAGCAATGGGTCAGATGCACTTCTCAGCACCCACTCTCATTCTGACTCCCTGAACTCGTTGGATATAATAAATGGATACTCTCTCCATCTTTTATTGTTTGTGTTCTTGTCTCAGATTGTAAACTGTTTCTACTCTCCGATATTCCAATTTCTATACATTAATTTTCTCCTTGGCAAAATAGTGAGCAATTAACAAAACTGATAAGAGGACCTAGCCATTTTGAGTAGTAGTATCTGGCACACATTAAGTGTTCTGTGGAAATTTGCTGTGATTAATATTTTAAAGCCACATACACACTCACTTCTACTTTATAGAAAGCTTCCATTCAGGCAAATACCAAAGAAATACATTTAGTTTTCAGAAAACGTCTATCATAACTGGGTATGTGTTTGATAACTCTGCCAAACTATATCCATCTCATAGTAGTATTTTAAAAATGATATATTTATATTCTCTATTTGCAGTTTGCTTTTTCCTTTTCTATCTCCAAGTAAGACTTCTTCCACATAGTTTTACTGAAACAAGTTGCAGGTGGGCGTCTTCATGCTTAAGTTAATAGTCAATGTCTTGTGTTCATTTTTTAATAGGCTATTTTTCAGAGTAGATTTTGGTTCACAGCAATATAGATCAAAAGGTACAGGGATTTCCCATATTGTCTCTGATCCCATGCATGCATAGCCTTCTTCATTATAAACATCCCCCACCCCCACCCCCAGTGGTTCATTGTTAAAACTAATGAGCCTACTTTGCCACATCCGTGATAAGTGCAGAGTTTATATTTCTGTTCACTCTTGATGTTGTTCAGTCCAGGGAATTGGATAGATGTATAATGACATGTATCAACCATTGTAGTATCATACAGAGTAGTTTCACTGCCCTAAAAGCCTTCATTTTTGTAAATATCTCAGTAACATTTGAAAGGATTATCATCTCTAACCCTCCCTCCAGAAACATTCTTTTCTTTGTCTTCTAGGACACTGTATACTTGATTTTTTTTTTTTTCTGATCTCACTATTCCTTCTCAGTCTTCTTTGCTGGCATTCCCTCCCCCAGTAGTCACCAAAATTCTGCCCCCAAATTATTTTCATTGTATTTATCATTTATAAGTATCTTCAAATTACCATGTCCCAAAAGTACTATTTATTTCTATTAAAAAAATCTTCCACCAAAATACAGACCATTAATGTCTTCTCCAACTCACCTAATTCTCAAGTGTAACCAATCATCTATCCAGTTGTATGGCTAAAAACTGGTGTCATCTTTGATTCCTCTAGATCTTCTCTAGCTTCAAATATATCTCCAATCTGACTCGTTCTCTCTGCTAATATTCAACATGTTGTGATGCTAACCTAAGATTCAAATTCTCTCCCTTTAAATTAACTCTAGTATTGTGTATATACTGCAGCAACTCTGACTTTTTGTTTTTTGAATACTCCAAGCATTTCTTTTTTTCTTCTCTAACAATCACACTTGATAGGTTATTTCTTCTATAAATGCTCTATTTCCAAAATTAAATGCTTTATACTCAGATCTTATACTCAGGTTTCCAATCAAGTGTCTTCTCAGAGAACATACTTTCGGGAAACCGAATGAATATAGCTCTACAGCCACTGTCATCCATATTACATTATCTCCTCCTCATAACAATTCTCAAAGCCAGAATATTATATTACTTTCTTTTCCCCACAAATATGTTATTTATCTGGCCTATCTGGCATAGAATATCACTGAAATGTAAGATCATCAATTTTCTTCACCTTCTACTTCACTGTGCCAGAAATAGTGTCTGACACATGACAGGTGTTTAATAAATATTGGCTGACTGACAAAAAAAGAGTGAGCAATGGATTTGAGTGAATTATTGGTGGAAAAGTTTGAGATTGAGCAACTTTCTTCTTGAAGCCAGTCATTTCTAAAACAAGTATTAAAAAAAAATTGAGCAATAGCATTTTATTACCTTAGAGGATAGTGAGGAAAACAGGTGTTTAAGTGAAGTTGGACTTCCTAAGTATTTGTATGCAGTCCCTGGCAAAATAGGAACTGAATAAATGTTTAGATTTGCTTTCTGACTCAGATGCTGTTTACTTCCCCATCTATTCACCTGTAAAGTGGAATGCTTCTCTTTTCACCTCCTACTAGACTTCATATTATTAAACAGTTCATTTTTCCTATCTTCAAATTTTCTCTCTTCTTTGATCCTCCTGTCCACAAACATTTTCAAAAGTCTCTCATGCTAAAAACAGAATAATAATCTGCCTTCTCCTTGAGTTTACCCTACATTCTTCTTTCTGTTCTTTCTAAACTCTTAAAGAAACAATACTATTTCCATTTTCCTCATTCACAATCAGTCCTAAATAAAGTGGAATCCTTTTAATTTTACCTGCCTACTTAAAATCCCAGTAACTTCATTCACAAATCTATTTTTTTTCTCTGTGCCATCCTGCTTCTAACTCCATAGTATTTATTTAACACCATTAACTGTTATCTTGCCTTATACATCCTATTCTTCCAACTGAGGTTTTAAAATTCTGTCTTCTCCTGATTTCCTTCTATATCCATTTTCCTACTACCTGTGTCTGTCTCTAAAATCAGCAAACTATAAAGTTAATCATTGCTTTGTCTGAACAGTGTGGGAACCCCCAGATATTTTATTCTCTGTTCTCTTCCTTTTTTAGTTCATATGACATATACTTTCGTAGATGAAACTAACATTCTTGCACTTAAACTCTCAGTCTTAAATCTTTGTTTCCTATCTCACTGAAATACTGCATATGCAAAATATAAAATCCCAAGAGGATATCCCTTCGCTGATGGATAAGGATCAGGCTAAACAGTCAAAATGCCATATTCAATTTTCCTGTAGTTTCCTTTTATTTTGATATCTATTACTTTTCTTTTGAAATCTTTTAAAAATGACTTTAATATTTAGTTTCTCAGGAAAAATATCTATATTCAATAAAATTTTATCGTAATATCTAATTGCAAATCACATATGATTTAATCATTAATCATACCCATGACTGAGAAGGCTGTAAGGAATTTGCAGATACTGAAGACTTTATTTCAACCCCAATTAGTTTCCAGAATCATGGTTTGCCATAAGCCACTAGGGAGTGAATTTCCTGAAGTGGAACATGCCTAATTATTTCTGTTATATCCTTGGTATCCATTAAATTTTGCAACAACGACATCTATGAATTCTACACAATTTAAGCATTTTAGATAATATCAAGATAATAACAGTAGAGTCATCTAATCATCAGGACCAGGAAAAATGAGACATGACTTAATGTTACGCTAAAATCTCAAGTTGATATAATGTTGGAGTTTTTAAAAGTGTTTTCATGATAATATATTTCAGGTCTGAATCATTATGAAATCAAGATCTCAAAGTATTCTCTTGTATTCTGAATCACGATCAGGAACTTACCTGGCTTTACATTGCTGCCTTTAACATATATAATATGTGGAAGTTTTTTCTATCTGTAGCAAAGGCCACTGTTTATTAGAGTAATACACAAAACTTATAATGGATCAATTTATAATACATGAACATAGAGGGGGAAAAGGAACCCCATATAACTATTGCTACACATTTTCACTTTTTCTACTGTTCTATAATGGTCCTGATCTTTTCCTGCAGAGATGAATTACATTTAGTTTTGATTATAGTAAAAATTTCACTGAGCTCATGTTAAAAATCAGTCACACACCAGGGAAAAGAAAAGTTTTTTGGAAGTAGAGTTCACTTCTTCACATGACTGACATGGTAATGAGACTTTTCAGTGGTAACATTTTGGGCTATTTTGTTTTACAAGTTCAATAAGCTTTGATCTCCTCGCTCTTCTTTAAGACCTTTTTTACACAAATAATGTTGAGACAAAAAAAAAAAAGACAGTTGCTTATTCAAAAGTAAATGGAAAGTTTTCATTGTAATTTGAGCATTAAAGATAGGCTTCAAAATATTCATGTGCAGGAATCAGTCCATCAATAATTGACAGACAACTACCTCAAGGCAGAGACATACTTCCTTCAAAAATGTGATTATTTATTCATTTATTACTTTTTATTATTAACTGGGGAAGCTCATTGATTTTGCTTCTAGGTAAATATACAGAAAGAAACAGCTTTAATCACTCCTCTACCTGATTGATCCTTTCACGTCATTCAGATAAAAGACTGAATAAATAGGATGGCTTTATGCTTTGATTCATAGGTCAAGGCTCACCTTGTGTCTCTGGAAAGAAATTTCATAGTTATGAAGTCATCAGGAGAAACAGCTTGGCCTCCCTCTAGTACACATTTAAAGTTTTGGGGGTTTTATTTTTTAGCAGTAAAAAATACTCTTGATACTATTAGACAAACATTGAGATGATTAGGTATTTATTAGATATTTTGGGGGTGTAGTAAATCAGAAGATAGTATTACTACTAAATAAAATAAAATAATAATAATAATAATAATAATACAGTAAAACTATTACCACTATTGAAGATTTACTGTATGCTAAATTTGCTTTAAAATTTTTTTAAAGCTTAAATTGTTTAATCTTCACAGACGCCTTGTGAAGCCCTATTGTCATCTTACAAATGAGGAAAATGAAGAACAAAAAGGCCATTGAACTTTCCCAAATTTATTTCACCAATAAGTGAAAAGGCTGGGATATGTAGTCAGATAGGCTGCTTCCAGATTTTACAATAATCAATAGCAACTTCTAGTTTTAAATATCCATGAGGTGTGCCAGGGCACTCTGCATATGCCAGTATGGAACCTAGACCCAGCACCTAAAACTCAGTTTAGTTATGTTCTGCGCTTGTTTGTTGGGTTCAAGCATGTGTCTCTTTTTAGATCCAGTAGAGAAATACTCTGACATTTTTAACTCAAAGGTCATTTGCATTAAATTTTATTTTTCTTTAACTTTTCTAGATAAAGAATATTACACCATTTTATCAAGGACTATTCAAGCAACTATTGTCTCGGTTATATCCACATTGTAATATAAGCTTCATAAATTACTTTAAGAAAAATGATGATACTTATATTTAGTTAAAACTCACAAGAGCACAGAGGGGTTAAAAAATGGAAAGTATATTTTAATTTTCAAGTATATAAAGGATATATTTGAAAACTTTAGTTTTATGGGACATAAAATTCAAATCAGATTTTCACTTTCAAATCTGGACAGTTTAGGTGTATTTCTAATTTAGAAACAGAAAATTTAATATTATTTATAGGTAACTTATTGATAATACTTTACATTATAATGTATATGTTAATGTTTTAGGATATGAGGACTGAGTAAACTATTAAGCACTATATATAAAATTTATAAACCTTAAATTTACACAAAAACATCATTACTTAAATACATTTACTTCCTAAATTCTGAAGATGAATTTTGAGTAATGGTTTTTGAATTTAAACTTGGCTGAATATTATATAATTTGTTTGTTCTAATAAATATGTCATTTCTTTATGTTTACTAATTTCTCTGGTTAAAACTTCCAACACCACACTGATTAAGAGTGACTAGACTGGGTACCCTAATCTTATTCCTGATCTTAGAGAAAAAGCTTACAATATTTTACTGTTGAGTATGATGTTAGCTTTGGATTTGTCAAATATGGCCTTTAATATGTTGAAGTACGTTCAACAATATGTTGAAAATTTTTATCATGAGAAGATGTTATATTTTGTCAGTTATTTTTTCTGTGCCTACTGAGATGACTATATGATTTTTCTTGTGCATTCTATTAATGTAGTATGTCACATTTATTGATTTGTTCATGTTGAAACATCCTTATTTCCCAGGGATAAACCCCTTATGATCATGGTGTATGATCCTTTTAATATGTAGCAAAAGGTATCTAAATCAGAAATGAAGAAGTAAAATTATCTTTGTGTGACTATTATATGATCTTACATAATATATGATAGTGGTGTTGTAAGATTCCCCTGTAGTTTGTTCTGTCATGGATCTGGACTGAGCTGCACCACCACATCGCATCCCAAGTGTGGGGTCATGAGGCACAGCCTCTTCTGACCATACAAGGTCTGGCATCTGGCATCTCACCTGGGCCCATCTCCTAAATGCACGAGGTCCTTACCAACATTTTGGGGAAGACTTTGTATATTTTTTTCACTTGGCTTTTCTTTGCCAGTTTCTGTCTTTTATTCTCAATATATTTTGCTAAACTTGTTTCATAAATTTTTTTTATTTTTTTATTTTTTTATTTTTGTTTGTTTTTTTGTTTGTTTCATAAATTTAAAAAAAAATAAAAATAAAACAATTAGAAATAAATTTAACCAAGGAAATCAAAGATCTCTACCACAAAAACTATAAGACTCTAACAAAAGAAACTAAAGAAGATATAAAAATTAGGAAGATAGCTTGTGTTTATGGATTGGAAAAAATTGATATTGTTAAAATGTTCATATTACCCAAAGAAATCTACACAGTTCAATGAAATCCCAATCAAAATAACACCAGCGTTTTTCACAGAAATAGAACAAACAGTCCTAAAATTTGTATGGAATCAAAAAAGATCCCAAATAGACAAAGTAATGTTGAAAATGAGAAGCGTAGTGAGAGGCATCACAATTCCAGTCTTCAAGCTGTATTACAAAGCTGTAATCATCAAGTCAGTATGATAATGGCACAAAAACAGACACATAGATCAGTAGAACAGAAGAGAGAACACAGAAATGAACCCTCAACTATATGGTCAACTAATTTTCATCAAAGCAGGAAAGAATATCCAATCGAAAAAAGACAGTCTCTTCAACAAATGGTGTAGGGAAAACTGAATAGCCACATGCAAAAGACTGAAACTGGACCATTTTCTTACACCATCCACAAAAGTAAATTCAAAATGGATGAAAGACCTAAATTTGGGACAGGAATCCATCAAAATCCTAAAGGAGAAGAGAGCAGCAACCTCTGTGACCTCGGCTACAGGTCACAACTTCTTACTAGACACAACTCTGGAAGCAAGGGAAACAAAGGCAAAAATGAACTACTGGGACTTCATCAAGATAAAGGTTTCTGCACAATGAAGGAAATAATCAACAAATCTAAAAGGCAACCTTTGGAATGAGAGAAGATACTTGTAAATGACATACTGGATAAAGGGCTAGTATCCAGAATGTATTAAGAACTCATCAAACTAAAAAAAAAAATAAAAATAAAAATAAAAAAATAAAATAAAAAAAAAATAATAATAATAATAATAAAGAACTCATCAAACTCAACACTCACAAAATAAATACTCCGGCTAAGAAATGGGCAGAAGACATGAACAGATATTTCTCCAAAGAAGACATACAAGTGGCTAACAGACACATGAAAATATGCTTAGGATCATTCAACCTCAGGGAAATACAGATCAAAACCACAATGAGTATCACCTCACACCTGTCAGAATGGCTAAAATTAGCAACTCATGGGAATCCCTGGGTGGCTCAGTGGTTTAGCTCAGTGGTTTAGCGCCGCCTTCAGCCCAGGGCGTGATCCTGGAGTCCCGGGATGGAGTCCTATATCAGGCTCCCTGCATGGAGCCTGCTTCTCCCTCTGTCTGTGCCTCTGCCTCTCTTTCTCTCTGTGTGTCTTTCATGAATAAATAAATAAAATCTTTTAAAAAAATGAAATAAAATTAGCAACTCAGAAAACAACAGATGTTGGCGAGGATGAGGAGGAGAGAATGGAATCCTCCTACACTGTTGGGGGAAAGCAAACTGGATGCAGTCACTCGATGGGTGGGGGTTCCTCAAAAAGTTAAAAATAGCTACCCTGAACCCAGCAATTGCACTACTAGGTATTTATTGAAAGGATACAAAACTGCTAATTTGAAGGGACACATGCACCCTAATGTTTATAGCAGCATTATCAATAATAGCCAAATCATGGGAAGAGCCCAGATTTCCATCGACTGATGAATATGTAAAGAAGATTGTCGCGGCCGGCGCGAGAAGGTCCGGATTCAGGGACCGAGGGCAAGGGGATGAGAAAGAAACAAGAGACTAAAAGTTCATGGGATAGGAGGTTCCATGCGGCTGATGGCCGCAATGGACAAGCTTTATTTTTACATGTAGAGTTTATATAGCCTCTGTAAGCAGGTGACCTATTTCTCCAAGGAGAAATACATCTCGTGGACCAACATACATTGTCTTTAAAACTAACAATAGCTAGAACACCGCAAATTCCTGTCACTTGTTTTTAAGCAGTAGAGCATGAATGCCACATTTAGAATAAACAATGAGGTTTGTTCATTAAGTAATGACTACCAAGGCGGTCATATGTCAAGCCACTTCCTTGCTCACTTTATGGGAACTTGTCCCAATAATATTTTAAAGGAGAAGCAAATATGTACTTTTACTTCCATAAGGGGGAAGAGCTAGGTGCAGTCCCAGCGGGTTGGCCAGGCATGACAAGGAGCCTTTGCTCAACCCAGAACCCTGCCTCGCACCGCAGGACTGCGGGTTGGCCAGGGACAACAAGGAGCTTTGGCTCAACTTGGAACCTTGCCTCGCACCGCAGGACCGCTCCCGACAGAAGATGCAGTATATGTATTCAATATAATATAACTCAGCCATCAGAAAGAATGAAATCTTGCCATTTGTGATAATGTGGATGGAACTAGAGTGTATTATGCTAAACAAGTCAGTCAGAGAAAGACAAATATCACATGATTTCACTCATATGTGAATGTAGGAAACAAAACAGAGGAACCTTAGGAGAGGGAAGGAAATATAAGATAAAACAGAGAGGGAGGCAAACCATAAGAGACTCTATAGTTAAGGGAACAAACTAAGGGTTGCTGGAGGGGAGATAGGTGGAGGGATGGGCCAAATGGGTAATGGTTATTAAGGAAGGCACTCGTTGGGAGGAGCACTGGGTGTTATATGTAAGTGATGAATCACTAAATTCTACTCCTGAAACCAATACTACCCTATGGCTTAAATACTTGAATTGAAATAAAATAAATAAATAAATAATAAATAATAAGAAATTAAATGCAATCTCTACTGAAATTCTAATGGCATTTTTCACAGAAATGGAAAAAACAATCTTAAAATTTTTATGGAGACATAAAGGACCTCAAGTAGCCAAAGCAATGCCGAGGAAATAACAACAGCAACAACACAAACCTGAAAGCATCACACTTCCTGATTTCAAAGTATATTACAAAGCAATATAATCAACACAGTATGGAACTAGCATAAAAATAGACATGTAGACAAATGCAATAGAAAAAAGGGTCCAGAAAGAAAAATCATATGTATCAATTTATATTTGAAAGGGGAACCAAGAATACTCAATGGGGAAATAAAACTCTTTTCAATGAATGATATTAGGAAAACTAGTTAACCACATGCAGGAAAAGGAAATTGTCTTCATTCTTATATCACTCTTGAAAATTAACTTCAAATGGATAAAAGACTTTAAAAATGGATGAAAGACTCCAACATAAGACCTTATGCCATAAAACTCATAGAAGACAGGGAGGAAGCTCTTTACATTGGTCCTGGCAATGATATTTTGAATATGGCACCAAGAGCACAAGCAACAAAAGCAAAATCAACAAGTGAGTCTACCTCAAATTAAAATACTTCTTCAGGGCAGCCTGGGTGGCTCAGCGGTTTAGCGCCTCCTTCGGCCCAGGGTGTGATCCTGTATTATATTTGCGTAAGCTAATATATCAACTACATAGCTTTTATTAGAATATAATTGGGCTCCCTGCATGAAGCCTGCTTCTCCCTCTGCCTGTGTCTCTGCCTCTCTCTCTCTCTCTCTGTCTCTCATGAATAAATAAATAAAATCTAAATAAATAAATAAATACTCCTTCACAGCAAAAGAAACAACAAAATTAAGAGGCAACCTACAAAATGGAAGAAATTATTTGCAAACCATATATCAAGTAAGGGGTTAATCACCACAGTATATAAACCACCCTTACAATTCAATGACAAAATACACAATCAATTAAAAATGGGCAGAGGAACTGAACATTCTTCCAAAAAAAATACATACAAATGACCAACAGATACGTAAATAAGTGCTCAGCATCACTAATCATCAGGGAAAGGCAAATGAAAACCACAATGAGGTTATTACCTCACACATATCAGATTAGCTATCATCAAAGAGATAAGTGAGGATGAGTTTTGGAGGAAAGGGAATCTTTGTACACTATTATTAGGAATGTAAATTGATTCAGCCACTGTGAAAATACTATGAATATTCCTCAAAAAATTAAATATAAAAGTAACATATGATCCAGTAGCCCTGCTTCTGGGTATGTATTCATAAGAAATGAAAACAGTATATAGTCAACATATGGAACAACCTAAATTTCCATTAACAGATGAATGGTGAAGATGTTCTGTTCTTATCACAAGAACTATATGACCAAAAAAAAAAAAAAGAACTATATGACAAATATTTGGTGTGACAGTGATATTGGCTAATACTATGGTGATTATCATATTGCAGTATATTATTGTATCAACATGCACCTAAAACTTAGACTATGTTATATGTCAATTATATTCTAATAAAAGCTATGTAGTTGATATATTAGCTTACACAAATATAATACAGTTGTGTGTGCGCAAATATTTGAAAATCATTATTTCATCACTATTAATCAATTTAAATTTGACCTTTGTTATTGAATTTTAATTTTTTTTTCAATATAGAGGCTACAGATTTAGGTAATCCCATGATTAGTTTAGCAGCCACTAATAGACTTTATGTTAACAAGTAACTTCTAAATTTCTAGATTAGTTACAAGGATAAAAATTTATAGTGATTCCATTTCTTTCTGATTTAACAGTACACAAGAAATATTAATAACTCTTAAATTTGTAGCTCCCACCTTGGTATGCTACTATACTTTTTAACTGCTTGTCTTCTCTATGTCTCCCCCTTTTCTTATGCCCCACTTTATTTCAATAAATACCTGACATTAGGTGTCCTAAATTTGTCATGAGATAGTTGCATTAAAGATATCCTAATCCATGTTTTTGTCTCTTATTCTCACTTTGTAAATCACTTCCTACAAATTTACTATATGCATTAGAATAAAACTTGGACACTTCTTTATTCTAATGCATTTGGTCTGAAAATCTAGGAATTCACATTACAGGATATATTCGTTTGCAAACATATATACTTGTATATATTAACTTGTATTAGAAAAAATATCCAAGCTTTGATAACTAAGTGAATACATAAATAACAATCTCTATGCTTTTTTTAAAAAAAAAAACATACTTGCTTGCACAGTCGTGGGCATAATGAGCATACTGTAAAAGCGAACTATCAACAATATGCTACCAAAATATAATGTCTAGCTATTTGGATGATGTGATTTTTTTTCTAAGTAGTTTTTTGTATATATTTATTTGTTTATTTGTTAAAAAACAAACAAACAAACAGGGGCCTTTACATGCCAGCCATTTTGCTATTTTGTCAAAAATGGAATCTATATTAATCACTTATGACACTTAGCTTCAGTTTTTATAAGCTACCCACTGTGCAACCACAAAAATGAACACTGAGAATCAGTGTTGACATGAAAGGATCACAGAGAGAACATGATAAAATATACTGGATACACAAAAGCATAGAGTACTATATCCTTGTAAATTAAAACCGACACTGAAACAAAAGTAATTCTAGAATGAATTTTGTATCCAAAACCTAGTTTTTGGTTTATATCTTTCTGTGACATTAAGCTCAACTCACCAATTCCATTTCAATCTTATCCAGAAACTTAGCTCAGTTTCTGTTCTTATTGTTCATTACCTTGCACTTCAATGCAGTAGAGTCCTACTGACCTCTGATCCCGGAGGAATCAGATTATTCAACATTTTTTTTTATTAAGACAAATTTTCTAGAGCAATTTTAGATTCACAGCAGTATTGAAGGACAGGTGTAATATATTCTTTATAATATATAATAAGTATATTATTTATATATAACATATTATTTTTATATTTCATATTTATACCCTGCCTCTACTCATGTGTAGCCTTCCTCATGGTCAACATCCTTCAGCAGAGTGGTACATTTGTACAAATGATGAACCCACATTGACACCTCATAATCATCCAAAGTGCACAGTTTGTACTACCGTTCATTCTTGGTGTTGCACATTCTATGGGTTGAAAAAGCATACAATGGCATGGATCTATCTTTATACAGAATATTTACTTTCCCTTAAAAATCTTATGTGCTCTACCTATTTATTCCTCTGCCACCCCTAATCCCTGACACCCATTCATCTTTTTACCACTTTTTAGTTTTGCCTTTTCCAGAGTGTCATACAGTTGAAATCCTATAGTATACAGACTTCTCAGATTATCTTCTTTCACAGAGGAATATTCAGTTAAGTTTCCTCCTTGACTCTCCATGGCTTAATAACCCTGCCTTTTTCTCAGGGAATAATATGTCACTTCCTGGTATACCACAGTTTGCTTATCTACTCTTCCACTTCCAAGTCGTGCAATGATGAATACAGCTGCTATGAACGTGAGTGTGCAGGGTTTTGCATGGACAAAATTTTCAACTTCTTTGGTAAATAACAAGGACCACAATTGCTGGGCTGTACGGAAAGAATACATTTAGTTTTGTAAGAAAATGCCAAATTGGCTTCCAAAGTGGCTTTACCACTTCTCATTCCCACTACCAATGATTTGGTTTCTATTGCTCCACATCCTTTCCAGCATTTGGGGGTGTAAGTGTTCCATATTTTGGCCATTCTAGTAAGTGTGTAGTTTAATTTACATTTTCCTGTTGACATATATGTGAAGCATCTTTTCATATGCTGATTTACCACATATGTGTCTTCTTTGCTGAGGTGTCTGTTAAAGTCTTTGGCCCATATTTCATCAAGTTGTTTTCTTGTTGAGTTTTAAGAATTCTTTGTATACTTTGGATAGCCATCTTTTATTAGATGTGTCTTTCGCAAATATTTCATCCCAGTCTGTGGCAGGACTTCTTATTCTCTTGATGTTGTCTTTCACAGAGCAGAAGGGATTTTGTTGTTGTTGTTGTTGTTCTTTTTTTAATTTTAGTGAAATCCAGTTTTACTAAATTATTTAATCGATTAAACTATTTCTCTCATGGATTGTGCCATTAGCGTCGTATCAAAAAGTCCTTGCTATACCCAAAGTCATCTATAATTTCTCCTGTTATCTTCTGATTTTATGGTTTTGCATTTTACATTTTGGACTATGATCCATTTTGGGTTGATTTTTGTGAAAGGTATAAGATCTGTGACTAAATTATTTTTTATTTTTTTTTTTTTGCCTTTGGATGTCTAGTTGTTCCAGCATAGTTTGTTGAAGAGACTAACTTTGCTTCATTGCATTGCCTTTGCTCCTTTATTGAAGATCAGTTGGCAATATTTATGGGGTTCTGTGTCTGGTCTCTCTATTCCTACCTTCATTTCTGTAGCTTGATGGTAAATCTCGAAATTAGGTAGTGTCAGTACTCTGATTTGTTCTTCTCCTTCAATATTGTGTTGGCTATTCTGGGTCTTTTGCCTCTCCTCACAAACTTTAGAATCAGTTTGTAAATATCAATAAGATAACCTGCTGAGATATTGACTGGAATTGGATTAAATCTATAAACTGAGTTAGGAATAACTGACATCTTGACAATATAGAGTCTTCCTATTCATGAACAACACAGAATGTCTCTAAGTTTATTTAGTTCTTTGATTTTGTTGATTAACAGTTTGTAGTTTTTCTCATATATATCTTGCATATGTTTTGCCAGATGTATGCATAAGTATTTAATTTTTGTGCACTAATGTAAATAGTATTTTGCTTTTAATTTTAAATTCCATTTGTTCATTACTAGAACATAGAAAAGTGATGGACTTTTGTATATTAACCTTGCTATAATTGCTTATTAGTTTCAGGTATACTTTTATCTTTTCTTTTGGATTTTATACATAGGCAATCATGTCATCTGTAAGCAAAAACAATGTTTTATTCCTTTCTTCCCAATTAGTATGCCTTTTGTTTCTTTCATTTGTTTTACTGCACTAGCTAGAACTTCCAGTACTATACTGAAAAGAAGGGATGAGAGGGGACATCTTGTGTTGCACATGATCTTTGTAGGAAAGCTTTGACTTTGTCCCTATTAATTATGATGTTAGCTGTTGAAGTTTATAAAGTTATTTGTAAAAATATTTGTAAAATATATTTTTAAGAATATTCTTTATCAAGATAAGGAAGTTTGTCATCTATTGCTAATGACTGAAACTTTTTTTTTAATCACAAATAATTATTGGATTTTATCAAGTGCTTTTTCTACTTCTGTTGATATGATCATGTGATTTTTCTTTGGGGCCTACTGATATAATGGATTACATTAATTGATAGTCAAATGTTGAACCAGCCCTGTATATCTGAGATAAATCCCATTTGCCCATGGTATATAACTTTTTTTATGCCAGCATCAGAACTCGCCTGAGTCCTGTGCTGTTTGGGGAAGTTACTAATAATGGATTCAATTTCTTCAATAGATGTAGTCCTATTCAGATCATCTATTCCTTCTTGCATGAGTTTTGTTTTTGTTTTTGTGTTTTTTTTTTTGATTGTGTCTTTTAAACAATGTATCCATTTCATCATTTCATGATATCTAGGTTATCAAATTTGTGGCCATGGAGTTGTATATAGTATTGACTTATTATCTTGTTAATGTCCATAGAATCTGTAGTGGTGTTTCCTCTTTCATTTCTGTTATTAGTAATATGTGTCTTCATTCTGTTTTTTTTTTTGTTGGTTAACTTGACTAGAGACATTGATTTCATTGATCTTTTCAAAGAACCAGCTTTTGCTTTTTTTGATGCTCTCTATTGATACCCTATTCTCAATTTCATTGATTTCTGCCCTAATTCTTATTATTTATTTTCTTCTGCTTCTTTGGATCCAATTTGGTCTACTATTGCTGGTTTTCTAAGATGGAAACTTTGATGATTGATTTTAGTAGATCTTTCCTATTTTCTAATATGGGTTTTCAATGCTGTACTTTTCCCTCTAAGTGCTACTTCTACTGCATCCACACATTTTAATAAGTTGTATTTTCATTTTTCTTTGGTTCAAAATATTTTTAAATTTCTCTTGAGGTTTCTTATCATTTGTTATTTGGAAGTTCATTGTTTAATCTCCAAGAACTTTGAGATTTTTCAGTTATTTCTTTCATTTATTTCTAATTATATAAATTTCTAATTTAATTCCACTGAGGACTGAAAGAAGAAATTATTTTTTTTTCTATTCTTTAAAATTTGTCAAGTTGTGTTTTATGGTCTATCTTGCTGAATATTCCATGAGAGCTTGAGAAAAATATGTGGTCTGACGTTATTGAATGAAATCATCTATAGCTGTCAATTATATTCAATTGATGGTTGGTGCTGTATTCTACTGTGGTTGGATGAAGTAGTGTATAGATGTCAATTATACCCAGTTGATTGATGATGTTGTTGAGTTCAACTGTGTCCTTACTGATTTTCTGCCTGCTGGATCTGTCCATTTCTGATAGAAGTGTTTTGAAGTCTCCACCTGTCATAATGCTTTCATCTACTCCTTTTTGTGATTTCATTAGTTCTTTTCTCACAGAATTTGATGCTCTCTTGTTAAATACACATTAAAAGTTATGTTTCTTTGGAGAATTGACCTCTTTATCATTACATAATGCCCCTCTTTATCCTTGATAACTTCCCTTGCTTAGAAGTCTGCTCTGTGTGAAATTAATTTAACTATTGTTTTCTTTTGATTAATGACAGCATGGTGTATTTTCTCTATCCACTTAATCTGTGTGTCCTTATACTTAAAGTGAGGTTCTGTATACAATTTATAGTTAGTGCTTGTTTTTTTAATCTACTTTTATTTTTCTGTCTTTTATTGTTTCATTTAGACAACTAATGTTCAAACTCATTATTGATATAGTGGTATTAATGTCTAGCACATTGTTACTGTTTTCCATTTTATGGCCTTATTCTTTGTTCCTTGTCTTTCACTCTTCTCCTGCCTTCTGTTTAATTTAATCATATTATATAACTCTATTTTCTCTCCTTTCTTAGCAGTATATATATATATATATATATACACGGAGAGATAATCCAAGTCAAATTTCAAATAATGCTATACAACTTCATGGGTGTATCTTTTATTAAAAAATAACCCTCATCCCTCCTTCCCATATCTTATATAATTGTCATTTATTTCACTTATGTGTAAGGATACATAAGCATCTCTCTATATATAAGTATCAAATAGATTGTCAGCATTTTATTTGAAACAAAATGTTCTTAGCTCAATTAAGAATAAGAAAAATCAAAGGTTTTTTGAGGTTTGTTTATTTACTTTAAAGCACATGTGTGCATGTGCATGCACCGGAGAAAGAGAGAGAGAGAGAGAGAGAGAGAGAGAGAGAGAGAGCAAGCATGAATAGGAGGGGCAGAGAGAGAGGAAAGAGAATCTCAAGTAGCCTCTGCGCTGAATGCCGAGCTGCCCCAGGGCTGGATCCCAGGACCCTGAGATCATGATCTGAGCCAAAATCAAGAGTTGGACACTTAACCATCTGTACCATCCAGGTGCCCCTAATTTTTTTTATATTACCTTCACTTATTCCCTTTTATACCCTTCCTTACTTTATACAAATCCAAGTTTCATTCCTATATTATTTTTCTTCTCTCTTAAAGAACTTCTTTTAACACTTCTGGTAAAGCTGATCTACTGGCAACAAATTCAATTTTTGTTGGTCTGAGAAAGTTTTTATTTCTTTCTCACTTTTTAAAGATAATTTCTTAGGTTACAGAATTCTAGCTTGGTGTTTGTTTCTCTACACTTTAAATATTTTACTTCAGTCTGTTTTTGCTTATATGGTTTCTGAGGAGAAGTCAGATGTGATTCCAATCTATGTTTCTCTCATTATAAGGTATTTTCCCTCTGGTGTCCTTTAGGATTTCTTTTTAATCTTCCATTTTCTACAAAAATGATATGGTTAAGTGTAAGAGGTTTTTCTTTTGTTGTGTTTGTTTTGTTAGTATTTATCTTGCTTAGTGTTTTCTGAGCTTCCTATGTCTATGGTTTTGTGTCTAATGTAAGTTTGAGGGAAATTGTCAATTCTTATTATTTAAAATATCTCATCATCTATTCCTTTCTCTCTTTTTTCCTCTTAGTATTCCCATCACATTTATGTTATGCCTTCTATAACATTTTCCCATAATTCTTGGATATTCTCTTTTGTTTTCTTCAGACTTTCTTTTTGCTTTTGCTTTTCCATTTTGGAAGTTACTATTATAATGTCCTCAAGCTTAGAGATTCTTTCCTCAGCCATATCCTGTCTACTAATGAGTCCATCAAAACTACTCCTTATTTCCGTTGCAGTGTTTTTGATCTATAGCATTTCTGTTTGGTTCTTTCTTAGAGTTTCCATCTCTCAGCTTACACTGCACATCTGTTCTTGCATGTTGTCTACTTTATCCAGTAGAGTGCTTAAAAAATACGTATTTTAAAGTCCTATTCTGGTAATTCCAACGTTTTTGCCATATATCTGCTCTGTCTCTTCTGTGTTTTGTTTTTGTTTTGCTTTTTGGTATATACACCTTCTATTTTTTTTTCTTCATAGCTGACCCTAATGTATCTAGTAAAAGGAACTGCTGTAAATAGGCTTTTAGTCACATGGTGGTGAGGTATAAGGGGAGGGAAAGTATTCTGTAGTCTTATGATTAGAAACTTTGCTAGTATATCTAAGTGTTTTCTCCCTGCTTAAATGGGACAGAATACCTAAAGTGACCTGGAGTTGGTTATTTTATTTCCCCTAGTTCAGTTAGTCCCTATTACTACCGCAGCATGTTAGGCTCTGGTTAACTAGTTCCCGCCGAGTGCAAGCCTGATTAAAACAGAGTTCTCTGGTGTATTACAACATAGTTTTGCTTCCTCTCCTCCTGCTGGAAGCATTAGGAGATTTTTCTTCACTATTTACTGTGGAAACCTGGTTGAGATCCTATAGGTAAATCTCAGAATTTTGTGGGTGCTCCCCTATGATTTGTCATTCACAGTTCAGAGTTTCTGGTCCTGGCACTGGCTCCTTTTGTGTTTCCCCTTATGAATCTCTGCTCCAGTAAGCCGTGACTCCCTGTATTCCCCTGTCTTTCTCTTCAATCTTGGTGACAGTGGTTTACCCTGTGTTCTGCCCTCTATTATACATCCAGGAAGAGTTGTTGATTTTTCAGTCTGTTCAGGTTTTTATTTGTCTTTAGGGACAGAATGGTGACTTCCAAGCTCCTTACAAGTGGGATTAGAAACCATAAGTCTCCCTAATTTTGTTGCTGATAAATGAGATTTGACTCATGGAAGTTAAGAAGCTTCCTCTGTGTCACCAAATTTAGAGATGATAGAATTAAAAGAAAGAAAAAAAAAAACAGAAAAGAGTTCTCAGAAAAAGGCAAAGAGAAATGTATAGACAAAGCTTCCTGAGGAGGAAGTTGCATTTGAACTAGGTTCTAAGAGATATGGATTTTGAACGGGTGTTAGCTGATAGGTTTTTGGCAAACCAGTGAAATATATCATAAAATATCCCATAGTTTCTGAGGATATAAGTGAGGGATACAAATGAAGGAAGGGTTTTTAGATACTTACATATGGAACTGGAAACCAGGAGTCTTTCCAACTTTCAATTTTTCACTGCACATCTTTTGATACATTGACACTATGCTAGTTTCATTCCCATTTCTGTTTATCTATTACTATTAACTAGACCCTAAGTATAATTCTGCTCATGTTTGTATAGCCTGTGCACCTATCGTGCTTGACCAGCGCTAGTTCTGACCCCATGAATTTACGTTTTACATCATGTTATATCTATTCCTCAATTCTGGGACTAATTATAGAAACTTTGCTTCTCAATTGTCAGGAAAATATACTTCATTTTTTGCATGTACTATTTTTTCCATTATCAAGACACTGTGTATGAATCTAAAACATATTGAGAGCTATTTCAAGTTGAACATTAAACTCTTGCTAGTTTAGCATTAAAATATTCCCCTGCTACTTGTATTAAGTGATGATCATTGGTTTTTACACCTTTAACAACTGTTCATCTCACATTAAATAGCTATTCCTAGGGAAACTCTCAAACTACTTTCTTTTGAGTCATTTATTCTTTGATCTTCATTCTTCCAGATCAAATATGAAATAGAAGAATGTCAGGATTCTTTTCTTTCTTTTTCCATATGTTTTAATATATTTGTCTAATTTAGAGTTAGATAGACTCAAAGTTGAGTTTTGGGGTAAGGTAGTTTTTTTGTTTTTAAAGATAATAGTACAAAGGTCCAAGATTGGATTGCTGAGAATATTGAAGAAAAAAAGGCATATAAAATACCCATAAATGTCATACACATTAGCTACAGGGTGTGGTTTCAAATGGGAAATTGTAGAGTTCAAGGAACTAACATATCAATATTTTTTTTAATTTTTTAATGGGAACATAAAAATAATACTGTGAAAATAATATGCAGGAAAGTGCTTTTAAAAATGATCTGAAGTACAAACCATTCCTTATATTTAACTTCTTTGGTTTCAAGATTTTCTTTTTCTACTTAGATGATTCAATATAATGGAATTCTAACAAAGGATCTTGTAAGAGTTACACAATGTCTTTCAACTTACCTTCACAGTTCAGAGTTCTTCAATGTCATCCTATTATTTGGAATAAACATTATGTTAGAGTGTCATTAATCCTTTTGAACATCATATCCCACTAACACATTCATAACCACTCTCTTTTAATCCTTTTCTTTTTTCCCACCCAAATTGAGGACATTCGTGATGGTTAATTTTAAGTGTCATGACTAGGCCATGGGTTACTCACACATCTGTCAAGCATTCTTTGGGGTATTTCATTGAGAGTGTTTTTAGATGGGATTAACATTTAATGAATAGAGTAAAGCATATTACCCTCTATAGTGTGATAGGCACCATCCAATCAGTTGAAGGTTAGAATAGAAGAAAAAGACTGACCCTCTTCCATGTTAAAAAAAAAAAAAAATCTCCTACAGATTTTCTCTGGGCTTCATCTGTACCACTGGCTATCCTTAGTCTTGAGCTTTTTGTCCCACATGTGGATTTGGACTTGCCAGTTATCATAATTATATACATTAATCATTTATAGCAAATCTTATTCTATTTATCCACATTGCTGAGTGGTTCTTTGTCTCTGGAGAATCATGACTGATAAAACCTCTTTCAATTGCTGTATTGTAAAATAAATATTCTTACAACATTTGCCATGATCTAGCAACTTTTGAACTGCTCAGTAATCTTGAATTAGACCATTAATTTAAACGTTACCATCATTCTGTCCTTGGACATAAATTCTGATATTTTATCTTATTGTCTACTAGAATTTATATAAAGACCATGTTTCCTAAATACACCAGCTGTGTTCTAGAAAAACAATGCAAACTTAGAAAAACTTATTTCATCATGCTATTATATTGAATTTCCATTGCTCAATTTATCGACATTATGGATTTACCTGAACATTCTTTTTTTCCTCTGCAGTAGCCCCTTCTTATCCATGGGTGATATGTTTCGAGACTCCCAGTGGATGCCTGAAACCACAGACAGTAACAAACCCTATATATACTGTTTTTTTTTCCTCTATATACATACCTTTGTATGTATAAAATTTAACATATGAATTAGGTTCAGTAAGAGATTAACAATATTAATAAAATGGAACAATTATAATAATAATATACTGTCATAAAAGTTATGTCCGTGTAGTCTCTCAATATATTTTATTGTACTATACATACCTTTTTTGTTCTTGTGATGATGTGAGATGATAAAGTGTATACACATGTACATGCGTACATGTGAAACAGTACACTACTGTACTGTTTTTTGATACAATAATACATCCCTAATTCCCTTAAATTTCCTTTTATCTTTGGATTATGCTATTTTTACTCTCTTAGTGGTTATCCATGATTTTTAAAGACTTGCTAGACTTAATAAATGAAATGTTAATCACTATCACTCAGCCCATAAAATAAAACAATCTGGAAAATTTTACTTCTTAATACTTCCTTTGTCCTTGAAGTTCTGCCTTGAGCTTTCTTCCTATTTTCTCCACCTTCAAACCTCATAGGAAATTGGATATATTGAAGATAATGAATCAGAACCCACAATAATGCTAGTTATCACATTTGAGCACCAATTAGAGACACTTGAAATATTTCTTGAATCTTCCTAAATCCCCTTTGTGAGTGACATTATTATCAACCTGTATTAATATACCAGGAGAAAATCAATAATTGTTTCAAATCTTAAGAGACAAAAAAAGGGGCAGAGAAGGAATCTGAACACTGGGTTCTATCACTAATCTATATATTCTTTCTTTAAAACCATGTTGATAAATTATGCTTAAACTTTGTGATCAAGTTGAATACAAAGTCTGGATATTTTCTACTATGGGCATCACAATGAACATTGGTACACATATTCAGACACTGGACACGTGCAGATTTTTGTCCTAATTTTTGTTTAAGTGTTTGTTTTTCTTTTAATTTTATACATATATTTACTTCAGTCAAGTTTTGAAACAGTTTGAATCAGGAAAAATAAAACAAATATTCAGACACCAAGGCAAAATATTTGTAAAGGACAAATCTATGAAATTATTAATTAATAACAAAGGTACACATGTTGATAATAGTTTCATGGAACTTATTTTCCCTAATAGAGAAAACATAATCTTTTTTTCTGACAAGTGTACATTACCTCAGACATTTTAATTATAAATATCAAGTAAAAAGCCCATTAAATGTGGGTAATGATGTGTATTGCAGAAGTTCAATATTCACATTTCTATTCACTACTGAATAATAAAATCACAGAACCTAGAGAATCAAAAAATTTCTCTATATTAAATAAAGCCTACTCTATGCAATTAAATTGAATACAACCAATTTAATAGAGCAAAATTTACTTCAGCAACATGAAAAAAGTTTTGAGAAGGTAAGTTCTTAGAACTTGAAGAATGTTTTTCTTTGTTTCTGCAGCTTCTTCAAGGTCTTTGATAACTAGAGGCTATGTTTTATAAATTTAATATTAACTAAAGGAATGCATTGCATGAGACAGGGTATTGCTTAAAGAATCCTATAGCTTTTAAAGTGCAGAAATAAAGCTAGCTTGAGTTGTTCCTTTCCAACTCCCTGAAAATCCAATGTTCTTATACAGAGAGAGATAATTGAAAAAACAAAATAAAACAAAAACAAACAAACAAAAAAAACCTCTTTCCCTTCATGCTCCCTCCCAGGAGAGGAAAGAATTTGTCAAAGCTACAGTTAAAGGCTTATTATGCTCATCAAAATTTTGATAACTACTGTAAAAAGTAGCCAAAAAACAATTAAACATGTGACTGTTCTGAATCCCAGAGTGCCCTGCAGATACCCATGGTAGAATTTCATAAAATATTTGGTTCAATGAAAGGTAGGCTCATAAGTAAGTTGATAGTCAATAAACATAATTTGATTTTACATTCTTGTTATTACCGAATAATACTGGCCTCTGCTCGTTTTCCATGCCAGATCAGCATACTCTCACATTCTCTATAGATGTTATACAAAATTAAACCTAAATTAATGATTGTTCAAATATTTATATATCCTTATGTCTATAATTGGCACATTTCCAATAAGTCTAAAAACGTATAAGCCATATATTACTAAGACAGGACCTTCACTTTAGCTCTAACTTTGGCGTCTTTATGAAACTTTGCATTTAATCCTAAATTTTGCCATCCTTCTAGATTGTAATATTACTAATAATTTAGATAATTAATTAATTAAAAACAGTTTTCCAGACAGAGGTGTTTTACCAGATTACCGACTTGCACATAATTTAGTTTTTTTTTTCATAGACACATTTTTCACAGAATTATCTAGGTGATGAAATAGGGTGTTCTCAAGTGAAAATAGCAGACACTAGCTTGAAGAAACTCTGCATGCAATCTACACATGTAAAAAGAATGTAACATCAAGTTTTGGTTAAGCAAAAGATATTCAATATTTTCTGATTTTTTTTATATGGGTCACAACATCATTGACAGAATCTCTAAATATATGTTAATTTGGGTACCTAATAGCTGAACTCAAATAGCCCCATTAAGATATAGCATAATTTCTTGTTATGACCCTAAAGCTAATTGCTATATAAAATATAAAGTGATAGTATGTGTGAGTGTAATTAAGAAGCCTACACTTAACAAACATATATCAGTAAAAAAAAATGACCATAGATACAATTTATTTAGATGAAAAAATAGATATAGAAATTGTATTTTTGTTATGTATCTTGATAAACATTCCATTCATCTCTTTCTATGTTGCAGGTTTCATATTGTATGGATATGAGCATCAACAACCACTGACTGGAAAAAGCATATCGCTTGTGACTTTGTGGTTATGATGTCCATTGACATCCCCTTGTGGAGGTTAACTAGTCAGTTAAATGTCAAACCTTACCAATTATCAGCCCTAAGAATAAGTATAATGACATATCAACACCATAGCCTTTTCATCACAAGTGACAAAATGATTTGAATTGCTCCAAGGTACACCTTACTTTTTAAAATGTTCTGTATATTTTTTAAGAGAAGTTGCCAGTGTAAATCCCTGCAGTGTTTCCTTTGGCAACAGATCAAGAAACAACTTAAGAGCTGAAACATTGAGAGATGTTGACAGGGTCACTTCAAAGAAGCTCAAGGGATTAAAAAAAATGATATGGTAACTTTTCTTCTAGGTTCTGAAAAAACGTTAAAAATAAAATGTACTGGCCTATTTTGTAATGCTTATTTTGTAGCTAGAACACACAAGGCAAAGTAAGTAGAATCTAAATAACTTCAAAATGTTGCTCGCGTGAAGTACAGTGGGTTGGTACATTATTTTACAGGACTTTTGCAAGACAGTCCCAATAGAAAAACCACCTTATAAGGAAACGTTTTCTAAGTTCATCCTTCATACATTCTAAAATTATTCGATTGGTACTTCATCAAATCACAGACATTGTTTAGATTCTGGAAATATGACCATAGAGACATATCTCCTACTCTCACAGAACTTAGAGAACTAGTAGAGAGACGTATAAAAAAGAGTAAATGTCAAACCAAAAATATAATTACAAACTGTGCAAAGTGAAACTGAGGAATCTGGAGGTAAGGATACCAAGTGGAATGTTGGTTAAATGAGATGAGTTGTGAAGGTCTTTCAGGACATAAAAATTAGGTTGAAACTACAAAGAGCCTGAGCCAGAGCAATGTGAGTGTGTGTGCATGTGTGGGCATGTGTGACTATGTGTGCGTGTGCATGTGGCTGTGTATGGAGTGTGGATGTCATATCTCCAGGCAAGGAAAACACTTTCCTCAAGCTTAAAGTAGGAAATTCTTGTCATATGTGAGTAGCTGAATGTAAGCCAACAAGCATACTAAGTGACATGAATAAGAGAGTCAGGATAACATTGTTATTTTTGCATAAAGTAGCCAATTATCTTTTTAAAAATGTCTTTAAAACCATAAAAATCTATTTTTAAATTTATGCACATATTTACCATTTCCAGCACTCTTTATTTTCTTGTGTAGACCCAGACTTCTATCTGGAATTATTTTCCTTCTTCCTGAAGGGCTTCCTTTTAATAATAGCACATAAGCTAGAAGAAGAAAAGTGGAAATCCAGTACTGTCAGAGTCACATTTTATGCTTGAAAAGTAAAATATTACTTAAAGACAGCTATAAGTGAAAGACGTACTATAAAATCTAAGGCATTTACAAATGTATAGCACTTACAGGTATATCTAATAATCAAACAAGGAAATGCAATAGAATAATAAAAATAACTCAGCTAATTTGAAAGAAGGTATAATAAGAAGAACAAAATATAAAGTGATTGAAATAAGCAGCAGACAAATAATGGAGGGTATCAGTCTTGTCAATAATTTGGACTTCATTCTAAGTGAGATAGAAAGGTTCTAAATGCTTTTTAGCAAAGAGGTAATAAAATATGATTAACTCTACCAAAAATAATACAGAAAGAAAGAAGAAAGAAAAAAAAAAAAAAAGAAAAAGCACTGGTGGCTGCCTGAAAAAATAGGAAGTCTTTGGTAGCTTCCCAGAGACTAGATTATTAGAGGAGGCAATTTGAATTTGGGAGCTATGTTAGCAGGCTGCAGTTGTAATAAATAGACTAGGGTAAAATGTCTCCACTAACAACTCAGCTAACATAATAAATCTAACAGGCTCTTTCTGTGTCTGCACATTTTCTATCAAAATTAAAGAATAATTTGATTCAGAATATTCTCAAACTGGTAGAGCTGCTCCAGGGCATGTGCAGACTCTCTCCTACAGATTTGAGCTAAGAACATTTACCTTCCACACAAATTGCAGTACAAATTCCTTCCAAACTTGTTAGGTATCTGAGGCTGCACACCTTCTCTTCTGTTACAGGAATCATATACTTTAGTACATATAATATTTTCATTTTAATTAATGGAAAATAAAATGGAAAACTTTAGTAAGCCATTAGCTCAAGGTGACTTTCAACACACAGTCCATTACAAATTTAAATTTGATTACTGTTTCAGACTTCCTTTTCAGGCCATGGTGAAGTAATAGCGACTGAATTTAATCTCCTGCCTTAAACATAACAGCAAATGGATATAAATATGAAAAAAATAGATTCAGACATTGTATAATAGGCAACACAGGGCAACGGCTGAGAAAGAATAAAAACAAACAAGGTGAGCTGTCATAGCTTCTAGTGTCACTGCCTAGAGAGTTTCCAGGCCACAGAACTGGGAGGTATAATCCAAACAGATCCAGGAGTCTCAAACTGAGGAGATGAAGTGAGATGTTCAGGTGGCCGGTCATTCAGAGTTCACAGAACAGATAACTGCCAGCTGTGAGAAGAGGTGAGGAGAGCTGCATAGAAAGCAAGCTCAGGAGATCTACAGAGCATTCCTTTGTAGACTTCAGGTGAGTATCAAGTAGCACATAGGTGTGACTATGCATGCTCAAGGCAGGGCAAGGAGTGTTAAGAGGATACAATAGCCACCAGAGTTCACAGGGCTGGAAACATTCTGTGTCCTCCCCTAGCAAAGGAAGAAAAAAACTTGTAACAAATGCATGGGACATTAGATAGAGTATTCAGGAAACCATGGCCTCATTAACAGCCAAAAAAATTAAATCCAGATTAAAGTTTGCTCTTGTCCTGCCTATGCCATGATTAAAAGTAAGCCTTGAAAAACAATTAAATTACTCCCAAGTAATGAACATTGTGTCCAAGTAATGTGTTCCCAAAGGTCAAGTATATTTTAAAAAAATACACAAATATCCTACATTCAAAATTGTAAATTTTATAACATATTTGACATTTCTAATGTTGAATATTCACTTGAAATGTAATGACCAGGATCTTCAGGCATTTTCCATATTCATACATTATATATTCTGCTCCACTGTGACATACTGTTGTATGTTCTCTTCATGTTTCCTTAATGTATCAGTGAAATTCACACTCTGTCTCAATGGAACAGGCATACCATATCCCTCGAAAGCAAAGATTCTATATTTTGTTTGCTTTCTTTTGTTCATAGACTTTCTAAAATTAATTAAATTTTTCCCTAAAATTTTCTAGCTACATTTCTGCTTCTAGGGTAATGAAAGACTACCACTACTAGAGTAAGCCATCGATAGATAACCACTATAAACTCTGAACAAATCACAAAGCAGCAGCAAATACTACAATCACCTTGAGGCACTAGAAATTGTACAAAAGTAGGCAGTTGGCAGAAATGAGAAGGCTAAAACTATGATAGAAAATTATTATATAAATGCAAGAAAGTGGGTAGGGACCCCGTAATATGAGAGCCAGATATGAAACCTGGTTTCTACATATAAACTCTGCCCAAATTTATGGCTCTCCCTGAATCATGTTGGTGCAGGACAATTAAAAAACCTGAACCGAGGTTGGAGATGTCACTCAAAATAGAATATGCAGCATGTGTCTAGTCACATAAATTGTCTTTTAAACAAATGGTTAGCACTCTTCTGAGGAATATAACAGTATCTACTCTGTAATCCAAATGTTCAAGATACAAGACAAAAGTGCACAGTATATTAAGAATTAGGAATACTCAGGAATTCTCATAAGAAAATCTGAGCAATGGGTTAAAAGCCCAAGATGACTCAGATGTTGATGTTAGCAGAAAAACATTTTATAGCAGCTTTTATAGCCATGCTCAATGAGGTAAAGGAAATAAAATAGAGGTAAGGAATCTCAGTAGATAAAAAGAAGCTATTAAAACATCCAAATGCAAAAATCTAGAACTAAAAATTCCTTCCTGTAGATTAATGAAGGACTGTGAAAGCAAATATTGAATCAGCTTGTTTTATATTGATAGGTTATGTATACCACAAGATCTATTAAAGGAAACCAAATATAAAGTTATTTTTAAGTAATCCTCTTAACAGGAAGAGACATAACCAATTATGTGTCATAAAATTTCCTTAGCAAGCAAGAAGAATTTTTGTTACAAATATTTCACTTTTTTTATTGAAGATTTTATTTATTTATCTGACAGAGAGAGAGAGAGATCACAAGCCAGGGGAGAGGCAGGAAGAGGGGAGAGAGCAGGGAGTCCAATGCAGGGCTCAATTTCAGGACCCTGGAATCATGACCTGAGCTGAAGGCAGGTGCTTAACTGATTGAGGCACCCAGGCCTCCCAATATTTCACTTTTTGAAACAGCTCTGTTATTTGGCAGTAATAAGCACTGTATCTCTCTATATTACAACAGTACTTACTGCCAATGCCAAATGATCTCTTGTTTAGGTGTAAGGGGATAAGTGTTTTCAATCTGTCCAGAAGTAATCTATATAGTAATATCTATATGGTAATCACCCAATTATTGATAAATGAATGAGTGAGTGAATGACAAATAATTCTGTCTGGTACTAAGAGGAGTGTAAAATATAGAAATAAGATCTATGATTTTATACTGTATTCTAGAAATATTGAAAAAAATCACATTTTAAAATTGGTAAAAAATATATATAAGCATAAAAATTGAAAACAGAAAATTTTGAATTGATTTTTCTGTCACTCTATCGGGAAACAGAAACTATATAAATGACATAACTAGTTAAGTATGTTATTAGACAAAATGAAAAGGAGATTCATAGTGGCATAAAGCTACAATGTCTAGTATGATAATACTATTTTAAAATGTCTAAATAAAGTGCTTTAAAATGTCACCTAAAATATATTGAAATCAGCTTTTATCTACCCTGTGGGAGAAGATTTGTAAATTTGGGCATAGAATGATGTTAAAGTATCTGAAATTAATGAAATATTCCCATTTTCAAAAATTCATATGCAAGGACATTAATCATAGTAATCTCTCTGCTGACAATACTGAAAATGATTGCAATTGCTTTTTAAATAATAAAATATCAAAATTAAATAAAATATATGTCTTCCTTTCTTTCAAAATTTAACACTTTCTGTTAGACTGGGAGGCATTATTTTCTGAAAAGCTCAATAATTTGTTACAAATTGCACTAAACACACACCCAGCTAATTTTTGGCTTTGGTTAGTTAAACTGCAATAGCTAATGAAATGCTAATCCCAAAGCTTTCATCAGGCCAATTTCTGTGTAATTCCCTGATTTGAAAAATTGGCATAGTAATGCCTTACCATAGGGAAAAATCATATAATCAATATTAAAGAATGGTCATTTTAACTATTTAATTTTGGACTTAATCTCTTTATAGAATACTTTCTCCTTTTAATTTGTAGACACATTTATTTTTTAAAAAGTTATTCAGCAATTATTATGTGTTGAACATTATTCTTGAGTTAGAAGACAAAAATAGTCTTTGACCTCTGTGATAAGAGAGTACCATACAGTGTGATAAGAGAAAGGAACAATAAAGTGAAAGAAGTTTTATATATTATATGTATGTGTGTATGTATGTCATCTGATGCTAACACATATTCTGGAGAAAAATAAAACTTGGAAGGAAATAATTTATTTGTTGGAATGTGTATTGGGTAAAACCTTGTGTGCTTTCTTAGACATCATTCTGTTTTCTTTTTGTTAGTCAATACCTTACCAGCTTTAGATGGCCCCTTCCACTTTCAGTTTGGATGAAATATTCCACCATGAGATAAAGGATCTGGAATTCAGAGCAGCCACTCAAAGGCCAGAGATGATGTGCAAAAGCATGGTTGAGACTAGGGTAAAAACTGACCAGCTTTGAAGATAATCCTTCTTCTTTTCTCTCTTTAAAAAATTGATTTATTGCCTGCAACCTTCATTAAAAAGCTAGAACTTGGTAAATACACTTCAGGGCAACTTGTTGACTCTTAACTACCTGAAGTGAATGTGGTAAGGAACAATATCTCATTGCATTCTTTTCCTTTATCCTTCATTACACACTATTTCTCACTCACGCTCCAGTGGGCTTAGAACTCCCAAATAAAGTGTTGGCATCTCAATCATTGCTGCAGGCACTCCTTTGCAGGAATTGCTACTCCAAATATGAATAGGGAACAGCACCACCTGTGAACGTGTTACAATACAGAATCTCTGGCCTCACCACATGCCTACCAAAATAGAATCTGCAGTTTTATGTGATTTTCAGCTAATATGTATGCACAAGTTGGTGAGACACAACACTGCTCTACATAACTTCGTGGCACTAGTCTTCAATGACATAAGCACAGGTAAAGAGAATAATTACTTAGAAAATTTTACAGCAATTTTACATTACCATAAAATTTCTGCTATGTTTTATGAATATATCATTCTTCGAAGGTCTGAAAATTTAAAAGAGTTGGTCCCTCAATGTAGATGATTCACGCAGCACTATTTTAGAAGACCCGTGACAAAAAAAAAAAAAAAAATAGAAGACCCGTGATAATAATCAACTTCAACATGAAATAAGGTGTTTAAAGAAAACCACACTGACTCAAAAAATATATCCAGAGACTTAGGCCTGCTCATATATTTATAACATTTTAATGTGCAACAGTAAAGACAAATACATCTAATGATTCTAAAAATCTTCACGTCCCATGGTGCCTAATGAGGCTAGGTATAAAAATCAGGAAACAGGGATAGTATATTAAAATGCAAAGAACAGGGTGCCTGGATGGTTCTGTCAGTTAGTCAGTTAGGCGTCCAACTTTGGATTTTGACTTAGGTCATGATCTCAGGATCCTGATACTGAGCCTAGTATAGGACTCCTGCTCAGTGGAGAGTGTGCTTGAAATCCTGTCTCTTCTTCTCCTCCTGCTTCTTCCCCAGCTTGTGCTCTCTCCCTCTTTCTAAAAAATAAAAAATAAAATATTTTTAAAACATATAAAATAAAATATAGAAAACAATATTTTAAGAGGATTTTAGACAAAATTTTTGAATTGAAGACATAATCATTTAAAATCATTTCACAACATATGCATATAACAAGTCTTTATGTTGCACACCTTAAACTTACATAATGCTATATTTATTATATTTCAATAAAACTGGAAAAAATAAAAATAAAATAAAATTAAGGACAATGTCTAAAGAATTTCAGGTTAATATCCTAAGTCTATTACTTACTAGGTAAATGTCATTAGACCAATTACTTAATCTCTCTGAATGCATTTCTTCAATTTTAAAATGAGCATAACATTGCACCCTAGAAATCTTGAAATAACTTGAATAAAGAGTAGTTGCCATAGTCAATATTTAACAAGCCTTGAATAATCATAAAAAGAGGATAACTTGAAAATATAAGTGAGGAAAATAGGAGTTTGGAATGGAAGCAACTTTTAAAAATAATTTTAAAGGGATTAAAAGGAAACATGTTTCAAGTATTCCATAAATTTCTCCTACTATATTTTTCCAAGTTTTTTTATGTTCTTCCAATAAAATTCGATACTCTATTTTATGTGTCCTTATTATATAATGTCGTTTCCAAGGACTGTTGAAATAATTTTTGGACTGGAAGTGATGAGACCAAGACTCTAGTCTTGACACTTCCACATGATCAAATACCTTGACTTTCTCTTAATTGTTTCTTCAACCCTAAAATGAGAGATTTAAAATGGATTATCTTAAAAAATGGATTATCTTTAGGACTCCTACAAGCCATAATGAAATGTTTTATATGATTTAAGAGGTAGATATCATCTTGACAAAAAAAATGATCAATGACTTTGTGAAGACCAGTTTCTTCAACATCATGTATTTAAGCAGAGAATTCTCTCTCTCTGCATAAATGAATCTGGTTGTCTAAAATTGGTGTACAACCTACAGCTGCATAGTGCCCAAACCAGAGGTTTACCAAAATTTTCTTCTATCTGATATTGTGGTCCTTATATGATTATAATAAGAAAAAATGCATTTAACTGAGATTGATTCATACAATAAATTTAATATTTGGAGCACTAAAAAGAATTACAATTGTCTGATAAGTATATAGAATAAGAATTGGTAATACTCTACTATCTTCTCAGGGCACCTGGGTATCTCAGTCTAATGTCTGACTTCAGCTCAGGTCATGATCTTTGGGCCCTGTGATCAAGCATCATGCTCTCTGCTCAGATGGGAATCTGCTTCTCCCTCTCCCTCTGATCCTTCCCCTGCTCCTTCTCTCTCTCACACTCTCTCTCCCATAAACAAACAAACAAACAAACAAACAAACAAATTCCTTTAAAAAAATTAAATCCTTCGTGCCTTACCATAACCAATCTGCCTATCCATTATTAATGAGAGATAATGTGGGGGGGGGAAATCTGACTAAGGGGTATATATTGGTATTTAAATAAGAGAAAAATATGTTTAGCAGAATATCAATGAGTTCTGTTTGGTGGTCAGCCATATAATGAGTTCCCTAAGAATTGGGTCTCAGCATAACAGATGATAATCATTAATGGGATTATTGTTTTAATGGTTCATATTCCTCTATGTTTGCATCAATGGTAGTTGTCTAGTAATCAGAGAATCTTGTCCTATTCAAAATCCCTTCCTTTCTTTGTGTACCTCTTAGGCCACTAGAGATAATGGCAGAAATCTGCTTTGTTTCTTAAAATGCAAACACCAGTCTTCATATTAAAGTTATTTGCAATTCTGCTTCTCCTGAGTTTGTTTTCAATACAGGCATACTTCCTTTTACTGCACTTAATTTATTGTACTTCACAGATACTGTGCGTATTTTGTTTTGGTTTATTCTTTACAAACTGAAAGTTTGTGGGAACCTTGCATCAAGCAAATCTGTTGGCACCATTTTCCCGAAAGTATTTATTTGCTCAATTGTGTCTCTGTGTCACATTTGGTAGTTTTCACAATATATATAAGACTTTTGAATTTGATGACTTTGAGGGGTTCAAGACTTCAGTAGAGGAAATAAGTGCAGATGTAGAAACAGCAAGAGAACTAAAAGTGGAGTCTGATGATAGGACTGGATTGCTGCCATTTCATAATCAAACTTGAATGGATCAGGAGCTGCTTCTTAAGAATGAGCGAAGAAAGTGGTTTCTTGAGATAGCAACTACTTCTGGTAAAGATGCTGTAATAGCAAATGATTTAAAATATTATGTAAGATTAGTTGATAAAGCAGTAGCAGGTTTAAAGAGGACTGACTCCAAATTTGAAAGAAGTTCTACTATGACTATAATGCTATCAAACAGCATCACATGCTACAAAGAAATGTTTATTAAAGGAAAAGCCAGTAGGTGTAGCAATAGGTATTACTTATTTTAAGAAATTGCTACGGGATGTCTGAGTGGCTTAGTTGGATAAGCACTGACTCTTGATTTCTGCTCAGGACATGATCTCAGGGTTGTAAGACTGAGTCTGCATTAGTCATGAAATCTGCTTAAGATTCTTTCCCATTCTCTCTGGCCCTCCCCACTTTTCTCCCCTCTTAAAAAAAATGCTATTGTACACTTAATAGACCACAGTATAGTGTAAGCATAACTTTTATATGCACTGAGAATTCAAAAAATTCATTTGATTAGCTTCCTTGCAATACTTGCTTTGTTGCAGTGATCTAGATCTTAACCCACAATATCCCTAAGGTATGCCTACAAATATTAAATGACAATAAATTAGTTAAGATATAGAATAAAGGAAAGAAAGTAAAATGTTTAAGAGCACTGAAAATACACTGTTTTTTGTTGTGCTAACACAATGTCCTTAATATAACAACATATATAAGTGCTAGCCAAATTGTGTTATAGGATTTATTATACAACCCCAAATTTCAGATTAACAGTGTCATATATTGCAAATTATTTTGACTTTGGAAGTGTAAGGTAATTTTGAGGAAAAAAAGTGTTTAGGGGTGATTGATGGAGCATTATCCTAGGTTTCATAGCCTATAGATTTAAGGGACTTATTTCATCATATAAAATGAGAAACTGAAAATGTGTTGGATACTTACATTTTTTTAAATTTTTATTTCTGTGCCTTTTATTTAGATTATCAAAAGGAAAAGAGACATTCTTGGGAAAAAATATTTGTATATGTATAAAAATATTTTAAATTTATGATATAATGTGCATTTAAATGTAAACATGTGTGTATATATACATTTATGTCTGTGTATCTGTGCATCTGTATGCCTGATATTCAGGAGATAGTGTCAAAAAAATGGTTACTATACCTTGAATAGGAAGAGCTTGTCAACAAAGTAAAGAGCTTTGTCAAATAAATGTAAATGATAATGCAATATTCTAGGAAATTTGGTGGCCTAAAATGGCTACTAAAATGAAATTAACATGGAATTATGTTAAATATAAAGTAAAATGCTGATGGTGAGATAAAAATAGCTTTATATGCCATTTAATTTAAATGCAATAAACTCGAGAAAAAATATTGCATTAAAAAAAGAAAAAAACATTGCATTTGATGAAAACCCAGTTATTATGTACATAAATTAAGAGAAAAAATCACATATAACAAGTAATAGAATAGATCATTGTTAGCAAGACGTAAAAGAACACAAGTAGAATTTTGAAGTATATTAAAAATAGATAAATAATGATTTAGAGTAAATAAATCATATGACACATAGCACATAGCTACTTATTAAGCTGTATTGCACCTAAAAACCAAAAACATCATGAACTGAATAAAATAACTGAATAAAATAACTGAATTAAAGACATCAAAAGCTCAAAAGTGATCAAGAATAATATCGGGGGGACAAAAAGGGTTTCCCCAAGGACCCGTGGTGGAGAACTTGGGTTCTGTGGAGAACCACCAAAAGTCAAGGAAAACAGAGCAGAACTTATCACACAGACTTGTGTTTGTTCTAACGTTTTGGGGACTGTCTGAAGAGTTGACACTCTTTCTGGCACCTAACTTGGAATTTATTCATGGAAGAAAAGAGGTAGATATTTCTTTAAATGCAACCTACACTTCTGTAGGGGAAAAGATTAAAATGTAGGCAAACAACAGCCTGAGAGGAAAAGCTAGGCAGATAATTTCTCATGGATATTCAAAAAATGCTCTTGAGCATTGCAAAGTCTAAAAATTCATGCACACATCCAAGGCAGAATGCATGCTCTCTGGAGACCTGAGAAGACACTAAGTTTTCACCTTTGATCACTAGGCTCAGGGTAAGTAAATGCTAAGACAAGTTAGAAATGGCTGGGCAGTGTTGAATGCACACAGAGCTAATATGCAAGTTTTGTTTTTTGTTCTTTTTTCTTTTTTTTCTTTTATTCCTTCCTTCTCATTCTGTCTCCTTCCTATGATAAAAAAGAATAAAAATCTCAAATTAATAGCTTTACATCTCTAGAATATAGAAAAAGTGCAAATAAAACAAAAGTAGAATGGAAGATATAGCAATGATTATAGTGGAGGTTAACAGATAATAGAGACACAATTCAGTAGATCGATTAAATCAAGAGTTCTTCAGGCTCATTGTTAGTGTACAGAAATGCAATTGATTTCTGTGCATTGGCTTTGTGTCCTGCCGTGTTACTGAGTTGTATGAAATCTAACATCCAAAACCATAAAATACCTAGGAATAAATCTAACCAAAAATGTAAAGATGTAGGAATCCATCAAAACCCTAGAGGAGAACTCAGGCAGCAACCTCTTTGACCACGAATGCAGCAACTTCTTGCAAGACACATCTCTAAAGGCAGGGAACAAAAGCAAAAATACGATGAAATTATTTTACACTGTTGGTGGGAAGGTAAATTGGTGTCACCACTATGAAAAGTGGTATAGAGTTTCCTCAAAAAGTTAAAAGTCAAAATATCATATGATCTAGCAATTCCCCTTCTAGATATATATTTGAAGAAAATGAAAACATCAATTTGAAGGCATATATGTAGTTCTATTTTAATTGCAGCATTATTTGCAATAGTCAAGATAGAGACACTTAAGTGTCCATCAATATATAAATGGATAAAGAACGTGTATTTTATATATACATATGTGTGTGTGTGTGTGTATATATATATGTATATATATATATATATATATATATATATATACAATAAAGCATTACTCAGCCAAAAATAAAAGTGAAATCTTGCCTTTAGTGACAATGTGAATAACCAAGGGATTATTATGCCAAGTAGAATATATAATAAAAAAAGACAGATAACTGAATGAATTTATTTATATGTGGAATCTGAAGACAAAATAAGCAAACAAAACAAAACCGAAGCAGACTCATAGATGCAGGAAATGAACCGGTGGTTACCAGAAGGTGGTGTTGGGGCCTGATAATATAATTAAGAAATACAAACATCTAGTTATAAAATAAATGTCATGAGATGTAATTAATATCCAACACAGGAAATATAGTCAATAACATTATTATAACTTTGTATGGTGACAAATGGTAACTAGACTTATGGGGATTATTTTATAACATATAAAAATATTGAGGGATCCCTGGGTGGTGCAGCGGTTTGGCGCCTGCCTTTGGCCCAGGGCGCGATCCTGGAGACCCGGGATCGAATCCCACGTCGGGCTCCCGGTGCATGGAGCCTGCTTTTCCCTCTGCCTGTGTCTCTGCCTCTCTCTCTCTCTGTGACTATCATAAATAAATAAAAATTAATAAAAAAATATAAAAATATTGAATCACTACTGTGCACACTTGAAACTAATCAGATATTTACTTCAAAAAAAAAACAGTGAAAAGACATTCTAACACATCTCTCAACTTTTGACAGAATGTGTAGACAAAACACATGAGACTAATTTACTTTATTTGATCAAAAATAGTTGATATACCTTCTACCTTAAGAACTGGGAAAGGAGAGGTGCCTGGTTGGCATGAGGCTCTTGATGTAAGGGTCATGAGTTCAAGCTCCACTTGGGTATAGAGATTACTTAAATAAATAAAACCTTTTTTAAAAAAATTGGGAAATGAGCCTTCTATTCGAGGTTTCACTGAATCTTAGATAGATGATAGAAAAATAGATATAGATGACAGATAGGTAGATAGATAGATGCAAAGGAGTTTTCAATAAATTCTTAATAATAGTTTGATTGTGTAGTAAAACAACTATCAACTTTTTGAAAAGGGCCTAAGGTAAAAATTCATATTCCTCTACGTTCAAAGAGTAGATAAAAAATTCAGTTGAAGAATATTTTTTTTAATTTTTTTTTATTTATGATAGTCACATAGAGAGAGAGAGAGGCGCAGAGACACAGGCAGAGGGAGAAGCAGGCTCCATGCACCGGGAGCCTGACGTAGGATTCGATCCCGGATCTCCAGGATCGCGCCCTGGGCCAAAGGCAGGCGCCAAACCGCTGCGCCATCCAGGGATCCCTCGTTGAAGAATATTTAAGAGAAAAATAATGAAAATGTTATATGTTAGTAGACGTTCATGTTTCAAACTCCTATAAAAAAGCCATCACTATTCTAATTTTTACTTCTTGGCAGTAATATCACACTTAAAACTCAAGGCAATCTATTAAGTTAATAATTGTAAAACTTAAAAGTGTATATATAAAAGCTAGAACATGATCTGACCATATTATGAGTAGATTACATGCTTTCTGGGTTTTTAGTATCAATGTTATCAATGAACATCATTTTTGGAAGGATTATTGGAACTTGAGCTATCTACATGGGATCCAAATAACTATACTGAGCAGAGGCATGTTTATGATTTTGACCATAAACATGAATACATTTGCACAGTAAAAACGTACAAAATGAGAAGAAACCAAAAGAATATCAACAACCTAAAGAATAGACAAAGAGAAGCCTAAGAAGTAGACTCAGAAGTAGGATCCAGAGCAGAAGAAAATCACAGTTTTAGTTCTGCCAGGGTAAATATTAAGTCAAGAGGGTCTTGGTGACTCTTGACAGCAGTTTCACTAGTATGGTAGAGGAAGAGGCCAGACTACAGTGGATTAAAAATGAAAATAAATAAATAAATAAATAAATAAATAAATAAATAAATAAATAAGAATAAGAAGAGAAGTGGCTTTAAGTTACGTTTCAAAAAGATTGCCTTAAAGGGAGGAAAGAGACAGCATATACATTAGAGAAGATCCAGGTTCGAGGAAGGAATTTTTGTTAGACTGCTTATTGTGTATTGTTTGGGTTTGTTTTTAGCTCAGTTCACTCAAACATTTGTAGTGATTTAGCAGATCTGTTAGAGATAAAGGCATTCTTTAGTAACAGAGAGAAGAAATAATGGATGGGGATATTGATCTATATCTATACTATGAAGGAGTGCACCTAAAGAGAGGAAAAATTTGCATCAGAAAGATTAAAAGAACTTTTTCATATTATTTGCCTGACGTGTCCAAGGGTGGCAGTATATTTGTAATTAATGTGTAAATATTTTCTTCAACATAGGATGCATCATAGTTAAATGTCAAATTTAACAAAAGGAAACATATCATATCTCTGTTTTAGGGACAGTAAACAAACACTAAGTTCACACTGTTGTTGTTGTTGTTGTTGTTGTTGTTTTCCCAAGAAAATTTCCAGGATGCCCAAATTTGAAAAGTGTTATCATGAATCAACACTATTCATTCATAGACTCTATAAGCATAAGATTAAAATAAATTGCTGGTAAAAATGAGTGAATAAATAAATAAATAAAATTATTAGTGGTTTAAGAGAGAATATAATATTTAGCAGAGAGTTCAGTTCTGAATACTATAGCAAAAATAAATAAATAAATAAATAATAAATAAATAAATAAATAAATAAATAAATGATAAATAAATAAATAAATGCTATAGCAGAGTATAGTATTTAGAGATTTCAGCCAGTAAAAACCTCAGTTTTGTTCTTTTAACTAGAATTTATTATCTTTGTAGATTTGGATTAGTTATGAAAGATTTCTCTTTCTCATCTTTCCAACTGAGTAGTGTGTATTTGAATGTAAGCGTAGTAACCACCTTTCTTTGCTTGCTTACTACATGTCACCCCCTGGCATCTCTAATTTGACTATCAAGTAACAGTTGATGTTACTTTAAGTGTTACAGCCTTTAATGTATCTATTGGAATTGGAGAGTCACCCAGAGAATGAAACAGGTATATGACACTTACACTATGTTACCTTCCATCTCACCTGGGGACCTTCCAAAAGTCAGTGAGCAGAGTCTTGTCTTTATTACCGACTCACAGCTGTGATTCCTACCAGAGAAAATAAACTTGATGGAAAGATTTATGTCTATCCCAATGTAAATGATTTTTTAGTCTGCGCCAAGGAGGAGGGAAAAAAATCATGTTAAAGAGAAAGCTGTGTTAGCAGATATTTTACTCTTGAATATTAGATAAATTTGAGATAGAATTTTAATTAAACTCTCCCTAGCCTCATCAGATTAAGTGTTTAAAGCCGGCTTATTTATTGGGAAGGTCTGTCCTAGCTTTTCTGGATTAATCTCAATCATTTTCATTAGTGAAATCTTTAATCTGTTCTTCATTACAAATGGATGGGGAGCGATTCATATCTATTGGATCTGAGATATAATCTTGGGTTTTAAACTGCTTGGTAAATTATTTAGGCACAAGCATATTAGAAAATTTAAAGACCCAGAGTCCTAGACAATAATAAATCTGCTTTGATTTAACATTTTTTATAACATTCTGTGCAGTATTATAGCATCTGGAGGGAGAGTGGGTTAATTTTCTGGTACTGGGTCTTGCCAAGCCTATAAATCTATCCATATTTTATAAATCATATATAAAGGATTACCTTTCCAAAATTAACTAAATTAAGGAAGCATTTGCTATGTTTTTTTTTTAATTTTTACTTATAGTTCAGACATTATTAAGCTCTTTTATTTAACTCTCCCCTAAGGAAATTATCGTGTTCATATTTTTTTTCTCAATCCCTAAATTACAATGCATTATAGAATACACCTTGTATTGATCCTTCTTATAATAAGTATTTGTTACATAATAAATTTTCCAAATATTTATGCAGCCACCCAAAAGTAGTTGCTATTGCAGCTTCCATGGTTGAAGCCAGACATTTTTCCCTCAGAAAAATTAAGCGAAGATTCTGGATTAAATATAGAATCAAGGATCTTGTATTTGGGTCTTTCTATTGTTTGTTTTCCTTGTTTTGTTTTCTGTGATTTGGGGACGGGACTTACCTTCTCTCAGTTTAGATCTATCATTTTTAAATGAATACAAAAGACCTACTTTGTTTATAACAGTGTTGCAAAAGTTCGGTATCAATAGAAGAAAATGGTTTAAAATTCATAAAAATAATGTCTTATAATAAATATCCCTGAGAGAATTTTCACAATTTTAGCTGATGTGTTCTGAAGAGCATATATTTTAACAGATATCTGACCATGAACATTATTTTTATTTCAGTTTAGATACTACTATAAAAAGTTTACATTAGTTATTATTTATATTAGTTGATTTGGAGAGACTCATTTTAAGAATAAAAGACATGTAGAAATATAACAACCTACAAGATACTGAAAAACCTACCTAATTTGTTGAAGTGGACCTGATTTTTCATGAATGTCTAAGAGAGCTTAAAAAAAATAGAAGAATCCTATTTCCCTTGTATCTCTTAAAAAAAAAAACTAGAAGAACCCTATTTACCTAGTATCTCACTGCACTTTATCAAATGTGTTCTCTTTTTCTTTCCTTTGTCACCCTCTCTTTGCTGTTTCACATGCTATCTGTGCAACCTTGGGCAAATGAGTTCTTTTTGTGTTTCACTAACCTCATTTATGAAAGGGAAAATAATTTTACTTCATAAAGTTTTTCTTCAGCAACATGTTAGTACAGAAAAGCAGTTAGGACCGCACTTCCTGAGAATGAGTTCTTAATAATATTTGGATAAATATTTAGTAATTAACCATTATGTATTGCATTTGATATGTCTTAGCACCATCATGTTAATTATATGAAAGAAATCACTTTATTTCTCAGAAATATAAGAGCAACTTTTTTTCCAAAAATGTACATGTGTGTCTTACTCTGATAATATGTTTTATTCTACTTCTTTAGGCAGTCATCACCTTTTATGTACCTCACTCTACTTGCTACTCATTTGCCAATAATAAATTATTCTGTGTCCACAGCAGTACAGGTATCAGAATATTCATGGAAGAGATGTTTCATCCAAATTCTAACCTCTATTTCCCATAGTTCTTCTTTTTTTAAGATTTTATTTATTCATGAAACACAGAGAGAGGGAGAGAGAAGCAGAGACATAGGCAGGGGGAGAAGCAGGCCCCATGTAGGGAGCCTGACATGGGACTCGATCCTGGGACTCCAGAATCACACCCTGAGCTGAAGGCAGACACTCAACCGCTGAGCCACCCAGGCATCCCATATTTCTCCTGGTTCTTAACAGAATTATCTTCAACATAGTAGATTCTAAAAATCTTGCCTGTAATTAAGATTTTGAATGAGATTATATGAATAAATGCATTAATGCATTTACTTTAATAACAAAATGATATCAGGATCATATTTTGTTCTCATTTTTTTTTAAAAAAGATTTTTCAGCAAGAAACTATTTCCTACCTCAAATATATTGATTAGTGGCATTACACATTTTCCTTTCAAAAAGAATCCCATAAGGAAAGCAAATTTAACTCACATTTCCAAATCAAATAATGTTTATTATTTAATCTGCTGTAAAATTCAAATTTATGATTATATACTGATTTATTTTAATTAATTTTCACTCTTTTTATTTGGATATCATAAGTCTTTTTACAATGGTATAAATCCTGTATCATGTTCTTCTAGCAATAAGCAATTTATAGAAGTTTACTGATATTTCCCTCTTTCTCTCTCCTCTTTTTTAAATTTACTAATAATATCATTTCTGATTCTTCATATGAGTATGACCTAATCCACTATCAAAGGCTTAACCAATGAACAATTTTGGCTTTTTCCCTTTATCTGACTATCATGACAATTTAGTCAGCACAGGCTGGGTATGTAATAACTCATTAGGTGATTGTTGAGCAAATTACTGGGCAAAGAATGAGACTACCAATTTCTCACCAAACTTTGTATCCTGAGACAACACTGCTGTGATCTCTATCCCTTTTTGGACTTCCTTAAATTTTTCTGACATAGTACAGTACTTCAGAACAAGTTCACTTTTCTCTTTCTCACAATACCTTCCTCTGAGAAGGGTATAGAGGCCCCGAGATACAATCAGGAACTAGGATTACACTGAGAAAATCTTATGTCAGTCAGAATGTTGGAGGCGCAGGGTCAAGTCTTGCGGCAAACTTAAATACACAAATCTGATGGTTACAATGCCTTTTAAAAAGGACATGTCCCTCAGTAAAACTAGCCTTATCTCATGTGAATCAAGTTGTACAAGGAAAATGCAAGATTTCTGTGCAGGTCTACTTACTTCTCTAAGCACTTAGTCTTCTTGAAATGATAAGATGGCCTAGGCTCGTAACCAGTTTTTCAAGTTCAATATTGTTCTATTTAGTTTATCATCCTCCTTTAGCTTTTTTTTTTTCTGTCCATTATCACACCAGACAAGGAAGGCAACTGAGATTCACAAATATTCCATTTATTTCTAATGAATATAAACCAAATCAGTGGGAGATTGATGAATTTTGCAATTTCATAGCAGATTTATTATTCAAAACCTTTCTCATGTGACCTCATATCTCTCAAACTCATCTCTAGATTTGCTTCCATGTTGCTTTTTTTTTTGTAATTACAACTAATTATACATGCTTTTTCTCTTTTATACACTCATGATCAGGAATTGAGGGCTCCTGTAACCTACCTACATAATCAAGAATGGTTCCTGAGGCAATGACTCTTGGAATCCCTCCATCTTTTCAAACTTGAACTGTGTTCTTGGCTCACCTTACTCTTGTAGTTGGAACAATGTAAATGCTCGATAGCCCTCTCCACAGCGTTTTCTTCCTTCATTTCCCTTCATACTCTGGCTGACCTACAGCTATTTCCTAAATTTGCTAACATAGCCCATCTTTTTTGCTATTACCTAAATTTCTTCCTGCAGTAAAATACATGTTGCTTTATGATCTTTACTGTCTGTTGTAGATTGAATTGTGGCCCCTCAAAAGATATGTCTACCAGGAACCTGTGAATGTGACTTTATTTGTAAAAATGGTTTTGCAGATGTAACTAAATTAAGGTACTTAAGATGAGATCATCCTGGATTTAGGGTGGGCCTCACATCCTATAACAAATGTCCTTATGAGAGAAGGACAGAGGGAGATTTGAGATCCAGCACACAGGGGAGAAAGCCATATAAAAACGGAGATAGAGATTAGATTTACCCTGCCATAAGCCATGGAACACATGGAAGAGGCAAGGAAGGATTGCCTCCCAGAGCCTTTGGACCCAGGATGGTCCCCAACCCCACAATACTTTGATTTTGTATTTTAAGTCTCCTTCAGAACTGCATCGAATTTGTGAGAAGCCTTAGGACCCTAATACACTGCCATTTAATCTAAAGAGTCTTTAAGGACACCTAGGTGTCTCAATCAATTAAGCATCAGCCTTCGGCTCAAGTCATAATTCTGGGGTCCTGGGATCAACCCCCACATCAGGCTCTCTGCTCTTCAGGGAATCTGTTTCTCCTCCTGCCTCTGTCCCTGCTCATGCTCTCCCTCAAATAAATAAATATTTTTTTAAATAAATAATTTTAAAAAGAGTCTTTGAATGATTGTGATTGAATGTATATTGCAAAGCTAATAAAGAAAATAATGGTCAAAATTTAGACCATGATTCTTGATGAAGAACTGTTTCTGAAATGACTTTTTGTATATTAACATTCAATTATTTGATGGTTAAAACAGCAAAAAAAATGTATATTTATGTATTAATTGAAGAATTTTACACTATTTGAATTTTGGACTGAGTCAGAAAAAATTCAGGAAAGTCAGAAAAGAAAAACATACCAGAATAGTCTCTCATAGTTTATGCTATAAACCTGTTGAAAATGCAGTTGCAAAAATCTTTACTCAGTGATTTACTCAACAATTATATACTGAGTAGCTATGTTCCCAATCCATAGATCTTTATGACCAAATTCTTATGATAGTCAGGTGCAATGAGAAAGCCAATTCTAATTTTTGGAAAGAAGAATGGTTCCACAGAGCATGTATTGGTTTACCATCATTACATCAGTGAGTTATGCACGTGGAACAGATATATCCCTTTAAAAAGATACATGCTTTACAATACAACTAAACATCCACCTTTATTGCAAATACAGGCAGACATAAATTAGCACTACACACCTAGGCGGAAGAATAACCAACCATGCACTATTTCATTTGAACATTTTCAAGTACACTTTCCAGCTTACTATGTAGCCAAATGCTTTCTGAATAGACATAATCCACTTCAGGGCCATCACAATTGGTGATTCAAGATTTAGATTTTTGTATGTATGCATGTACAGCACCCATTGAAAATTATAAATCATTTGGATTTATAAATTGCATCTACCTTTTTGAATTCAAGGGGAAATGTATTGTCTCCTGCCAGGTTTAGGGCACAAGCAAGGTCTTTTAGCTTATTGTCCAAATGAATGAAGAGTTTCTTTTACACGCACAAAAGAGTACTTGGAGTTTTAGCCACTGCCCTGTGTTTTGACTGTGAAATGTTAATCCTGTTGCTGTTGATAGAGATTACAGTAGGGAGTGCCAGGGCAGTTACAGTTAGGTTCTGACACCCTGGCATGTAGCCTGCCTGGATATTGCAGAGCTCTAAATCTGCCTGTCAGGAGATGGGACACAAAGGTAACAACTGCCAGTTAAATCAAATTGCTTAGAGTAAATTGGACAAATTTTGTTAGCCTCTTGCCTACCTTGGCCCAGAACCACATCAGCAAGGGCAATGATGTTAACTTTAGGATTGAACTTGTGGCTGAGCAAAACTAATTCTGTAGATGCTTCCAGCAACTGTGTTAGGCTGATTAAAAGCAGCTCCATGGTCAACTCAAATTGTTTTATATATTGATGTTTTGTTACCACCAAATGAGATGTAGTTTCTTAGGGAAGGGGACAGAGGTTCAAAGAGCCATGTTTCATTCAAGGTGTTGAGTGGTAGGCCATAAAGATGCTCAATTTGTATGGTTAAAAAAATTGAATGCATTTATTCTTTAATTCAAACAAGCACTGTTGACTCAGACTTTCTCTTTAAATACAAAACAAACCGAATAACGTGTTAAAGAATGTGCTTTCATCATTGACAGCTGTGTAGCAATCTTGAACTCCACTTCCCAGGTAAGCTGCCCAAGTCATTAAAGACATATGCTACGGCAGGAGATTCGACTCAATCATATTCTTACTTAGAAATCTATTCTTGTCCTCATGAAATTTCTTCTGGACTAAAACATGCTTGTTCTTTTCCAGTGCGAGGCCACCACGAGCTAGATAAGTCAGCTTATACTGGTGATGTATGGAATAAAGTTCAACTAATTGGGCAATTATTAAGGGGTAGATACAATGTCACATCTTCACACATCTTTCTCTCCCCTTCTCTCTCTCTCTCTCTCTCTCTCTCCCTACCTTGACGTCTCTCTCTCTCTCCCTTTCAAGCTGTCTCAGTTGTATTTTGTTTACTTTTGCGTGTTTGCAAAACTTCAGTTGTTTATAAAACTTTGAAAATGATTAACATACTGATGTTGCTCTTTGAAAGTTTTTTCTTTTTCTTTGTCCCTCCACACAATATTATGTTTCTAAGGTAGACCCATGCTACTGTATCTAAATTTGGTTCATTAATTTTACTACTTTATAATCTATGATGTGAATACAAAGTGATATTTTTCATATAGCTGAAGGGAACTTAGGGGCTTTGTTTCTTATTAGGAACAGTCACTTTATGGGTCCTCATACATGTCTTTGATTTCGCATGTTAAATTTTTCTTGGGAATATACTCAATTGTGGAATTCTTATATACATTTTTATAACTTTTTAAAGATAGAATAATGTTTCCAAAAGAACTGTACTAATTTAAAATCTTAGCATCAAAATTTAAGAAACTCAGATGATCTACCTTCTCTCAACATTTGATATTTTGTTGCCTTAACTTTTTGTCACTTAAATGGTTTTTGAAAATGTTATCCCAACTTGGATGATGAAATTCAATATCCAATCAATTAAAAATATTTGTGATTTTTATTGTTTACATTTAAAATTTTTTTATAATTTAAAAAGTAAACAAATATAGGAAAGTTTAACAAAAGAACTAGAATTATAATCAAACTATAGTAGCCAATTTCAACTAGTAAACCAGAAATAAATAATCTGAAACATAATGGGAACTGTATTATTTACAATTGCAACAAAGTATATAGTGTAACTGGGAATAAACCCAGCACAAACATATGCAAGTTCTGTATATGGTGTATATTAAAACTTTATTCAAAGACAAAGAAAATCTAAGACAATGGACACATCTTTAGTAGGAAGACAATACTAGATAGATGAGAATTTTACCAAAGGGAACTAGAGGGTTATACAGTTCCAAGCAAAATACCATCAAAGTTATGCTGTTACTTGTTATTGCTCTTGAAAAGTTGTATTAAAATACATATTAAAGGGACACCTGGGTGGTTCAGCAGTTTAGCACCTGCCTTCAGCCCAGGGCATGATCCTGGAGTCCTAGGATTAAGTCCCACATCGGGCTCCCTGCATAGAGCCTGCTTCTCCCTCTGCCTGTGTCTCTGCCTCTCTCTCTGTCTCTCATGAATAAATAAATAAAACCTTTAATATATGCATATTTAAAAAATAACTGCTAAGCATAGTTAAAATATTTTGAAGAATAACTAATGTAGGTGGAAAACTGCCCTAACAGATATAAACATTTATTACAAAGATTTAGTTATTAAAGTAACATGGTGCTGGGAGAGCAAACAATCCAATAGAATAAATAGAAAACCGAGATGTAAAAACAAAAACAAAAACAAACAAACAAAAAAAAGAAAACCCAGATGTGGTCCCAAATATATGTGTGTGTGTGTGTGTGTGTGTGTGTGTGTGTGTGTGTGTGTATATATATATTTTTTTTTTTAGTGCTTTCTCATATGACATAGATCCCATTACAGATCATTGGAAAAATAAAAGTCCTTCAGTTAATGAAACCGGAAAAACTGATAATCAGTGTACATTAATATAAAAACAAACTTGTAGTTCACAACACACACACACAAAAACAAGTCCAGAAAAATTAAAGGTATCAAACCTTTAACACATTAAAATGAATACGGATATCTTTCCAATCTAAGGAAGGAAAAAAAATTAAAGATGCAAAATGCAGTAATCAATGAAGAAAATTAATAAATTTGCCTACATTGAAAGCAAAAAGAAAAGGTTTAATAAAATTAAAATATAAGCTACCAAATTCAAGGAGATATTTATAGAAACAATATAACCAACAGAAAATTAGAGTCAAGTAGATAAAATGCTCACACAAATAGAAAATTCAATTTGAAAGATGGGAAAAAGTAGGAAGCAATTATCACTAATAAGTATATGTAGAGATGCCCAAATTATTTCAAATCAGAGAAATTGAATTAAATACCACAACTGGGTGTTTTTTTTATAGTCAGTGCACACGCTATTTAATTTTATTTTGTTTTACTTAGTTGTGTGCATCAGGGTGTGTAAAATTTCCAAGTATATGACCCAAATTGTAGCATTGTGCCTAAAAACATTTAAGATTTTTAACATAGGGGGCGCCTGGGTGGTTCAGTTGGTTAAGCATCTGACTCTTGATTTTGGCTCAGGTTATGATCTTAGGTCCAGGCTCTGTACTTATCAGGGAGTCTCCTGGAGAGTCTCTCTCTCCTGTCCCATTTACCACTCCTCCTTTAAAATAAATAAATCTTTAAGAAAAAAAAAAAGGATTTTTAACATGGAACAAGTGGCTTAATTTGCATCTGGTTTATAAGAACCGGGGATCTCTGGGTGGCGCAGTGGTTTGGCGCCTGCCTTTGGCCCAGGGCGCGATGCTGGAGACCCAGGATTGAGTCCCACGTCGGGCTCCCAGTGCATGGAGCCTGCTTCTCCCTCTGCCTGTGTCTCTGACTCTCTCTCTCTCTCTCTCTCTCTCTCTCTCTCTGTGTGTGTTTGACTATCATAAAAAAAAAAGAACCAATTAGTTTGCATGTAGACAGACCATATGTTGACTCCCAGTGATTTACCACCTCCTGATGTCCACATCTTTGATTAATTTCCTCCCCCTTGAGTGGTCAAAGTACCTGTGACTAGCTTCTACCTGAGAGAATATGGCAAATATCATGGGATGTCATTCCTGTAATTAAGATATGTTAAATGGCAAAGGTGATGGGATGTCACCCCCTTGTTTAAGTTACCTTTGTGACAAGAATAAAGGATAATGCATTTGTAATTAAGGTCCCAAATCAGTTAATTTTTAATTGGTCAAAAAGGATGTTATTTGGGGTGGACCTGACAACCTAAGGTGAAAGCACATTAAAAAGAGACTAGGGCTTTCTGTGGTGAGAGATATTATCCTTCCTGGCCTTAAAGAGGCACATTTCCAAATTTGAAACTGCCTATGGAGAAGGCCATCTGGTGGATGACTGGATGACCTCTAGGACAGGAGAGCAGATTTCCAACAAATAAGCAACAAATGGGAATCCTCAGTCATACTACTGCAAGGAAATTAACTTTGCCCCCATTCTGTATGAGTGTAGAAGCAGACCCTTCCCCAGTCAAGCCTCCATATGAGAACTCAGTCCAGCCATCCAGCCTTGTGTCCTTGAGCAGGGAACATAATTTTTTTTTTTTTTTTAGAGAACGGAATTAAACTGTGCTCAGACTCCTCACCCATGGCAATCCTATCATGTATGCTGTCATAAGCCATTGTATTCAAGGTTATTTGTTACAAAACACAGAAAACAAATAGGACTTTTTAATCAGAAGTGACTTAGTTGGGCTTTGTTAGCAGAACATCTTGATTCAGAACTCAGAAACTTTCATTCACTTAACAAATTTTTTTTTGAGCAACTTCTAATGTACTGGGCACTGTTCAAGGCACTTGGAATATATCAGCAATATGGAAATCATATCTTGGATGAGTAGATATCTTCACACAGATGATAATTAGATGAGAAAGATGAGAAACAGATGATGATAATTAGTAATTTATACAGTATACTGAAAGACAGTAAGTACCACGGTCCCAAGGAAATGTTAAGTAGGAAGATCATGAACATGGAAGATACATGTGCACATGTACATCTCTGTGGGAGGACATGAAAGAGATGGGGTGGCTGTTACAAATCTTCCAGAAAGCAGATTTTAATAGTCACAAAAAAAGGTGAAATTCACTGGGATGACATTAGAAGCAGTGTGAATCAAAAAGACCTGGTTAAATTCAAGCACATACATTTGTTTTTTATTGCTCTAACTTGCCTTGATAAAAACTCAGAGGGTAAACAGAAAAGCAAAGTTAGGGTCTTCGGGGGCTGACAGGATAATGGCGACAAGCTTGCTATTTAAAAAAAAAAAAAAGCTGCATAGTGAGGACATTTAGGGGACAACAGGGAGTACACATGCTGTGGAAAGAGTCCTTGCAGTATGAACTCAGAGAATTTTAACTTCACTTTCAGGTTGGATAGTCAATCTTGTTATGAGAATAACCTTATTGTTCCTCTGGTTCCTTTGGGTGCTTTGCTTTAAATAATTTTGTTAGAAGGTACAGACTGAACACAGTTTTACTGATTCTTAATCAGCAAGCCAAAAGACAGAAGTATTTACAGACTTGAAGGGACTTGTTAACTGGATGTCAGTCTCCAGTGAGATTTTCTTCTGTTTTGTTTTCCGACCTATACAAACCTTTTTCTTTGTTCTCATCCTGTTTTTATTATGGTAGCATATGTCAAATTCTTATGAGAAAAAATCTGGTAGATAATTTGATGTAAATTGTTTCTATTTTTAAATCTCAGAAGTGGTTACAGTATATCCAGTGGCACATACATTTATACAATCAAGGGCTAAAGGGAAGATTATATCATTATTTAAAATAAAGTTATAATCAAACAGATAAGTCAGTCAAGAAAGACCAACTGAGATGATATAAGAGTTTAGGGTTTTTTTTTTTTTTTAAGAAGCTAACATTTGGGAAAATCTTTCTTGTATGTAATAGGAGTTTGCTAGTTTTTGAAAGGTTGGCTATACTGAGAACACCTGCCAAGTAGATTTAAACATTGTCACATGTGCAGAGTTCTGAAACTTAAATTCAAAGAACATTTGAAATGTGATATAGGAGGGAGCCCAGAAACAGATTCAGATGTAGATGACAATTATGAGTCAGTCAAAATGAAGGCAAAAATCCAACTTCCTGTGAATACACAGTTTTCAGGCCTGAATAAGTACAAACATAAATGTGACTTTATCATATCCCATGGCTTGAAACACTAAAATAAGATCAGTGGAAGACATGGGATCATGAGAAACCCTTGCTTTTTTTTTTTTTTCACTTTTTTTTTAAATCAGAGATACAATTCACGCATCACACAATTCATCCACCAAACAATCTAGTGGTGTTTAGTACATTCACTGAGTTGTGTATATTCACCATTAGCAGTCATTCCTTGTTTCTCCCCAAACCTCCAAAGCCAAGGTTTACCTGTTCCGCACATTTCATATAAATCCAATCATACAATATGTGGTCATTTGTATGAGGCTTCTTTCATTTACTGTGATGTTGTCAAATTCACTCATATTGTAGCTCATATCAAATATTTCATTTGTTGTTATTGCTGAATAATATTCCATTGCATAGAAACACTACATTTTATTTATTCATCCATTGATGGACATTTGGGTGTTTCTACCTTTGGACAATGATGAATAATACTACTAAGAGTATTCATATATACATTTTTATGTGGGCATATATATCATTTCTCTTGTGTTTATATCTATAAGTGGAATTGCTGGGTCATATTGTGGTAGACAGTTAGTTCAGTGAGGCCTGGGTCCCACTGGAAAAGGAGTGAGGGTCGAATGTTGAGCTGAAGACATCAGAGATCTGCAATTAGGCATATCTTGCCTGGATGGCCAAGGAGAATTCCAATACAGAAGCCATAGGACACACATGCACAGAAAGAAAAATAATTGCAAGTAGCATTGTGGTTTGGTCTGCCCTTGACTTGGGTTTTCTTAGGGGATGCTAGGTAAGAAGTAAGACAAAAGAACTTCTTGCAGCTAGGAAACTTCTTTCACTAGCTAGTTATTGGGAAGGTCAGAGCTATTCCAGGGAGTGTTCTGCAAGAAGCTGGATCAGACCAGACAGACCCAAGATGGCAGATGCCATGACTGGAAACACCTGACCAAATTAGGAGCAAATGATGGAAACCCTGCTTCCTGCCCCAAGTAATGAATATTTCACTCCTTATTTAACTGCTAAAAATCCTAGGATCTATTCTGTTCAGGGCACCTGAGTTTCTCTCAAGCTTCCCACTCACCTCTCTTGTGAGCGTGCTTAATAAACTCTGCTTGCTGCTGTTTTCTGGTCTCTTGCTTGAATTCTTTCCCTGGAGAAGACCAAACACCTAGGCTGCCTTGCTCTAGATGGTAACAATATAGTGACCTGTATTTAACCATTTTAGGAACTACCAAACTGTTTTCCACCATTTTATTTTTTCAAATTAAAGTGTGAGTGTTTCAGTTTCTTTACGCCCCAGACATTTATTATTTGTCTTTTTGATTATCACTATACTAGTAAGTTTAAAGTAGTATCTCTTTATCATTTTAATTTGCATTCCCCTTATAACTAATGATGCCAAGTATCTTTTCATGTATTTATTTGTATATTTTCTTTAGATAAATGTCCATTTAGGCCTATATTCATTCTTCATATATTTAAAGATTCCCTCCATTTTTTAAGAAGAATTCCCCCTTTCCTTAAGCAGTTTTAGGTTCATAGCAAAATTGAGAGGAAGATACAGAGATTTCTACATATATCTTACCCCTAACATGCATAGTGTCCTGAATATCAACATTCTCCACCTGAGTAGTATGTTTGCTACAGCTGATGACCCCACATGAACACATCACAAACACCCAAAGTCCATAGTTTACATTAGGGTCCATCCTTGCTGTTGTTATTCTATGGGTTCAATCAAATATGTATTGACATATATCCATCATTATAATAACAGACGGAGTTTTCACTACCCTAAAAATCCTTTGTGCAGTGCCTTGATTTTGACTTGCGGTAATCACTGGATGAGCCACATGTTAAAAAAGAAAAATAAAAAGATGAGTGAGACTCAAACAACTCATTGTCTATCACAATAATTAGTCTTAGCAAAAGTCTTGAATTACAATATTTAAACAAAATTTTGACATTTAAATTATGCCAATCAAATTATATTAAAGTGAGTTCTGAAACAATCCTTTTTCTAATATTTTACAAGATTAAGAGTTATTTAAAAAAATACACTCCTGGTTTAGCTTTTCTGAGGAGAGCTGGATTTGCATATTTCCATTTTGCTTAAGGCACTTGAATGTATACTTAGACGTAAGAAAATGATAAATACTTAAATATATGCCTAAAAAAGCAGGGAATTATATACTATTTACACATCATCTTTCCAGAGAAAATGTTAGGAAATAATTCTAAAAAGCACAATAAATCTTCTACACAAGATATTGTATTATAATTACACTAGTACCTTTATTTTTACTCTATACTGGCTGAAATAATTTTGCAGGGGATTTTTCTTAAAAATGAATAATCATAAGTAATATTTTTGTCTTCCATATGTGTCTATACAGACATGTAGTTTTCATTTTAATAAAAGCCATGATAATTTCAAGACCTATGTTAACAAGGCTATTTCTGTGATTAGCAACTAGTCAAGCAACATCATATAACAGATTCCAATACTTAAAAAATTAATTTATGAGATATAAAATATAAGCATTAGCTTTCATAAGATGTTTAATTTTTATAATCAAGTATTCATAAGTAGAATCAAAACTTATTTTATAATGTGCATTTTGGTATCTATTTACATTTTAAATTTTAACATATTTACAAGGAATTAAATTGATATGATTTAAGAGACATCTTGTTCTTTTTTTTTTTTTTTTTGTAAAATGTTCACTCTGGATGTGGAGCTAAAAAAACAAATCCTATATAATCTATGGGTCTTCCTGGAAGTCTCAGGATTTAAGTTTCTTCAAATCATGCAAATCATTGCTTGGTTTAGCTTATCAACAATTTGTTTTAACTTTCTATGCAAAAGCTTACAAAGCAAATATTGCTTTACACTTTGGGGGAAGTAAGAGCCGGAGATACGTAAAAAGACATGTTCCTTAATAAAAATTGTTTTGAATCTAGTGGAGAACATTGAAACTGTTAGCTGAACACTAAATGTCAGTAAAATGTAAAGAGAGGATTGCTTTGCTTTTTCACACTACTGGAACATCACCCAATCTGAGAGCTATGTGGGAAATTCACCCTAAGATGATACCAGAACTGAATCTTGAGGAAGTTAGGTCAGTTCAATAGGTGAAGCAGGTTTTTTTAGAGCAAAAAATCAAAATAAATAATGGCACAGCATAGAATTCTGTGATGAACATGCAGTTAGCCTCATTACTGTGAAGTATGAAGCAGAAGAATAATCAGTCTGACAAAGTGAGAAGGATGGAGTTGTGGATACCAGTACTGGAGAAAGGGAAAAGGTGATACCAACAATCCAGAGATTTCAGAGACAAAGGGTAGGTCAATTTTAATATTGATGATTGGAAAGGGATAAATTGAAGAAATATTTTGGAGGTAGAATTAACACTGGATGTAGGAGGGCAAGAGGGAGAGTGATTGAATGTAATAGGTGAAAGGAAGGTATCTGGGATGACACTAAGTTTTTGAGTTTGTCACGTGACTATATTATTCCCAAGCAAAAGGTAATCATAAAGAGCAGCATACCTGGTAGGAAGGTGAGAGCTGTATTTTTGCTACAAGATGGGTATGATTGCTATGGTACAAACAGGAAAATCTATACAACAAACTGGATGCAAAAACTTAAATTCAAGAGAGATACAAGGGATAGAGACATTATTTAGAACACTTGGTTACAAAACAGTGGAATCCTAACAATTTCTTAAATATGATCCTCAAAGTAGATCAATAAATTCTCTTCATTTGAACCATCTGAAGTCCATGCTGGGTCTCTGAATATAAAGTACAAGTGGAGGTCGCGTCTTTCTAGGGTGAATATGTTATCCATCATACCTGAAAAAAAAAAGTACAAAATAGTGTGTTTGAAAGTTGCTGGCTTTATAGATCTGTGAGCGATTAAATGAGAAAACACATTTGATGGCTTCTATTTTCTCAGTGATATATAAAAGGTCATCATATTGTTGTATGTATATTAGTTTTAATGCGAAAGAATGAAACATACAAGTTTATTTAAGAAACTAAACAAAAAGTCAACTTACTTCTAGATCATGGTAGAATTTTCAGTCATAAATGAATGCCCAGATATTATTAGAGTTATAGGCCTTTGGATGGAGAGTATTGTGGTAGTATCGATCTAATCGCATAAGTTCTTAAAAACAGAACCTTCTCAGCTGTGGTTAGAGAGAGGTGTGAGATTATAGAAGAAGAGTTAGAAAGATGTGATATGAGAAGGATTGGACCATTGCTGTCATTAAAATGGAAGAATGACACCATGAGTCATGGATGAGGAAGGTTCCAGAACATAGAAATAATCCTCAATTTATAGCTAGAAAGAAAATGGGATTCCTAAGGGAAAAACTTGGTCTTTCCCCCCTGTCAGTCTTTCTCCTGTCTCATTTACTACTCACACAAGACATTTTGCTTCTGGTCACCAAATGTGTGGAGGTTTATTCCCCCACATGAAGCAATTCTTGTGTTTGTCCCCATACCAGGGTGACACCAGCTGGGTATCCTACAATTTAACTCCATTCTAATACTGTCAGATCCCAGAGGTTAAAGGCTCAGTTCCACAAGATTGCATCCCGTTACTTCAGATGCCAATAGCAAGTAGTGCAACTTTTGTCTAACTTGGCTACAGATTGAAAGCCCCCACAACCCTATCCGCAGTTTGATTAATTTGCTAAAGCAGCTCATAAAACTCAGAAAAATACTTATTTAATGTTTACCAGTTTGTTAAATAATATGATAGGGGCACCTGGGTGGCTCAGTGGTTGAGCGTCTGCCTTCGGCTCAGGTCGTGATCGGGATCCTAGGGTAGGGTCCTGCATTGGGATCCCGCAGGGAGCCTGCTTCTCCCTCTGCCTATGTCTCTGCCTATCTCTGTATCTCTCATGAGTAAATAAATAAAATCTTAAAAAATAATATAATAAAGGATACAGATGAACAGCCAGATGGAGAATTATATGGGGTGACCTCTAGAAGGGTCTTAAGCATGGGAGTTTCTATTCCTATGGAATTGGAGTGTGTCACTTTCCTGGTGTGGATGTACTGACAGCCTGGAAGCTCTCCAAACTCCATACTATTGGTATTTTATGGAGGCATCTTCACATAGGCATGATCAATTATTAACTACATTTTTAGCTACTCATCCCTCTGAAGAGTGGTCGGGAATGGGGAGCTGAAAATTCCAATCTTCTAATGATTGGCTTGATTGGCTTGATTTTTCTGGTGACCAGCACCCATCCAGGAACCATCCAGGAACCATTCTACTGTTACCTCATTAGAACAAAGATGTTTCCTACCAGGAAATATGAATATTTCTAAATATTTAACAGGAATCTTAGTCCAAAAACCGCAAAGAACCAAATTCTGCCAACAGCCAGAATGAAGAGAAATGGATTCTCCTCTAGAACTTCCAGAAAGAAACCCAATTTGCATCTTGATCTTAAGCCCAGTGGAATTCATATCAGTCTTCTGACCTACAGACTATAAGGTAATAAATCTCATGGTTTCAGGCCACTAAGTTTATGGCAATTTTCGATAGCAGTATTAGATAGCTAATACATATTTCTTCCTGAAGTTCCCTTCATGGGCTCATAGAAAGCCTTTTCTACCATTATGGCATCTGCACAACAACACTTTTGATCAATAATTTATTTCTTAACAAAGTACAATAATGAAATCCTGTCCATGGAATTAGCAAATTCTTGTTTGAATCCCAGTTCTGCTGTTTTAACCCAAAGTTGTATTGGTTCGCTAAAAACTCAGGTGTGGAAATAGTTGGGATATAAGACCTTGAAAAATAGCATTCTATGAATGCATCACTTACTTTGAATCAGAGACAGAGTTATCCTACCTACAGCCAAATAAATAAGTCTGGAAATCAATAAATAAAAGTGGAAGCAGGACCTCTAGCTACCAAACATAATAACCCTTTCACACACCTTTTTAATTTATTTTTATTTTTTTAATTTAAATATTATTTGCCAGCATATAGCATAACACCCAATACTCATTCTATCAAGTGCCCCCCCCCAGTGCCCGTCACCCAGTTACCCCATCCTGTCCTGGTAACTTTCCATTCCATTGGCTTGAATGTCTTAGTTCCCAATGGTGGTGGTGTGGGAAGAGTTACTAATATGGTTTTCAGAACAATTCCATTGGATTTTAAAATGAGACTGCCATCTGGTTTTCTGTGGACCCTAATGTTATTGAAACAACAGGCAAAATAAAGACTACTCCACTCGCTGGATTGACCACAATTACCAAAGGAAAGTGAGTTGTTTGTTAAAAAAACAAAGATAAGTAGGACATAATTGGAACCCAAGGAACTCTATGGACATCCTCTCAGTGCTTCCATGTCCAATAATCACAATTAATGAAAAACTACAAAATCTCAAAATCAAGATTATCAAGGATTCAAACTCTTTGGGAATGAAAGTTTGGGTTCCACCCAGTTGAGTTCCTAACTGGGCAAGGAAACATGGAATACATAGTAGAAAAACTTAGAAACAAAGATTAATAGTTTTGTTTATTTCCTCTTTTCTTGTTTATGTGTACATATTTGCAAATTATTGATTTTATTTTTCTTTATCCTCTTTACTACTTTATAAATGAAATTATTGGAGGTTAGCTTTGAATCAATGAAACTATGACTGATTTGAAGGGTAATTAACATAGTCACAGATTCAATGAATGTTGGGACTGTGCCTCCACATCTTGGGCAATGAAGTGTGAGAGAAGCTTCACCTATATGAAGAACAGCATTTATGTGCAACTCAAATGGGTATGCAGGAGTGTGTACAACAACTTAGCAGCCAGAGGAATGATCTGTGCCAATTTTCCATTTATTTCCTCAGTTTCAAATCCATTTCTTTTTGCCCTACTTGTGAAATGTTAGCCTTTGTCAATAGAGAGCAACAGAAGGACACTCCAAGGCCAGAGCAAATTAGTGGGCTTATACCCTTTCTCCTGTGGTGCACTCATGAGCAGAAGGATGTACTAGAGGCTAAGTGGTACTCAAAACAGCAATGGGTACTTACCTAGCAATGATACAGTGAAAAGACTATGCCCTGTTAGCCACCTCCAACTAATTTCTTTGCCCCCAGTGAAACACCTACTGTGGACCCTCTGACCATGTCCTCTGATAAGTTTGTTACTGGTAGGAGGCATGTTCCTAGGTCAGATGTGACCCCTAAAATGAGATCTGAATCTCAGTTCTCTTCCTTCCATACTTGTCCTTAGCTCTTGAGTCAGTAGCTGCTATGTGTGTGTGCTATTTATCTATTTTCTAGGAGTCCTCTTTTGTCCCTTTCATGGTTTGCCACATGTTATTGTTAAGCTCCTTTATATTAAATTTTACATGCTTAAATTGCTAACATAGCTTTGTCTCTTGGCTGAACAGGAGACACATGTGGATTGGTTAAGAAAGAAAAAATTTGGTAAGATATTATAGATGAATTCTTGCAAGGATAATTGTTTAAAATTCTCTAATAAAGACTAAGAATTGTTGCAATAATGGTTAACAATTTAAATTTTGATAATAAAAAACATTTGATAATCAAGCTTTTTAATATATAAATTAAAGATGGAAACCTACTTACCAAAGCAGGCATGGAATTATCACACACATATACATAACAAATCCTAAAATTACTTTTACTTATGATTTTCATTAGGGTTCATTTTTATACTTCTTTCTTTTATAAACTTTTTCTTTTTTGTTTTATTAGGGATAGGTAGAATTATCTTTAGCACAAGGGCTTCATATTTTTCCCTCTCTTCAGATAAAATGAGATAGCTTTGGAAATATCACACAAAAATCTGAGTCAATAATAGGATAGTAGAAACTATCAAAAATAAGTTACACTAAAGAGGAATCATTGAGGATTCATAGCATTTTACTGGATAGGTAGACCATCCATTAATATGGAAATGTGTTTCTTTGCCGGAAGGAGATTATAGTCTAATTAGGAATACAAAGGAGTTCAGTAATCAACACAAATGTGTGCAGGTAAAAACAAGTTATGGCAAGGGTTAGTTGAAAGGGATTTGGGGATTATGCTGGCAGTCTGAAGAAGGAGCAGAAAATGTCAAGAAGAATGAATAGAATACTGTGGAATATATTTTCATAGTTGATCAGATGTGTATGCTTAAATGTCATTTATAGGCATCTTGTGTATGCAAAAATTCTATAAAAGCAGAAATTATGATAGACACGGTTCAGATATTGATATTGCAAGTATTTATTCAAAGTACATTTTCTTCCTAAACTTTCTTTTTATTAAAAGAAAAACATGAGGATGAAAGGATATTAAAGTTTTCAAAATTTTCACAAAAAATGAATCTTGCAAGTTTATGACTTCACATTTTAAAGAGCTATCCATATCCCTTCAACACAACAAACACCCACGACCCACACCCCAATCTTCATATCAAGACAGTATCTCCGATAAATGACCAATCTGAAATTCCCTAATTACAATCAACCTGTTTCTGTTGGATGAAAAATACATAGCTTGCTTTCAGAAATTGCTTTATATTGGGTCATTATATTCTGAAAGGTATAGTTTAATTTATTTAAAGCCTTTGTCATTTGTTCCTGAAAAACTCTGCCTCAAATCTCATACTCTTAATAAAGAGGGTACATTAACTCCATGGAGTTATAACCATAAGAATTATGTGCTGATAGCCCTAAACCCAGAAATATTATTCAACACTTCTATCATGCCAATAATTAGCAATGGCATGTTTAATTGGCTATTTAGTACCAACCACATATGTATTATGATTATTAAAATGTATAAATCATTATGTGGTAGAGATTGTTAGCTGTTTATGATATCTTTCTCTTCCTGGGCATGGAATAAGTCTATGTTTCCCAGCTTCTTTGTAGTGTTTTAGCCAAGGGGATGGGAGTAGAAGTCACGTCTACCACAAATTAGAATGGATCCCATAAGCTTCCCATTTGTGTTCTTCCATTCTTTGTTCACCTTTATCACCAAGTGAGATGGAGATGAACTCTAGGGAAATCTTGATAGCCATGTATTGAATATGGCTGATCAGTTTAGGTCCTGAGTTGGCTATAGGGAGTAAAGGGCCCTCTTCCACTAACTTCACCTGCTAAGAATACACATAGTCTAGAGCCTATTTTTTACAGAGAGTAGCATTGTTCCAACAATCTTTACTTATTACTAAACACACAGACCTACACATATACATTTAAATTCTGTACTTTGATTTATCGTGTTTTACATTAAAATGTTAACATGAATTCTAATTTTTGTGGATCTCAGTTTGCTCTGAATCTGTCTTATATTTCAAGCACATATCATTGAACCTCAGTTTTCACTTCCAACCTGGCCTATTCCATCACATTTCAGATCTCTTTTCTAGACAGAATCTTTCTCATTCCTTTTTATTGTTGTTGTTAATTTGTTTAGAGCAACATTACCTTCCAGAAATAGGATGCCCCAGGCACATCCTCTTCCTTGCCCCAAAATCCAGGACTTGCTACTCCCCAGGAGGCCCTGGGCTTCTTTAGTGAGGAATAGTATAAAGACCTGAATTATAGGCACAGGGGAAATCAAGCAAAGAGAAGGTCTTAAGCTGGTATCTTTCCAGATGCTCTTGGTTAAACACTTGACTTTCAGAGTACATGTTACCATAAGGCAAAATTTAGTCTCATTCTGATTTATCCATATTAAGCAGGACTATTTCAAAGCCATTAGTTAGGAAATATTGGTGTTTCAGGACAAGGAGAATTCTTCAAGCTTCTGCATTTTTGATGATTAATTTTTCCACAAACCTCACTTTCATTAAGATTTTCTCCTTATATATCACTTTTCTGCTTAACATCACTTTTCTGCTTAACTTAAAGAAAAACACTTACATTTAGTAATATTTTGATTTGGATAACACTTCTGAAGTATAGAAAAGCTGTTTTTGTTACATATACATAGAAAAGAAAATGACAATTTAAACAGGTTTGAACTCAGATCATCAGACTCTAAGTCCAGTCCTGTTTCTACTGGTGTTATTTCTTAAATTGTCCAGTTCATATCAGAGTGGTGCTCCCCCTTTTCATTTATAGGGGTACGTGTAATCTTCATTGATGTAGTGTTATCCTTGTAATATCTTCAGGGTAAGTGAAGATACTTTTTTTATGTCATTGTGGCTCTGACTGCTAGATTTTCAGCAACTATCCAGTTGTCTTCTTGAACGTCAGATTTTATTTCCCAGCCCCTCTTGCAGTCAGGTGTGATCAAATACTGGATTCTGCCAAAGGAACTTGAAGAGAGGGGTGTGCTTTTTCTGGCCAAAGCCTTTAAAGAGCAGGTATGACTCCTTCACATATTCTATCCCCTTCCACAGGCTGGATACAAATAATAACAAAGCTGTAAAGAATAGTCGCCACTCAAGGGGTGCCTGGGCCACTCAAATAGTTGAGCATCCAACTCTTGATTTTTGGCTCAGATCATGAACTCAGGATACTGGGATAAAACCCTGTGCAGGTTCCATGCTCAGTGGCGAGTCCATTTGAGGATTCTCTCTCTCTGCCCCCCACCTCTCCTCTTGCTCACTCGCTTTCTGTCTTTCAAATAAATAAATAAATACTAAAAAGAATGATAGCCACTCAAGCTGAGAGAATCTACTGTTCTTGCATCACCACATAAAGAAGAACCAACTGTTCACAAAAATGATCTGTTTAGGACAGAGTGACACAGTATGTGAGGCATTGTACAATTCTGAGCATATTTGCTACAATTTTCCAGCATATATTGAATATTCCATTATGAAGTTTCCTATTTTGTCCATTATGCCATCAGTTTTCTTAAGTCCAAGATTGTCTTTCCACCTGTTTTATATACCTTTTATCATCTATTTTTAGAGGATCTCTCTCTTTACTTTTCCCTTATCTTCTTAGCTTCCAGCCTCTCTTCTCTTTCATATGACATACCACATAATATCACATACAACATACAATTTCCATCATGTTTTTCAATAACAATAAAAATATGGATTATCCTTAACAATCATAAAAGCACTGTTCTAAAAAATTATAAGACATATAAGAACTGATCCAGAATACAATTATTTCCAAATGTTTTGTTAATGTGACTATAGTGTCAACTCTATAGCTAGAAATAAAAGAGTACAACTCTGTGTCCCAATAGACAACTTTCATATGGAATAAGTCAAAGTATGCTCCATTTCTCCAACAGTCTGATGATCCACAGCTTCAGAAATTCCGTCTCTAGAACATTTATTAAACCATTGTTTACCTACTCCAACTTCATATTAATATCACAACTCTTGTGGTCACAATATTGTTCCAATGGGATAAAACCAATGAGTTACATAATTTTTCATATCTAAATCCAAAAGCAAAATTGTACAGATTAATTGATTTTGAGTGCAAAAGTCCAAATTTCTCATCCATGATATACTTTATATCTACTTTTCCCAATTTTTATTCCATGGTGACTGCACTCCAAGTCAACATAGAAAAAGCTCTAGCAGTTAAAATGTAACCCCTTTGAGTAGATGCATTGGTCTTCATCTGTGGCAGTTCATAATAATTTTAAAAAACATAGATAAATTTACTGATATCCTATAATAAATACTGGTAAAGGCAAAGATTTTTTCAAAATTATTTGGATTTACATATTTGATTTCTTCCACCAGTTTGGTTAATTTACTGTAAATTCAGAGAACTAATAAACTGTTATAACTTGCCAATATTATTCACAGAATTTCTTTTCTTTTTTTTTTCCTTGCAAGCCATAATTTGTCTATCTCCAGCAATTTCCTTTGAGTCCCAATTTACTGGATCATTTAGGAGTAAAAATTAATTTAGAAGCACTGTATTGGCACAAGAGAAGCTTAGACAGAGATGCTTTTTCCCCCCTCTTCTAGTTAATTCTTCTGTACCTTTGAATTTAAACTCACATACCAATAATTAAGTTATGCCTTATTCATAGGATGCATATCTTGTTTACCTAAACAAGTAGCATTAAGTTATGCTTTACATGGCTATATGCACAGAAAAATGCTCTTTTGGATATGTATTTTGATGGAGGGATCATTTAGCAAATGTTGTTTGTTCTCCAGAAATTTTATGTGGGGAACCATTCCCCTATCATTCTATATGTTCCATTCTCTTCCTATCCTTGAGTTATTCAATTATATATTTGTTTTTAGGTAGATTTATCTTTCTCTGAAGCCCGTTATTCCTCCTCCTTAATTACCCACCAACCAGTATATTTAACCAATGCTATCTAAACCTCAACTTTTCTCTTCTGATCTTTCAGTAACATTGAATATCCTACGTATGAAATCCCAGTTTCTGAGGCACATTATAATCTAAGGAAGAGTCTGAAAAATGCCGCTGCCTCTACTATTTTTTTAAACATATATATTATTAGACTTTCATACCATACCATCGTATTCACACACACACAAAGCAGGCATCCATTGACCCCTAGCACTCAAAATCATCATTTCCAAGTATGTATATTTTGACCTCTTGACCAGACATGTGAATCTTGCATGTTATATTTTCTTACCTGACCATAATGTAGAAAAATGTGGATGAATTTATGCAGTAACAGTATATTCATTAGATTTTACTGCTTATTGGAATTCCTTCAATTGCTATATTTGTCATTTATACACGGGGGTGGGGTGGTGGAGATACAGAAAAGCCCCACAAGCATCTGACAAGAATATTTTGCTAGCTTGAGTTTATAATTATATTAGATCCCCCATATGCCAGTCCATAAAATAACATATAAGGTCTATATTTACAGTTTAATCCATTTTTGTAAGAATATTGTAAACAATGTGAATTTCATTTATGAAGTAGCCTTTTCCATTAAAAACCTATTTCATTCCAAGTATCTATGGGTAGATTGAACTGGCATTTCATTTTTCCTTAATCTAAACAACCTGATAGCTTGAAATCCATAATCCCTTTCAAAGATAAACATTGACACTATAGTAGCAGTTTTTCCTAAAACCTTAAAGCAAGAATGTCATCTTAACCACACATTGCTGAACATACATATACGTATGTGCATTCAAATGATGATCTTTACTTCATCAATTTTATGGTATGCTCATGTTATTCTTTTAAAAAGTATTTTTACTAATAAATACTTATTCTTGACATTTCTATTAGCTAACTAACATAAACAATAACTGAAAGGTTCTGAAGACCTACATGCACATATTTAGCATATATAATATCTACTTTTCACACAATTCTGAAAGGTAGGTATTATTCATATTTTCTAGTTAAGGGAACTGAGTCTCCATGAGTCAAAATATTTAATCCATGATGACATGATTAATAAATACTAGAAATAGGATTTCAATCCATATTATTTTTCTGCGCTAATAAAGGTCATTTTCAATCATAAGCATTTTAACTCTTATTTACAAAAAGAAAAAAGAAAAAAGAACGCTGTAATCACATTTAATTCTATTCATCATTTTGTTCCCTTGTTATTAGTGTACTCTACGTATCATTAGGTGCAGGATATCAGTTGGCCTAGTTTAAGCCAACACATGCTGAGGTACCGTGAAATGTTTAGAAACGAGTTGCTCTGAAACTTAACACTTTATCCCAGTATCATTTTTCTCCAAGTACAAGGTTATTCTGACATTTACTATCCATTTTACAAGAAAAGAATTTTAAAGAGCAATTTGCATATTTCCTGATTTACTTGAGAGTCAGAAGTTCCCTACTGTTAGTCATTTAGAAAGTAGGTGTACCTATTTGAAATGACACTTTCTCCTTCGTCATACTTTCTGGTATACACTTTCTGGCATTTTATTAAGGGTGAATTACCTTCTCATTATACATTTTAAGGAATACAATGAAGATCTGTAATAAGGAGCATGTGCAGGCAGAGATTCAGGGAAAGGCAACAGAGTTGTACTCTAAAGAGAGTCATTCTTGCTACTACCAAGGAAAGTTACTTAAAGTTTTCATTTAACTTAATTGAGAATTTTAATTTATATAGATCTTTTATTTCATATACATCATCACGATTTTTATAACATTGTCTAAAAATAATGAAGAATATGTGAATATTATAAAAGGTAATTTACTGAATTCCATATGATTTAAATTTTACTTAATTTTTAATTTATTAATCTGGAACAGATAACCAGGGCTAGTTCAGAGAAGCAAGAACACGAGTTAGTTAGTGACTTACTGTGATTATCATCAACATCTCTTCAATCCTCATCACCAAACAGGGCCTCACAGTTTAATCACAGTGCACAATATACTCAATCATTGTGTTGGCTCATCACTTGAAGCTCATAATTGCAAAACAGTAACAAATCATATTAAATGATGAATTCAAACTATATGTGATTTTTAACCCTATTAAAATCTAGAAAATATTCATGAAGAGATTATATTTTCAATGAACTTTTGAAGAAGAATATTTGTTGTAGTCTCTGGGAAAAAGAACAGTAAAGGAAAATATAACATCAATCTAATAATATATTCATCGTCTTAATCAATTCTTAAACAAAATCATCCCCATTAAGTTAGAGAGATTTTTATAGGTGACTGAAGTAAGTAAATGCATTTTTAGAGGAAAAAAAAAGACAAATGAGGGAGTAGAAAGGCAAGGTGTGGAAATAATAAACTAAGGAGTTAAATTGCATGTTTGAACTAATACAAATGGCTATGAGTGAAAAGTCACCCAGGGATAAGACAATAGTTAGAATTAAAATAAGAATTTTGGGAGTAGTAATATTAGAGACAGAATGCAAAGGAGCAGACAAATTGGGGAACTGAAAGACCAGTGATGCTCAGGTTAAAAGAGTTTAAGATTAAGAGTCTGGCCAGGAAGCCTGGGTGGCTCAGTGTTTGAGCATCTGACTTTGGCTCAAGTCATGATCCCAGGGTCCCAGGATAGAGTTCTGCAATGGGCTCCCCGCAGGGATCCTGCTTCTCCCTCTGCCTATGTCTCTACCTCTCTCTGTGTGTCTCTCATGAATAAATAAATAAAATCTTAAAAAAAAAAAAAAAAAAAAGGAGTCTGGCTAAATTGGTCAAATGTTTGAAAGAGGTCATGTCACATGTAAGAATGTATTAAATCTAACGTAAGATGCAATTGATGATGTTTTAAGGCAAACTATAATGATGAGAGGAAAACATATTCAGAGGGAGAATGAATAAATGGGAAGTTTAAAAAAGAAAGAAGTTCTAGATACTGCCCTTTTAAGGAGTCTAGTGTTGAGAAAGAAAAAAAGTAGAGTAGCTACATGTTAAAGAAGAATTAAGGATAGACTTTTTTTTTTTCCCCAAAGAGGTGAAAGGAGTGCATTTTTTAGATGAAAAGGATCTAATTAAGGACTAGGGAGTGGGTAGGCTCTGAAAAAGATGGAAGGGCATGCTGGATTAGAGGAGGCACTCAAGAAAGTGAGATGGAATGGCATCAAGAACATAGGTGGGGACGAGGACTCGATGCCTAGGAAGAAAAGTGACAATCATGCTAAGAATACTCTCAACACCTATGTGAACAGTTAACAGGAAGCCGGAAGAAGCAGATGAGGATAATCAGATTTGTTTTAGGAAATAACTTTAATTGAACAAACATAACTCTTTTGGCACTGTGTAAGTGGGCTGAAAGAAGGTAATTTCTTGCAAGATCGTACATCTGGCAGAGGCTATTAGCTAGATATTATTTCTGACACCTCTGAAGGAGTGGACATCTCTTTCAGTTACTCACCTTAGTAGCAAAAGTGTGTTTATACTTTAAGAAATGTTTTTGCTTTTTGAGAGTGTGATAAATTGTATGTTTTGTAAGTGTCTGAGACATTCAGTTGGCAAACAATAAGGTCCTTTATATCAATTATATACAAGAAGCCAATTGAGTCGTTTATCACAGAAAATTACTTTAAATCATCATTGGAGGATAAATGTGTCTCATAAAAAAATTTAAAAAGGATAAGTGTCTCATTAAGTTACTTAAATAGATCTTTGAAAAGCTAAGTTCTATACTGTCTTCTTAATGTCTCATTATGTTTTACTTTCTCCTCAAATATGTTCTTATGTTAGAGTTTCTGAAAATTGGTAATTTTTATAGAGACCTAAATCTAATTTCTCAATATTTCTTTCATTTTTGCTATATAGTATGTTGAAATCACATTTCACATTTTTCTGAGGTGTCTATATATCTTTTAAAAAACTAAGACATTTTTATAAGTTCTTTGAAAATATTGAGAAGGAAATAAAATAATTCCTAAATAATTTAATATACCTCTATAGCACAGATCAAATTCCAATCAACTCCTTATAATGGGAAATGCTAAGCCTAGTATTTGAGTTTATATTAAATATAAAAATTTGAATAGAAATGTACTGTTCAAAAGAACAATGAACACATTAATTTTTCCCAACTAGATCCTCCCTACAGAAGGTGGAATAGAGAATTGATTTCATAGGTTTGCATAGTTTATAGCAATAGTTACATTCTAGAATCATACTTGAAGCCCTTATGTGACAAAAACTGATAGAGTCATTGCTATAGTGCAAATTTTGCTCATAATCCCTATTAAACATTATAGCATCATTGAATATACAAGGTTTACACTCAGGAAAATTGTCTTAAAAATATGTGAATATATCTACTGAGGTGGAAGGAATGAGATTTTAAGATTATTATATAGAAATACAGAAAATAGATTGAAAATTATGATCTGAGATTTTTGGATTATCAGAGAAATCCGTCACAAAGTGGCTCAAATTGAATGGAGATCCATAAAGCCTGGGATGGGATGAGGTAGAAATTAGAAGTTAGAAAAAGAGGAGGAAGAGGAAGAATGTAAGTCTAGAATTAGGAGAGTGTAAATGATCTAACACATGTATATGCATGTGTACTACTCACACACAATTGAGGGTGAGGCTAAGCAGCAGTTCACTAAGAAAAATCTAGAATAGTATCCCCATCCTTCATGTTTCTCATTTGCAAAGTCTTGACTTATCCTAGTCTCTATCTCTAAGGCCATGTTTACATGAGATCTTTCCAGCTAAAGATCAACTACTTCCAGCCAGAGAGGACTCACAGGACTCCTTCCCATGGAGACCCAGGAAGCTTCAAGAGTAGTACTTCAAAAAATAATTTATTCTAATAAACAATATGAATGTGTGAAGCATTATTTGGTAAATATTTTTTTTCTAGGATAAATGAGAATTTGTGCATTTTAATAAAATCTTTCAATATATCATTCTGTTTTTTCTCCAATCTGGTATAGCCTACATTAAATCTTGGTAAGGTAAAACAGGGCATATCTAAAGAAATAATTAAAAACACTAATGAGGGATCCCTGGGTGGCGCAGCAGTTTGGCGCCTGCCTTTGGCCCAGGGCGCGATCCTGGAGACCCGGGATCAAATCCCACGTCAGGCTCCCGGTGCATGGAGCCTGCTTCTCCCTCTGCCTGTGTCTCTGCCTCTCTCTCTGTGACTATCATAAATAAATAAAAATTTAAAAAAAATTAAAAAAAACACTAATGAATTTGGTGACGTAGAAGAGAATTTTGCCATTAAAATAATCAATTTCACAAAACGCACTCATACTGATGATTGGTTAAAGGTATTGAATTCTATCATTTAAATCCCAAACACTTAGATGGCCTGAGTATTCTGCTATGTATTTAAAATTAACATTGTAAATATTGCATAGAAAAAAATTGTGTATTGACAGTATCTATGTATATGTGCACTGATCATTATCTATCATCTATCTTTCCTACTATCTATATCTATCTATCTATCTATCTATCTATCTATCTATCTATCTATCCATACATCTATCATCTTTCCATCAGAGAAAGAGAAAGGATAGGATGAAAGTCATACAATAAGTGCTATAAAAGACATAAGATACTGGCTAGGAGAAAACATGCCTTTCTGTTTGTTGACCCAATTAAAATGATGATTCAGAAATAAGGTATGTTTTCTCATCACATATGAGAACTAGGATAATCACTTGTAAATATAAAATTATGTATTTTTGTGAATTAAGATATTTCATCAGAATAAACATCATCTGTGTTTCTTTTTTTTCTTTAAGATTTTTTATTTATTTATTCATGAGAGACAGAGAGAGAGACAGACAGAGAAGCAGGCTCCATGCAGGAAGCCCAACGTGGGACTCGATCCCAGGTCCCCAGGGTCACGCCCTGGACTGAAGGCGGCGCTAAACCACTGAGCCACCCAGGCTGCCCATCATCTGTGTTTCTTAACCAAAACTAAGAGTAGGAGGAAAAAAAAAAAAAAGAAAAGAAAAGAAGTAAACTTTCTCTGCGATGGATAAAACGGTTCCAAACTCCTGTTAGATGTTATCTTTGCGGTTGTTCTTTGGAGCTGAAGCATAAAGGACAGCATTATCCAGCTATTTACAGAAATGCAGCTACCCTGGGTACACTATTCAGGGTCATTTTTAAAAGAGATCATTTCCATCAGGTCTGGCTCTGACTAGGTCTCTCTCTATTCTCAAATCAGATTGACTCTCCCCTTAGAAAGCAAAGCTCTTTAACCTTGCAGATCTCATCCGCAGAGCTAAAGATCAACCAGTACTAATAAAAGAGGATTCACAGGAGTACTTCCCCACAGAGATTCGGGCAGCTTCAAGAGTACTACTTCAAACAAGTAATTTACTTTTATAAACAGTATAAATAAAACAGATACAGGAGGAAGTTCACAGACTTACATCATTTTGCTTTTTTACAGCACTCTCGATATTTTATTTTATATTATGCAGGAGGTCTGCAAGCTGTTACAGTTGCTTAACTATGGGAGGTCTCCAAGCTGTTCAGGTGTAATTCAGATAAATCAAGTGTTACTCCCCATTCGAGGCTTTATTTAAGATATAGCCTCAAGGTGGTACTTTGCTATCTGAATAATTATAAATTGGTAGCTGTTTATGGGATATCTACTTTAAAAAGATTAGAATACTAATGATTTCTTAATAAATGTCATAAGTTAATATTGACCAAAAAACTGCATTCTTTGTGTAATTATCTTCGTCAGTACTTCCCAAGTGCATTTCAACAATTTATTGAATGACTTCAGTAAGCCATTAATATGCTAATATGTATTTAAATCTTCAGGTAGGATAGTGTCTCCTAAACTCATTGAGAACAAATATGTAGATTTGTCCTCAATATGTACATATATTCATATACACATATATATATAAATTTCATAAAGCATGTCTCAGGACTTACCTTAATACACTAAAACTTTAGGGAATACTCATCTCCATTATATTATTTAAGAATTCACATAACATAATTTCTTTCAAGCACCAAGAGAGAGGCAAAGAAAAGTCCACACACTTACCTCCTCTCTTGACATATTTTTGTTAGAACTCTGTCTCGAACAGGATTCAAGTTAAGCATCCTTCTTATAATATTTTGCCTTTGGAGAATTATCACAGCTCCCAAGAATGTTCTCTAGAGTGGGAGACATAACTAAAATTTCCAATCATTACTAAATCCTCCAACAGAAATTATCATTGATTTTATCCCTTTAAAAAAAAAATTCCAGTGCCTCATGCTTAATTATGCTGTTACACCAGTACAGCCACATGATGTTAAATATTCAAATCCAAACTGAAAAAAAAATCTGTAAAATAAATGGCTATTTCCAAAAACATGTATTTTTATACCAAGTAACGACAAATTCTGATAACTTAATGGAGTCTTGAGTTATTACTCAGAATAATAGGAGCTTTGTCATCACATAGACATCTTGAAAACTATATTAAATGCTAATTTACCTCATTCCTTCATTTGGCGCAAATTACTTAAATATCTCTGATACATGACAAATCCTGCCCACAGAGAGGTTTCATAGGGTTGAGTTCAATAAATTGCTATTTTTTAGCAGTCCAACATAAAACCAAAATTTTAGAAGTATGCTTTAGTGGTAGCTGAGTTGCTCAGTCAGTTAAGGATCAGACTCTTGATTTTGACTCAGTTCCTGATCTCAGAGTCTTGAGATCAAGCCCCACCTGGGGCTCTGTGTTCAGGGCAGAGTCTACATGAGGTTCTCTCTCTCCCTCTGCTCCTCCCCTGCTTGTGCTCTCTCTTTCTAAAATAAATAAATAAGATCTCTTTAATAAATAAAAATGAAAGTGTGCTTTAAATGAATATATTAATATCAAATTATATATCACATGAATCTAGTCTTTTAACTTCTGATAATTTGCTCCCTTCTATAAGAACTTGCATTGAAAGTATCAAGCCAAAACAGAATTTTTCTTTTTCACTATGCAATTCAATGAGAACAAAAAGGTACATATTTAGAATGAAAATAAAGTTCAGTCATATAAAAGAAGTAGGTGATTGGTTGGCTTACATGAATTAACTTGCACATTTTGTTAGCATAGATATCCCATAGCTATTAAATGCCAGCATCGATGGAGAAGAGCTTGGTGAACTTAAGAAAAAATGGTAATAGACATGGCCCAGATGGCAAACCTCAGTTTTGAACATTAGTTCACATTCAAAATGACTTTAACAAACTTCTTTGAGGGAAGATTTGCATTAGTTCTTTGTGACCTAACATATGATTAAATCTTTGTCATAATTTGATAAGCCTTTAATTACCACTGCAGAAACATTAACTGAAAATATCACCACACCTGGATAGTTATTCTTTCTCAACATCAAGAAAATAACTTATGGCATTTAAACCTTTCAGCTCACAACATCAAATTTATATTGACATACCTATAATTTTATGATAAATCTAGATACAGAATACAATTTTATCATGCTTAATAAATCATTTCTTTTTGCTTGTTTAAAAATGATAGGTAGCTTAATTTTGCTAAGAAACTGATGCCAGGTGCCAAAAACAGGTGTGATGCAGTGGTTCAAACACAAGCTAAGAGATAAAAAAAAAAAAAAAAAAAAAAAAAAGTGAAATTCCCACCATTGACAAGATTTTTTTTTAAGTGTAAATGCCTTCATTTGATCTAAAAACATCAATTCCAAAATTAAGGCACCCTTAGTGTTATATGCTCCTAAAATAATGTGCAATGTATAATACGTGATTGTATTTTTATACATGTTACCCACCATATACATATTAATATATTTTAGCATAATATACAATATGTAACACATTGTATTTTGGGTTCAGAATAATTTTCCATATTTATAGAGATGTAGTTACATATTGAAACTCTGTCAATAAAATTAAAATCAAAGTCAAATTGATTTCTTCTTAATGTCATCAATATGAACCCGGTCAATATAAATGGGCAATCTAGATGAAATAATTCACCTTCATAATTCCACATTTCACCATTTGACAACTTAGTGAAGACACAGATTCTTACAAAACTCGACATTTAAAAACTTGCTTTAAAATTGCTTCCGAGGGATCCCTGGCTGGCTTATTCCATAGAGTATGTGACTTTTGATCTCCCGGTCATTAGTTTGAACTTCACATTGGGGATAGGATAGAGATAAAAGGAAGAAAGAAAAAAAGGAAGAAAGAAAATTGTTTCTGATTTTTTACAAAATATTCTATTGTAATCATGTTGTGATAAGAGCCATGATGATTTCATATCCTTCAGAACTATATACATAATGGGAGCAATGAAAGTTAATCTCCAGCAAGAATGCTGTGATAGAGTTAATGCTTTACTTTAAATTTGCGAAAAATACCATTTATTCCATCTTGGAAGTTCAATATGGTGAAATGAACTAAACCAAAGCACAAATTGCTTGTAAAATTTCTTTTTTTTTTTTTATTCATGACAGCACACATTCCCTCATGAATCTATTTTAGTTTGAAACAATTTTATTTTTAAAAAAATTACAATATGTATTTAACCTTTTGTCTACTGTATGTCACATAAAATGGTTGCCCTGTATAAAACTAACAGCTTTCTTAACAATATTGTGTAATGAGATTGATCTCAGTTGCCCTGAAGCCAACATCTTTGGATTCTTTATTCATCAACATCTATTCAGTGTAGTCAGGAGAAGAGTACACGCTGAACTGTAAAGAAAACTTCTTATAAATAAGAATGACATATATAACATATCTTTATGAAATGGAAGCTGAAATCTAAAACACCTTCTGTTTTTGAAGGGAAGGCATCATACTCAGGGAAGGGAATTATTTTCTCCTGAAATTCACACACAGACAAATATTCAGGCTTATATTTGAATATTCTTAAGTAGTCAAATCCTGAGATTCTACTGTTGTTGAGGAAATTATTCACATGAGGAGGTCTAAAGCATAGGTTTATTTTTCAGGATGATGTAAGAAACAACAGCATGTTGACAAAGTAGAATAATGTCATAAAAGGATGCTATTCTAATAGTTAGCTTGGGGCCACAATAGTGGGCACCCTCTCACTACAGCTTCTCATGCCAGGCAAACCACAGAGCTTCAGTTTCCAGAATGACTTGAAAGACTTTATAAATAACCATTCCAGAGAGTAGACTCTCTATATAAATACTTTTTATAATTTGTAGAGCTAGAAATGTAACAGATTAGCTATTGGTATTATGTTACGATGAAATAAATCCAACTCCTAGGAGGGTTTTTTTTTTTTTTTTTTTTTTTTTTAGTATTCTGCGATCTGAATCAAACTGATCTATTGAGGATAGGTGTTCATATTGAATAAAATCTTTGGTGAAAAACATATTCCTTAAGATGGGTTTTGCAAATAATCCTTTAAATTCAAGAGATTATTTACATTTATTACCTTAAATTACTTTAATGGAATTCATTTAATTGAGTGACCACGGGACACCTGGGTGGCTCAGGGATTGGGCAGCTGGCTTCGGCTCAGGTCATGATCCTGGGATCTGGGATCAAGTCCCGCACTGGGCTTCTGCGAAGAGCCTGCTTTTCCCTCTGGCTATGTCTCTGCCTCTCTCTCTCTCTGTGTCTCTCATGAATAAATAAATAAATCTTAAAAAAAATTGAATGGTCACTATGTACAGAGTTCTAGGATTCAAGGAGCAGGATGTGACATTCTGAACTGCTTAAGTGTCCTGATTTTCCCTCATATGTTCATGACACCACATTGTCCTTTGATTTTCCCCCCACAAAGCCATGTCACTTTGGTTGATTTTGGCTAATGTAAAATGCTGTTTTCATCAGGACAGAAGGACTCGTAGCTGTTATCAGTGCTTACTTGAACATTTACCGAAGTTATCAGTCACTTCTGCAGTAGCAGAAAGATGTGTCAATAAACGAAGTTTGAAAATTTTTTATAAAAGAAAATATAGGAGGTTTGCTTACTACAAGTCATGCATATAATAACAGTGACTTACTATATACAGTTTCAGATATGTAATTATATATAACTACAGTTATAATAACTAGAAATAATTATATGTATAGGTAGGTGCGCCTGTATACATGTGCACTTGCCTGTGCGTGTGACTGTAAATTTCCAAAAAGATGATGGAGTTATGAATATTTCTCAAATTCTTATGAATTGTTTTATTTTCCCTTTCCATAGAGCATTATTAAAAAAAATAACTACTTGTTGGAAAATGCTGGCTTGGGTAAATGATTTTGAGAAGGAAGAATAGATTGTAGAACCCTTCTGCTTATTGGTTCATGTAGCCTCGAGCTGGAATATTGTGTGTATATTTCTCAGGCAACTTAAAATGATGTGTTGTTGCTTCCATAAGAAAGATTCCGCAAAAGAAAAAAAAAAAAAACACCAAAACTGTCACTTCTGGTGTAATACCACTGCTAACACCTACAAAATATTTTACATTCATTGCTTAAATGTCAATATCATTGAGAAAATTTCATTCATTCTTGACAACTGCTTAATATATTTACATGATTGTGCCAAATACTCATATTCCCCAGTGGAGAATCCTCCACGATGACAAAACTAGAAAATGTTCAGTGTTGAACATTATTACCCCTCTATTTCTTGTGTGGCAAAATATGTATTTTGTCCCTAAGTTAATGCTTATGATAATATTCTGCTACTAAATACATATGAAATATTTAACCAAGGATATAATTTACTTTGCTGTTTTATATAGTGGCCTCATATTTGCATATCTTTTGCCTGTACAAGCAAACTACTGAGCAGTTATGTGATTTGTTCATTCATTCAAAACAGAAAGGGAAGCTACATCATTTCTATAAAATAAATCGGGCGTATTCAATTACATAACAAGATGATTTTGATTATCCAACAAGATTATTGCTTTTGTCTATTAGATGCAGCACTTGTCCCAAAATTTCTTCTTTCACATTTTCCACAAACATATATTTTTAATCTCTTTAATAATTCTTTGTTTTAATTTCTATCACTCCTTATGTAATAAAATATATTTTCCTATCCTTATATATTACAGTCAGGTAAATCTTGATTGAGAAGTAAATGGTAATGTTTCACCACAGCAAACTGTCGCACTTTAAGACTACAATTTGGTCTATTTTGTACATATGTATTGTGTATTTATATATAGTTTCTTTTTATGATACGTTTTTGAATAAGACATTCTAAATTCAAAGATTATGATAGCTACATACTTTTTTGAAATTAAAAGTGAATTGCAAACTGCAATTATTTTCATTTATTACTATATTTTTTACAGCTATAGTTCTATGATTTTATACCAATCTGTTGTAAAATTTTATATTTCTCTCTTTGGTTATCTTGTGGTAAGCAAAAAGAGAAATGTGAATCCTTATGGATCCACTAAACTAGTGTTGTACAAGTGGCAGCAAATCATAAAGGGCATTCAGTTTAAGCACTTCCTCCTTGAGTATGGCTCCAGGACCATCTGCTACCCTGCCCCTGCCCCACTTCCCAGAGCCTCCTTCTTCATTGTCAGAAAGTTTCATAGTTTTGGAATCAAAGTACCCATAGCTACCAAGCAACACTTGACTTTTTCCTTTAATTACTCTTGTAGCATTTCATCTTCTTTTTGTTGTGTACTTTGCCACTTTCTTCATGATTCAAAGTTGTTTTTAAAGTATAAGAAAGTTCTTCAGAATTCTCCTTGAAAAAAAAGCCACTTTTTCTTTTTTTAATGAAACCAACAATACCAGATGAAAAAATAAAGATGAGTCAAGGAAATCTGCATGAAGAAGTCACCTTGAAGGAAACTGAGTAAGCAAGTCAAGTGAACTCCAGGATTCATTCAGCATGATCCCCAAATCACTCTGCGGTCTTAAAGGAGCAGCACAAATTATTTTTTTTTTTCCCCTTCCAGGAAGCTATTTTCTGAAAATCTCCAATTATGGTCAGACCATAGTAATGTCCTCACCATATTGATGGCAATGACAATCTCTTTTATTCTGTTATAGGATCTTGAACTCAGATTACATTATATTTAGTAGTCAGGGATGACTGAGCAACTATATTAGCTATAGATCCTATTTACATCTGAAGATAAATTTGCTAATATTCTTTCCATCTTCTTTTTTATCCTTCCACTTATCTAGTCAGCTATTAAGTTCTATTGATATGGACTCTCTAACAAACTCATCTCTTAAATCTCATCCATATATTCTCCACCTCCATAAAACTATATATTTATATAAGAACATAAACTGTACAGTGAGTGTTCTGATATATTGTTCCATTTGAAGCTAACATAAAATTGCTAGAAAGATAATCTCAATATAGAAAATAGTTTAAGCAATTTGACTGATAGCACATTGATCACATCTCAGCCACAGGCCTTCAGATTTCAATCAATTATCTAAGTTTCTAACTATTGTAACTTAACATATTTGCCTCTGACCGGTTTATCTTTGAACTAAATTTCAAATTTCACTTTGATCATGCCATAGACATGGTCAATTCCTTCAATAGGAACTCATTGAACGTAATTTAAAAGAAAGATTCTCCAGGCATTAAGATTTTTAACAATTTGGCCTAAACTTGCTTTAATACATATCCTTTCAACACTACTCTACACAAACCAAATAATATCTTTATAAATAGCACTTTGACTACTTCAAAAATAATTTGACACTTAGATTAAAGGACTAGTTAAAGACAAATTTCCTAAAACCTTTGAAATGATCTCTTCAAACATGATTTAAATATTTTTATTTTGAAGTGCATTTAAATCTTCATAATGGACTTACTTTTACTCTCCCATTTCAAATAGATTTAAACCCCATGAATTGATTTGATTTGATTTTTAAAATTCTGTACATTGGCCAAGAGTTTTCTTCAGCAGTAATGGTGTATTTTTATCTTCTGTCCATCTTTTAAGAGAAAAGCAATTTCTTGCCTTTTTTATGTCATGTTTCCTCTCTAAACTTCTCTATACTCTACAATTTACTGTATCCCTCCATATATCTGATAATTTCATTAATAATTGTAGGATTTATAGCATATTTCACAAAAAAAATCACATGCCATTAATCCAGCAAAAATATAATGAATAATGATCACTTCTGTGAGTCCACATTTATAAATTAAGATGTTTGAGCTATGGTAATTTCAGTGAATATTGCAGTCTAAGAAAAACATGGTCCATGACTCCATTCATTAGAGAGGCTACTCCTAACCTGTTCAGATGAAATCTGTGAAGCATATTCCAGGTTTTTTATCTGAATTTACTTTAGCTCTTCCAAAGTTAAATGTATTGTGTTTGCTTTCACACTTTACCCCCTCAAGTTTCTTGTCTCTTGAAAGTTTATTGAAAATTGACAATATTGAATTTCAGAGAAAACTATGGTAAAACCAAGTTATTTTCTAAATTCTGATAGACGAGCAATTAATAATGCTTTTCAACATGTATTTTCCTCACAAATCTATTACCTTAAGAAATAGTAATGTTATGGTCAAATTTCTTGATTATTTCACTGGAGGTTATTAAGAATGTCTTATTTTTGGTTTTTGGTTTTTTACATACAAGGTATTATCCTTATGTCCTTTGACATTTTCTTGGCCAGATTCATGTGCTAGGATGATTGCTATTTCAACAATATTGTGTAACGTAATTTTATGTTTGTTAAAAATTGTATAATTGTTTCATAATGTTTAAAACTCCATTTATTAACTGAGTAGAGGGTTAGATATTAGTCATGTGTTTATTAATGTATCATTTATGGTTTTGCATTAAAATTCCATTTTCACAGTATACAGATTAAATAGAGGTAAGTGTCACCAGGACTAAGCAGAAAGAAGCTGATATAATTTTATAAGACATTTTAAGGAATTATAATGTCTATTACAACTTTTAGTTACACCATTTAAAGATACATAATTGCTATAATACTTTTATAATGATTATTGTGATTATCTTGATAGAAAACCAACAAAGCTAAGATAATCATAAAACATTAAATATATTATTATACCCACTGAGTAAAAGCTACCATATTATAATGTATCAAGAAGTAAATATATTTATTGTTGAAAATGCTCTATATTGGGATGCCTGGGTGGCTCAGTGGTTGAGTATCTGCCTTTGGCTCAGGTCACGATCCCAGAATCCTGGGATCAAGTCCCACATCAGGCTTCCTATTGTGGAGCCTGTTTCTCCCTCTGCCCATGTCTCTGCCTCTCTCTCTGTGTTTCTCATGAATAAATAAATAAAATATTTTTTAAAAAGAAAATGCTATATATTTAGTAACTTAACATATCCTGAATCTTTGTAAGGTAAAAAAGTAAATAATAAGAATTTTATAACATACATAAATATACTAGTGAAAGGATTGCATTATTTTAGCAATGTTTTCACATATCACAGATTACTATTTCTCAAACTCACCTTAAAATAACTAAAAATAGATGATTTATCTTATAACTTTGGATTTATATTCAATCAATATTTGAAGCACTTATTTGTGCAAAGCATTACTGAATGTATACCTTCAGCAAGTTCAAGAGTTTTTAAAGAAGTCAATGTAAATCTCTGGCACACAGGCGTGAGATGAATTTGAGGGCTAAACTACCAGTCCCATTTTCTTGAAAAGAAGCATTTGATTAATAGTCCAACATTTTTAATGATTCTGTTAAAATTATCAATGGGTATATAATGAGAGGATAAAATAAAATATATGATAATTTCAGTCTTAAAATATTTACTGTGGACACTAAATGAGTAAGCACATTTTGATCAATCCATTTGATTTTGAAATTGTATTTATTGCATTTTCCTTGTCTTGAATAAAGAAAAAAATCAAGATGATTTACAAAATCATGGCATTGAAATATAATTATTTTGGAAATAAAAAATAAAATTAGGGTAAACTAAAACCACTAATTAATTTGCCAATTATATGAGTCAAGAGAGATTCAACAGTTCACATTATCTGGTACTACACATATCTTTTGAGCTGAAAAATAAGCTAAGTATGAGCTTACTGATTTCTGAAAAAAATCTAGAAAGTAAAATGTTATATGTTGACAATACATGATACTAACCAGTAATTACAAGTTTCTCAGGAAGATAATGTTTTTTTTTCTAATACAGACCTTGAGAGAAATGCCCTCCATAAATCTTCCAAACCAAAATTTATTTATATTGGGCAATATCTTGAATAACAATATTAAAGGCAGATATAGTTTTTAGTTTTATGGATATTTTAATTTTCTGTATCAGAAAAAGGATGCCTATAATGTTTTTTTAATTTTTTTTAAGATTTTATTTATTTATTCATGAGATACACAGAGAGAGAGGGGCAGAGACACAGCAGAGGGAGGAGCAGGCTCCATGCAGGGGGCCAGATATGGGACTCTATCCCGTGTCTCCAGGATCAGGCCCTGGGCTGAAGGTGGCACCAAACCGCTGATGTTTTTTAATTTGATTTAAAATGATTCAGATTTAAAGAATATGCAAAAAATGACATAGTCAATATATAATTATCTGGTCCAATGAGGTTATGCAATAAAAAGAAAATTGCAGGAATAAATGCTTTACCCATTCCTCAGTCAATCATTTATGAGTATTACTTATCATACCAGAAACTCTATTATGATTCCTACATTTCTCGGTCATTTTCCCTTGAAAGAACCTGGTTAAGACATACACATCATGTGAGTAGTTTGGAAAATTTCCACATATACCAAAGATCAATTGAAGTAAGTTAAAATTCTCTTGAAAATGAAGGGGTGTGTTAAATTCAATTATAATAGATTGTTTTATATAATATATGCTAGATTAAAATGTATGAAATATATATAGTTAGTGTATACATTTCAGTAGGACCTGATGAAAAGATATTATCTTTAGACTATTTTCTTCGAATATTATTTAATCCATGACACTATTCAAATGATTTACATCAAGGAAAAAAAAAATTGCAGCATACAATTTTAATGCCAGGCAATTTGGTTGTTAGCATAAGGTTGACAGGACATCAAGTGTTTTTTTGTCAACCATAAAAGTTTACCATCTCTGGAAAGTAGATAGCTCATTTTCTGTTGTCTTTGTTTTTCAATAAGATGGGATAAAAGAAAGAGGAGAAGAAAATATTTCTCTTATTCTAAAAGATGTTATTTTTCATTTCTTTAATAAGCCAAGGTTATTTCACTTAAAAAATTATTATGAAACTAAACATATTATGAAACTAAACATACTCTTACCGTACAATTTAGCAATTACACTCCTTGGAACTTACCCAAAGGAGTTGAAAATTTATGCTCACACAAAAAGTTGCACACAGATATGTAGAGTAGTTTTATTAATAATTGCCAAAACTTGGAAAAAACCAAGATGTCTTTCAGTAGGTGAATGAATAAGTAAACTGTAGTACATCCGAATAACAGAATATTATTTAGTGCTAAAAAGATATGAACTATCAAGTCATGGGAAGACATAGAGGCAACTCAAACATATATAAGTGAAAGAAGTCAATTTGAAAATTCTACATACTTTGTGATCCCAACTATATGACATTCTGAAAAGGGCAAAATAACGTAAATAGTATAAAGATCCATGGTTGTCAGAAGTTGGGAGGGAGGAAGGAAGGAAGGAATTAGTGGAGTATAGAGGATTTTTAGGACACTGAAAATACTCCTCATGATCCTATACTGATAGATACATGTCATTATACTTTGTTTAAAATCATAAAATAATAACACCCTAATGTAAGCTATGGACTTTGGCTAATCATGATGTGTCAATGTTGGTTCATCAAGTATAAAAAATGTTATCACTTTTGTGGGTGTTGTTGATGATGAGGGAGGCTGTGCATGCCTGGGGAAGGATGTATTTGGGAAGTCTTGTACCATCTGCTCAATTTTACTGTAGAATTAAACTGCCTTAAATATTTAACTTAAAAATTAAATGTAGTAAAGATTTTAAAGGATTTCATATCAAATGCACACATATGCTTTAGAGAAATTTCCAAAGAATAAAATTATGTTGATGAGTTAATGTCCCATTGTTATTAATTATAAATAAGTATGATATATAAAATGAGATTCTTTAAAAAGTTAAACTTAGATGTCATTTTTAATTGAATATGAAAATGAACTTGATTCTTTACCACAGATCAGACATAACAGATACTTAGTATCATGTTCAGGAATTTTGAATAGAGTACCCGATTAACAAAGTTGACCCAGATTTCTATGTGTAGCTTAATTATAAATATGGTATACATATGTGGCAAATTATTGTTTTAAAATTATTACAAAGATGCTGGCTATCACTGGCAATTCTGAGATTTTGTCAGTAGGGAATAATGGTTCTTTGATTATATGTTAAGCATAAATAATTGCAGTTACCAAATAAATGGTCTGAAAAATATCACATTAATAAAAGAGTCAATAACTTTTAAAAACAGAATGATTTTAATCAAATAATTAGGACGAATATTATGTAAATTCCATTTGGAAAGAGTAATAAAGTAGAGCAATATAGAGTATATTAATTACCTGTATTTTACCTGTAAGCTTCTTTATTCAGCTTTTTGTAGCATTCCTACTGTTTCTTTTTCAATGTATGTGGTATATCTGTGTTTTGAGTGTATGTTTTCTTTTTTAAGTGGTTTGTTTTCTTATAAGAAGTCTTGGAAGATGCAGGAAAATTGAAAGTCTTCAATTCTCTCGCTATGTTGACTAGAACAATTAATCCAAGAGCTCTTGACCTTAAAATAAGAATTTGTATTATAAAATTTATGAAGTCATTTCTAACTTTACAATTCTATGACCTATATGATTTATATTTCATTCCTTAAGTAGTAAGAAAGTCATTAAGAATCCTTTAAGAAAGCATTTTCCCCCCTCTTCTCTATTTGAGCTACTTTTGTTATTATTGTTTTAATCCTAGTACTCTTAGGCACTCAAATGTTGAGTAATTGTTGGTACAGTTTGATTAGATTTTGGAAGCATTGTGTTTCCCTTCTTTCTTTGTTCTGCTTTAAGTACTAAGTGTCTAAGAATCTTAACAATAGGCATCTGTTACTAACTAAACATAATGTTAGAGAAGTGTCTGCCTAATTTGAAGTACCAAATGTCTTCCAAACACTGTGCATGGCACATTCTTAAAGCCATCCTGAAAGAGTGATACCTATCTACACTTTAAAAATTAAGAAACAAAAACTGGAATTTAAAATCTTCCTTAGAGACAGACATCAATTTGTAGAAACTGATTTAAACCCAAATCTTCCAAATTCAAAAGTTATTTTTCTTTCTTCTGTACCACATTGAATCTGAGTCACTATTAAAAACTGAATGCATAAATACTCTCAAAGCATGGCCAAATAAAGGAGTGTAAGGCAAATCATTTCCTTTTTATTGAATGTAGCCAGTGTATTTTAATTTTTAAAGTCACAAGCTAATTGTAAATGTGTCTTTCTTCCAGGCCAAACTGGGTTATAAGCTCCTTGAGAGGAGAAACCTGGGTGATCAGGGTAATTTCCTTAATTTTTAGCACTTAGCCTATTAACATTCACACAGACTATCCCTCTAAATACCAGTTTAATTATATTAAATTAAAGAATATCTTAACACCATTTAGTTCCTAGGCATATGCTTCTAAAAGAAAGCTATTTAAAGAATTTAAATAAAATACTTGATTAATGAAGATCTTTGTAACAACAACTTGTTAGTGAAAGAATGCTTGTTTGGGTTTATGGGATGTGACACCTAGCTTTACATGTGCTAGTTAATGAACAAAACTTTTGGACCCACTAGGGGGCAGTTTCCAAATGTGTCATGTGACACACAAAATAATATTACAGCTATGTCTCCTATCCAAAATCATGTGTGTTTAAACCATCTTTGAAATAATCAATGGCAATCTTTCAATAAGTGCAATTACATACAAGATACATTTTTTTTTTTTTTTTTTTTTTTAAGAAAGAAAGCAGGGACACCCGGGTGGCTCAGTGGTTGAGCATCTGCCTTTGGCTCAGGTTGGTGATTCCGGGGTCCTGGGATCGAGTCCCACATCAGGCTCCCTACATGGAGCCTGCTTCGCCCTCTGCCTGTGTCTCTGCCTCTCTCTGTATGTCTCTCATGGATAAATAAGTAAATTAAAAAAAAAAAATAAAGAAAGCAAATGTATGTGTTCTATTCTCTGGGCATTTGTCACAAAAGCTCTAGATAATGCTACTTTCTAGATAAGAGATTATTATGGTGGTGGAGGCTTTGCTTTCCTCAGTGCTATTGAAAACAAAAAAGTCATTAACAGGAGAGTGATTTTAATGATTTATCATGAACTTTAAGCTGTAAAGATGGGAAGAAATAAAACTAGTGCCTATAAGAAAGTGGAAAGATCTGTGATTCTAGTTTCCAGTGTGTTGAATGGCTGAGGAGTTGGGGTACTGCAGGGAGAAAGTGAACCAAAAGAAGGTGGTCAGAAAGCAGAAGGTATGAAACTGAAATTATGGGGTGAGAGCAATGAAATTATTTCAGGAAATAAGCGATGGCTGAGATGATGAGTGGTTGACATGAGGGTAGAGGACAAGATCATTGCGGAGAAAAGAACTAAGAAGCCAGGTTCTCAGATTTTGAAATCATCAATATTCCTATAAAATTCTGTATGTCACATACACTGCAAGGGCTAAAAACCTTTTGTTTCTAGTTTTGGTTGTATCTACTCTTCATGCAATATATACATTAGTGAAATATAATGCTACATGCACGTTTCCTTATAGGCAACTTCAAAAAAAATTTCTTATGCAAACTATGGTCCAAAACTATATGTTTTGCTATATTATTAAAGATTTCTAAACATCAGATTAGATCTATCTCCTGAATTACATCAAGTGGACTGTAGAATAAAAAAAATTTGTTTCGACTCACATATCTTAGCTAACATCCTTAGTACTAGAAAGCAGTGATGTCCATTAGAAATAGAATGTGAGCCACATATATAATTTAGAATTTTCTAGACATATATAGATTTGATTACTTCCTGGTTGAAATAAAAGTTGCACAGACTGTGAAAAAAGTAAAATAAAATAAAATTTTGTAATAGCCACATTCAAAGGTGTAAAAAGAAATAGGTAATACTGATCTAATAACATATTTAACCCAAAATAGCCAAAATATTATCCTTTCTACATGTAATCAATATGAAAATCATCCATGATAGTTTATATTCTTTTTTTTTTCATCTTTGATATCTTGTATGTATTTTATACTTTTAAAATAATTGGGGTAACCGTGTTTCAAGGGTTCAATAGCCATGTGATTATTGGCTATAATAGTGAACAGCACAGGTCTACATAGCATATTTAATATTGGTTCAAGTAGAAAATAGCAATGAGTTATCATAAAGGCTTTTTCTTAATTTATAATTTTTCAACTAATATTGGAACATTTAAATTTTCCAAGAAAAGTAAAGAAAGAAAGGACATTCTATGGTGCAAACTGCATCCACATGAATTAAGAGAATAGATTTAGCCATACCTTGATTGCATCAATTTTTACAGACTTTAATAATATCAATAGTTCACCCTACTGGAGCTCTATTTCATTTGATTTATTATCTTGGATTCCTATTGGTGAAATAATAATGGCTTTGTTTCTCCTCATCTTTTTCTTTTTTTAAGATTTTATTAATTTATTCATGAGAGACACAGATAGAGAGGCAGAGACACAGGCAGAGGGAGAAGCAGGCTCCCTGCAGGGAGCCTGATCCCAGGACTCCAGGATCATGCCCTGAGCCAAAAGCAGATGCTCAACCACTGAGCCACTCAGGTGTCACATCTCTTCATCTTTTCATTCACAGCACTGGCTTTCTTAATTCTGTGAGTCAATTTAAAATAGAAAATACTATAAATAGTGTAATTCAATAGAAAATAACTGAGTCAACTAGATGTGTTCCATGTTAGTAGCCAAATGTAGATTTTTCTGTTTAAAAGCCACCCCTTGATTTCAAATCATTAAATTTTAATTTGGTGCGATTATTTTTAGGGCCCATCAGTTCTATACATTTTAATTTGTTTGTGAATTGAATAAATGGTCACTCAGGCTTTGCCTCAGTGCTGTTTTTAGGGGAAAGGAGGTTGTTGTTCTTATTAAATAAAATTACATAAAATTATTTAATCATAGTTCTTTGTTCTTTTAAGTTTGGAGATTTTTTTGGTAAATTTCTTTTTTAAATTTTTCTATTTGAGTATAGTTGGCAAAAAATGTTACATTATTTCAGGTGTACAGCACAATGCTTCTCTATACATTATGTTGTGCTCACCCCAAGTGTAGTGTCACCACACAGTGCTATTACAATGTCATTGACTGTATTCCCTGTGCTGTGTCTTTTATTCCTGTGACTTATTTCATTCCATAAATGAAAGGTTATATCCCCCACACCCCTTCACCCATTTTGCTCATTTCCTCATCTGCCTTCCCTCTGGCAACCATCAGTTTGTTCTCTATATTTATAGATCTGATTCTTTTTGTTTGAGTTGTTTGTTTTGTTTTGTTTTTTTTTGATTCCAGGTACGAATGAAATCATGGTATTTGTCTTTCTCAGTCTGTTTTATTTTACCCTGTAGGGGTACCCTCTAGGTCCATCCACTTCATTGCAAATTTCTGCCCACGTGTTAATATGAGTGTCTTAAAAGTGGTGAAAGCCACTTTCAGTTCAGTCACATTATGTTTTTAAAATTATATGTAAAAAAAAATATATGTAATTGCATTTATCCAATATATTTATTCTGATGTCTCAGACTGTTTTTTTGAGGCAAATTACTAATGAAAAAGCCTCTCTAAAGTTCACTATTTCTATTATTTTAATATTTTCCAAATATTTTCTTCCTTAAAGCTACAAAATTGTTATCTTCCTGTTTAAACTCCACTCTTTAGAAGGAGTTGCTGGAGGAGAGGTGAATGGGGGAATGAGGTAATGGGGTGATAAATATGAAAGAGGCTCTATGATATGATGAGCACTCGGTGTTATATACACTGATGAATAATTGAAGTCTACATCTGAAAGTAATGATGTACTACATATTGGCTCATTGAAATTAAATCTAAAAAATGAAAAAAAATGAGGATAGATATCTATATAGAGATGTACTGGATTTTTCGGTTTAAATAATATTCTTTACTAAAGCTTGCATCACTTCAGTATTTTCTTGGGTAATCTAAACATGAGTCCTGCTATCAACCTAGATGTCCCTCGGGTTCCAGCATTTTCCTCATGTTTGGCTTGTATAATGGTTTGACAGCCACTCTCCATTATTTGGCACTGCTTCCAGGGAAAATGAATTTACCTTTGTGAGGTGGTGGGGTGGAGATGGGTGGGATCACAATGTGCACATGGAGAACCAGCCTGCTATCCTTTTAGATAAAGTCTTTTTTATTTTTTATTTTTAGTTTTGCTTTTTCTCTTTTTAAATATCTAAAAGGTGTAGAGAACATGCATATTAAACTGTTTTTAAGATCTTTAATAAAAAAAAGATCTTTAATATTAATAAGTAATGCATAGATGGTAGCCAAAGCCATCTATCAGAAGAAAGAAGACACAGTAGGCTATAGCAGTAAGATCTGAGGCCTGAAGACACAAACAAAATGCTAATTCTGTGGACCTCTCTGCTTGCCGCATATTTTTTTCACACTTTTTCTTTTAAATTTTTATCAAGGTCTTAAAAATCTTTACATCTAAACACTGTCTTTAAAATTTGTTTCAGATATACCACTTCTACAGCTCCTGCTAAAATGATCAATTGCCCAACCTGTTTACCAAAACCCTGATGCTTTTCCAATTTTTTTGTTTCAATATGTTTGGATGTTCCACATGGGAGAAAGAAAATGGATGGACTTAGAAATAAGCATAACAAAACTAATTATTCACATATGGCTCTTCATCCTACTTATTTCTCTAATGTTTTAGCTTCCTTGATAGCATCTTTCAGACTGTGTACAAAGCACAAGACCTTCAATAAAATAGACACTCAGTAAATACTTCACATTAACTGGTGTGAAATTACCATGCACATCGGGTTCCCTAGGCATTCTGTTGATATTGTTTAGTATAGATAACAAGGCCAAGTTTATAGCTAGCACTTTTCATTGGGAAATTATCAAGTAGGTGGTCTTTGGCTCCTTTCTATGTTTGGCTCACAGGGTCTCTCTCTTAAATCTTGGCACAGTCTTTGTCCTCACATCAAGTTTTCTGATACAACCTTCTAGTTCAACAGTTGTTTTTTTCTTCAAACAAAAACAAAACTAAATGCCTGCAAACCTCCATGCAGTTTTTAACTGTTAGGAAAATAAACCTGTGTGAACTAACTCACACCAAAGGTGGAGAGAATAAAAGCTGAATCAGTGTCTAAAATATGTCTTAATTTTTTTATAACAATTAAGTAAATTAAATCTCTAAGATTTTAGTAAAAACCTATTGGTTTTATATTTTAAATACTCAAAACTTTCATATTGTACCAGCATATCCAGACCTGACATATTCATAGCTTTGATGACCTCCAAAAACCCAGTGAAATAATTTTAAAACCACTGAAATTTATGTTAGGATACAATTAAAATTAAGTATCAAATTATTTCTCCAAATATATCCTAGATGAAAAGCTAAGTTTTTAAGCATATTAGATCCCCCCCCCAAAAAAAAAATTTGACAGTTTTTTAAATAAGTCAATTTGATCCTTAATTAAAAGAGAAATCACTTTATAAATATATAGAAGACATACAGTGCCATAGGCCTATAAGTACACTTAACCCAAATAGTTAATATTTTTCATGCGTATAATAAAATGATTTTAAACCAGTGGTGCAGAAGTAGACATATAAAATTAACTTATGCATTAGTCAGGATTTTAAAAGTTGTTGAAACACCTAAATACTCTGGTTAGCTATGATTTCTCCTGAACTCCCATCATTTATAATAAAGACTTCACATATTTAATTCACCTGGATTTTGAAGACTTAAAAAAGAGTATGGAGTCTGTAACATAACTCTTTAAAGTTAGGGAGGATTTTTTTTTTTTTTCCTAGTAAAACCCTTTGGAGAGGGTAGGGGAGTCGATCCTCCCACAGTATCAGCAACAGAGTCCTGTGTCTACACTGCAGCCATTCTAAATCAAATTCATGTTTAAAATATTTAATCTCAGAATACAATGTGAAATGTAGTTCAAGGTCCAGTGTGAATTGAACTCAAATTCATAAAACAAGATTGGAGTCTCCTTAAGATTGGTGTGTACCGGTGAAAGGTGCTGAAGGATGTTAAGGAAGGAAGGTCCACGGGACTAAGCCATCTGCATTTGTAAACAGCATTTATCCAGAGAAGACATACATTTTTATCTTTCTGACAAGAGGCACAGGTGTAAGTCAAAGCGAGGCACCCATTGAAGTCAGGCCCTGATTCTCAGACCACAGGGATTGGGCAAGGGAGGCTGAGAGTTATCTCCATGCATATTTGCATTTCAAAGAACTAGCTCTCAGGTCCAGGAGGAAACTGGTTTGGGTGGTAGATTTACATCTCAATAGGCAAAGAATGAATTTAAATTGCAAGATTTCTAAAGTAATTGACCTGAGAGAGGCTGGAACAGAGACCAAATTTTCCTGATAGCTTTGAACTTCCTCAGGCAGGCACTTCTTCTTTTTTTTTTTTTAGATTTTTAAAATGTATTTGAGAGAGAGCATGAACAGTGGGGAGGAGCAGAGGGAGAGGGAGAAGTAGACTCCCTGTTGAGTGGGGAGGACATGGGGTTGGATCCCAGATCCCTGAAATCCTGACCTGAGTCCAGTTTAAGGGTTTAACCAACTGAGCCACACAGGTGCCCCTCAGGCAGGCATTTTAAGAGGGCCTGGGATCATCTTCAGGGCCTTAGGGTACTAAAAGCCAGGCTAGACTTTAGTCGAGACTCTTAGTGCAAAGATTTGAATACAATCATTTTCCCTTAGAGTTCTGCGGTTCTCAGTATTAGCATCTGTTATTTTCCTTTCATTGCATTTTATTTGACTGATATACTTTGATTGTAGTTTGGAGTCACAATCTCAAGATGCAAAGTGAAGGTGGTAGTGGTTTAAACATAAGGTAATATGTTTGCTAATATACACAGAACAAAGTCCAGTAGTTCCATAGCAGATATTAATGTTTTTAAACTTTTTTTTTCTGGTTTATTTGATTAAACACTGTGTTGATTAAATCACATTTTTGTAATCCAGTTTTTAAAGTTTATACATTTTTACTCTGCCAATGTGTATCTGTGTGTCCTTAAGGAAAAGCCTTACTACAGTGTAGGGGCCAAGAGTTGAGCAGGAATGGTCCAGGGTGCCAACCAACCACAGCTCCAATGTTAAGTCATTGTGTGAACTGGGGAGATAAGCATAGCTTTTGTGCCTCTATTCTCTGATCCAATAGATGAAGAATATTTGATTAAATGATCTCTAAAAGACACTTACAGCCTCAAAATTGTATACTTATGGGTCTAATTTAATAACTTCATCAATTCTGTCTACATGCTGTAAAGTAGAATAAAAACTGTGCAGCATGCCAAAAGAGATAGGATTTTCCCAAACTTTAAGAAATAAAGCACGATGGCTTCTGTGCCTTCTGTGGGTGCTGGAGGGGTATTTCTGGAATAATTGAGATCAGTCACAAAGATACCGTAAATTCATGCAATCATTTGGAACATTTCTTTCTGAGCTACCCATACATGATGTCATTTATTGTCAAGTATTCACAATCAGAATACACTACTCATTTATGTGTTCAGTCACTTGGTTATTCATTTTGTCAGTTTTTTGCCACATCTTCTTAAGAATTTGTCCATCAGTCCCACAGTATTGCACTGAATAAAGATATAGAACTCTTCAACAATTTTAACAGTCCACATTTATTGTGACTTTTCATATGCAAGCACACAGAGAAAAAATTAATATTTGGGATATAAAATATGGACAATCAAGTTAACCTCACTTTGCACTAGTCATTTTTTAAATTACCCAAATAAGAAGATTATTTTAATGCTTTCATTTTCAGTATTTGCTTCATCTATCAGGTTTAAACATAAGTATATATTAACTAATTTTTAGTAGCATGTATTTTTCCTGATTAAAAAAAGTCATACATATTCATTGAAGAACATTAGGAAAATATGCTAAACACATAATGAGAATATTTCCAATGAAAATATTAATAAAAAGAGATAGCATAATATTAAACATTAAAATCTTTATATAATCTCCATTTCCAGTGTAATGTTTTCAACTAAGAGAAACAATTTGTAGAACACCATAATATATCATCAGCCCAAGAATGGGAACTATAGTCATTTTCATGAGCAATATTAAAGCAGCAACCAGCCCTCTAAGGCACACATTGGCTGTGCCAATCCATTCTATATATGTATGCCCAGATTTTTACACAGCCATAAATTTTCATTATTTATTTATATTTTTTACTTACATGAATTTCTCAATGTCTGTCTTTTTCCCAAAATCTAAACATCCACAATTAAGCCCAGCAAGTTGTAATTTTCTCTTGGATTATTCACTCATCTTGGCCCTGTCTATAGGGGTTTGATGTTACTTGTCAATTACTATTCAGCTTTGCTTGAATCAGTGTTGCTTCCTTCCTTATAAACTAAACCTTCTTACATATGGTTCTCAGACCTGGGCCATGGACAAGAGGTTTAATAAGTGTTGTATTTTTTCAAAGATCTGATGATGAATCCGTATAAAGAAGAATGAGGCCACAAGACAAAGAAGAACAACAAAGCCTTTTTACTTCTTAGGACAAGATGTAATTTCACCAGAAACTGAGTTCAAGAAGCTTTAGATAATTGCGCAAAGTGGAAAATACCAGTTTTACCAAACATCATTTTAAAAAAAGTTTGGAGATGATGCAAGGTTTGTGATGCGGTACATTTTATTCACATAGATTTAAAATAATCAGAACACTGCATATATTCTATTTTGTCAACAGGTTTAAGTATGCTTTCTTTCTTAAAATAAATTTGGATGTTCTTTGAGGATACAGGTGGGTCTTTGGAGAGAAATCAATTATAATATGATACATATGAGGAGATAAAATGCCAAAGAAATACTCCAACATGAAAAACCTTTAAAATAATATAGAAGGACATGGTCTAGATTGTATGTTTCAATTTAGAACTATTTGTGATTCATGGTGATTCAAATCAAAAGACGATATTAAACATCATGTTAATTTTTAGTTGTTTTTAAATTTTTAAAAAAAATCTGAGTATAGTTGACACATAATGTTTCATTAGTTTCAGTGTACAACATAGTGACTTAACATATTTATAAGTTATTTTATGCTCACAGCAAGTATAGTTACCATCTGTCACCACACAATGCTATTACAGTATCATTGACTATATTCTGTATGATGTGCCTTTTACTCCCCTGGCTTATTCATTCCATAACTGGAAGTCTGTATCTCCACTCCCTTTGACCCATTTTGCCTACCCTTCATCTCCCATCCTTCTTCCTTTTGGCAACCATCAGTTTGTTCTCTGTATTTATAAGTCTAATTCTGCTTTTTGCTTGTTTACTCATTTGGTCTAAAAAAGATCTAAAAAAGATCCCACATATTAACTTTTAGTTTTTTAATTTTAATTTTGCTAAGAGATTCAAACTCTATTCTTTTATAACGTTTGATGCATACACATTATAATATTGATTACATTGTATAATATAGTAGGGTTGTGTTTCCAATAACTTTATTCCGCTGAGAGATAGAATGCAGGTCCCTATACCTAAATATGATACATAAGCCATGGCTGTCATGAGCTAGGGCCATATTCCATTCTGGCTTAGCCACAGCAGTGATTGGTATTACTTCATAGGACATCAGGGAAATGGGAAGTCAGTATTAAACAATGGTAATGGGTATGGGTTCTGCTGTTTACTTATCTTCCGCATCTGAGGAACAATAATAATTATATCACATAATGCCCATATCACAGGATTATAAAAATCAAAATTGTATGTTTTGTAGCTAGTGCAAATTTTTGACACTTGGGAAGCATTCAGTAACATTTGGCTTTTTTTATTGAGATAAATTTTTCTAGATTGTAAGTATCCTGGAAACGTCTCTCTTTCCTCCCCAAACTAAGAAGTATGAACACTCCAACTGCAGCAGTTGTAAAGACACAGATTAGATACAAGGGAACTATTTTCTGGGAAATTGACAGCAGTGTCAAGCATTTGGCAGAGTGAATTAAAGCGACTCAGACCTCTGCTAGTCTAGCACAATTATGATGGATACTGAAACATTTGATGAAGATTCTCCATTTAGATTATGATTTTATGATATTCTAGACAAAAAAGAAAAAAATTGTATTTTCTATTGACCTTAAATTCCTAAAAGAAGCAAGTATGTGTCCATTCTGATGTAGGGCTTTGTGAGCCATGAAGAACACCAGGCATTAAATGAATATGTAGATGGAGAGCTAACTCTGGAAGACAAAGATTAACAAGTCAGGCCAGATCTAGTAGACACTGTGGCCAATCATATCACCATCCCCCTACTGATACAGGAGTGCTTGCTAATGATTCCTTATTAATAATTTTTTTCTCTATATATTTAAGCTTGTTAAAGTTCCTGCTTGTATAAAAGTTGGTGTGATTGAGTAACCCTTAAATAGTTAAATGTCTGCATAGAATCCCAGGTTACAGACTTTTCCAGAGGTTGTACAAGATAATTATCTAAATATAATGATGGAAAGTTACTAACAATTTGCAACCTATATTCACAGGTTCAGTTTTAGACGCAGCTAATCACTTATCCTTTTTGTTTGGTTCAGCTGTCATTTCGAAACTCACCTTTCTGTCTGGGCCAGCTGTTAACTCAACATATTCTGTTAACAATTATGTTAAGAGAATTGTAGAGAATGTCTGATCTTAGAAAAACTATTGTCATGTTAAACAAAAATTATATATAAAATACTGTCCTGGGATAATACCATCAGAAACCCCTCATAAGGACCATAGTTTTTTGAGAAAGAAGTAAAAACAAAACAAACAAAAAAAACCCTACTTGACTTAACTTGAGCTCATTAATCTGAGGTCTTTGTACTCATATACTCGTACATTTAATTAACATTTAATAATGGGTTTTTAAATGTTTTTAAACAAAGTTCATTTTTTTAAATATAAGATTCAACTTGCTAGTTAAGAGTTTTACCTAATGTTCATTTATGCATTGTTATATTGTTAACATTTTAAGTTGTTTTTTGCTTTAGTCTTTCTACCTTCCACATTTAACTATTTTATCTTATCCTTTTATTTTATTCTTTATACTTTAACAAGTGTAAATGTAGAGAGAAAAAAATTGCTAATAAGGAATCATTAACAAGCATTCCTATATCAGTAGGGGGTTAGTGATATGATTGGCCACAGTGTCTACTGGATCTGACCTGACTTGTTAATCTTTGTCTTCCAAAGTTAGTCAGCTCTCCATCTCCATATTCATTTAATGCCTGATGTTCTTCATGGCTCACAAAATATGGATGGGATGCCTAGATAGTGCAGTTGGTTAAGCAGCAACCCTTGGTTTTGGCTTCGGATGTGATCTCACAGTCCTAAAATCAAGTCCTCTGTTGGGGTCCATGCTTAAGGATGAATCCGTTTGAGATTTTCTCTCCCTCTCTTTCTGCCCCTTCTGCTCATGCTCTCTCTCTCTCTCTCTCTCTCTCTCTCTCTCCAATATGAACAAATATATCTTAAAAAAATAAAATATGGAATAGAAAAGAATTATGACAATAAAGTTATGTAACAATGTGGAGAAGCAAATGTAGGTACAGACAAAGCAAAATTTGCACCAGATCAAGTCAAACAGGTAAGGAAGAATTTATTCAAGGCTATTGAAATAGGAGAGAGAAAATCTGAATTCAACTCCCTTGAAATGAAGGGCAGGGCAGGTTTTAAGAGCAGGCTGGGGGAAATCACAGACCATCTGTGCTTGCTAATTAGCCTTACCCAAAAGAAAAGTAGGGTAGTTTCACATTTTGGGAAAGGTGTTCAAGGAAGTTAGAAGTTAAGCTCCTACCCTCCCAGGAGACTGGGCGATAGGGCACTATCTTCTGGATGATTTTGTTTAAAAGGGATTGCTCTCAAGCCCTTAAGAAAGAACCTGGGCTATAAAACTGGTAAGATTTTTATTTTATTTTTATTTTTAAAAAAGATTTTATCTATTTATTTGACAGAGAGAGGGAGAGCACACAGTGGGAAGATGCGACAGGCAGAGGGAGAGAAAGAAAGAAGAAGGCTCCCCACGGAGCAGAGAGCGGCCCATGGGGCTCAATCCCAGGACCCTGGGATCATGACCTGAGTTCAAGGCAGATGCATAACTGAGTGAGCCACCCTGGTGCCCCTGATAAGATTTTTCAGTGAATTAGAATCAAAGGAGCAAAGAAAGAATTTACAAGTTTGTGAAGTAAATGCTCTAATTAAGGGGAGTAAGGAAAATGCTGTCTAAAGTTTAGTCCATCTTGGTCATGGGCGTCCTACAGTAGACAGTGCCCTCCTTGAGGGCGGTGAGAGGTTAAATGTACAAAGGGACAAAAGCCAGATCATGTGTAAAGATAGTACTCTGACCCATGGCCTCTGCAGCAGCCAGGTCGGCACTGGTTCAGTAATTGACAGCTTACCTAATTTTTGCCCCTACTTTCAACTTAGGTGCCAAACAAGAAACCTAACCATGCTCCCCTAACCCAGGACATGGGATGCCCAGCTTCTGGTTAGCCAGCTCCAGCCTTCCTATGCCAATAGGCTCCAATAAGAGCAGACTTGAAACCTTCCCTTTTTCATCATAAAGCTTTCCCACTTTGCGTGCCTTTGAGTTTCTGCCACACACAAGTGATGGTGGCTGACTCCCTTGCTATAGCAAGCTTTAATAAATAGTCTTTGCGTGTTCTCATTTGTTTGGTCTTCATTTATTTTCATAGAAGCATTTGTTTCCATAGAAGTATCTAGGACTGCGGGTGATTAATAGTACCCACTTAATCTATTAAAGAGAGAGTTTCTGTGTAAAGACTTCCATGCTAGCAGCATACTGGAGAAAGAATATTGTAGGAAATTAATAATAGAGAAGCACTCGGCCTGAATCACTTACTTATTTAGTGACCTTAGACAATTTAACGAGTTGCATCCTCTAGTCTCACCTCTATTTTTGGAGTAATAATTCAACTTAATAGATATTTGAACATTAAACAATGTTCGTGAACATTGTGTCTCCTTCCCTATGCATTATTTCTCTCTCCTGGTGTTTGGAGGGAGCCGCTGTCCTACAGGTTTAATGCTAAAAGGACATAAATTAACCTTAAAATCCTGCTTAAAAAAAAAAAAAAAGAATGGTTAACAATTTCTTGTTTCTATCTATAGTGACTGTGACTGAAGAAGTTTAAATTCTTGTACATTAGCTGAAAAAAGGCTCCAGGGAAAAATGGTCCAGAAAGGAAAAGACAAAAACACCCTCGGGCCAGCCATTGTTATGCAACTGAACCTGCAAAGGTGCAAGTGATAAGTCTTGGGCAACCACCAAAGCCTCTGGGTTGTTCTGCAACTAATGACTTACAGCAACTGAATCTGCTGTACAGTTTTGTTTTGTTTTAAGTAGGTTTTCTTTTCTATGAATTATACATTAAGTGGATAGGGCAACCACATGACCCAAAAAAAGCAACCAGGTGAAAGGTATAAAGAGTGTGTGCTTCCATACCTTTCTAAGTTCTTCTGGATCCTTACCCCCCAACCGAGAATCCCATCAACACGGATAAACACTTGTGTTGGTTCCCTGTTCAAATTTCCAAGAGTATTTTTTAAAATAACAATAGTATATACTTCCGTTTTTACTCTTTTATGTAAAATATAGGACGGTATGCCCTTTGTGGGTCACTTTGCTTAACTTAACAGTGTATGTTTGCAGTCTTTACCTTTCTGTGCATAAAGAGCACCTTGATCTGCGTTTATTTGTGCATTTGCTTGTTTATGTCATGTTTTAAAAATCATTGGATTTTAAAGATGTGTTACGATTTATTTAACAGGTACCCAGTAGTGTGCATTTGAGTCCAGGCCTCACTTATGATAAACAGTCCTGGGATGAATAAACGTGTACACTGGTCATTCAATTCTGTGCATCTCTAACCTTTCCTGCATGTGAAATGTGTATCTAGTACATCTAGAATAAATTCCCAGTAGTAGAAGTACTGAGTTAGAAGGTATGCATAGACACAGATCTAGGCATACACCTAGATACACACCTAAATCTAGACAGAAATGTAAAGATACAGATGTAGAGATAGGTATATAAATAGATACACATATACACATATATAATAAAATTACTTTATATATGGAAAGATAACAAATTTCTGTCATTGATTTCCAATTTATATTCCAATTAACCTGTTAATCCATACTTCACACACTCTAGGTATTATTAAACATGTGGCTTTGACAAAGCTGAGGGGTGAAAATCAGTAACTCGATGTACTTTAAAGTGTCTCTTTGTGTTATCCTAAGGAATATACTCTGCAGTATTCTAGGCTTAATGGTTCTTTCTTACTCAAAGCCTGTCTTTTCATATTCTTTGCTTGTTCTCTATGTTTTTAAAATCAATTTGTAGAAGATCTTTATATGATAGGGATATACTATCCCTTTGCACATACTTAATGGAATAACGTTTTTCTGCCAATGTCTGTATCTGTACCTATATCTATAGATATTGAAAGAGCATTTCCATCTTTTCCTTATTGCTTTGAGATTTTTTTCCTCTCTCCAAGAGTATAAATGAAGTCACTTGAACTTTCTTCTAGTCTGTTCAACATTTTTAAATACTTGACAAGATATAGAGTTTTGTTGCATAAGTTATCAATTTGATTATTTTTTTCCCCACAATACCAATTAGTCTTCATAAGCTCATTCTTTCCCGCGTGTTGGGTTAATACCTTGAACATATCCTAAATTGGCAAATACATTTAGGTGTATTTATAAAGTGATTCTCCTTTCCCATTATTCTGTCTACTTATGTGCCAGTAATAAACAGACTTAAATATGTATAATAAGTACCAATAAATAAGTCTGGTGTATTGTAAGAATTCAATTTTTTTTGGCATTGACAGATCTTTTTATATAGATGATATATTAGAGCTATATTTATATTTACATTGACTCTATATATTACACTATGTAGAGTCAAATATTTATATAGGTCACTCATTTTTATCTCGTAGATACAAAATTTTAAAGTGGTGGATATAGATGGAGAATGAAACGGTGCCATTTATCAGACTTGCTTTCTGATTTAGGAAAAGAAAGTATAATTCTTGGTGGTGGTGGTTGTTATTGTAGTAATTATATTTAGCAAACTGAAGAGATATTTATGTTTAAGAATTACAAGAATAAGTTGTATTTCAAGTTACAGAAGATATTTCAAATGTAAACCTATCGATTCTGGTAAGAGTATTAGTATCGTTTGTGGGTGCTTTACAGTCTCAGGTTGAATCACTATGGTTTTTAGTTCAGAAATGAGATAGATACAGGCTCTCTTCATACTATTTTTCAAGAATGTTTTGGAAAGGAATGAAATCGACAATCAGTGAATAAAACTTAATGAAAGATATTCATCAAAAGTAAAGGATTCTGTCAAAGAAAAATGCCTAAATAATCTGCCAAGGTTCTACAGTCTTGTTCTCTGATTGGATAGTAACTGTAACATTGGAGTGGCCTATAAAAAAAGCCATTTTTACATTTATAAAGCTGCTGATCCAAAGTCAACTAATATCAATTAATGCTTGCAGAGTGCGTCGTGTGGTGATAAGCACTTCTATATCTGTCATGCATTTAAATCTAACTGTGATTCTGTGACAAAAGGAATATTTTTAATATGTTATAAATTATTAACTAAACTGGAGAAGTTAATCAGCACTTCCCACATGGTGGAGCTAAGATTTTAATCACAGTTTTGGAATTTCAGTTCTATATTTCCTTCCACCACAAAGGTTCCTCCTGTTTTGCAGTGATTAAAGTGATAATAGACATCATGGTTTCTTCTTTTATCTAATAACATTTCAAGTAATTATTAACATTGACAAGAAAATATATTCTTTGTTCATTTTCTTTATATCCTAGATATTCTTAAATTGAAGCCACTTTATTTATTATTCACTAGTCAAATAAGCTGGGCATTTTTGTCTCAGAACATAGAGTAAAAGCTGACTGCTTGTGTTATTGTTGTGGCCAATTAATGGAATAAAATCTGTCTTCCTTTATCAATTCTACTGATAAAGTTAGGATTTTGGGGAGAATGTAGGAGTACATTTTTTAAGGTATCTGTTTGTTACATAGAAATACATAGAAAATTTCCAGTATAGTAGAATCTATAATTGCTCCAATAATTTTTTTGTTCACATCACTGTCGGAGATAAGAATTTAGACACAGATGTGAATAATTAACTTGATATGTTGAGGAGTTCTATATGTATATATAGACTTATTTTTAATTAATATAATATCTTGGTCACATGTTTATATAATTTAAATTCAATAAATGTTAAAATTTAATCCATGAAAAATAATGTCTCCCTCTCACCCTTATCCTCAACCTATAATTTGATTCCAGTAAGAATTAAAAGTTATCAGTGAAGAGTAATAGCTTCCTCCCACCCTTGAACTTGTAATCATTGCCTATTATCAATTATATGGCTCTTTAGAAACTTTTAGAATATATGTAATTTTTCTTTTTTAAGAAGAATCATAGTCTATTATTTTTTAAGAAAAATTTTATTCTATACACACTGTTCTTGCTCTTTGAATTATGCTTTGCTCTTGAAATTAACTATGCATTATATATTTATCCATATTAATCCATAGGAAGCTTTTTAAATATATTTTATTTATTTATTCATGAGAGGCATAGAGAGACAGAGAGAGAAAGAGAGAGGCAGAGGGAGAAGCAGGCTCCATGCAGGAAGCCCGACGTGGGACTCGATCCGAGGTCTCCAGGATCAGGCCCTGCGCAGAAGGCGACGCTCAACCACTGAGCCACCCGGGCTGCCCACTTTTCTAGTTTTTAAGATGATAGCATTCTATGTATTAGTATAGCATAATTTATTGAATACATTCATGTTATAAACTTTTGTTTGCTATTAGCACAAACTCCCAAAATAAAAAACAATAGCAAAAGCCACTACTCAAAGTATAAACTATAGAACATACGTTATTTTACACATATCTAGTACATCTGTGATCTAAATTCTTAGAATTGTAATTGGTAGACATTCCTGATTGTCCCTCACAGTGTTTTGTGCCAATTTAATTTTGAATCAACAACAAATAAAAGTGCTTATTTGTTCATAGCCTGGCCAGTGGCTTTTAGCATTTTGTAAGACTGATTAAATGTATATAGTACATATGTATTTATCTCTATATGTATAGATACATACGTATTTTTTAAAAACTAAATGGATTTATACTAATAAACTGATAATTTGACAAACTAAAATCTTATAATGAATGAAATGAGTATTTCTCATGTATTTAAGGACGTTTTTCAATTTTTTGTGAAACATCTGTGGGTATAATTTGCTGATTATTCTACTGTGTAGATCTTTTGCTTTTTTTTTTTTGTAGATATGCTCTAATTGTTAAAACAATTACTACTGTGATGTGTATTTCAAATCTATTTTTCTAATTTTTTTCTGGCCTTTGATTATGCTTATAGCATTTCTTGGCACTTGTAGAAGTTTCTTCCCCATTTCCTATATTACATAGTCTACTTTTCTAAGCTTTTCTTTTCTTTTTTTGGTTTTTGCTTTTGTTTTTGTTTTTTAGTGAGTATATGTTTGGAAGTGGGAGATGGATGTAATAATTCAAAACAACTTCTTTCTCTAGGCAGGGATTATCAAACTGTTCTGTGGGAAAATCTAGTTCACTGACTATTTTATGAACACACTTTCATAGGAGCATAACGATTCCTATTTGTGCATTATTGTGCAACAATTGTAGAGCTAGAGTCATTGTAATAAAAGCCTTATGGCTTGCAAAGCCTAAAATATTTTCCATCTGGCCATTTACAGAAAAATTTTGCCAGCCCCTTCTCTTTACATTTCTACGCGGCATTATCTTTATGTTTTACAAAACATAAAATTTAAGATGAACTGAGGCTAAGAAATATTTCCAAAATTTTGAAAGGTTTGAAGCATTTTCAAAAGAAAATTTTTCAAATGGCAGATTTTGGATTTTACTCAGGTCTGTCTGACTCCAGAACTGAGATTAAAACCACTGTGCACTTATCTCCATTATCTAAAAATGCATTTGTACATAAAAAGTACAATTGTACTTCATTGGGATACACTAAACTCAAATTTAGCCACACGAGACTCATAGACAATGAAGTCTTTGTGGAGGATATACTTAATTTTGTAAAAGTATACAATCATTTTGAAAGTTAAGGATGACTTCATGAGAGCTGAGAAGTTCTGCATGTCCAAAGACACCTAGAAACCCATATGTATCTTTCACAATGAACTATGATGATAACTACTGTAACTAAAGCATGTCAAAAATATCAAAGCCATATAAATACTTGAAATAATAATTTATGACTTGACTATGTCTATATCAGGAGTATGACCTTGATAATGGGACGAAGAGTGAAAAGAATTGAGTTTTTTTAATGAACAATGCATAATGATAGGCAACAGAAAGCTGTTCAATAAATTCTTAGAAAACTTGTGGTTGACTTTCATTATTTTCTATGAAACGTACTTTGCAACTGAGAAACCTTTCTGACCTTCCTAGAAAAACACAATAAAACAGATCAACTAAACAACTACAAAAACGGTTATTTTCCCTTACACTCTGATTTAGTGGTAGCCTCTAATTAACTGTGAGGCAAATCAAAATGTGACTGGAAATTCTCAATCTGTTAAGTATTTTTTTTTTTTTATCATCCGTGAAACTAAGCATGAGAATAAAATAGTGCCCATTATTCAGTGTTTCTGCTGAATGTAGGGAGTAGATATTTTTCAATATATCGTTTGGCTATTGACAGCCTGACTAGTTTGTGTTTTCATTTTCCTTAATGGTTTCTTTCCAATTAACTTAAACTGAAAAAAAAAAAAAAGGTTTTTTAAAAAAAAAAGAAAAAAAAGTTTTTTTTTTTTAAGGATTTTATTTATTTATTCATGACACACACACACACACACACAGAGGCAGAGACACAGGCAGAGGGAGAAGCAGGCCCCATGCAGGATGCCCGAAGTGGGACTCATCTCGGGACTCCAGGATCATGCCTGTGCCAAAGGCAGACGCTCAACCGCTGAGCCACCCAGGCGTCCCTAAACTGAAAAATGTTAATGCTCATTGTACAACATTAAAATAAAAGTATTTCAAAAACACTTATTGGTTTTGACTGCCAGTTTCCAAATTGTTTATCTGGAAGATGGATATCTGGATATTGTAGCAAAAAAGCAGCAGTAGGATGGAAATTTAAATTGGAAGTGTCTGCAATGTTATAGTGTTTGTACATTTGACAGTGTTGAAGTTGATTATTCTTATTTTTTCTTTCTGCCCATCACATTAGCTATACCGATGATGGAGAAATTATGAATTATAAAGCAGTGAATAATTATATAGATGTGCCATTCCAAAAGGATTTGGCATAACTCTTGCAACAAAATAAATTAAAATTGAATGTGCCAAGTATTCTTCTTTAAATATGTTAAGGAAAAAAAAGAAAGAAAGAAAGAAGAAGAAAGAAGAAAGAAGAGAAGAAAGAGAAAGAAAGAAAGAAAGAAAGAAAGAAAGAAAGAAAGAAAGAAGAAAAAGAAAGACAGACAAAAAAACAAATGCAGTGATTGGGTTTCTTTAAGGATATAGTAATCTCCAGAGATTTTTTTGCTTATTTTAATTTTGTCCCACATTTCTAGAAAATGATACTAAATACTCAAATAATTTCCAAGATAAAAAGTTCCCTTTAAAAAAAAAAAAGTTCCCTTTAAAGTCAATTATATGTAGGTTTCATGTGCATTTGTGTATATATATATATATATATACATATGTGTGTGTGTGTGTGTAGCTCTGCATGTTTTATATTTCATCATGACTTGTGATTTTTTTTTGTTGAAAGGTGTACATGATGTATCAAGTAGTCTTTTTTTTAAGGTTTTATTTATTTATTCACAAGAGGAACAGAGAGAGAAGCAGAGACACAGGCAGAGGGAGAAGCAGGCTCCCTATGGGGAGCCCAATGCGAGACTTAATCCCAGGACCCCGGGAACAGGACCTGAGCCAAAGGTAGACACTCAATCACTGAGCCACCCAGGTGTCCTGAGATAGATAGTCTTTTAATGTGAAGCTTCCTGTATGTCTGACTAGGAGTCAGGCTATGTTTAGTGTTTGCTGGACTTGTAGGTGTCAGAGGCTTCAATGTCCTTTCTTGTCTTCCTGTTGTCTTTGGTTTTCCCTAGACACTCCTTCTTAAACAGAGCCTGAGCCTTGAAACACTTTCAGCTGCGTGCCCCTGTGGTTATCCAGGAGCCCTGTCGATGTACTGCTAAGATATTAGGGGAGGGGAAATATTCAATAAACCCATGATTAAGTTCCAGTCTTTTAGTAGACCTGTGTCACTGTGTTATAACTTTCACAAGTGCTTCTTAGCTTTCTTTCACTCCTTAGGTGAGATGGGAAGGCTAGAGGGGGTTGGAGGTAGGTAATTTCCCTTCCTCCAAGTTGTATAAGGCTTTGGTGAGGTATTTTGTCTTTCTGGATAGGCTTTTTTTTTTTTTCTTTTTTTCTTTTTCTTTCTTTTTTTTTTTTTTGAGGACACTAGGAGTTCATTTCAAAATGGTTACCTTTCCTGTGGGTATATTGCAGAATGGTAATTTCCCCCCTTTCCTTGGCAAAACAGAAGGGGACTTTTCCCTGCTCTTCATTGGGAGAATTTGGTAGAGCTCTTGGCATAAAATTCCAAGTACAGGGCACCATCCTAGGCTGGGAAACCAGGAATTTTCACTCTTCAGTTCTTTCACACTCAGCTTCCAGAAATTCATTAAAGCCACTGTTCAGAGACTCTAGTAACCTCTGTTTCAGGTGAGCTGATCTGTATTCCTTGGCTTCACCTGTCTCCCCCGTTTTCAGGGTGGCGGCTTGCACCCTGACCTCAATTCTCTGATGGAACTAAGGGAAGTTATTTTATTTCAATTTGTTCAGTTTTCTTTTTCTAGTTGTGAGCAGAAATAATGATTTGCAAGCTCTTTACATGTTGGAAGGGAAACTGGAATCCAACAGCGATGTTTTTAAATAACTTACAAATGTAAATGCTTACTGAAAAAAATTCAGAGTAAAATATGTATTTCAGTAAGATATGCTAAGTGTGTTCTCCAGATTTAGTATCTTTTGGCATTCCTCTTATTATCCTGAAGGTACCTATCTTCAGAGTGTTCAAGGTTAAATTTAAGTGAAAATTATAATAAATAACAACCATTGAAACATTCCATATGTATCAGTTACTCTCTTACCACTGGAGCTAGAAGGCAGTTTCCAGGTTGGTTCTAGAGATTTCTTCTACCTATTCTTCACTTTTATGTATAACCTTTGGGTTATATATTGACTTACAGAAAAGAAGAAAAGTAATATACTATTTTATAAGAGAATATATTATAATTCATAGTGAAAACCCAAAGTGATTCCCCAAAGTAGTCCTAGTAAAAACAAAATGGTGATTTTAAAAGTACATGATTATAATAAATACTAATGTTTGTTGTGCTTAGAACGATTTTATTTGAAAGCATAGAAACATCTAGGTAGTTCCAAAGGTTAAATTTCTTCATTAATACCGAAAGTACAAATATTTAGAGGGATAGACTAAAACATGAATATTGCAATGTTGTTTACTGTACAAAATACAATTAGAACTCATAGATACTGTTCCTTAAAATTCAGTCATAAATTTGCTTTGAGAGTTCAGAATTAATGAGGCCTTGCAAGACATTATTAACCACTTTCATAAATGACTTCCTGTGAAAAAATTGAATATTTCTAAGACCTACTAAGAGTAACTACCCAGTAAATTATTTCAGCTAAATGATAACTTCCTTGGGTAAGTTATGAAGCAAAGCTATGTGTCTCAGATGCAGTAAAATATACCACAAGGTCTATGCTTATAAATAATCTTCTGTTTTGTTAATAATTAACATTTTATACTTAAACTATGATTTTTAACTTCCACATCTAATATCAAAGAATAAAAATTCTACTTTATTTCTTGTAAGTGTATTTTTCTTAGGAAATTTACATTTACTTGGCAAATTAATGTTTTAATGTACCCTTTAACAGCTAGAAGATTCCATGTTCGTGTAACAAATGTCAAGAAATGTTTATTAGTTTTATTAACAAATAAAAACCAATACTTATGAAAAATGTTTTAAAACCACTGTGATTTTGTAACAAGACAAATGATTGAATAATTATTACTTTCCTAATTTTAAGGCATTCTATTAATATTCCGATAAATGTTAAGATCTATCCTCAAAGGTAAATCATTAAGTTTTGAAAGAGATTTTACTTTATGTTATAGAACAGAAAAATTAATATTAATTTGTAAATAATTAAATCTTGATGGTGAATTATAAGCTTCTTACCAAATTTATATTTTAAACAAGTTCAAAGAGAAAATCTTATGTTTACTTCTTTCTTTCTTATTTCTTTCTTTCTTTTCTTTCTCCCTCCCTCCCTCCTTCTCTCCTTCCTTCCTTCCTTCTTTCCTTCCTTCATTCCTTCCTTCCTTCCTTTTCTTCCTTCCTTTTCCCCATGATTACAGAAATAGGATCAAGAAGAATGTATGAAAAATTTAGATCTTTAATGTTCTATTTGGAGATTGTGAATACAATATCTTACTTCACATTTCCATTTTGAATTCTCTCTGGTGTGCATTGATTTTAGGTGAAATGATATCCTTATTCTCTTGAACTTCCACCAGATAATAAATAACATGGCAGATGGAAACTCTTAGGAAAGGTACATAAACAAAGACAAAAGTCACAGATAAGTGAAATAAATATAGAAAAAAACCCTCTGAAACTATGCTTAAAGAAAAAAGATCCTCAATGATTTGTAATGTATTAATAGGATCAGAATTCTTGACCTCAAATAATAGTACACTGTGCCATTTTAGCTTAATTTGAAGTAAACAGGTTTTTTTTTAAGTTTTATTTAAATTCTAGTTAGTTAACATACAGTGTAATATATGTTTCGGGGGTACAATAGAGTGATTCAACACTTCCATACAACACCTTGTGCTCATCACAAGTGCCCTCCTTAATTCTCATCACCTATTTAACCTCTCCTCCCACTCACCTTCCTTGCATTAGCCATCAGTTTGATCTCTATAGTTAAAGAGGCTATTTCATGGTTTGCTTCTCTCTTTCTTTTCCCCCTTAACTATTTGTTATGTTTCTTAAATGGAGCTAGAGAGTATTACGCTAAGTGAAATAAGTCAGTCAGTGAAAAATAAATACCATACTATTTCACTCGTGTATGGAATTTAAGAATGTAAGAAATGAAGTTTTAACATGTATCTTTCACTTAGCTTTTTCACACTCCAAAAACAAGCAAACAAAAATTACTTAAATATTTCTATTAAAACACAGCAACATCAACACAACTCCAGTAACTCAGGACCTTTTTAAATTTAAAAATATAGCAATATACTTTTATAGTTCCCCAAATATAATCATGATACTGTTTTAATATAGGTTTTATTGTTATTTAGGTATGATAAGGTCGGCAGATCGGGAAGTTTGAATATCATTGAAAATACAGTTTGTTATGTTTACAGATCCCAAGAGCAAAGGGCCCTCCACAATTTAAGGAGTCACATGGGAAGCACTAGGTCATTCAGGAGTCAAGGACAGGGGAGAAATTGTGGTAAGAGACTATTGTGGTTTCCATGGGAATGAATGAGTGAAGCAGGGTAAGCCGATTTAGTGTTGGCTAGTTTGGTTAATTTCAGTGGGCTCTGGAGTATAGGGACTGTCCGCTGGCTGGCTGGGGGTGATTAGGGCTGGTGATTGTGCCCAGAGTGTGAGAGCCTGATAAAGGGGGGTAGCTGGACATGGAACGCTGAGCTATTTGGTTTGAATTCAGAAAGTGCTCTCATGGGTGGGTCATTTACTATCTCTAGGTATTAGCTAACTCTGGGAGGGGAGTCCCTCCAAGGTCAACAAGACCCCAGATGTCAAAGTCTCAATGCAGAAAATAAAGGACATGGCTAATGCAAATACATTCACAATGTAGGCACATTTTCTTTGCAAATGAAGTAATTTATGTTCTTGAAATAAAATATTACAATTTATGTTCTGTCTCATTTCAAGCAGTCACTTGGGTTTAGTGAGTCCTCCCACTGGATGATATGTTGATAACAAATGCAGCAAGAAATGTTTCCAAGTGTTTTCATTAAGTCAAATAACTTCGTAAGGTTAATGAATAGAATGTAAATGTATGTTCTGCATGCAGTAAAAATCAATAAACTGTGCTACATTGTTGCCTTAAGCCACAATAAAATTCCAGGAGTCAGTCCATTGTTGAAAATAACACATCTTAGATGATATTGAAAATAATTTGACGCTAGTAAAAAAAGAAAAAAACAACTTTGGCTTTGATTTGACTAGAGAAAAAAATATTATTCAGATAATACTGTCTAATTTCCCAAAAGTACGAGAGAATTCTGTATCTAGGTCCTAACCCTTCATAGTAAAAATCCCAAATTAAGAAAATTCTTAATCTTTTTTTTTCTGAAAATCACAACAGAAAGAAAACATAAATTACAGAATTCTATAAATTATACATAATGTATATATTTTATGTGTACTGGGTTTCTCCTTACTCAGACACAATTTAACTGTTAACAGTATATAAACATCCTACTATATGCCTCTCTTCCAGAGCATTATTCTCTCATTTTCCTCACATTCTTAGAGTAAACATTCCTTTTATTTTCTATTGTAAAAAATATATTTAAGTTTATGCTTTTTCTTTAATATATAATGACCAATTACCTGAAATTAATGGTGACTTCTTAATGTTTACTCTGTGACAGTATGATACCACAAAAGAAAATTGCAAAATAACTATTTTAAATGTTAACAAAAATGTTGAGGCTTAGAAGCAAATATGTATTATTCTTTAAAGATTTTAAGTATGATATTAAATAATTTTATTCAGTATAACTAAATTATTTGGTTCTTAAAGGTAAACAGTTGCTCTATATTCATTTAAGGATCTCAAGATCCATATTATTGACTGATACATATGTGTATGTGAGATCTTTTAATCAATCTTGTTTAAGTTAAGAAAGTGGACTAGATAGTCTTTGCCATCTCTTCCAAGCAAATAAAGATGCTTCAACAGTTAAGTATTAATCCCATAACATCCATTTGGGCATCTTGCAATTGTAAATCAATAAATGCTAGTGGGCAGATATGTTTGTGTGAAGATTGCTGCTACAGAGTCAAAACTTAACTGTAAGACTAACTTTATTTTGTCTTCTCTATATAGAAACATATGTACTTTGGGATGCTATATATTTTTCTTTTTTTTGATATTATGTATTGAATGTTTGGCAGTATCAATCTCATTAATTAAACTGTAACCAAATTTATAAAGTCAGTACATTTTTTGTAAACATTCTATTCACTTTGCTGGCATTCACTCACCTATATTGGTGTTTCCTATATGTATATTTTACAACAGTGGGCAGCCCACTTCTGTGTGTCCTCATGATTAAGTCACAATCATACGATTTTTAAATTAATAAATGCTGAGAAATTAGTTGACAATTTTTTCATATGTAAAGTGATGTATAATCAATACCACAGTTTCTTATTATTATGTTTGCTTTTAAATTCTTTTTCTTTAAGAGGAAAAAATACTTAAAGTATACTGCAATAATCAAAAATTGTCTTTAAGATTTATAAATTAGAATTGGCAGACAGCAAATAACAAAATAATGTTCAATACTTAATTTGATACATGGTTTTCTATTAAAATCTTTAAAACTAAAAGAGAAATGTTTCACAAATACTTTGATTTAGAGAAATATTTGGATGAATTGGATTAAACTTCTTCCTCACACTCTTCTATAGCACTTACAATTTATACAGTGCTTCTTTGAAACTTTTTTGATAAGAGAAAGAGACAGTTTTGGTGTTTAGACAGATTCTAGGATCAATGATCATTTCAATCATTTACTTGCTTATGTAAGGTCAGTTATTTAAATTCTCTTAGCTCTGTTTTCTCATCTGTGACATTGGCACATGGAAATAATAAACATACCTCTTCAGGTAAGATATAGAGATTCTAAGTAAAGAATAACACTTGACACTCAATAAATGACACCTAATATGTGTGTGTTGTGTGATAATCTTCACAACTTTGAAAAGTTATCTTATGTACCTTAGATAGTATTTCCTGGCTCTTCCAGTGATTTATACCTTTTCATCTTTCATCTCCTGGCTCAAACACTACCTCCTCAGGGGTGGCTTTTGTAGGTTCCATATGTAAATAATTTTCAATAATCCCTGCCTCTATCACTTTATTTTCATTTAATTTCTTCATAGAAGTTTTTTTTTCTTCATAGAACTTTTTACTAAATATTAACATAGAGTTTACTTGTTAGCATTCCATTAAACTGCCTACCTTTCATTAAAGTAAATATTTTCTTGAAACAAAACAAAACAAAACAAAACCATTTACTATTTTTAAGTTCTCCTAATGGAATGAAGAATCATTCATAGATGTTATTAGAATGCAATGTGGAAAGGCAAAAAAAGCCATATATGTGTGTGTGTGTGTGTGTGTGTGTGTGTGTGTACACACACACACATAGAGAGAGAGAGTGATGGGGATGCACAAAGAGAAGACTAGCATGTTCTCACGATTAGATTGCTCAGTAAGATCAAGACACAAAGCAAATTGCATTGTGAAACTACAATCACAAAATTTTTCCAAAGTGGTATTACATAGTCACTTTTGTAATGGATAAATCCAATGTCCTTCAAGTTTCTTTCCAATTTGGTAGTTTTATGCATTTTTAAATTTTTCTTTCTTTCTTTATTTTTTTAATCAAGATACATAAGAAGCCCAGATCAGTAACAAGTCATAATGCATAAAATCTTTGTATGGACCCGAATAAAGAATCCAATTAATGGAAAAAGAATGATTAGTCATGATGGAGATATACTATAAAGGGTTAAATAACAAGATTGGACAATAATTTTGGAAAATAAAAGAATACTAGAAAAGAGGTTAGGACGTTGCCCAAATAGACCCATTGAGACTGCCTGTAGGTATAATCTCCTACAAATAACATAAATACACATATAAATATAACAAATACAACCAATTCATTGACTTGATTCCAAGGGCTTCGTAGAAAATAGTGTTATTAAACCTTACATCTTTCAGGGAATAGTGTAAGTACTAAGTGATTTTTTTTTTTTTTTGAAGAACATAGTGGCGTTTTCTCTCAGCTCATCCAAGGGATTATAAAGAAGCCTAGAATAGGTTCTTTTATAATACTTACTGAAAACATTTGCTGAAAAAGGCTGGTTGTTTTGTTTCTTGATTTCTTTTTAAACTCAGTGGTTTAGTGGGATGAGATCATTATTTGTTTTTTTGTGCTACTGTGTTTGAAGTGAAACATATCTCTTTGGTACTTGAACTCTCTTAGAAGAAGTCAGATGCCTTTGTCTAGTTGCTATTCCTCCTTTGAACGTGAGTAACTGAGTTCCCTAAGATAGATTTAAAATATGAGAGAATATACCTAATTTCTGTGTAAATTGTTAGCTTTTGTTTCCTTTTACCTGTCACTATGTTCTTTCATCAGGAAAAATAAATGACTAGGTTTTTCTTCCTCCTACGTTAATGTTGAAGATATATTTTCCTATTTAAGTTCTGCAACTTCTTAAAGGGATCATTTTAATGTTTTAGATCAAAGCATTATAAAAGGGTATGTACTGATAAACATAATTTTTTCTTCAAGGGAATTAGCTTTTATAGTTGACCTAGCAACAAGACACCAAATTAATTGTTTTTCATAAGGGCTGTTAATCATAATGGTGACAATTCCACACAATGAACCCACTGGTAATTGAATATTGCTGCTCGCTTTAAGTATAATTTAAATCACCCAGCATGTTTAAATGGGGCAGACGGAAGAGGTTCTAAGTGGTTGGAGATGATCCATAAGCTAATTGCTAAGCAGTGGTGGCATTTTCATTTATTATAGACCTCTCAACCATTAATTGTGTATGGTGATACAGTTCACTGGAGTTTCTCATTGAACAAGTTGCAAAGGTTAACAGGAGCCAAGTCGAAAAGAAGTCAAAAATAAGGAAGAAACATGGGTCCTATCTATTGCCATGCTTATAAACAATGAGTCTTAAAAATTACAGATGCCAAGCAACATTTTTTTATGCTAAAAGTAAAATCTTTTATTTATTTATTTTTTTTTTGTGGAGGGACAAAGTGTATCCAAATTCTTTGAGATTAAAATGTATATTGCTAGTTGTTATTTTTATATATCTTTTTATTTGAGAGTTAGGAACACTCTAACAAAATTAACTCTTTAAATAAAAATATATAATTTAATACTCAGGCATTTTTGGACCAAATACATTTAAAAAATCAGATTGGAAGGATATTCTTTTGTTATTTTGATTGTCTTAGGTATGTAACCTAAGACAATCTAACCATCTCCTTTCCTTCAAAACCTTTACCTGATTTCTTTCATTGTGATTAATTAGATTGACTTGAAAGTAAAAATAGCATCACTGTTTCTTAAGATCTCACATATATAAATCATTTGAGTTCCCTGGTTATAAGAAATACCCTTTAGATGAACTTCACTTAGCAGCAAAGTTATTGGTGGAAAAATCCATCATGATCATTTCTTATTGAAAAGAATACACACACACAGACATACCATAGACAGACATAAAGAACTTCAAATTATCCCTAGTATTCAAATCTTTTTAATTGCTTGGTTTTGCCTGCTTCCTATATCTACTACTCAGAGTGCTATATCAAAATTTGCAGTTACATCCGTCTGTTTCTCCCTATAATCATTCAATATTGCTTGATATATTTAGAAGATATTTTATTTGGTACATTTATTTTCATGATGACTAGACCTTTTTAGCTTATTTTTCCTATTGATTGTAAATGGGATCCCTTTGGGGCCATTTTGATGGCTTTTTCTAGTGTCTAGATTTTTAAAAATTTTGTCACAGCATTTTTTTGCATAATATTTGCCTGATACATTTTCCATCATTTATGAATCCTTTGTTTTTAAGTTAGTCTCTTATAGAAATCCTATTACTGGATCTTGTTTGATACATACTAAGTTATGAGTCTCTCCTTTCTTAAACAGTGAGTTTAAAACACTTACATTTATTATATTGAATACTTTCATCAGAGATTTCATCCATCTGAAGTCATATTTTCTATTACTATTATTATTAAAAGTATTGCTGTAATTTATTCATGTGTCTTTCTTATTTTTCTTTATTTGCTTGTTTCATAGCTATATATTTAAATTTAATCCCTGAGTTGGTGATTAAGTTCCCATTATAAATTTATTTTATATACATATTGATTTTTTAATTTACTTCCTAATTTCTTAAATAGGAATTAAAGTCAATTTGTAATTATCCTATACTAATTCATATTTGTTCCATAAACATGTTATGTGATCACATTCTTTTTTTAAAAAATATTATTATTTTAAAAGATTTTATTTATTTATGAGAGACACAGAAACAGAGAGGCAGAGACACAGGAGGAGGGAGAAACAGGCTCCATGCAGGGAGCCTGATGTGGGACTTAATCAGAGTCTCCAGGATCGTGCCCTGGGCCAAAGGCAGGCGCTAAACTTTTGAGCCACCGGGCTGCCCCTGTCATCACATTCTTACCTCCCTATATCAACTCTAACCTTGTTATTATGAACCAAATGTTTGTGACCCACCCAAAAGTTACATATTGAACCCCTCATCCTTAATGATGGTATTTGGAGGTGGGTTTCTTGGGAGGGTTTAGATGAGGCTATGAGAGTAGAGACCTCATGATGGGATTATTGTCCTTATAAGAAGAGGAAGATTCCAGAGATCCCTCTCTTTCTGCCATAAGGGGATACCACAAGAAGGTGCCTGTCTGCAAACCAGGAAGAGGGTTCTCACCAGACACTAAATCTGCCAACACCTAAATCTTGAACTTCTCAGCATCCAGCACTGTGAACAATTACTTTCCTTTAAGCCACCAAGGCATTTGTTACTACAGCCCAAACGGGCTAAAAAAAAAAAAAAAAAAAAAAAAAAAAATCCCCAAATTCCTTATGTCTATCTTCAGTATTTTTATATTTATTATAATAGTAAATTTTATGTGTCAAGTTTCATGGATCATGGGGTGCCCAGAAATCTATTTAAATTTATTTTTTGATATGTCTGTGAATAATGGTATTTCCAGAACAGAATTAATATTTGAAATTGTAGGGATGCCTGGGTGGCTCAGCAGTTGAGTGTCTGCCTTCAGCTCAGAGTGTGATGCTGGGGTCTGGGATAGAGTCCCACATCTGGCTTCTTGTGGGGAGCCTGCTTCTCCTCTGCCTATGTCCCTGCCTCTCTCTCTTTCTCTCTCTCTCTCGTGTGTGTGTGTCTCTCATGAATAAATAAATATATTTTTTTTAATTTTTGAAATTGTACACCTCAATGTGGGTGGGCATCATCCAATCCTTTGAGGACCTGATAGAATAAAAAGGTACAATTTCACTTGTACTGCCTGGTCACTTGAGCTGAACATCAATTTCCATAATCATGTGAGCCAGTATCTTACTTTATATATCTATCTATCATCCATCTATTTATTATCTATCTAATATATATTATATATATCCTATTTAATATGTAATATATATATATCCTATTTATATAATATATATGCATTTTTCCTCTTCTGTTAAGATATTTTCTCAGTGTATTTTCCAAAAGATTCTTTGTTTGATTAAATTTCTATACCCCTAATACTTACTATATTCCTTTTTTCCTTATATTTAAATTATAATTTTATTGGATATAAAAGTCTAGACTTAAGTTATTTTCCTTTGACATTTGGAAATATTACTCCACTATTTTTTAATGCTTTGGCTGAGAAGTGTTTTATAATTCTTATTATTTGTATTGTAGTTTTTACTCCTTGCTTTTTAGATACTTTTTTGTTTTCTAGTTTGACTTCCAGTATTTTCAGCTATGAATTTTTTCTTACCTACACTTTGGCATGTCTTCAACCTTTTCAATATGAAGACTTACACCTTTCTCCTTTTCTGGCAATAACGTGTCATATTTTTTTTCAAATGTATGTGCCTGAATATATATTTTATTTTTCTTTCTTTTGAATGTGTTTTACACATGAGTGAATATGTCTATTTCTATCTTCCATGTCACCTTACTTTACATTAATGTGTTTTCTTTGTGTACTCCTGATGCTTTCTGATTGAATTTCTAGGCTTATATTATAACTCACTGATTTATTTTTTTACCCCATATCATTTTGCTCTTGGACTCATCCATTGAATTTATTTTGCAAATATTATACCTTTATATAAATTGCTTTTGTCACTCTCAAAATTGTAATTAACTTAATTGATCCATTAATCTTCATCACATTTCAATAATATGTTGTGCTTTGGATGGCCATGAGAGAGTATAAGTGTGCACACTACTGGACTATATAGTAAGAGTAGCAGAGCATGATAATTAAGAGACTGGAGTCTTAGGTTTAGACTTAGGATCAGGTTGCAAGAACATTGCCTGCTGTATGACCTTAGGAAAATTTCTTGACTTCTCTGTACCTCAGTTTCCTTACATGTAAAATTAGGCTGTTAATAGTATTTACTTTATTAGGCTGTTGGAAATAAAGGAGTTAGTATAATACAACATTTAAAATAATGCCTGTCCTAAAGTTCATGTCTGAGAGTTGTTAACCATACATATTAAGTCAGAAAAGAAGTCATTCTTTGAAAATTTGGAAATAATCCCTTAGTAGTGTTTTCTCTGGAGCATAAAATTATTAACCCCATCTTAGTAAAAACATAACTTGTCAATTTTATAAGAAGCAAGTGTAAAAGTCAATTTGGGCATTAAATTAATTGTGGCAATCTGTTAACAGGCAATAAAAAAGAATATAACACTCTTTGTTGCATTAATACTTATGAGGAAATAAAAAAAAAATCCCAGATTTCTCAGCATTTTCTGTAAAAAGCCCCAACCTCCTAAGATTCTTCACAAACCAGGAGAATTCCATCTGTAGCCATTTGTCTAGTTAATTGCTTTTATCCAAAAGGATAACAAAACTTCTCTTATCTCTAGGACCTTTCCTAGATGTAACCATGGTTACATCTCAGAGGAGGTGCCTAGGCTAAACTTCCAAAGCGCCAGGAAGGCTGGAGGTATCTTTCTGGGTATTTGCATTTCAAAGAACAATGAAGTCAGGTGAGTTAGATGATGAAAGCAGAAGAACTAGAGGCTATGTGGCTTCTGGAGAGATTTCATTTTCCTACCAAAGAACTGGAGTGAAGAGTAGATTCTCAGGAAGGGAGAGGGACAGCTGCTTCTTTTTCTTTATAACCAAAATAAAATAATTTTCCTCACTCCTCACCTATAAGTTGTCCAGCGATTTGCACAGGATGACTGATCTGGCTCTAACTTAATGCTTTTTTTTTTTTTTTTTAACTTATTGCTTTTATGAGTAAGGACTAGAGCTGAGGGAGGGCAGAATGGGGAGATGCTTAATATATACTGTAATGTTTTAAATAGAACAGAACTCCTCTGGTATAGAACACCTCATACACATTCAAGATAACATTCATAAAGACAAATATTACAACCTCCAAAATAAGCCTATGGTGAAATATTCTGTACACTAAGCTCATGCAATTGATTTTTATTTCTGTAAAAGTCAAAATACTACAGTTATGCTTCAATAAGAGACAAGCTCAAAATCTGAGTGCCTTACATTATAAATGCTTATTTTTCTTTCATATAAAGTCTGACACCATTCTAAACTTCCTTGAAATAAAAAGTCCTTCATGCAGAGACAATATGAAGCAGTTGACAGAGGCTCCACCCTCTTGCAGCTGCACTGTCTGGAACACGGTACTTCTATGTGGATGAGAGGGGATAAGAGATAGTGAGAGGGTTGTTTGCTTGCAATTCTATACTTTGTCTCACAAGTTACATGTCACTAGTGCTCATAGCCAAGTAGCCAAAATGAGTCACATGATCCTATTTTCTCTACCAAAAGGAGACTGAGGAGTGAACATTTCCAGGATAGTCAGTTCTTCCCCCAAATAACTACACTATATAAAATCAAGAAACAAAACCCACAAACCTTATATAAACAAATGAAGTTAAGAGAATGGCATTCAAAAACTTTATCAGTGACACATAATTTTAAAAAATAACATAGGAGGGATCCCTGGGTGGTGCAGCGGTTTGGCGTTTGCCTTTGGCCCAGGGCGGCGATCCTGGAGACCCGGGATCGAATCCCACGTCAGGCTCCCGGTGCATGGAGTCTGCTTCTCCCTCTGCCTATGTCTCTGCCTCTCTTTCTCTCTCTCTCTGACTATCATAAATAAATAAAAATTAAAAAAAAAACAACATAGGAACCAAATTAAAATAGTAGTGTTTTATAAATACATGAGAAATAGTAGCACTCTACCTTTGAACCAGATCTAAAGTTTACTTATGGTAGTGAGAGTCAGAATATCACATTTTGGGGATGACTGTGAAGCAGTGGAAAGAGCATTACTGGAAATGGGATGGAAAATTCTAACACACAGTGAACAGAAGCAGCTGGCCAGGATGTTGGAAGTTGTCTGTAGATTGTATACTCCTTGTGTGGCTTGATATACCTGGGTATAGTTTTCTGTCTTCACCTAGTGTTTCTTGTGATGACATTCACCTAAGCAAAAACAAAATTCTCATTTTGCTGAAACCGTTCCCTACTACATCAATCTAGTTGGAACCATTTGCATTTTCAAAACAAGCATTTTAGGCTCCTGGGTGGCTCAGTCTGTTAAGTGACTGCCTTCAGCTCTGGTCATGATCCCAGGGTCCTGAGATGGAGCCCCAAGTTGGGGTCTCTGCTCAGCAGAGAACCTGCTTCTGCCTCTCCTTTCTCAGCATCTCCTATTTGTGCTCTCTGCCTCTGTCAAGTAAAATAAATAAAATCTTAAAAACAGCAAACAAAAAACCCAAATTGTTTAGCACAACCGATTATACCTGCAACTAGAATTGGCCGTGATTACCACCACTAAAACCTATACCATTCCGGAAGTATTGAGTGATTTAAATCCTGTCAAAATACGCATATATATTTTATTAATATTTTATCTAATTACCACACAGTATTTCATCATCCCAATTAGTAAAGATCAATTAGCACAAACAATTAAAGCCCTGGTTGTGTATCCTTGATACCAGTCCTTCACTGATTTGAACCAGTTATTTCTCCTTGTGGCTATGACAGCAGTTAGTAAATTTAACAAGACTACTATAATTTCCTAAGTTTTATTATTATTTTTTTTAATCTTTTTTTTTAATTAATTTTATTTTTTTTACATTTATTTATGATAGTCACACAGAGAGAGAGTGAGAGGCAGAGACACGAAACAGGCTCCATGCACCGGGAGCCTGACATGGGATTCGATCCAGGGTCTCCTGGATTGCGCCCTGGGCCAAAGGCAGGCGCTAAACTGCTGAGCCACCCAGGGATCCCCGACTCACTTGATTTTAGATAATAATTTATCCTTCTTTACAATAAGACCATTGACAAAAGCAAAGACACATAAAAAGATTTTCTAAAACTTACATAAATTTAATTTCTTCTCTTTGGTTATTGAAATATTTTGGCCTTTATGATGAATTTGACATTTTTATTGACTTATATTCTGGCCTTTCATGTATTATACATGCAATTTGAATCCCAGGTTATATCTCCTTTGTTTCTTTGTGTGTGTATGTGTCTATGTGTGTAGCTTTGTGAGGTTGAATCACTGTCTAACCAAAGGGATTGTCCTCCTGGGATAGTTGGTAAAAAATATAAAACAAGAATCAACTGATTAAAGCTGTTAGAATTAATTACTTCCCCTATTATCATCCTCATCAACAGGGAGGGCTCTCATCCTGAAATAACTGCAAATCCCTTCATCTGACCCAATGTAACTTCTTTTGACAATAAGGAATCTTTCATTTGTTCAATGAACTTCCTGCTTTCTCATCAGCAAAATTCCTTATTTGCAGTGTTCCCTCACCATCTTGTAAACAAAATTGTTACTGTGTTCCAAGACTTTGCTTTCCTTTCAGTGCTCTGATGGCGGCTGTTTTTCCTCTCAAACATATTGCTATTTAAGAGTGGTCTAGGCGGGATCCCTGGGTGGCGCAGCAGTTTGGCGCCTGCCTTTGGCCCAGGGCGTGATCCTGGAGACCAGGGATCGAATCCCACGTCGGGCTCCCGGTGCATGGAGCCTGCTTCTCCCTCTGCCTGTGTCTCTGCCTCTCTCTCTATCTGTGTGACTGTCATAAAAAAAAAAAAAAAAAAGAGTGGACTAGGCATCTTCCTCACCTTTTTAGTCACTTCCGGTGGCCCTCTCTAGTGTAGGACTCCAAGCTCCTTTGAAAATCAGGGTTCTTTGCAATCCCCAGGCTATTCCTCTTCATAACTTGAAGATTTTGCCTCCCCACCATCACTACTCTCTATTTCTCCTGTCAAAATCCATACTTATTTCAATATCCCTGTAGAGAAATTTCCAATATCTTCACTTTCAATGATCCTCTTCCTGAACTCCCTCTCACTGTCCAATTATAAGTCACTCACTAATACTTGACCATAACTGTGTGTCTATCTCATTGCTTCTGGTCTCTGAATCCAACTTTTTTTTTTTTTTTATCATCACTATGGTGCCATCAATCTGTCAACTCTGCAAGATTTTTTTTTGTTACCAAGTTCTATTCTTACATTCTTCTGTTGGATTCCATGATCACTTTTATAATCACTCCTCTACTTATTCCTTCAAATCTCTTGCCTCTTTACTAGAAACTTCCAAGCAAAACTAAAATGATCACATCTAACCCTCTTCCTCTTCCTCTTCCTCCCAGGCTGAAACATTACAATCATATTGCTACTCTAACTAAAACCATTAGCATAATTTTAAGAACTAATATTAAACCATGTTAAATCGTCTAACTTTAAAACTATAAATCTCAAGGAAGACTTTCATTCTGCTTAGCAGTTTTCCTATATCTACTAATTTTTATTTTCCTAATGACTTGAAATAGAATGCTATTCCTTTTTTTCCCTCCTCAATCCTTCAACCCTACCCTAGCAGAAATAAGCTACTTGCTCACAAAAGCCACTTCCTGGTTATAGACCTAAACTATATTGTTAGCCTTGTCACAGTCAAGTGAAGACATTCCAAATGACTCATTCTTGATAATGAAATGTGATTAGGATTATGAATCCCTTGAGGATTAAGTCAGTTAAGAATTTAAATTCCTTTTCCACACTTTCTCTGTGGACTCTTCCTACAATCTAGATGAAGAATCATGTTGAAGTCTATGGGGCTAAATATTGGGTCACTAGATCTAAGAGACATTTGGAAGAGATCCACCAAGTAGATTAAACAAGACTATCCAGACAACTGGTAAAAAAAAATAAAAATAAAAATAAAAATAAATAAAAAATAAATCATTTTCCTGTGTTAAGCCTCTGAGAGTGTAGAGTGTGATCATTAAAATTGCCTGCATTAAATATTCTTATTTGCATAACTTCCTTCCCCATATTCTCAGTTGATAATCCTGCTGTTTTATTTTGCTGTGACAAAATAAAAAGTAATAGAAGAGAATTTCTACGTTCATGTTACTGAAACTATTACTGACATTCTTGGGTCTGTACCCTTAAACACTTTTTTTTTTCTTCTTTTAAAATAATCATTCTAGGGATCCCTGGGTGGCGCCGTGGTTTAGCGCCTGCCTTTGGCCCAGGGCACGATCCTGGAGACCGGAGATCGAATCCCACATCAGGCTCCCGGTGCATGGAGCCTGCTTCTCCCTCTGCCTATGTCTCTGCCTCTCTCTCTCTCTGTGTGTGACTATCATAAATAAATAAAAATTTAAAAAAAATTAAAAAATAAAATAATCATTCTACTTTTACTTTGTGCAAAGAAGATCAAATACCACATTTCCTACTCAGAGGCCTCCTTCTCACAATTAACAATCCTTTCCTGAATCATCAATATTTCTCCATATACCTGATATGCTGACACCAGCACTCATGAGACAGTCTTCTTGTGTCTCTTTGGAAAATTTTCAACTTCCCAGTTTCATATATCTCGCTATAGGTAATCAACACAAGGACAGTAATGGAAAAAGCTAGCAACATTCAAATAGTTTGCAGTTTTTAAATAACATTGTAATGATATTAATTTCCTACTTTTGATAATTGTACTATGGCTAATTAAAACATTAAGACTGGTGAAAATGGGGAAAAAACATATAAAGTAAATTGTGAGGTTTTTTTTTTTTACTAATTTTGTAATTTTTCTATGTCTAATATTAGTTTGAAATGATAGTTAAAAATTAAAAATAAAGCAATAAAAATTGAAGAGATGTGGAAATGTTTCATGAAAGTGATGGCCTTTGTGATGACCTAGAAAAATTGGAAGAAATGCTATGGAAAATATGGGGAGGCCATGTCAACTGTATGAAAAGTTATGCAAAGGCAGACACAAAAAGACAAAACTGACTATGCTTGAGGGAAGGCAATTTCTTTGGAGAGCTCTGAGTACACATGTGGGGGCATGTTTGTGATGAAAATGAGTGTTAGTTTGAGATTGTAATGAATTGAAATGAGAAAGAGCAAAAGCCTTGCTTCTCAAAACATTCCAAACTAGAGAAGACTAAAAACCATCCATCATTCTTGCTCTAAACAAGCTTTCACTTTGTATGAGATGAACTTGATGGCTTTAGTAAGTCTTTTGTGTTTTCAATTTTTGTGACTCTGTGAACTTGCCTGGTGCTGTGTTTGCTATAAATGTTCATGATATAAACAAAATTAATTTCTGTCACTATCACTTTTGATTTTTACATTCAGTTGCAGTATATACTTCATCATGAAGAAGGAATTTTATGGCTTATTATGTGCTTCTTACTTTAATTGCCAGGTGTGTATGTGTGTCTGTATTTTCCAACACCCTGTGCCTTGACCTTTAGTTAATCTTTCATCATTGTTTTGGGTATAATATAAACACTGAATAACAATGGCACTTCAATTATGAACTCTTGACAATAGCACTAATTTCATCTTTGAAATAATACAGAGAAAATAGTTGGATAAAAGAGTGGGAGTGCATTAAAGAAAGTCATAATGTTCAAATCCCTGAAAGCATCTTTTTCTGAATAACTTCCCCTCTAAGTGAATGTCAGAAATTGTTCTGACATTATTAGAGGGCCAATAAATCCCTGAACCAGTCAACTTCCTAGAAGCCAAAGGCTTCTAAGAAAATATTACTGGTGATGTACAGTCCTCTATGAATTATGCAGGTTCCTGATGCATTCATTTAATCCTGATTTTTAAAATATCTAAGACACAAAATTTCCACTTTGTATGTAAATAAAATTTATCACACATTTCAGATATACATATAGAGTTGGAATCTATCTCAAACAATAAATTAATGGATCAAATATTGCCATTTCAAAGAAATATTTTAAGATGTAAGATTGAACATATAAACACACTGGTGTTTCCTCACATAGCCACTCATCCTCTGAGAAGGAAAGCAGGCATGTTGCCTTAGAGGAAAATTTTCCAGTTACCAACATTGATACACATTAGTCCATCAAATGTAATGTAAATTACATCATGAGTACTCAGAAATGTTAATAACTGAAATAAAATCTTCATTTTTAAAAAATATTGTTTTTTAAAGAAAACTTTGTTATCTTTAACAAATGACAAGGTAGTTCCACCTAAACACAAATGACTTGTTTCACAGTAAATGGCTTAAGCTGTAAATCAGATTACTTATGCCAATAGTTAAGTTTTTTTTCTTCTTCTTCTTTTCTTCTTCTTCTTCTTCTTCTTCTTTCTTCTCTTTCTTCCTCTTCTTCAAGACTTTATTTACTTGTGTGAGAAAGAGAGAAAGCATAATGTTGGGAAAGGGGCAAAGGGACAAAAGCAGACTACCAGCTGAGCAGGGAGCCCAATGTGGGGCTAGATCCAGGATTCTGAAATCATGACCTAGCCAAAGAAATCAGATGCTTAACCGACAGAGTCACTCAGGTACCCTGAGTTTTTCTTCTCTTCTCTCTTCTTTTCTTTTCATTCTTTCTTTCTTTTCTTTTCTTCTTTTTTTTTTTTAAGATTTTATTCAGTTATTCATGAGAGACACAGAGAGGAGGCAGAAACACAGGCAGAGAGCAGCAGGCTCCACGCAGGAAGCCCGATGTGGGACTCAATCCCAGGATCCTGGGATCACAACCTGCACCAGGGCAGACACTCAACTACTGAGCCACCCAGCCACTCCTGCCCTGAGTTTTTTTCTTATTATTTATCTGTAGTAAATGAAAAATTCCCATCAAAGAATTAGAAATATCCAAAAGCAGCAGAAACCATTTGTTGTAGGAGATGAAGCATACAATGAGGAATTATAGATTTAGTCCTTCCTAAGGATTAAGGTTAAATTACACACTAGGACCAGAGGCATAACACATTCCAAGCCTGCACATTTGCCAATTATTATCATTAAAGACCTATTATCTTGCACTAAATATTCAAATTTATTTTGAAAACTTTCTCATTCTACATGCAAATATGATTTTACACTGTTAATTAAAGGCTTTTAGAGATACTGAAAATTTTTTCCATTGTGTCACTTGATAAAGATTTTATAGTTATAGATGTAGTCTTTCCTGATATTATCAGTTTCCTGAAGAAATATTTTCTATATCCTTACTTAAAACAAACAAAATCATACCTTTTGTCTCATTTTGCCTTAATACAGTTAAATTTAGAATAGAAATGCCAAGTCTTATAGTTCCTGCCCATTTTTTTTTCTTTTTGGTTTTGAAAAATTATACAAAGCAGTTAATTCATATTAAAGTTTCCAAAATTTACATCAATACTGAATCAAAATTGCATGGCTATTTTTAATCTCCACAATTCTCTTCGAATGGATTGAAGATGGATCAGCATGCAGGTATTATCTATCTTTCCTAGTCATCAAAACTCACAAGATAATTTTTATTTTAGTAAAGACAAATCTTCTTTGAATACATAATGCTTATAGGCTAAGTATTGATTTGTACACTAATTTGTCAATATTTCTGGCCTGTTGTAAAAAAAAAAAAAGGTCATCTATTATCCTGCACAAAGGCCATGCTATAGTTTTTCAATGTTAGAAATCATTGATATGTTTTAATTAGATACATTTTCTATTGTTGTTCCTGCCTTTATTTATTTTTTTTAATAGAGTTGACACATAATGTTACATTCATTTCAGGTATACAACATAGTGATTCATTAACTGTATATGTTATGCTATGGTCACCACAAGTGTTAACTACCATCTGTCACCATGCAATACTATTTTTATAAAATCATTTATTTATTTATTTATTTATTTATTTATTTATTTATTTATTTGAGAAGGAGAGAGCACAGGAGCAGGGGAGAGGGGCAGAAGGGAGAGGGAGAAGCAGACTCCCCTCTGAGCAAGGAACTCAGCAGGGTTTTATCCTAGGACCTGGAGATCATGACCTGAGCTGAAGGCAGATGCTTAACTGACTGGGCCACTCCAGTGCCTCACCATGCAACAGTATTAAAATACCATTGACTATATCTCCTATGCTATCCTTTTATTATTCCTTAACTAGAAGCCTGTATCTCCCATTCCCCTTTACCCATTTGGCCTATTTCCCTACCCCTTTTTCCTCTGGCAACCATCAGCATGTTCTCTGTATTTAGGGCTCCTGCTTCCTTTGTGGGCATATTGTTATCAATATTTTAACTAGATTTATAAGAATCCCAGAAAGAAGATAATGCTTTTAGAGTATTATTAGTTTCCCACACATATTTCACCTCTTAATTATGTCTTTGTGGTTTGAGCTCTTTTATATTTGTGGAAAACATTCATAAATCTACAAAGTACTTGTTTCAGAACATCCTTTTTGGTTTCTCATAGTGGCTACTGTGCTTCTGTTGAACATTATGTGATTCAATCAATAACTAAGAAATACCACTTGATGGTACTTCATAATGGAAACCAAACCAAGTGTCATTGGGTCACTAGTTCAATTGTTAGATATTCATTATGATACTCCATATCACCTGCTTGTGCAAATCATCATACTTCTAAACTATCTTGTCTTTGCACATTTAGATTCACATTCTGTGATAAAATCAGGATACAGGGTTTTAGGTTTATTTTATGGTTTAGACAACAAACATTGAACCCTTCCCCCAGACATAGGCATTGAAATTTTAACGGGAAAAATAGTATCCATAAAAACATAGAATATGTATATTATATTCAACACACTAAAACAGTAATGGACATATCACTTGAAAATATACAGGCTGTGGTACATTATCCTGCTAACAGAATGTTCAGTTAACAGTAACTAATCAATGCAGTCCTGGTGGCACAAAACCATCACTTTTTGAACATTGGGCATAGTCATGACATCACAATCAATGCATTTCAGATTTAGAAAGGTATTTACCAGAAAAGATTTCCTTACTTTTTCCTCTGGAAAAGTCATTCAATCTGAAAAAGTTTGATTTACTGCTATGAATTACAGGAGAGAAAGAATGGGTTAGATGTACTGAAACAAATTTGGTGGGGCTGAAGTGAAAGCATCAGGTGGAATTAGACAAGAACACAGGTTATGTTATCCTACAATCAAAATTATACAATCCTTAGGCTTTTCTTGCCTCAAATGCTGATTGTCATCTTGATTTATGTGTAATCACATATTATTTTTTCCATATATTCATTCTACCTATTGCTCACTATTGTGAATTGGACTATTCTTAACACTTGTTATTTATTCAAACTTATACCTTTCATAGATTTCTCTAATGTGAAACTTTTCAGCTCTCCTTAACATCTTTTGCTTGAACTTGTCTCAGTCTACAATAGGCCACTACTTTATAGAACTGCATAATTCAAATATATTTTCTTCTTTGTGAGTACTATCGTATACTCATTCAGCAAAATCACAGAACAATGACATATTTCCTTATTCAAACATACTACATATTTTTTATAAGAGTTAACCTCTGCCAAGTAATCTTTATCTTTTTATGTTTGTTCAGAGATAAGACTTGCAAGTATAAGTCTTTATCAACTATAAGTAGTTCTAAATAATTCTATTCATTTTTTTTCTGCTGAAACATAATAGGGGAATATCTAAAAGTATGATTCTCTTTTAATTTATATCATGTCTGTGCATCTGCACAAATTTTATTTGTTGTTTTCTACCATGATGTAGAGTGTGGCAGCCTTTAAACACATCCTTTACTTATTCCTAGGGAGAGAATAACTTCTATTCTGAGTCATATCTAAGAGAGTAGGACCTACTTTCTCATGCTGCATGAATTCTTTTTAAAAATCACTTACATGTATATTTTAAAGGGAGCTTAGCATTTGTAAAATTTCTGAGCTTGCCAAACATACACCAGTCTTGAAAGAAGGGGACTTGAGAACTAAATGGATTTCTCAATTCAAAGAATTTGAAAAGAGAGTAAAAACCTCAATTGAGGTATTTTGCTAAACTTTCTTATTTTTGTCATAAAAGATACATAACATAAAGTTTCGCATTTTAATAATTTTAATTTTTACTTGGATACTTCAGTGTCAGTTTTGTGCTTTATATTATCATAAAATCCTTTATAAGTACTCTTATCATAATATTATAATAATTATAATAATTTCTTCTTCTTACCTGAAATTTTCTTGAAAAAAGTAACTATTGGGGCATCTGGGTGGCTCAGTGGTTGAGGATCTGCCTTTGGCTCAGGTGGTGATTCTGGGGTCCTGAGATCGAGTCCTACATCAGGCTGTCTACATGCAGTCTGCTTCTGCCTGCTTCTCCCTCTGCCTGTGTCTCTGCCTCTCTCTCTCTGTGTCCCTCATGAATAAATAAATAAAATCTAAAAAATAATAATTACAACTCTGATTCATTTCACTGAGACCTTTGAGTCAGTCACATAAATTTTTTCAATTAATGTTTGTCAATAAATCACACATACACACACACACAGATATTGTTTGCATTCTAAACAACTGATCTTTTTCTTATAAGAACTATGTTGATGAGGTCTGAATTATTGTGGAGATCAAGAAACCAGTCTCGAGTCTGTGCCTCTTTCCAAACATGAGTTTTATTCAGTGCTAGCAGAATAACTTCCTCTGTTTCTCTAGTCCTCATGACCAATAAATGATTGCACATCTCTATGTCTCAGCTTCAGTACCATATAGATGCCATTTTTCAACCTCATCACCAAAATTCCAGATTGTTAAGAGAGAATAATTAGCCTTTTAAGACTTGTTCAGATGTTCATCTCCTGTTCATGCATTCATTGAGAGGATATCAGTATTATACAGTATAAATAAAAATTTCTGAGACCTGCTGGCATGGTTATGCAGAGGGTGATTACCCTAATAAATTTGTGAACTTTAGGTTTACTGAGAGCAAAAAATGTGATTTTTTGAAAATTGCTTTAAATATAATTAAAGAATTTCTACCATCAGGCATACAGCTTTGAATTGTGCGTATCTGGAGAAATTGATGAAATGTTTCTGAACTTCAGATTCTAATTTAAAATTGGACTGGGTTTTACTCTAATGTAACTTTTATTTTTAATAAATTCCTGATAAATAGACAATTGTTATAGATTGATTTTTAGCTACAGTAATCAATTAGAAAAAAATGTATACTTAGAAATGGCTTAATATCAAGGAATTAAGCAGAAACAAGTCTTAAGATCTTGGTCTTCTAATTATTAAATTAATGAATCTGGTCAAAACACACAGTGAATGATTACACTCTAATATGATCTGAATTTGTTCATATCTAGCTAAACAAGTCCCAGTGAGACAGAGAGACTGAAGGGACCCTATGAAAGAAAGCTGTTTTTTTTTTTTTTTTCTTGGCTCCTTTTCCTGTTTCTATTCTTGCTAGGACCTGCACCTTACTTTATACATGTCTTAGTATATGTCCTCCTTGTCAAGGTCAATGAGTTAAAGATTTCTTTGGAGTCTTCCAGCACAATAGATAACATCTAAGGATTGACAAGTCAAAGTCTTCACATATGTTTTCTAAGCCTGACTCCAGACACCTTGATCCCAAGACCCCTGGCTCCAGAGCATAAGTGATTTATGGAGGGCATCTAAGCACTCCTCTTGTTTGAATCAGTTCCTGAATGCCTAAGAAGACACGTATGCCAGACCATCATCCTCAGTAAAAATCCCAGATCTCTAGCAAAGAGGAGACTCATTCTTCTTTTCCTTTCTGAGTCTCCCAGATGCTCTGTCTGTATCCGCTCTCTCTATCTTCAATAAACTCTGCTCTCACTTCCTGCTGGCTCATGTTTGATCTCCATTCTGTGTAAAGCCAAAGGATCCTCTTGGCTGGAACTACAGAACGCCTTTTGGGTCCTTGAACAAAGCTTGCCTGCATCACCAGCATTTTGCTCATAAAGGAAGCAAAACTTTTTAAAATGCTACTTCAACTGGAGTATTGCATTTGTACATAGTATATGTGAGCAAGATAGTTGTTTGGAAATGTGATGGGGGTTAGGTATTGAGATTTATGCAATTGAGAAAGAAGATTACCTTTTCCTTTTTTTTTTTTTTTTTAAATCCTTTATGCCACCTCACCAGGAAAAGAAAGTATTGAGAAACCAGTCTTGTGAAAATGATAATTGATGTCATGGAAAATAAATAGGTTGAAAACAGCTTGATAGTTAAATGTTTTAAGTGATTCCTCAGCTCAGCCCTCAGTGGGATGCTTTCCTCATTCAATGACTAGATGAACTCATCTGATGTGCACTACTTAATGCAATTTGAATTAGAAAATGCTTTGATTAGACAGGAGGCAAGATATAAGGGATAAGAAGCCATTCTTATTCCTTTCTGCAAAATTTGAACATATAGTAGCATTAAGAGGTAAATTGACTGCTTTTTAGACTTGGTAAAAATTCTAAGAGTGGATAAATTAAAGTGTCTCTGATAAAGTCTATCTCATTAAGGATGACACTTTCAATCATCATGTTTTTCTGAAGGTAAACTAACATTTTAGAGAGTCAGACTAGTTTAGTTTATTAATATACTTCAGTAAGCTGTATTGCTGTACTGCTGGTATTAAGGGAGGTCTAGCCACACATTTAGTGGTGATGAAAAGTGAGGATACCATACCCCGAGACAGGGGCATATGGGTGGCTCAGTTGGTTGGGAGTCTGCCTTCGGCTCAGGTTCTGATCAAGAGGTTCTGGGATCGAGTCCCACATCAGGCTGCCTGCTCTAAGGTGGGGCCTGCTTCTCCCTCTCCCTCTGCTCGATGCTCCCCTTGCTTGTGCTCTCTCTCTCTGTCAAATAAATAAATAATATCTTTTAAAAAAAAACCAATTCCCTAAGGCAGATATTACACTCAGTTATCCTTATGGGAAAACTTAAAGTAAATTCAGACCCTACTTTATACTATTCCATGACAACCTTGAACTATTAAGCTACATGAATTTAAGATTATTACAACTTCTTGGTGAATTCATTCATTTTCTCAAAGCTCCCACGAATATTCATTGAGCATTTACCACTTACTAAATAGACCTTACAGTTGTACTTTGAGGTCTTGGTAAGACTCTGTCTTATTACATGACCTCCACTGTGATAGAGCACATGAGAAAATAAATTTTGTACCCATTTTTCTTATATTTCCCTGTATTTATATTATGGTAAAGATAAAAATAAGTTATGTGACAGCATCTACAGATTTTGTTGCTAACTTATTAAATAAGATGTAATTACAAAAAAAAGTCAACTAAAGAATCAAGGACAAAGGCAAGAATACATGATACATATAAGTAGAGAGTGATAATAAATGAGGCACAGAAATGAAGAAAAGTAGAAAATGAAGAAAAACATTTTTGTTTCTTCCCTTAAATGTAAGGAGAATTATGAATAAGAAAACCATGTAATGGTTTACACACCTAAGGAATTAGTGAATATTATTGCTCCTAGTTTCTTAAATATGTTTATCTTTTTTCTCACCCCTTCTTACATGTTTTTTAATAATTTCTTGATATCACTTCTCTTGCCTGCCCTCAATTGTTTCTCAGTATACACATCACAAAGATAAATTCCTTATGCAGCATATAAGAAACACTATGATTTGTTATCCAACATATCTATCATCTTTTAGATTCTTTAGGCTGTAATTCTACTTCTAATTCTTGCTTTATATCATGCTTCTGCCAGTATGCATGCTGCCACATATGTGATTTTTCTTATTTGGTGAAACTTTTCTGACAAGGTTCCTACTACTGGTTATGAATCCTTATGAGGAACTCACAGAAATACTTGAAAATCATTAGCCACTTCTGGTTGTAGATTTGAGCTTGCCAAGCTTACTAACAATTATTGCCTCTTCTTAAATGCATGTTTACTATATTCTAGGCTTTCTACAAAACATGTATACATATTTTTTATTACATCAATCTTATCATCAGGAGGCACGGTGATGAAGAAATAACTCTTAGCAAGATTGAATAATTTGCCCCAGGTCACTCTGATAAGAAGGACTGAAATCAAATCCAGATCTCTGTGTCTATGAAACTCATGTCCTTTATCACCAGATGTGTAAATGTAAAGATGTATTATTTGCTTGTCCCTTTATAGCTGTCTTCCACCAACTAGGTGTGATACCAGACCATTTAAAAAAATAAAATTCATTTTTAACTACTCATAACTGCTTCCTGTTCTTTACCCTTCTTAGAAGGAAGAGGGCAGATGGAATTAAGGTGGCAGAGTAGTAGAAGGGCCCTAGGTTTGCTGTCTCTCTTTAAAAATAGCTAGATACATATCAAACTATTCTAAATACACAAGAAATTGATCTGAGGACTAAAAGAACAAACTGCAAAACTAGAGAGGGAGAGGAAGCCACATGATGGAAGGTAGGAGGTGCAGATATATGGTTTAGGGGAGAAATAGATCATGGGTACTGTGAAAGGGAGGGAACCATAGTCAAAGAAAGAAGAGAGAGAGAGAGAGAGAGAAAGGAGTGCATAGGAGATCACAAAAGGAAAACAGTTTCCCAAAGCCACTGACTGGGAAAAGAAGTGGAGCTGATTTTTGTGAGTTTTTGCAACCAGCAGGGCTTGAAGACTGTAATTTTAGATCGGTGGTGTGGCTGATATAGAGTCCTGAGGGCCTGCAGTGTTCCTTTAGAGAAGGCAGGCAGGTAACCTGGGGAAATACAGTACAATTTGAGGATAACCTGAGATGCTTTGGGAAAGATCATTCCCCCTTCTTGGAGCACATCTAAGAGGGGTGGTATTATCTTTCTGGGACAAAGGAGCTGGTGGGCTCCTTTTCCTCCTCCACCCTGCAGCACGCACACCTGCTGACTATGGCTAATCTGGGCACTGACTCTTTTGTGTGCTTTGCTCCAAACCTGAAGTTCCTGTGCTCTGATGCAACTGTCCTTCTGGGTTAAACCAGCATTAATCCCAGTGTGGCAAGACCATCCCCTGGAAGACTAGTGAAAGTCCCTGCAACACCAGGTCCCTAAAGTTTGGAATTTTAAAACTCGGCCAGCCTGGGTGGGAGAGAGCCCAAGTGCACTGTACTGCTCCAGGCAGGTGAGCAGCTCAAACACAGGCAGTGTGTAGCAGTGATCTGAAAAATGCCTAGGATGCAGGAAGGGAAATTATCCGCCCTTTTAGGAGGGTTCCCCTGACAGCAGCAAGCAAATCTCAAGGGACAGAGGAGCAGGCTGGCATCATTTCCTTCCCCCACCCCTTAGGATAAACTAGCTTCAGTAATCAGCACAGTGCCAACACTAGCAGCCTAACCTGCTTACACCAAGTTCTAACCTGCTTACACCAAGTTCTGCATCCGTGCATTCTGCTGGTACTGGTTTTCTCTGGAAGTGTGCCTGATGAGCAATATAGTGAGCTCCCTGCTCCAGAAGACAAGCACAATCCCCTACCACACCATATCTACTGACCCTAAAGTTCTGTAAAGCTTCAGCTCTGGTGGAAATAGCTAAAAGTATCTTTTAACAAGCAGACCAGAGCACACCCAGTTAAAACTCACTGCCCTCTGGCCAAGGTCCAACACTCCCTAATGCAAGCAAGGAGAAACTCTGCAGATGACTGACCTGAGGGATAAAGCAGGCATAACATAGCAGCAGAGTGCATGCAGCACACACCAGGGACACTTCCTGAAGCACCAGGCCCTGGACACCCTATGATCTCTTCTTCATGAAGCCATTACTCTCAGGAGCAGGAAGCGTAATTGGATTTCCTAACACACAGAAGACAAAATCCCAAGATGGAAGAATTCATCGCCAAAGAAAGAACACAGAAATGTTATGGCCAAGGATCTAATAAAAACAGATATAAGTAATATGCATGATCTGGAGTTTAAAGCAATGCTCACAAGGACACTAGCTGAGATAGAGAAAAGCATAGAAGAGTATAGTAAGACCCTTACTGCAGGAGCTTAAAGACAATCAGGCCAAAATAAAAATACAATAACTTAGATTCCAACTGACTGGATACAATGACCACAAGGATGGAAGAAGCAGAGGAACAAATAAGTGATTTGGAAGATAGAATTACGGAAAGTAATGAAGCTGATAAAGAGAGGGAAAGAAAAATCTTGGATCGTGAAGGTAGACTTAGGGAACCCAATGAATAAATTCATATCATAGGAATCCCATGAAAAGAGGAGAGAGAAAAGGTATTTGAGGAAATTATAGATGAAAACTTCCCAAAGCTGAGGAAGGAAACTGATTTCCAAGTCCAGGAGGCACAGAGAACTCCCATCCAAATCAACAAAAGCAGGCTAACACCAACACATATCATAGTTCAGTTTGCAAAATATAGAGAAAGAAAAAAATCCTAGGAGCAGCAAGACAAAAGAAGTCCCTAATTTATAAAAAGAAGACAAATAATTCCAGCAGCAGATCTTTCCACAGGAAGTTGGCAGGCCAGAAAAGAATGGCAGGATACATTCAATGTGCTGAATGAGAAAAACTCTGCAGAAAATAATACTGTATCTAGCAAGGTTGTCACTCAGAATAGGAGAGATAAAGTTTCCCAGACAAGCAAAACTAAAGGGGTTCCTGACCACTAAACCAGCACCGCAGGATATAGTAAAGGGAACTCTTTGAGTAGGAACGAAAGACCAAAAGTGACAAAGAGTAGAAAGGAACATAGAAAATCTTCAGAAGTGATAACAAAACAATTAATAAAATGGCACTAAATTCATATCTATCAATAATTACTCTGAATGTAAATGGACTAAATACTCCAATCAAAAGATATAGGGTATCAGAATGGATTGAAAAAAGAAAAAGAAAAAGAAAACAAGACCTATTTATATGCAGTCTACAAGAGACTCATTTTAGACCTAAAGACAACTGCAAATTGAAAATTAGGGGATGAAGAACCATTCATTATGGAAATGGACATCCAAAGAAAGCCAGAGTGGCCATACATATATCAGACAAATAGATTTTAAACCAAAGACTGTAAGAAGAAATAGATAAGGGCACTATAACATAATAAAGAGGTCTCTCCAACAAGAAGATCTAACAATTGTAAGTATTTATGCCCCCTTGGGAGTATCCAAATATATAAAATAATTAATAACAACTTGGGAGTATCCAAATATATAAAATAATTAATAACAAACATAAAGGAATTCATTGATAATAATACAACTAATAGTATGAGACTGACTTTAACATCCCACTTACATCAATGGACACCAAAATCCATAAATTACCTAGGAATAAACCTAATCAAAGTAGTAAATAATCTGTACTCTGTAAACTATAGAAACTACTGAAAAAAAAATTGAAGTTGACACACAAAATGGAAAAACATTCCATGCTCATTGGATGGAAGAACAAATATTGTTAAAATGTTTATACTACCCAATGCAATCTACACAATTAATGCAATCTCTATCAAAATACCACCAGCATTTTTCATAGAGCTAGAACAAACTATCCTAAAATTTGTGTGGAACCACAAAAGACCCTGAGTAGCCAAAGCAATCTTAAAAGAGTATACCAAAGCTGGAGGTATCATAATTCCAGACTTCAAGTTACATTAAAAATCTGTAGCTATCAAAACAGTATGGTACTGGCACAAAAACAAGACACATAGCTCAATGGAACAGAATAGAAAACGCAGAAATGCACCCTCAATTCTATGGTCAACTAATCCTCAACAAAGCAGGGAGAATATCCAATGGTAAAAAATATATATATAGTCTCTTCAATAAATGGTGTTGGGACACTGGACAGCTATAATGCAGAAGAATGAAACTGAATCACTTTCTTCTACCATACAGAAAAATAAATTCAAAATGGATGAAAGACCTAACGGTGAGGTGGGAAATCATCAAAATCCTGGAGGAGAACACAGGCATCAACCTCTGTGACATTGGCTATAGCAATTTCTTACTAGATATGTCTTCTGAAGCAAGGGAAACAAAACCAAAAATAAACTATTAAGACTTCATCAAGATAAAAAGCTTCTACACAGCAAAAGAAACAATCAACAAAACTAAAAGGCAGCCTTTGGAATGGGAGAAGATATTTACAAATAACATATCTGATAATGGGTCAGTATCCAAAATATATAAAACTCTTAAATAACTCAACATGCAAAAATCAAATGATCCAGTTAAAAAAATTGACAGAAGATATAATGACTTTTTCCCAAAGAAGATATCCAAATGGTTAACAGACACATGAAAAAGTGCTCAATGTCATTCACTATCAGGGAAATACAAATCAAAACCGTGATTAGATATAACCACACACCAGTCAGAATGCCTAAAATTAACAACAGAAAAAGCAACAGATTTGGAGAGGGTGTGGAGAAGATAGAACCCTCTTACACTGTGTGTGGGAACGAAAACTGGTGCAATCACTCTGGAAAACAGTTTGAAAGTTCCTCAAAAAGTTAAAAATAGAACTACCCTATGATCTAGCAATTACACTACTAGGTATTTACATAAGAGATACAAAAATACTGGTTAAAAGGACACATGCACTCCAATGCTTATATAGATAATCAGTGATAGAAAATTATGGAAAGAGCCCAAATAACCTTGGACTGTTGAATGGATAAAGAAGTGGTATATATGTCTAACAGAATATTACTCAGCCATCAGAAAGAATAGAATCTTGCTATTTGTAATGATGGAGATAGAATGTATTATGTGAGGAAAAATAAGTCACAGAGAAAGACACATACCATATGATTTCACTCTATGTGGAATTTAAGAAACAAAACAGATTAATATAAGGGGCAAGAGAGAGAGAGAGAGAGGTAAACCATAAAAGAGATTCTTACCTATAAAGAAGAAACTGAGAATTGCCAGAGGGAAGAGGGTCAGGGGATGGGCTAAGTGGGTGGTGAACATTAAGGGTGGGGAGCACTTGTGATGAGCACTGGTTGTCTGTAAGTAATGAATTACTGAATTCTACTTCTGAAACTAATATTACACTGAATGTTCCCTAACTGGAATTTAAATAAAAACTTGAAACTCAAAAAAAAAAAAAAAAAAAACATATGAAAAAAGAAATTAAAATTATCACTAAAACTAAGATAAAAATGGTGCCCTTGTGTTTAAGCCACTCCATTGCTAGGTGGTTTTATAGATCATCTATGTCCATAACTTATAGAGAGCAGGACTCCTTGCTTCTGCACAATCCACACACTCGTGAAATTGCTTGTGTGAATAGAATAGAAAAAGAAAAAGTTAAATACCGATAAAAACAAAAAACAAAAAAGGCATCCATCTTAATGTAGGAAATACAGTGATTTTGGAAAATTATCAGATCATTAATAAGCACACACACAGAGAAAAATATACACACAAATATTTCTAAGTTCTCCATGTAGGGTTTTGTGTTTCACCAACACTTCTATAAACTAGCTTCCTGAGTCGCAGCTGGGAATTTCCACCGCTCTAATCCATCCTTCACGGGGCAGCCAGCTTAAACACTGCTTTGGAGTTGCCCTTTCTTTCCTGGTAATGATTCTTCATTGCGGTGAAATAAACTCTTTAACTTGGATTAATGACCTTTCAAAACTATGCTCGAGCCTTGTCTTATATCTCTCAGTGCTTCCATGCTGAAAAAACATTGACTTGTTAACTTGCTCTAGAAAAAAAATCTTACTTTCCTACCTATTGGGCTCTATTCAGGCAATTGTCACCCCTTAAAAATAATGCCATCTATTTTCTTTCAGATTATGCCTTCACGTAAATCTAAGCTTTCCTCATCTCGAAAAATTTCATTTCTCCATCGCTCCACTACAGCGATGCCTCCCTCACATAGACTTGTATAAATATTAATGTTAAAGCAAATTGCCAAGTAAATTGACATAAAAAGTCTATTCTTATTATAACTGTTATGGACATATAGTTATTAATTTTAAATTTTATAAAGTTATAAATTTTAAATTTATAGTTATTAAATTAAAATTTAAATATTTTAAATTTTCATTTGAAATTACTTAAAATTATTTTTAATTTAATGTAAATATCTGCTTATTGAGTAAGAGTCTATTCTGTGCCAGATATTGACTTCTAAGAAAAAAATCATTTAATATGTGAACATTAATAATTAACAATGTGAGCATTAATAATTGCATTTTGCTATGTCTCTGTAATTCTGTGTCTGTCTCTCACTTTAGATAGGTAATAGCTATAGATAGCACACACATAAGTGTATATGTAAATATATAATATATAGTTGTTTATAAAAGCATTTATATATGTACATATACTTCTATAAGCCAAATTCTCTAGAAATAAATGTAGCTAAAATTTTGTCCAATAAAAATAGTAATAGATTGGGAGGAAAAAAGCAGAAACATCAATTAAGTATATGTACAACAATCAAACGACTGTTTTTCTCAGTGTTAGTTTACCTCTCTGTAAAATGGGTAGAATAATCTATGTGTGCACTTGTTCTGACAAATATATGGTATATGTATATTGGCCATGAAAACTTCAAAACACAGTGCAATAAATTAATAAATATTGTATTATTAAATACACACACACAGGCAAAGATACTAAGCCAATATTATTACGTTGAAAAATCTCTCCATTCAACCTTTTTTGTGTTACTGAGAAAAACACTCACTTTACCATCCCAAATCCATTTTTCTCAATGTTGTTGTGTTGAAGGTAGTGTTTTTACTTTGTTTTATTTGAAGGGAATGCTTTTGCTTTGTTTTTTCCCCCTACAGTTTGCTAACCTTACTATTACAGCGTTAAAGTGCTGTGCTGTATTACTTTAGTACTAGCCTTTTCAGCATAGTAAAGTAAAATTTATTTCAAGGCCCCAAATTGATAATCTTCTTTCATGGATTCAATTAGAATAAACACAGGAAAAACATTGTCTCTAAATGGATTTAAATCTCAATCTATTTCAGTTTAGCATTACTGTTATTTAAACTGAAATTTTTTTAAAATGAGGGAAGATGTTTCAATGTGATTTTTCCATACTGTAAAATATGCCTTTTATATGTTATACTACATTCTGGATTAGATTAATTTTATGATATAATGCAAAATGTTTAAAGAATATTCAGACAAAAAAAATAAAGAATATTAAGGCAGAGAAACATTACTGACATGAAGGAATAATATTTTCTTATTTAGATGAGACAAAGTAGTAAGCAATTTATAAATTGTCCTTAATTTTGGAAAATGGAAAATATTCATTAAGCAACATTTAGTTTCTTACAGAGTGATTGTGTGAATTAGGGTCACTGGTTCTAGCTAAACTTGTAAGAAAACACCACTGAATTGTCAACATTGAGAGCAGTACTCAAAGGACTTAGTACAGCTATCAGTGACAGATACACGTGCGTATACTGTTTCCTGTCCTCAATCCAGGTAGAGAACTGGATGGATGTATTTGAATAAGTATGTAGGTCATTTGAAGAAAGTCAACATGTGATTTTGTTATTCTTTCAAAGGAGGTGAAATTCTTTTCATCGGGTTTCCTAAGCAACTTCATTCTGTTCCACAATGATATATTGATAAGTGAATTTTTTTTTTCTTTCATTCCAAGTAAAAACTATATGAAGACAGAATGTTTGAGCTGAGAGGTCATTACAGTTACCTAATGAGCAGCTCACTAACTAGTGGAGAACTGGTCATAGCAAACATGTAGTTTAATTTTTTTTTCACATTTAGTGAAAAAAATGTTAAAAATGAGGACATTTTATATAGAAACCATCATCCTAATACATTGTCCTGGGTAATATGGAACTATGGCAATGCCAGATCCATGTCCCTTCCTCTCCTTCCTCATCATAAACTATCACTTATAGAGTGCTTCTATTTATCACAGCCTGGTGCCAAGACCATTATAGATACTGTTTCTTTTAATCTTTATAGCAATTATATCAGGTAGGATAATTTTTATCACCTCAAGGTCAAAAAGAACTAACTTGCCCAAGAATATGCAAACAGCAGATAGAGCCAGGTCTCTAATACAAGCATCCTCCATCAACCCTTCCGGCACAGTAACATCGACCCTGGTTGGAATCCACCTGTCCCAGGCACTTTGTCAGCGTTTTCCTAAGTCTGCACCTTTACTCGTTAGTGTTATGGTTTGGACACCTGAACCTTTGAACTGATGAACCTTTAGGCTTATAAAACTGCTGGATTTATGTAAAACAAAACTGCAGTCATGGAGAGTTAACTACATCAGGCAGTAGGTATATCAAAGATACGGGCTTCTTTATGTTCTCATATTTCAACAACTGACCTCGAGTACATCACACTGATGTTTCTCAGTAAACAGTGCTGATTGATTAAACGAAAGAATAATGGGACTATGGGGCATAGTTGATACTGGATTTGAGTTTAGGTCCTCTATATTTTTGGACTCCATGATTAGTCAAATAATATTACCTGTAGTAAATTGTTAAGAAGTAGTATTTTTAATCAATACACAGGTTTAGTCATTTTTCTAAGTGTTTTATTTTATGATCTTATAATACTTTAATACTACAACCATATCTGAGCTAAATATTATTAACACATCTGACAGGTAAGTAAGCTAGTATGCTAATAGAATAAGGAATTTGTCTAAGGCCGCACATCTGGTAAGTGGCTTGACCAGGACTGAGTTTAGACCTCATTTCTATGACTCTTGATTTCAAAAGCATTTATTTTATTTACCATTATTTTTATTATTCAAAACTTTCTGTTTTGATCATGTCATTAAAAAGGCATACTACATGCTCAATTCTTGAGTTAGGGTTCATAAATATTTTTTTTAAATCTTTTCTATGAAAATGCTGTATTTAATTTATGAAAAATACATATGGACTTTCATGAATGTGTTATAGAAATAAAAGTCACAATTACTTGAACAAAACAATATGCTTTTTAAAGAAGAGCATTAAGGAATTCATCAGTTGTTAAACTACTTGGAATTAAACTTTATATATATTTCTTTTAGCATATGAAATATTTTAAGTCTCTGTATTATTTTTAATATAAATCATATATTGGTTCTAAGCTTTCATAAATCAAAAATAAGTACATAGCAATTTTTAAAATTCTCTTTTAAAATTATTCCTGTGTTGCCTTTGTTGAGAGAAAAATATATGCTTAGATAGTACTTAAAACAACTTGAAAATAGATTTATTACAGAGTGGATAACATGGTTTCTCCAGTTATAGAAAAATAGCCAGTAATAGAAAAAAGGCAAAATTAAGTTTCTTGGAAATACAATAAGAGGTCAATTCAATTTAGGACAAGAAAAACAAAGTAAATGGAATTTAAATGTATATAAACCATTTATAATTACATCATTAATCTGCACATTGGATGAAAAATATAATTTTATATCAAGGAAAACCACTTTTTGTACCAAAAAAAAAACCAGTGTAAAATAGAATTCGTATTTTAAGATTGTTGATGACATTTTTATATTGAAATTTTAATTAAACATATGAAATAAATTTTTGATATTTTACTTAAATAACTCTCAAGACTACATCCTATGTGGGCATACATAAGAATGCACTCTTAGTTGGAAATAACTTTAGATGTAAAATATAAAAATATCAAAAGCTCAAGATTTAAAGAAGTAAATTTTATTCTTTCCTTTTAATAAACATAGAAAAATGATTTAACATGTTATCTTACCTTGAGGATATATGAAAACTAATTTTCTTTAAGCTTCACTAGTATGTAGGTAAAAATGAATTCACATTATATTTTACGCCCAACTTTGTTGACTCTGATGCCAGCTGCATTATTTCAGTGTACCAGTATTCCCACAGAAAACCCTCCTGGAACTGGTGACAAATGCTACATGCCTTCCCTCCCACTGTTCTTTACATACATCTCTTTCCTCATTGCAATAAAATCAGGTATATAGAAATTGGTATATGTGTATCTGTAGATATATATATCTGGGTTTAGTTTTTCTATGGATCTATGTCTAAAGCCTCACACAAAAACAATACTGTGATATTAACACTGTGACTCCTCCACCAAAGTGTCTTCTACATTTTTTCCTCCTTTCCTCTTCCCTTTTCAACATTTTTACCCCACCCCCTTTGTTTTATTTTGCTTTCTATTTCTCCTACACCTCATTCTCCTTTTTCCTCATTTAAAAAGTATGTCATGGTACCAAATTTTATCCCACATTGTTAGCTCACTCTGAAGTGGGGATTGAGTTATGATTATGAATTTGGTTTATGGCTGAAAATAATGGACCAAGTAAATAATCATTAAACCTATCAAACTGGGATCCCTGGGTGGCGCAGCGGTTTGGCGCCTGCCTTTGGCTCAGGGAGCGATCCTGGAGACCCGGGATCGAATCCCATATTGGGCTCCCGGTGCATGGAGCCTGCTTCTCCCTCTGCCTGTGTCTCTGCCTCTCTCTCTCTCTCTGTGTGTAACTATCATAAATAAATAAATTTAAAAAAAATTAAACCTATCAAACTATGTAGGATCTAATCATTTCCAAATTACAAGTAATGACAGAAATGGCCATATGAGTATTAACGTGTTATTAAGATATTAGTAGTGTTTAGCAATAAAAAATTATAAAAAAGTAGATTTTGAACAGTCCAAAGAATTTACAGCCTGTGCAAATTTTTCTGAGTTCATTTCTATATTACAAGGCATGATAAGAGTGCTTTATTATCAAACACTTAAGAGAAAGAAATAAATTCATTTTTATTTTTGGACAAAGAAGAGAAAGGCAATATGCAATAACTTTTTCATGGTCTCAAAGTAGAAGATGCTTTTATTGTCTGGGCATTTGCTGGCCCCAAGAGTACACAGAATGAACATTACAAATACTGACCTTTATCTATGAGACTACCTGTTGGGAATATAAATTTTAGCTAATTTAATAGTAAAGTGATACATAATATACATTAATATACTATCAATACAATAATAAATATACATTAATACATATTAATATATTTAATAGTAAATTATATATTAATAGATGGCATATATGAATGTAAGATGAACAGAGCTATAATATGAACTTTTTAGGGTTCCAGACTTAAAACAGACTCTTTAGATATTGGTTATGGCTCTTTATCTGAGCCAACTATAAACAAAGTAGTTCATTTGCCTTTTCTTTCGCTAACAGAATTTAACTTAGAATTTCCCAAAGGACTTATATTCTTGTGATTGGATTTGCCATCGTCAATACTGCAATGACATCATTTGACCATGACCACGCTTTACCTCACATTATATGTGAACTCAAATTAATATGTGTTCCACAGTCTACTACTTTAAAATTCTTGATCAAGGCCACGGTTCTCATAAGAAGACATACATTTGGAAGGATATACATAGTAATCCTGATAATTGAAGACTATAGATATTTAGGAAGACAAATAACCTATAAAATAAATACATTCACATAGATAAGTAGTGCCGTTCTTGTACAGGTTAGAGAACTTAAAATTTTTAATTTATTTTGAATGACCATAGAAAGACATACACAATTTTAATATTAACTCTATTTCAATTGCTACTTCCTGTGAAAGCACTTTTGGAGAGGAATTTGTTTGAGATTTAAAGCTAAACAGATATTAAGAAAAAATACTAAAATATTAATCAAAATACTAATACAAAAATTAGATTTGACATTGTTAGGACCTTTCGTTAACAAATGGATCTTTCAATTATGCTTATTATTCAATAGCCTTAAATTGGAAAAGATAATCTCAGATTACGGGAATTAAACTAAAATGCTTGAACAAAGACTGTAACATTCAAAAGGTCATTACATAAATCCAAATGTGCATCACAAAATTATGTTGAAATACTTGGAATTGTGATGGCCTCATTAAAAAAGCCTTAATATACCCATTCAATATATAATTGAATTCAAAATATATGTTTCAAAATATAAAATTGGAAAATATGTAAATAGTGTGTAAGTTCATTCTGATTATAAAAGTGCTATGAGATGAAGTTGATAATATGGATTCCAAACAAATTTTTTAACAATATGCAAATATATTGTGTTTAGAAAACTTTATAATACAATTTATGATCCCATTAATAAATCAATGTAGAAAGTAAGATGTTATAAGGAAATGACCTGTCACTATTAGAGTGATTTTATCATTTTTTATTTATTTTATTTTTTAAAAGATTTTATTTATTTATTCATGAGAGACACAGAAAGACAGAGAAAAAGGCAAAGGGAGAAGCAGGTTCGCCACGAGGAGCCTGATGGGGGACTCAATCCCAGGACCCCAAGATCATGACCTGAGCCGAAGGCAGACAACCACTGAACCACTAGGTACCCCAATTTTATCATTTTTAAAATCATCTCTGACTGGCACCAAAAATAACTTAAAAATCACTTAAAAACCACCAGTAGGGTATATATGTAGTTTTAACAATAGTAGCAATTAATTTTGATTTGAGATAAATAGTGTCATAATATTTACAATCCAGTAATTATATGATAATGATTTTATTTTTTAAGATGAGAGTATATGTGTATGATTAATTTTTAAGATGAGAGTATATGTTAATACATTCATTCTTAAAAATGTAAAAGGGCATTTGAGTGTATAAATGGCTGAAAATTCTCTTTCACTATGACTTGTTTATTAGTTCTTGCTTAAGAAAAACAAGAAGGAATGGAACAAGATTACCATTGTCAGCCCCTGCTAAGTAGGAGGGAGTGAAACTCTCTGCCTCCTTGAGGTTGCAGTATCTAGGTGAATTTTTAGGGTTCTTTATGGGGCAATTTGTTTTTTTCCTCCATCATTTATTTACTGATTCAACCATTTTTATAGTAATATAAGCTCATGAATATTTATTTTATATTTTGAGGTATCATCCAATGCCATTTTATTTTATTGCTCAAATTTTATCAGTTTTGCCTATGAGGTGCTCTCTAGTTGGCTCTTGAGTTTCTTTGACATATTCCCATTTGTGCGTGTGTGTGTGTGTGTGTGTGTGTGCGTGTGTGTGTGTGTGTGTGTTTATCAGGTCTATAGTTTCTGTTGTAACATGATGTCCTAGGCTCCACTATAAAAATCCTTTTATAGATTTTTCTACCTGGTCTTAAGATCAGTCATTTCTCTGAAAACCTTCCATTCTTTCATTGGAAAATGGTATCAGGTAAAGATTTGCCTCTGCCTGTTTTTGTAAAAAAAGATTGTTGGAGCCCAGTCAGCTCTTTTGTTTCTGTAGTGGCTGTGGTTGCTTTCATGCTTGGTTATTTCATAGCTTACAAACTCCCAAATTTTTATAATGTGACCCTTTACACAAGAAAAAGTTTGCTGATGCTGTTTTATAACAAGACAATCACTAATTTAAAATAAAAACCTCAATCAAGTAACTATTTATTTGGTCTTTATAAAGTCAACATTTATTGGAAATCATTTTATTACTGAGTGAAAAAAAATTCTTAGCATTGTGTATATCATATTTAACATGCTATCATACAAGTCATATAGGCTTTTCTTGCAAATGTAAATTCTATAGGTTGTTAAAAGAAAAATATCAGCTTGCACTTCATGTGAAATAATTGGCTCTATTTTAATGCTTATTCTTTTCTGACACGATATTTTGAAATTGTGAAAAGAAAGACATTACAAGCTAATACCCAGACAATTGGCATTTTTGAATTTAATAAATAAACCTTTATTTTTATTAATTTCATAACTGTGTAAAAAAGTTACTTGTTGAATAAATAAAAGAGTCAGGAGCAAGTAATGACTGTTTCCAATTTAGATTCCAATTTAACTTTCTAGAATTTAGCCCTTAATTCTCTGATTAGATGGCAATTATATTTCTTACCCCATTTTATCCTCCTACCATACTTTTACATGTACACAATCATTCCAACTGACAAGTCCCCAAAAAACATTTAAAAATTAACTCCCAAATTATGCTATTGTGTTACCATACTGATGTTATTATTCCTGATATTTCTGAGGTTGCTAATAAGAATGTTCTTAATAACTCTATATAGTTAATCTCTGCTCTATCTTCAGCTTTTCGTTGGTTATTTTCTTGAAGGTGATATATATTGTATTATGTTTCTAACATTTCTAGATAATGAAAAAGGCTTGTTATAGCATTCATGTGGCTTTCTTTTTACAAGATTCAGAACATGTTAGAATCATAATTCAGCATGTGAAGGGAAAATGCTTACAGATATTATATAATTAGTTTTCATTATATACTGGAATCCTGGTAATTAATTGATGTGATATTTGAAATAAAATAGCCTTAAGAAAAAATTATGTTAGAAAAATTATCAGGCTGATTGTTTTGTCTCAATAACTTACTAAATTATGTATTTAAAAAGTATATTTTGGTGTAATAGTTTGCAAAAATGATGCAAAGAAAAAAACCATTAGTTTAGTACTTTAAAAAACCTTAAAAAAAAAAACAAAAACAACTAGTCAGTTGTATTTTCATTAGACACAATTCTAGGCAATGCAATAATATTATAGACAAAATGTCAGCCCGCTGGGGGATTATGGTATAAGGGAGAAACATATAATGCAAAACTAAAAAAAAATAAATAAATACATGTGATACAGTTTGGTGGGGATAAGTGCTAAAATAAAAATTAAGGCAGGATAAAATAAAGCCCGCCATCCTAATGGTGTACTTTTCTAAAAGAAAACATTTGAGCAGATACTATGATATGATGGAGGTTAGGATGGATGCTGTGATGTGTCTCCTAGATCTCCCTTTAGGGCTGATGTACTTATTTTCCCAGATCCTGGGAGTGCTGGCACTCATCTCTTTGGAGACATGTGTCTCAGAGCCTGCTTTCCAGAGAACACAAACTGCAACAAGTAAGCTATATAAAATTTTTAGAGGAAGAACTTTCTAGTTAGCATAAATAGCAATTTCAAAAGCTTTGAGAAGAGAAAGAACTATGTATGTAAGAAAGAAAAGCAACAACTTCAGTAGATTGGAGAGTATTCACAACGGGGAAAATAAGACACCTTCTGACAGGTAACCCGGGGCCCGGGTCATGAAATAACCTGTATACACTAGTGAAGGCATTTCTTTATAAATGATAGAAGGCCTTTTAAGAGTTTCAAGCATAGGTGGAATTTAACATGATCTACCATTTCCAAAGATCACCTAACATAGGGTGTTGGTTTGGTGGAATGATTGAGAACATTGACTACTGATAAGAAGCCATTCAGTTTTTCCCCAATTATCAACCATATTTCGTCTGAGAAACATTAATTTAAATTTAATTGAATATGAGAAGATTTATTATTCTCCTCTTTATTCATTCATCCATCCACTAATTCAACAATCACTCGTTCATTGCAATCTTATTTATTTAGTGTATAGTATGACAGGATGATGTGAGAGGTGTAGTAAGCATACCAAAGTTATTTCATTTCATAGTGTAACTTAATTCTAGAACAAAGTGAAGATAACAAAGAACAAATTGCATAATTAGCTATTTAGTTGTAATTGTGTTAAGTGTCAAGAACAAAAAGCATGAAGTACTCAGAGTTTGCTTAATAAGGACCATGATCTTACCACACAAAGATCAGGAAAGACATCTTAACATTTTTAACAAAGAGTTTAAAACTTAAACAGGCAAAAGACCAGGAGAAGGACTGACAGATACAGAGATGGAATAAAGATAGTAAATCAGCTAGAATCCCAGGAGGAAATAAATGACAAATGATCATAATTTGAAGAAAGAGTTTAATATAAGGCCCATTTCTAAAGTGTTGTTGGGGTATAAGGAAATCACTAGTACTTTGGATCTCTTACTACCTGTAGTCTTTTTTGTGAAGGATGAGGTATACAAAGAAGTTACTGGAAAAAAGTCAGGATAAATTTTAGTAGGGCTGGCTTGGGAGGAATTCTGACCTTAGGGTAGGAACCCAATCAAAAGTAATTCTAAAAGAGGGCAGGAGAATCAAATGCCTTGACTTTACACTCCTCCCTCATTCTATTTTCTTGTAGGAAACCCCTTTGGCCAAATCCAGCTGTAATCCAGCTGACCAGGGTGTCTATTGATAGTAGCCCAAACATGACATCCTCCTGGGGCAGGGAGCTTAGGTAGAAGGGTTTATGCCCTCAAAGCTATCTGGCATAGTCCACACATTTGACTCATTAGCAGCCACCTTTTCTATCTGGATGAAACTTTTCTTTAACACTGAGCATGCATAATGTTCAATCAACTAACTACCATTATGGATTGATATTAGTTCAGAGTAAGTATTAAGTTTGGCTTAAATTAGATAGAAGTATTTAAATAGAAACACTTTTTTAGATGCATGGCTTAGTATATTGCTGTCCTTAGAGAATATAGCCTTTCTTTGATTTTTTTGGATTTATTTGCAATTTACTGTGACTTGAGTACACTAGATGTTATGGTCACAATCTGCTTAAATTGAAACTGCTTAAAAAATACTCTTCCATTTCTTCATACATTAGTTTTGGAGAATCTAGCTTTAAATTGGGGGGATTTATCCTTAAGTCAATCTAATCATTTTTGTTTTACTTTTCAGAAATGTTGGGTTATGTATTATGCTTTACTTTTCATATTCACCTGTTTATTAATATTTTACATTATTTAGAAGAGGTTACACGAATATGTGTTACATAAATATGCATATAAACAAAATTAGGATAATATTTATTGATTGCTAAGTATATGCCATTACTTCTCCAAGTATTTGATAAGTATCAATTTTACAACTGTGTGAGGTAGTTACTATTAACAGCTTCATTTTATAGGTAAGAAAATGATGGTTAAGATTTTTTAAAAAGTTAAGATTTTATTTTTTTATATTTATTATTATTTATTTATTTATTTATTTATTTATTTATTTTTATTTTTACTTTTATTTTTTAGGAGACTAAATGATTAGACTTTATTCCACCTTCAAACTTCAACAATAATCAGACAAGCATTCCACTGGGCATCCAAAGCCTTCTAAGCTCAGTGGAATCACAAACTCCAGTTCCTCGTCACCATCTGGTTTAAGTTTCTTCCTCTTCCTCCTCTTCCTCCTCCTCCTCTTCATCCTTGTCATCCTCATCGGAGCTGAATGTGCCATCAGGCAGGCTGTAGACGCGGATGACCTGCTTGTTGGGGTCCTTGAGGATGAGGTACTTGCCCTCCTCGAGTTTCATGCAGATGTCAATGACGCAGCGCAGGATGCCCCAGGCGTTCTCCACACTCGGGTTGATCTGGCTGGCAAACTCGTTGGGCTTGAACTGCTGGGTGCCCAGGATGACATGGCGTGAGGAATCTTTCACGTGGTACTGGGACACATAAACAAGCTTGAGATACTGAGATCCGGCCAACAGAGCACAGCAGGTCCATCGGGCCACCTTGTAGCTGTTGTTTTTCAGCTCAGTGGCAATGACAGCCCCTCGCTGAGAGTCCCGCTTCTGACGCCAGTCAACGCCGTTACAGTGCCTGGAATCCCACTCGTTGAGTGTCTTGATGTGGATGAAGGACACTTCCCCGTTGGCTCCAGTCATGGCACCATCGTGTTCACAACGCACGACAAGGTCAATGTCGTCTCCAAGTTTCCACCTGCGGTACCGATAGGCGACAGAGGCGACTTCGTTCTTGTCCATGTCGTCCTCCACAAATGGGTTTGGGTTAGGGAAGCTGGGAGAAGTTGTGATCGATGTAGGCTGCTTCCATGGCCAAGTTGCGGGGTGAATTGAAGTTAATTGCCTTCATCTTGTGGGGGCTCCTTGGCAGTCTCACTCACTGTCAGGAGGTCAAAATCAGAGTTGTCCCTTTTATCAAAGGAGAGCTTGGACCCAACTCTTTGCACAACAATGTCCCAGGAATACACGGAGCGGGTGCAACTCATCAGCGTGGCCAGAATGGCATCAGTGGCAAACACATTCCCCTGGGTTTTTGCCAGCTTTCGGGTGACAGGGTCGTCTGCGGTGGTGACAGTGTGGAAGATGCGCTTGATATTGATCTTGATCGCTCCTCGTGGTGATGCGGTCGGGGGCCTCATCGTAGTGCTCCAGGGCCCCACAACCCTCGATGCCCCGTGGCTCTGATACTTCCAAGTAGCGCATCCTCATTAACTGAGGAAAGTCCATTTCTTCTTGTACCTCCCAGTCACTGCGGACTTCAACTGAAGAGTCTCGGGGTTTCTGTGACTTCTGGTCCCACCTCTGCCCCACTCCGAATTGTTTCTGGAATTTTTTTCTGCAGCCGTATGCGCTCTCTCTCTTCGGCTTGGCGCCCTTAGGCAAGGTCTGCAGGTTGAACTGCAACCTATTGCGTCGATCTTTGTCCCTGCGGAGGTTCCGCGGTGCAAATCGCATGGGATTCGGCTGCTAGGCAGTCTCTGTGCGCGCGGTGTCCACCAGTGGGGACTAGTTTCATCCTCTTCATGGAAATGAGCATACTGACTTCCACCCCCAAACCGAGAGGAGTACTTACTCGTGCACCTCTTATCTTGGTATGTGGCACCTGTCCAGTCTGCGACCTTTCCTAGTCGATCTCCTTTGCTGAACGGCTTGTAGGGCATATCCCGAAACGGCTCGCGCACCGCACAGGGACCCCAGCCTGACGGGTTGTGCTGGGTCATGGTGTCATGAACTTTACCATCTTCTAAAACCTGTAAAGGCCTCTGCCGGCCCCGATGGCAAGAGATGGTCCGGGCCGGAGACCGCACACCCGGGTGCCCTCCGAGGAACACCAAAAAGTTAAGATTTTAAATGAAAACCTTGTGCTTATAACTATTCAACTGTACTGTTTTATCTAGATGATCCTACTGTGAAGGTTTTCTATCCCTTGGGTAGAGTACCAGGTGTTCTTTATGACCTTTTGCTTTCTATTTCTTTTCATTTTTTTTCTTTTTCTGTAATGACTATTTTTTTTTGTGATACATATAAATAAAGCAACAGATAATCTCAGAAAATAACTCATACTCTTTGGATTTGAGATGACTTTTAACATTTCTAATTAATGCTCCATCAAATATTCCTGCTCTACATTTTTGACAGTTTTTTAAACAAATTGCAGATTTTTCAGCTTTGTCAAAAATAAGCTGCCTACCCCCAAATTCATACCCTGATAACTTTTATAAATATAAAATTTGTTGTCTTGGGCAGCCTGGATAGCTCTGCAGTTTAGTGCCGCCTTCAGCCCAGGGCATGATCCCGGAGACCCCGGATCAAGTCCCATGTCGGGCTCCCTGCAATGGAGCCTGCTTCTCCCTCTGCCTGTGTGTCTGCCTTTCTCTCTCTCTCTCTCTGTGTCTCTCATGAATAAATAAATAAAATCTTAAAAAAAAAATAAAATATATTGTCTTAAAATCTGCCTTAATATTTAAACTAAGATAAAATTCTAAGAAAGTCGTAACATAATATAGCCATCTTGCGCCCTCTCCAAAATTTTTGGGGGGGTCTGTTGCTTTGATGCATTAGCATAATATTTTCAATTTTTATTTGTGCCACCCTAAATCTTTAATTTTTTTCTAAACATTTAATTCTTAAAAATTTGAGAACTAAAATTATTCATGTTTAAAGATTTGCAGAAGTAGTAATTTCTGTAGCATTATATTTCATTCCACTTTTTTTTTTTAGATTTTATTTATTTATTCATGAAAGGTACAGAGAGAGGCAGAGGCATAGGCAGAGGGAAAAGCAGGCTCCCTACTGGGAGCCCCATGCAAGACTTGATCCCAGGACCCCAGGATCACGACCTGAACCAAAGACAGACCCTCAACCACTCAGCCCCCCGGGTGCCCCTCCTTTCCACTTTCCTGTAAGTTTTCAGCCTAATGTAATATTTCATGCATGAGAGTATTTGTTGAATTTCATATCATACTCTCCATGTAAAGATGAGATGATATAAACATACTAAAATTAATCTAGTAACCATAACGTTATAATGGCTAAAAATATATTCTTAATTTTAATCATTAAAAGTCCTAGTACATACTTATCTAAAAAAATTAAAAGTTATACATTTTGATGAACAATTATTAAACATTAAAAGTTAAATTTTTGGAATTGAGTGTTAAACCGGATAGAGCTTTTTATCGACCACTTAGATAGAATAGGCACAGAGCTTTACCAACAGTTGTTGCCTGGAAGGGATTAAGTGCCAAATCCATTAATTTTCACCATTTCTTTCATTTAAATTTCAACAAATTCTCACTCAGAAGCAATGAACTTTTTACAATTGTCATGAGATGAGAAAGTGAGGTCATTACGTAAGATGTTGTATCACGGGCAGGTGGCTAACTCAGTTGAATAAGCCTCTGACTTCAGCTCAGATCAGAACTCAGGGTTCTGAGATCCAGCCCCCTGAGAGGCTCCACACTCAGAAGGGAGGAGTCTGCATGTCCCTCTCCTTTTCCTTCCACCCCTCCCACCTGCTCATGCTTTCCATGCTCTCTTCTCTCAAATAAATAAAGTCTTTTTTTTAAAAAAAAGAGAGACATGTATCACCCCTTTCTCACTCTAGAACTTACCAAAATTCAGAAAGCATCTGAAAATGGTCAGTGCTGGTTTCTAATGCCAAGTACAGACTGCACCAGGGTCTGGTACGAACGTGGGGAAAACATCCTGTAGCACTAATGGAATTAAGATGATTGCTTACATTGAGAATTTGAATTTTCCAAAAGAACGTTCTGGGAATATATTTGCCTTCATAAGGTTTGGAATGGATGAAAGTCCCATATAATTTATTTTCCTCTCCCTCCTCATTTTACACTTTTTTTCCCCTTTCATTCGGTTCTGTGAAGGTGAAGGGAAAAATAGGACCTGAGAACCAGGATGACTCCTGGGTATCATCTGCATTTGCAGAGACTACATCTTTTAGTAAAGAGTATATGAAGAAACTGAGGATCTGGATTTTAATTCCTCAAACCTACCCATTTCCATGTAGCCCTTGTAAAGTTTTCATCTTCCACCAGACATATTGGTTACTGTTTAAAGCCAATTGTTCTACAAACCCCAAATTATCTCCCAAGTTCAGCAGAATATCATTAATAAAATTCAATCAGTTGTTAAGTAATCCCACAGATAGCCTAGTTTTGAGCATAATAATGTTTATTATTAGAACATGTTATTTAGTTTATTTTGTGGGTTTTGTTAGACTCAGCCTGACAAAGAAAAATTTAAAAGGTGAGGTTGAGTTGAGAGCTTACTGCAACACCCAATACTTATATATAGCTGCCTAGTATTTCACAATTAGTGACAGCTGCTATACAGCTACAAAGGAAAATGTTTTAAATAACGAAAACAGTAAAGCAAAAGGTAAGGTTCAGTAATCCAACTCAAAAACATTTCACCACAAAGTAAAAAAAAAAAAAAAGTATAAATATTTTTACACTCTAATTAGTAATGTAATTAGTGAAGCTATGTTTTTAATATTTCCTTTATCCAAAAGTGACTAATTAGGGTTAAGGGCATATTTATATAACACTCACTTTTTGGTATTTAAACATGAATTATTAGGTGATAAGATGATTATATTTTCTTTGTTTCACGTAGCTTCAGAAAAAGAAACCTTCAAGATTTTATTTGTATGAGAAATAGAGGGAGATTGAAATGGGGGGGAGGGGCAAGGGTGAGGGAGAGAGAAGCTGAAGCCCACTCCAAGCCTGAGATCATTACCTGAGCTGAAATCAAGATTCTGACACTTAAGTGACTGAGCCAACCAGGTACCCTGCTTCAGAAAAAATTTAATGCTAATTTAGTCTATTTAATAATATCCTGCTGACATGTCTGGAATTATCTATACCCAAATCTAATTTCTCTCATGGGCATAATTAAATAAATAGAGCACTATAATTCATATCTCTGTAAAGTCTAAAGGATTGAAACACGTAAACATATTAAGAAACTAAGGGACAACAAATTAAGGACAAACATTCTAAGACATTTTATTACAGTAAAAATAAACATTTTCACACTCCCATATTATAGGAACAAGAGTGACAAAACTGAGTTAAATTATCCAAGTATATTTCAGTCTCCCTCTACATTATCACCTCAGTATCATGAATTATAAAAAGAAAGATTTTAATTTAAGCAGTATCCATCACTGGAAAAATAACTGCAACTGATTTGGTGGTCATGTATAGACATTTATATAAATGTGTGGGCATATGTTTCAATATAACACGGAATTATTCAACTCAAAACCTTTTAATTTGTGGAAAACATACTTGTTTCCACATTCTATTAACAAGGATAATCTTAGATTTATTTAAAGAGATTAGACAAATTACAGTTACAAAAAGATAGTGATGCATTTTTCCACATAAGGATGGAAAGGAAGTCACTTATCCAGGGATGCGATTCCCTTCTGTCAGTTGTCATACCATCTATCTCTAGCAGCCTTCTCATAGTCTAGGGTGGCTTCTTTAGCCTGGTCATAATCTCATCATCCCTGCCAGTGAAGGAGAGAAAAGACCAGAACATGCAGGCTTGTTTCCTTCCTTAAAAGTAATGAAATAGACATTGTCTGGATTTTGGCCGTGCGTACCTCAATCAGAAGCTGGCAATGCATACTTTAGTTGAATAGCCACGTTCACAGTTACCACTTTGTAAGGAAAAATGAATATGAATGTGGAAGGAAATTGCTCTTCTTATGAAAAGTGTTTTAAATTGAAAATCTTCAAAACTTACTTCAGAACTCTCTTATTTTCTACAAAAATGTCCAACTATTACTATAGATACAATTTTTTAGATGAGATAGAGACACCATAAATCTTAAGGTAAATATGTGTGTGAGAGAAAGAGAGGGAGGTTTTTGAAAGAGAGAGAATGGAGGAGGGAGGTGGGCTTCATTTATTAAACTCCTAAAAGGATAGAAGAGTCTCAAGGCACAAGAACTAAGTGTGATTTTTTTCATAGGCCACATCTTTGAATTTGAGTAATCTACTGTTAACTTTAAAAACAAGTTGTAAGATGTACTGAAGGCGTATTGTAAAGTGTATATATTTTTATATGTTTATTTTAAAATGATTTTAGATTTATAGAAGGGCAGCAACAATAGTACAGAGAGTTCCTGGATGACCTTTACCCCACCCCCACCCAGTAAATGATAATAACGTGTATAGGATGGTACTGTTGCTTTGTAAATGGATCCCTGAATACAAAGGTCAAGGAGACACCAGAGAAAGACTCAGGCTACTCCTAGTGGGCAGGTGGCCAAGCTCAGGGGAAGGGGCAAGGAGCCTCTGACTGCCCAGGTCCAGTTCAAGGGTTAACTAGCTGTCACATCCTATGGATGACCTCCTCCAACAAGTATGTTTATCCATACTTAAAAAAATCAACATTATAACACTATTAACTATGGATTCCACTCATATTTCATTACTTTCACCCCTGAGGTTGTTTATTCTATTCTAGTATCCAGTATCCAATCCAGGTACCATATTGCATTTATTTGCCATGTCTTTTTAGCCTTCTTCAATCTATAATCATTCCTCTGCCTTATCTTGTCTTTCATGACCTTAATAGGTTTGAAGAATGGGGGTCAAACATTTTGCAGAATGTCACTCAGTTCAGGTTTGTCTGATATTTTTCTATGATTATATTGAGGTCATATATTGAGAGGAAGAATATCACAGAGGTAATATACCTATTTCATCACATGATGAAAGAGGTACAAGGAACTTACATGACATTACTGATGATGTTAACTTGTATTCCTGTGTGGTGGTGTTTTCTAGGTTTATCCCACATAAAGAATCGTTGTTTTCATATCCAGTGTGTTAAAAAGTCACAATCTTGAGCTCACATTATAGATATAGCATGTTAAGTTCCCTTAAGATAGTGAAATGGGAACTAAGTGTATTGAAAATGTATTTATAAGTATTTTAAATAAACTTTTTTTCAACAGATAGAATAGTATGGATAAATTTAAAACAATAGATCGCAATATAACAAATAAAAATTGCCATTTTACCTCATTGAAACAGATTTTTTTATTTGTTCATAATCTTCCCTGAACTTTAATATTGAACATATAAAAATATGTAACCATACTTCCCACTTCTGTGGTTAAATTTATCTTCCTCTTGCAATGTATTCTAGAACTGATTGTTTCTAAAACTATAACTGGTAATTGAGCTTGTTTTGTAGGGAGTTAAAGTTCTAAAATATCTTTTTCCTTTTTATAATTGTCAAAATTCTATTGCTATTTTTTCTAAATTTCCTATTTTTTTCTCACATTTATAAAACTATATGGTTTGATTATTGAATGTCATAATTTAATGAAAAAATTCGTAGGCACATGCATATTTAAAACAGAAAAAAAATCATGTGTTTACAATATACTTTATCCATTATAAACTATTTTTCTGTACCAACATACACAAAAGAACTGAAATAAAAGCACAATGCAATTTGACCTTCTGTTGCCAAACAGAAAGTTGGTCTAAAGTTCTGTGTCATTTCATTATGTTTGTAGGAATCTGTAATTTTTTTTTCCTCTAGTTTCAAAAGTTAACATTGTGCAACAGGCAAGCAGCCATCCACACCAATCTGTGTTTTACTCTTTTGATACAATGCATATTTATGATTGTTATATAACCATAGCAACTTGGTAATTTCTACTGAAAGAGACATAACCATAGAGTAACTGATAATGTGGCCCAGGCTTATTTAAATCTCTACGATCTAAGAGGTCATTTTTTGGAATTAAGTGAGAGAATTTGAACCAATGTCTCAACAACAATGGATTTTCCACCAATTCTTCCTATTTTGGATATGATTTCGTTTCTCTCATATCATTGAGGAGTCTTTATGATGAAATGGAGCATCCCCATGCCTTTTTAGGCAGTACTTGTTTTCAGAGCTGCTGAGACCATTGTCTGGCTGAGAACTTTCAACTGCAACTGCTCCTAGGAGTGCCTTCGGCTGCAGAGAGCCAGTATGCCAAAGAACTTACCCTCCTAAGATGGACTGATTAAGGCAGGGGTATAAAGGTTATTTTATCTTATTTTGGTCAAACACAAGATATTTTTTAGGTCCACAGCTCTCTGGGGATCAGCTGATCCTGTCATGGGTGTGCTCCACAGCTTGACTGCCTACAATGTCCAGTCTTGTTCCTTTCCCTCTGTTACACCTGGGTTGATCTCCAGTAAATCTCTACACATCAGACCTCACCGATGTGGGCCTTGCAGACAACATCCCCTGCCACATTATCTTTGTTATTTTGTTTTGTTTTTTTTTGTATACGTTATCTTTTGTTGACAGCTGCATTGAGTCATTTTGTTCTCTTTTCTACCCTCTCATGATTCCTGCTCTGAAGTTTGACTACCCAGCAATTATCTTTTATTTCATATCTCTGAAATCCACTCTTGCCTCACAGATCTGAATTAAAAATGTTTCCACTTTTCCATGGACACATATGTCCAATTTAGCCTTTTGCCATAATATCTCTCATTCAGTGTATCAAAAGTCTTTAATTTAAACAGATGTTGCATCTACTATGTACATGTGTTCTACCGTATAGGGAACAAGAGTTTAGTAAACTGTTTAAGAAAATATTCAGAGGTCACTCAGTCGGTTAAGTAACCACCTTCAGCTCAGGTCATGGTCTTGGGATCCTGGGATTGAGTCCCGCATTGGACTCCTTGTTCAGTGGGGAGTCTGCTTCTGCTTCTCCCTCTGTGTGTTCTTTCTCTCTCTCTCTCTCCCTCAAATAAATAAATAAATAAACAAATAAACAAATAAATAAAGTATTAAAAAATAAAATATTCAGATAAACTTAGAAGATGTCTCAGAATGCAATGTGTATGAGTTAATTTTGATCATTATGCACTATTCTCTTTATTTGAGGTATGCAAACATGTACATATGTGTCTTATACTGACTTTATGTGCATTGATGGCTTCAGATTGAATTATGCAACAACTTTGTCTCTGTAAAAGGTTTTTGTTTGTATTACAAATAAAAGTACTGAAGTAGTATCTTGATTTTGCCATTTGAATTTTTCCATATTATAAAATGAGACATGGGATAGGCAAAGTAATTAATACAAAGCATATTTCAAATGAGTTTCTTAATTTAAGAATTTTATACAATAAGTAAGTATTGGGAAAAGTATATTTTGATAATTAAAGGAGTGTAGTTAAATAGTACTAGATTTGCGATTTATTTTTTAATGAAATTTGAGAGATATAAAGGATTACATTGTCTAGTGTTTAGCGGAAGTCTCATCTTTTTTTTTTTTACACTGCATATATTGGTAGAATTTGGCATATGGTTTATGGAAAACAATGTTGCAAATCTTCTGAAGAGTGTTTACATGGTCATACACTTTATAACAGTATTCCCATGCATGTGGAAAGAAATGTAGATAATCATTTCAGACTAACAAGTTTATTTCTAAGTATGAGATATTTTAATATTTCATAGCAATTAAAAATAAGTTTAGTAAGAATTCATATTAAAGAGAAATTTACTATTGTAATGGAGTATTACAAAATCAGTCATAAAAAATTTGGTATCCTATATGGAGATAACAAGTAGATATTTCCTATCTATTAAGTGCTGTTTGTTTCCAGGTTGAGTTTGTGGGCAGTATTTTTATCCTTCTATTTATTTCTGTTTTCTAATTTCCAAATAGACTTTAATAGTTAAAAACAAACACACAGCATACCATAACTTTATTTTAAAAATTTAAAAATCGTTATAGTTGTTGCATTAATAATTTCCTAGTGAGGAAAGGCTGTTATAATTAAAAAGTAGAAGATGAATATGCTATGAAACCACTTTCATGGAACACTCAAAGGAACACAGTCTTTTGGAGGATACTTAAATATAGTTATGTTTTTTATCTACAAAATAGCGGAAACAAATTAATTCACTAAACACTACTGACTGCCTTTTATGTTTAAGGCAATTTGCTTCAGTCATCTACATCTTGGTTCTAGTAACTACAAAGCACATAGGAATGAAAGCAGCAAAGAATGTAAGTAATTAGGAAAATACTATACTGAAGGTTAGGAGACATTTATTCTAGTACAAGCTCTGCCTCTAATTAGCATTTAACCCTTCAGAAAAGCCACCCACTTGCTCTTGGCTACATTTTTCTCATCTGTGGAATGATGAGGTTTGGGTGGAAAATCTCTAAAATTTTCAGTGCTGACAGTACGTGGTTCTAAAAGAGTATTTGGAATGGAAGGGTAAGTTTGCATATTCTTAACTCATAGAATATATATACAAGTTTCTTAGAAGCCATGCTCACACTCCATCATCTTTTTGCTATTGTTGTTGTTGTTATTAGTGACTGGAAGCTCAGGTAAAGTTTACCTCAAACCTAGGGCAAAGAAGAAAAAAAAAAAAAAAGAAAAGGAAAGCTCCACTTCTATGGATTACAGGTAAATTGTTTTATTTCTGTTACTGTTTTGTTTTGATGATGTTAATAGTAGAAACAGAATATCTTGATTTCCTGAGATGTTTATTTTTATAAAATACTGCAATTTCTAATAATTTGAGGAGGTTTACAAAGAAAAATGACTTAAGAAAAGCCATTTTGTTGTCTATATTGTAAGGTTTGTTTTTTTTTTTTCTAGGACTCAGTGCTGTAAAATTATTTCTATCATAAGTAAGTACGTAATAAGCTATGTTTCCCAAATAGGTAATTTTGTTTAAGGTAGTCATTTGAACAAAAAAATCATTTTTTACTTTGAAATCTATTTTGAAAATTTAGCCAGCAGGTTAAATGTAGAAATAGCTAAGTCTTCTGAATAAAAATCAACCTCATATCTCAAAGGGAAATGATGTCAAACAATGTGTGTGTACAACTTACTGCTATTATGGAAATAGTACCAAAAAAAGTTTATCAAGCCAAATAACCTAAGAAGTTGTTTGAAAAAAAGCCATATGAATCCAATTTAAAAAATAAATTTATGAAAAAATATTTTGTTCATATTGGACAGGCCAATAGAACTCTGCCATTTTAGGTAGTGCTTGGAAAATTTCTGAGACGTGTTCACAGCTGAAGTCATGCATTTTCAGATGAAGACAAAAATGAGATGACTAGAGATTGTGCCGTGTGCTTTGAAGTAAGCCATGACCTATCAGTGGAATCCTTTTGCCCTCTGAATTGAAACTAAATCTAAACAGGCCATTATACTTCCAGCTTAAAGAAAATATCAAGGATGTAGGAACAAGAAATGCCCTACCTTCAGGAAGTAATCAGTCAAATCCAGAATACCAGATATTGTAGGAAAATTGGCTTCCCTTCTTCAAAAAGTTGTCAGTGTAAAAAAAGGAGAATGGGAGCAGGAACATTATAGACTAAAAGAGATAGAGGGGATATTACAACCAAATAAAAGTTGTATGCTTTGTTTAGATTCTGATTTAAATAATTAAACCACTTTGAAAAAATAATTGGGAAATTTGCATTAAATGATATTCATGTATTTTTGTTAATTGTGTTAGATATGATAATACAATGTGGTTATGAAAAATTGTCTATTATTAGATAGACATTACATTATTTGATAATGAGAAGGTATAATGTCCTGGAATTGCTCTAAAATACTGAACCAAAAAGGGGAATGAGAAGGATGGATGAAACAATGTAATAGAATGTGTATCCTTATTGGTGGTGGGTGATGGAACATGACAGTGTGTTGATTTCTCTCCTTTTTGTACATTCAAGTGCTTTCTCTATAAAGTTCAAAATGAGAGTAAACAAACACAAATATGAAACCCCCCCACACACAAATACTTATCTTCTAACTATAAAATCCCAAAATAATTATACTAAAGGAATAAGAGAAATATAGACTCGTAAGCTGGAAGAGAAAGCAAGCACAAGAGGAAAAAGAATTCCAACAAAATTCTGAAAGATAAAATGTGTGTATGTATGCTTATGTGTTTGGATGTCAATATATCTATCTATGGATGAAGGGAACTTCAGTTTAAAGTTTTGTTGTTTTCATTGTGACTTCTATATCATCCAGGGAAGGAGAGGTGACATAATTTATGAAGTGTGAGAAAATAGGTAGAGTTCTAGTAGGAAATTTGAAGAAAGTGGGTAGTATATCCAATTACTTCCATGAAAAAAAGAAATAGAAGTGCCTTGTTGGGAAACATTTTTCATTGATAATTCAGATTTGTAAACCACTACCAGGACTAATATCCTGAAAGTACAATGGTGTTAACATAAACAGATAGATGATTTTTTTTCTCCTTTTGGCAATCAAGCTTCCTGGAGCTGTGGAGCTTTTCTGTTTGACTTGATTGGGATTGGGTTTTAGTCAAAAGGACATATTGGAAATTTAAAGGGGCAAGGATAGTATACTGGCAGGAAAGTGGTAGAAATGGTGGACCATGCAAATTAAGCTTTGTAGAGAATAAAATGGAGATATAACTAACTGGTGAATAGGAAGAAACTTCAAGGGTTCTTGAACTGAGGCAGTTATGAGGTCAAGATTTGCTGTGTTTGGAGTAACAAAATAAATGGTATAGATATGGCTCAAGACTTGAGGGGTCTGACTCCTTGTTCTTGAGGTATTGTTCTAGATAATGAATGATGGGGATCCCTGGGTGGCGCAGTGATTTAGCGCCTGCCTTTGGCCCAGGGCGCGATCCTGGAGACCCGGGATTGAATCCCACGTCGGGCTCCTGGTGCATGGAGCCTGCTTCTCCCTCTGCCTATGTCTCTGCCTCTCTGTCTCTCTCTCTCTCTCTCTCTGTGTGTGTGACTATCATAAATAAATAAAAATTAAAAAAAATAGATAATGACATATGGATTAAAATGTAATGTTAAGAAAAATATCTCTAGTAATTTCTGGATAAGTGTAGTTAAAAATCCATGAGGCTATGTCAGTAATTTAACTTCCTATCAATTTCTTTATTATACATTTCCCCAACCTCTCATTAAAAAAAAAAAAAAGTTATTTTTAGAGGTGTATTAACTACGATCTCATTGTAGAAACTGGGAAAATACAGAGAAGTCTAAAGAAAAAATATACATGAATATCCTATATACAATAACCAAAGAGAAAATTTTGCTTATTAGATGCATTTAATTTGAGCTTATAAGCTTGTTTTGCAAGCATTTTTAAGTAAACTAAAAATAATTTAAATATTAAACAAAAGATAGTATCTTTCATTTTCAGGAAATCTTAGCTATGGGATACCATTGAATAGTCTTCAAAAATCTGATTATTAAGAGCTACATGATTTTCTGTGATGAACATTTTTGCCAACATTTCTAATTTTTTCCTTAGCTTCAAAACACAGGTTATTAGAATAAAGCAGATTCTGATTTCTCTTCTGAAGACTTTCTGCTTTTCTATTTTATCCACAAGTAAAGTCCTTAAAAGAAACTCCGTATTTTCCTCATCACTGCATTTAATTGTTTGAGAGGTAGGATATTGGCAAGGATAAATTTTGCAAATACAAAATTGGATGTAATGCTTAAATTAATGGCTTTAAAAAGACACAGTCACTAAATTCAAATCAAGAAATGAAGGCAGAATTCATCAAACATTCATTTACTTCATAAGGAAAAATAAATTAGAAAAGTTAAATCATTTGTGTTTGGCCATCATACTAGTCAGTTAATGAGAAACAACTAAACTGACTATGATGAGTCGTGTTAGGGTAGTTGTGAGCAGAATAAATGCCCCTCGAACAACAACTACATTTTAAACTCTGGTGGCTGTAAATATATTATGTTACATGGCAAGATGGAGTGGGATGGGGAATTAACTTTTCAGATGGCATTAAGGTTGCTAATCAGCTGATCTTAAAATAGAAGATTATCTTGGATTATGTGGGTGAGTTCCACACAATCAAAAGAGTGCTTAACTATGGAAGAGGGAGTTAGAAGAGAATCACAGAAATGGCATTATGAGAAGGACTCAACTCAAGACTGTTGGCTGGGGATCCCTGGGTGGCGCAGCGGTTTGGCGCCTGCCTTTGGCCCAGGGCGTGATCCTGGAGACCCGGGATCGAATCCCACATCGGGCTCCCGGTGCATGGAGCCTGCTTCTCCCTCTGCCTGTGTCTCTGCCTCTCTCTCTTTCTCTCTCTGTGACTATCATAAATAAATAAAAATTAAAAAAAAAAAAGGACTGTTGGCTGTGAAGATGGAGGAAGGAGCCATGAGTCAAAGAAAGAGGGAGACCACTAGAAATTGTAAAAGTCAAGGAAACAAATTCTCTCCTAGAGCCTCAGAAAAGAACATGATTGATTTTAGCCCAGCGGGATTCATGTCAGTTTTCCTTTTCCTCCTCTTCTTCTTTTCTTCTTTTCTTGTTCTTGTTCTTGTTCTTCTTCTTGTTCTTCTTTTTCTGACTTTATTTATGTTTTTATTCATGAGAGTCACAGAGAGAGAGGCAGAGACACAGGCAGAGGGAGAAGCAGGGTCTCTGCAGGGAGCACAGTGCAAGACTCCATCCCAGGGCCCCAGGATCACGATGCTCAACCACTGAGTCACCCAGGTGCCCTGCCCAGGTGCCCTGATGTTAAACTTCTTATCTAATAATAAATTTGTGTTATTTTAAGCCCTAAACCCTAAATTGGCAGTAATTTACCACGGCAACAATCGTAATCAAACATAGTATCTTTCAATTATTATAATGATTGTACAATTAGATATTTTTCAAGAATAATTACTTTTTAAAATAAAATTGATTAAGGTTAAAAATTATTTTCTATCAATTCTTCAAAAACTTTGACAGCTGGAAAGTAATTGTAATAGAATATTATTTTGGTTTATTATTAGAAGTAGTTCCCTTGTCAGTAGTGTCATAAAAAGGTGTTTGTTGATTCAAGATATTTTTTGCTTTGTCTTCTTTATCTTCCTGTAAATCACCACATAATAAAAAAATTTTTTTTTGAAAAAAATGCAGAGAAAGAGAATTGTTGGTAACATTTAAGATTAGATCCCAGGCAAAAACAAATGTTTCTTTAGAATGAAAATATTACATTAACTTTTACAGTGGAAATGGGAAAAGAAAATGGGAGATAGAATGAAATATCTCATCTCCTGAAGGATATTATAGTTGAGCAAGCAAATAATAATCTAAAACATTATTTTTAAAATATAAACACTAAGAATAATAATATAATTGACACTAAATAGTGAAGAAAATTGAAAGATATAGAGGAAGAAGGAACATAAACATCTACATTGGAACATAAAACTTTTTAACAATTAGATTTGGAGTATCAAATATAAAGTTATATAGTTAATTTTTAGAGCAAAAAATACTAACATAAACATACCACACTCAAAGCAAAATGCATAAATAATAAAAGCTACTTAAAATATGCATATAGAAAGCAAAACAAATATGGTATGAGAGAATCAATACAATTTATTGTATCATTAAATGCAATTGGGTAAAAATTTTTGCTATCGGAATTCAATTGAATTAAAAGTAAAATATGTGACTATGCTCTACATAGGGATATACAGGTATACAAAGTAAATATTACTATTTGGACATAAAATTAACAATGAAATTGTATCTGAAGATATAACTTTTTAAAAAGTAAAGCTGGTAAATTATAATAATCAAAAAGTTGAAAAAGTGAACCCAAATTATCAAGTGATACAGAAGACCACTTCAAAATAATTATTTATAATAAAGTTAAGATGTTACTTATACTTATGTTCTAAATAATGTAGCATCAATATTTGTGAGTCTAAAACTATGCAAAACATAGTTTAATGAAACAGATAAAAAGTTTACATAATCTCATTATTTTAGAATAAATGTTTTATTTTTAATATTTTTATATAGTAATTTTTGGGGGAGAGGGATTTTTTTAATCCAAGAATGCAAGTTTAGGGCAATATCAGGTAATCTATTAAGAGAATTCATATTGATTTAAGAAGAAAATAATATTTACATTTTCAGAAAAGCTAAAAGTGTACTTATAAAACCATCATTTTCAATAACTGCAAAAAAAAAAAAAGAAAAAGAAAAAAAGAAATCCACCTAAGGAACCGGTATAGGCTCAATGAGGGGTAAAAATAGAAGTGTTCCCTTTAAATCAACAAAGTGAGAAGTATATTTACTGTCCATTGTCTTTTAAGTTTGTTTCAGAGAATCTATCCAGATGTTATTAGAAGTGAGAAATAAATTATAGCTATAAAAATAGTAATCTGAAAACAAAATACCACTATTTGCAGATATGGATTGGTACAGCTTCATGAAAGGCACTTTTGTAATCTCTACCAAAATTAGAATTACATGTAATTTGACCTTTTGATTCAGAAATTTCACTTCTGCAAATTTAGTTGTTAGAAATACCTGATTAGTTTCACTTATGCCAACATACACATTGCAAAATGGCTTTTAGTGGTAAAAGATTAGGAATAAAACAAACCTAAATGTTCATCAATGAGAGTGGACAAATTCAATAAAATGGGACATAATGCAATGGAAAAAAACTTATCCTTCAAAAGACATTAACGTACTCTAAATTTTTTCAATGATGAAAGATTTCAATATGAGAAACTATGTGTACAATACTGCAATATTTTCTTTAAAGGGTAAAAGAACATTTGTGTGCCAGGGGTTGGGGGCTGTGGAGATATATATATATATATATATATATATATATATATATATATATATATATATGTATGTATATGTATCTGGAAAGATAACATGAAAATCTTACACATTTATTTACCATGGAGTGAGCTTAATGGCTGGAAGTCTAGTGTTTAAAATACATTTTGCATTAAAATCTATTTTAACTTTTTATCTTGAATTATTTAAACACAGTTCCTAGTTCATATATTAATTGGGACGATTCTGTTATCCAAACCTCCAGGAATTTTCAAATAAAATATAAATGTAGACAATATATTTAAAAGACTCTTGTATGTCTAGTGTTACTATGCTCTTCCAGCCTGAGGAAAGGAAATTTGGCACACTCTGGGTGAGAAAACCATTCTCTCTGCCTTCCCTCCTCCATTCACAGGACTCAGGGATTTTCTGTCTCGCTAACTTTTCCAGATTTCCTAAAACTTTCCCTTTATACCCTCAGTAAATAATCACCTAGAGACAAAACATACTTTCAACTTAAGAAAAAAAAAATAATCTACCTCCTTTCTTTCCTAAAATCTGACTCTCCCATAAGGACTGTAAATTATGTCCAGTCTTCTCAGGTGGTGACATGTTTCCCCTACAACTTTTGTAACAGAAGTGAAGTGGTGACCTTCTGGCTCTTCAGCGCAACTTCCAGACCATTCTCCCTCTTGTAAAAACTGTATGCCATCAAGCATACCACTTCTCCATGGTGTAATAGTCATGCTCAGGAAGATTCTAGCTCCTAACTCACTCCCCCTCTAACTCTACGTCTAACTTAATGCTTTGACAATTTTAGTATCTACAAATAGGATCCAATTCTCTCCAATTCTCTCATTGCTAAATATATCAAATGCTTCTTGTTAAATGATCTCACTGTCCCCTCCCCCATTCTCATTTCTTCACTCCCCATATTTGTGCTCTGGATCTTTGCATCACTGCAAAACTCTGGGGTTTTTTGTTTTTTTCTTTTTTCCAGTTTCCAGCATTATATCTCTGGCCCCTCAATTCTTATAATATTTTGAATTCAATAATTCTTTAACCCTAGTTGATTCCAAAACCATGTTTGTTTGTTTTTTTCTTTGTTAGTAAAGGGCTTTTCTCCCCCCTCAAACTGGAAAAATGGCTGGTAGCAAACATATAACAATCAAATAAAAGGCATTTGAGTAAATGTGTTTATGTTATTTTCCAATCTTTCAATCAATTACAGTACATGCAGATCTCTATTTATGGAGGCCAGAGTCACTTTCTCATACCCGTGTCTATGGGGGTGCTAGGATAGGCATTGTACCTGACAGACCCACTAGAAACATATAGAGTAGCATAGATAAGGCAAAAGGAAGTGCCCTTGAAAAGAGAGGAGAGGAATTCTGGAAATGGAATTAAACACATTTTCAATACACTAATCTGTATAAAATAGTAATAGTGCTTACCAAGTATTGAGGTGCTCAATAAGTGTAGGGATTATATAAAGGATTTTATGTGCAACATCTTAATCTATACTATAGCAACCTTGTGAGGCAAGATTTATACATCCATTAAATCATCAAGTAGGCAAATATATCTGTTGTTGCCATTGCATGTAATATTGCACCAGCGATAATAATAAATTACTATTACAAGACTTAATTAACTCTAAAAAAAAGTGCATAAAAATACTTTATTGAAAAGTTTAGCACTGATTCAGCTAAAGCATATACACTGAAATATACTTACATTTTCCCAGAAGTCTTGCAAATATGCATTTGTATAAAGGTAGGGGAACTACCACCACCACCAAATGCAGCATTCCAGTCAGCTCTATGATTTGTTTTGTTTTTATCCTTGCATTTTGTAACTAGGTTATACACAGGACAATTCTAGGAATATTACTTTTTTGCTTATCCTAATTGATCTAGCAATTAAACTTATTTCAAAATGCCAGATAAAACTTGACCACTTAATGTGAAATATCGGAAATAACTATATTTGTATCCTAGATGAAATAAATAATTGTTTTATATGAAAGGTTCATAAACACTTGGAATGGTGGGGAAGTATTACTGCAATTGGCCATAAAAAATATACTCTTTAAATCATAAGCACAGGATATTACCACACATTACATCTACAACGAAAATTGTGCATATTTTTGCTTAGCACCTTGTAGTTACAAAAGGGAGGTATTTCAGATTATTCTATTTGCAGATTAAGATGTTTATAAGAATATTTCAAACTCTATGGATATTTTAACTATATTTCTGGTATAATCATATTTAAATTTTATTTAAAATTTCATTTTAAAATTCCATTTTAAAATTTCTTGGATTTCATTAAGATCATCGAATGTCTTATAACCATGGTTTGCAAAGATAGGTATTCTTATTCATTATTTTTTTCTAAGAAAAATCTTAAAGTGAATGAAGGGGGTAATAAAGTGACAAGTTTAATTGACAATGAAAGTCAATGTGGTAGTTGGTGGTGATTACCAATATATGTCCTGTTTCTTGGTTACCTAGTCATTTTACTACTTCTCCGTTTCATTTCTTAGTTCTCTATTGTTACTATCATCTTTCATTTATCTTAAGCTCCTTCATATTCATCATGTTTTAATGAAACATAGAGTAGAGATGGTTGATATATATATAAATGTTATGACTTTTGGTTTCCTCTTCATGTTCGAGTCTACTATTAATATTTGAGATAAAATATACTGAAGGCAGACAAACAAAATACCCGATGTTATGGTTTGGGAGTAGATTTTAACCTGAAGTTTTGCTTATGACAAAAGATAAATTGCTTTATTTGGATTGTACAGATAGTTCATGCATCCTCACTGAAACATCTGGCTTTGTTTTGGTTCCTATGAAACCTTTACATATGCACAACACAAAAAGATCTGTTCCTATGTTGATCTTTGAGGTTATGCTCACTCATTGATGCTGAAACTTGTCAATAGTAGCAGCCTTGAGTGAGGAGAATATATATTTGGGGAGGGGGAATAAAATAGTATGTTTTGTACCAAAAGAATTTATGCAAATTAAAACTTTCAAAATAGGTTTGTGTTTCATCCCAGCTGTCACATTTATAATAAAAATACTAGAATTGAAAGATTTTTAGAGGGCACCCAATTACCCATCCAAAACAATTCAGCCTTTCCTGTAATAGCATTAATTAAAGGTATTAACCTGGAGATTATCATGCCTACAGTTTCTGTCTGTTACATTGTCTCTTTCTGAGAAACATAGATAAAAATATTTTGCCCTTATGATAAATGTTTTGGCCCATTTCTGTTGTATTGAACAAGTCAACCTTTCCTACCTAGACAGATTTATAAGAAGTTTATGCTGAAGCCAAAGACAATTATATACAGGGTGAGCCCAAACACTGCAACTGTATCTCATTTGGTTTGGCATAGGGCACTGCCCAGTAGAGGAGAACCTATTATGTTCGAGAAAGGCAGTGGCAACATCTGGGCTGATTAGGAACGTTCATAATTTTATGCTTTGAAAACAATTATAAATATTCTATAGATAATTTTTAAAAGATTTTATTTATTTATTCACGAGAGACACAGAAAGAGAGAGAGTCAGAGATACAGGCAGAGGGAGAGGCAGGCTCCATGCAAGGAGCCTGACATGGGACTCAATTCCGGGTCTCCAGGATCATGCCCTGGGCTGAAGGCGGCGCTAAACTGCTGAGCCGCCCAGGCTGCCCCCTATAGATAATTTAAAATGAAGATAACATTATATCATAAAATAAAATTGGAAGTGGATCCAAAACATACACAGACATGCAAATTAATATTTAACTTGCTTATTTCTAGATTTTATTTTATTTTAATTTTTCTGAGGTATTTTGATCCTTGCACATGTGTATCCTACCAATTCAGTGTCGGCACATCACCCTGTTCCTTTTCTTTATCATTACCTTTGGACAAAATGAGAGCCTTGTCAACAGAAAGTTGATAACTTATTATATAGTGTAGATAGATAGAAACCTAAATCTGTATGTATATATCTTAAATCCTGGATTTCAGTTGTGTGGGACATAATTAAGGTTCCATTTAAGAAATATGCTACAGATGGAGAGGTTTCAGGACGGGAGATTTCCAAAATCTTTGTTGCTGGCACAGGACTACTTAGTTCCAGTCTTGCCCACAGCTGTCTAGTACTTGCCCAGGAAGCAGGTGCTTTTTTTAGGCCGTGTAACTGACATCCATAATCAGGTTTGCTGATTGGTGGTGATTCATTATAATTTCTCATTCTGAAAGGAAATCAACTGAAATCAACGAAGCAATGGCTGGCAATTCTCCTCTAAAAGCTAGTCATTCTCAGAAACATTTGTGATTATTTCCTCACTTTCTAAAACAGTGTAAGCTCTGTAATATTGCTAAGACCATTTAGAACTCTCAAATATTTTAACATTAGAAGTTTCTTTCTTATAGGTAAAATTTTTACTTTATGGCCATCAGCAAGCACTTCTTTCCCACTGTCTGCAGATTCCCACTGATTAAAAATACATTTATAGTATATAAATGCAATATAGGTACAAAGGATTGAAAACCAGCAAATATTAAAATTTAAAAATTGACATTAGAATACACAAGTGAAACATGTAGGGCTGTTTATATTTCTGGACTTGAGAAGTACTGATATGGCTGCATTTCCATTTCTAAAATGCCCCACTCTTTAGCCTGCTCAGTTGAGATAAACACTGTTAGGTTAATCCTTTCACATTTATAAGCCACATTTGCCTGTTTACATCGATTCGTCCATGATAAAATTTTTGAGGATAGAGATTATCTTGCTCACATTCTTGTCTGTAGCATTTAACTCCATTTCTGACTGATACTTTCAAAAATACTTGTTGAATGCCAAATAAACTGCAACTTTCAAAAGACTTGATAAACAGTTTTGAGGTTCTTAGCATTTTCCTTTGTAATCAGTGATTTATTTTTAGGTACAAGTTTATTTTGTTGTTTATTTCTTTAGAAATCCACCCAAATGCATTGGGAAGCTAGTTTTCCATTAACTTAGAAGTTAAAAAAAAAAAAAAGAAAAACTCTAGTAGAGTTAATGTATGGTGTTATATTACTTTCAGGTGTATAATATAGTGGTTCAACAATTCAATGGTCATCACGATTGGTGTCATCTTACTCCTCCTCTTCGCTTGTCTTACACATCCTCCCTACCACCTCCCTTCTGGTAACCATCAATTTTTTTCTCTATAGTCTATTTGGTCTGCCTCTTATTTTTATTTTTTGTTGTTCATTTGTTTTGTTTCTTAAATTCCACATTTGAGAAAAATCATATGGTACTTGTCTTTCTCTGACTGGCTTATTTCACTTAGTACTATACTCTCTATCCCTATCCATGATGTTGCAGATGGAAAGATTTCATTCTTTTTTATGACTGAATAACATTCCATTTATGTAACTACCACATCTTCTTTATCTATTCATCTATTGATGTATACTTGGGCTGCTTCCATAGTTTGACTATTGTTAATAATGCTGCTATAAAAACAGGGGTGCATGCATCTCTTTGATTTCATGTTTCTGATTTTTTTTGGTGTGTGTGGGGGGAATGCCCAGTAGTGTGATTGCTGAATCATGGGTAGTTCTATTTTTAACTCTTTGAGGGACCTTCATACTGCTTTTCAAAGTGGCTGCGCCACTTTGCATTCCCAATAGTACATGAAGATTTGTAGTCCTTCATGTCTTCACCGACACTTGTTTCTTGTGTTGTTTATTTTAGCCATCCTGACAGGTGTGAGGTGACATCTCATTGTGGTTTTGATTTGCATTTTCTGGATGATGAGTGACGTGGATCATTTTTTCATGTGTCTGATAGCCATCTGGATGTCTTCCTTGGATAAATATCTGTTTATGTCTTCTGGCCATTGTTATTGGGTTATTTGGGGTTCTCTGGTGTCGAGTTATATAAGCTCTTTATATATTTTGTATATCAGCCCTTTCTCAGATTTGTCATTTGCAGGTGTCTTCTCCCATTCAGGAGGTTGTCTTTTAGTTTTGCTGATTGTTTCCTTTGCCCTGCAGAATCTTTTTATTTTAATGTAATCCCAATAGTTTATTTTTGCTCTTATTTCCCTTGCCTCAGAAGACCTATCTGGAAAAATATTGCTATGGCTGTGTTGGAGAAACTACTGCCCATGCCCTCTTCTATAATTTTTATGTCTTCATGTCTTATATTTATGTCTTTAATCCCTTATGAGTTTATTTTTTGTGTATGGTGTAAGAATCTTGCCCGGTTTCATTCTTCTGCACATGGCTGTCCAGTTTTCCCAACGCCATTTGTTGAAAAGACTATCTTTTTTTCCCATTCCATATTCTTGCCACCTTTGTTAAAGATTATGTGACCTATAATCATAGGTTGGTTTCTGTTTATTCTCTTCTATTGATCTATGTGTCTATTTCCGTGCCAGTACCATACCATTTGGATTATTACAGCTTTGTAGTATATCTTAAAATCTGGGGTTGTGGGTTTAGCTTTTCTTTTTCAAGATCGCTTTGTCTATTTGGGGTCTTTTGTGGTTCCACACAAATTTTAAGATAGTTTGTTGTAGTTCTGTGAAAAATGCTGATGATATTCTGTTAAGGAATTCCACTAAATCTATAGATTTCTTTGAGTGGTATAAACATTTTAAGAATATTTGTTCTTCCAATTCACAAGCATGGAATATCTTTCCATTTGTTTGTGTAACCTTCAGTTACTTTCATCAATGTTTTAGAGTTCTCAGAGTATAGGTCTTTCACCTCCTCGGTTAAGTTTATTCCCAGATATTTTGTTATTTTTACCGCAATTGTAATTGGAATTGTTTTCTTAATTTTTCTTTCTGCCACTTCATTATTAGTGTCTAAAAATGTAATGTATGTTGACTTTGTATCCTGTGACCTTACTGAATTCATTCATCAGTTCTAATAGTTTTTTTGGTGGAATCTTTAGGGTTTCTATGTTTAGTACCATGTCTTCTACCCATAGCAAAAGTTTTACTTCTTCATTACCAATTTGGATGCAGTTTTCTTTCTTTTTGTTGTCTGATTGCAGTGGTTAGGACTTCTAGTACTGTTTTAAATAAAAGAGGTGAGAATGGACATCTTTGTCTTGTTCCTGATCTTTGGGGAAAAGCTCTCAATTTTTCACCACTGAGTATAATGTTAGCTCTGAGTTTTTCATATACAGACTTTATTGCGTTAAGATATATTTCCTCTAAACCTACTTTGTGGAGCATTTTTATCACGAATAGATATGCTTTGTCAAATTCTTTTTCTGCATCTATAGAAATGATCATATATATATATATATATATATATATATTTAATCTTCTCTGTTACTGGTGTGATGTGTCATACTGATTGATCTGTGAATACTGAACCACCCTTGTATCCCAGGAATAAATCCCACTTGATTGTGGTGAATGATATTTTTAATGTATTATTAGATTTGGTTTGCTAATATTTTGTTGAGGACTTTTGCATCTATGTTAATTGGAGATATTGGCCTGTAGTTCTATTTATTTTGTAATTTTTTATAGCTTTTAGTATCAGGATAATACTGGCCTCATTGAATGAATTTGGAAGTTTACTTTCTCTTCTAATTTTTGGAAATATTTGAGAAAAATAAATATTAACTCTTCTTTAAATGTTTCGTGTCAGGGGTGTCTCCCATGTGTGTTGCATGCACCATACTACTGTGGCTGAGCTGCTTTTGCCTTTAGCCCCTTCATCTGCAATGGCTCACTTTGCCTGTTGTGGGCAGGGTTCGATCCCTGTGTTGCTTGTGGGCTGGTCTGAGGTCATCTTGGGTTTGAGTTCAGTCAGACCAGGCATTTGCCATAGATGCCGTAGCACCAGTCTTGCAGGGCACTTTCCCTGTGTTGTCCCCTAAGATACTTTTGTTGGTATTTTTGGAGTTGGGCTGGCCCCTGTCAGAGCTGCTTACACACAACTGGTTTGTGGCATCACTTTTGATGGGCTCAGGCTAAGTGTGTATTTCTCCAGGGGGTAGGTCTGCGGGAGAATGAGGCAGGAGGTGAGGCCCATGGTGCCAGTAAGGTCCGTGCTGGTTTGCTGTAAGAGGGGATATGCAGCTACCAAGGACCGAGGCAGGCCAGTTTGAAGGGTGCAGATCTGCAGAAGCCTGCATGAGTGGAACACTAAGTGTTAGCAACTTAGATGGAGCGTATCATTGCTGTGCTGGTTCCCATAAGTGTCCCTGTGTCTAGGCTGGGGCATGGGGGAGAGAAATGGTGCCTGCCAGCTGCCTTTTTCCTGAAGAAGTCTCTCAATGATCTCTGCTCCTCCAGTACATGCTCTGAGATTAGAAAATGAATCTGCCTCCAAGATATCTCACACATTTTCTAGTGGCTGCTTCTATATTGCATCTCTGTGAAGCTGTTTCTTGTGCTATCTCTTTAGGTGCAAGGACTCCATCCTACTGGCTTCCCAGAGCCAAACCTAATGATTTTTAAAGTTCCAAATGTTAAGCCCCTGCTGATTGTAAGAACTCATGAAATTCCTCCCCTCTGTCAAAGCCAAGTGTTATGGTGATTTGCCTTTCCTATGGAGGTTCCCCATGCCCAGACTGTCTTGAATGTCTGAGTGTCTGCTTCCTTTCCTCTCCCCATGCCTGTGCAGTCCTCGCCTCCCATAGACAGCCCCATAGGTCCATTTGGCTCTCCACCATGTCTCTGTCCTTCCTACCCTCTTTCATATGGCCTCTTCTCTACATGTATCTGTGCAGACTGTGTTCTGCAAGTCTTGAGGTCATTTTAGGGGTTATTTACACTGACATGGGTGGTGTTATTTAGCTCCATCTGTGGGAGGCTGTGAACTTGGGATTCTCCTATTCTCTATGTTCCCCAGATGTTCTCTGCAATCCATGATTTCATATTAGGTTAGCTTGCTTTATGGGGAAACAGAAGCCTCTGATGAAAAAGTTTTCAAAGGGTAATCTAGGAAACTAAGAAAGCTCAAACTACATGGGGTGCAAAAGGATTAATTATGAGCTACTTGGGGAACCTCATAAAGTTGTAACCACTTACAGAAAAAGTGACAGGTGGATAGAAGGGCATTGCATGTTCAACGACATCCATGTCCTGAACAGGCTTGATAGGAGTTAGATGTGTGTTATGGTCCAGAAAAATCAGTACTAACAAGATTTTATGAACCCATGTCCTTTGGATTAAGGATGACACTGCTGAGGAAACTTTTATCAACAATCAAGTGTTTGCTAGGTCTATTGCTACCAGTTTTTTAAGCCTACCAGTAGTCCCATTGCTAATTTATTTTACTAGTTCAGCATGGGTACTACTGCTAATTCAGTCCTTAGACTATCAGTTGGTGCTACATCTTTGACGTCAGTTGTCTTGGCATTTGAACTGATTTTCTTGACAATTTCCCTAGACCTAGTCCCTTCTACTTGGAAAAGTTTCTAGATCAATACATATCTGTCTGTATGTTTATCAATCCATCTACCTCTCTAACTTATTCTTGCCCTCCACGTTGGCTAGGAATCCACACCTAGTCTGAGGTTAAATTTCAGAGAGCAGAAATATATGGATGGATCATTTATTGAGTCTACTGTGATACTTAGGGTCTTCACCCTGACCTCTGATTCACAGCCATGTTTTTCAGAAGTCAGAGTTCTACCATCCCACATTAGTCCCACATTAGTGTCCTAATGACAAAATAATGGAATTTTTAGAATAAAAGAATTTTCTGTTTAGAAGGGAAATCTTTCCTAAGATACTTCTCTCCCTAATGATTTTGTTCTTGGACAGATTTTTCACTGTTTTTGTGTCTCTCCTTCTTTTCTGATATCTTCTTCCTAATTAAGTTACCCTGTAAGTTTCCTTCTCCTATGATACCCGTCTCCTTGAGAGAGTTTTCAATTCTTAGAACAACTGGTAATTCCAACCAGGGCTACTCTGGGCAAGGTTTACTTTAGTTTAGTTTATTTAACTAGGCTACAATTCTACTATCTTTTCTTTTTTTAAAGATTTTATTTATTTATTCATGAGAGACACATAGAGGAAGAAAAGGCAGAGACATAGGCAGAGAGGTGAAGCAGCTCCATGCAAGGAGCCTGATGTGAGACTCCATCCCCAGACTCTGGGATCACGCCCTGAGCCAAAGGCAGACACTCAACCGCGGAGTCACCCAGGCATACCCAATTCTGACATCTTTAATTCTGTTGATATAATTAGCCCAGTATAACTACTTGCAATGGATGATTTGCAAACAAATAGTCAAGATGTTAGACAACTATAGCATGAGATAGAATTGTCATTTAGAGTCTATTCTATGAACCTAAGTTCCAAAAATGAGCATTTTTAAAAATACTAGAAATACTGTGTGCATTTTTTTTTAAAATATCTTCCAGAATTTTCTTTGGAGTTTTATAAATATATAAATAATATACCCAGTGTAAAGTAAGCATTTTCTTTCATTGAACCTGAGGAAAAGAATCTAAAAGTGTAATATTTCACTTTTCTGTTCCAGGGAGAAAGATACTCTAAAATAACAATAAAGTTCTTGCGAATTATTCTTATCAAATTTTCCCTTAAAATAATGCTTTATGGGAATTCAGAGATTATCTAAACTTTTCTATTAGGAGTCTTTGAGAGACTGCCTTTATCTTCCCTTAATCTCTTTCCTTTTAAAATGTTATTCCTCCTTTGCGATTTTAGTTTCCTGCTTTACCTTGAATTGGTATGTAGTTGGCAATTTTTATATGTAAGGATAATAAGAGAGAAGCTAAAAATTCAAAGAACTGAGAAAAGATAGTACCAGAAACTTTGGATATGTCTTATTGGCTTGAAAACTTAAGACCACAGAGTCAAATACATGAGCTCTAGAGTAATTTTATACTTATAATATTTTTATTTCCATGTTTAAATGTTGTTCAACTTGCATGATATCCATTTTTTTCCTAAATTTATTAAGGTATAATTGACATGCATTGTGTAAGTTTAAGGTATACAGTATGAGGATTTGATACATTTATTTATTGTAAAATGATTACTATAATTTTATTTAATACATCCATCACTTACCATAATTACAATTAGTGTGTATGTGTGGTAAGTACATTGAAAATCTATTCCCTTAGCAACTTTGAGGCTTATTATACACTATTGTTTGCTGCAATCATCACACTAATAGTAGATCCCCAGAACTTATTCACCTTACAACTGGAGATTTGCATCCTTTAGCCAACATCTATTTCCCTCAACCCCAAGCTATTGGAAACCACCATTCTACTTTATGTTTTTATATGTTTGGCTTTTTTCCCTCCCTAGACCTCACATAAAAATGAAACCATACAGTATTCTCCTTTTCCTATCTGACCTATTTCACTTAGCATAATGTCTCCAAGTTTTATTCATGTTGTTGCAAATGTTAGGATTTCCTCATTGTTAAGACTGAATGCTATTTCACTGTGTATGCATGCCACATTTTCATTATCCATTCATCCATTAATGGACATTAAGATGGTTTCCTTATCTTGTTTATTGTGAATAATGCTGTGCCAGACACGGAGGTGCAGATATATCTTTGAGATAGAGATTTCCTGTCTGTCAGATTCATACCTAGCCATGGGATTGCTGAATTATATAGCAGCTGTAATTTTAATTTTAATTTTTTGAGAAACCTTTATTCTGTTGTTTTTTTTTTTTTTCCTAGTGGTTGTGCCAATTTACATGTCCACCAACAGCACCCTAGGGTTCTAGTTTCTCCGCATCTTCACCAACATTAACCTTTTATCTTTTGTACCTTTTGGATAATAGCCATTTTAACAGGTGTGAGGTGATATTTCATTGTGATATTGATTTGCATTTCCCTGATGATTAATGATGGACATTTTTTCATGTACCTGTTGGGCATTTGTATATGTTCTTCAGAAAAATATTGATTCAGTGCCTCTGCCCACTTTTGATTGGAATTTTACTGTTTTTATTGACTTGTTTGAGTTTCTTATATAGTTTAGCAATTAGTCCCTTCTCAGATGTATGGTTTGTTAATAATGTCTCTCATTCTGTAGGTTACCTCTTCATTCTGCTGACGTTTCTCTTGCTGTGGAGAAGTCTTTTAGTTTCATGTAGTCCCACTTGTTTGTTTTTACGTATGTACTTTTGTTTGTGCTTTTGGTATCCCATCCAAAAAATTGTTAAGACCAATGTCAGAGCCTTTTCCCTGTGTTTTCTCCTAGGGGTATTATGTTTTCAGGTCTTAAATTTAAGACTTAATTTTGTGAGTAGTGTAAGATAAGGGTCCAATTTCATTCTTTTGTATGTGGATACTCATGACGCCCACTTTTAAGCCATAACTTAATAACTTATTTTTTTCAGTTCTGTCTGGTTTTTCTTTGATAATTTAAAGTTGAACTAATATATAACTCTTCCCAATGTAATTCTTAGATGAAATGAGATAGAAAAAAATGTGATATTCACTAGAATTTCTATTTATTTGTGTATTATTTTATTTAATAAAACAGCTTGTCCTGTCTTTGCATGTATGGTATAGATGGTAACAAGTGTAGGAATTTTATTTCACAGACAAAGAAGGAGAATGAAGGAGAGAAAAAGAAAAGAAGGAAGGAGGCTGAGAATAGTTCTTGATTAAGTTGGTTGGTTAAGAAAACTGAGATGGCAAGAGAACCCCAGGGAATTTGGAGAAGGAACATGAAATAATTTTTTTAAAGTAGTTTAATAATGACTCTAGAGACGCTTATATTAGAAAAGTCCTCTTTACCCACTCATCCCTTTGTTCTTTGTTCAGTGGGCTCTTTGAAGTAAAGGCAAATCAAAGTAGGATTGATCACTGATTGAAGGTAGTATGGTGAGAAAAAGACTGGAATATACATAGTTGCAGAGGCATGTGGCCTACAAGAAGACATTTTTATTTGCTCTCCATCTATACACTAAATTTTAAAAATTTTATTAACTGTACACCTTCCTCTATATCACATATTTATTTCCCCATCGAAAGGAAAAGGAAATGGTCACTTTACTTTTGATGTTGCTGAAATTCTTCACCTTAATTTTGGACACTTTGAGAGAAAGAGATCACTTTAAACAGTTACATCAAATTTGTTGTGTGCTTGTCATTGCTCTGAGCAATTATCTATTAACTTATTGAGTATTTATTAAACTCTATGGGGGATATATTATTATTAATTATATATTATTATGATTATTTCATAGATAACGAAACTGAAGCATACAGATGGATAACCCAGGGCATACAAATAGTGAGTGGTAGAGCCATGAGTGAAGTCCTAGCCATGCATGAAGTCCTAGTCCTAGTCCTAGTTTGGATACAGAATGTGTGATATTTTCCTTTATTTTAGTTTCTTTACATTTTTTTTAGTGATTTCTCTCATTGCTTCTATATACCACTTAGTCTAATTATAAGCATAAAAGTTAGTTACATTAGAATTTTCCCAAGTAACCATTATTAAAATAGAACAATTTTGGAAATGAATAAATACAGAAAATATGATAAATTTTCTATTTCAAATAATATTTTTGGAAAGATTTTATTTATTTTACAGAAGGACAGAGAAAGAGTGAGCACAAGCAGGGTCAGGGGCAAAGAGGCAGAGGGGGAGAAGGGCAGTGGACCAAGAGGGAAGAAGAGCAAAAGGGAGAGATTCTCCAACACACTCTACACTGAGCATAGAGCTCAATGCAGGGCTCAGCCCCATGACCCTGAGATCACGACCTGAACTGAAACCAAGAATCAGATGCTTAACTGACTGTGCCACCCAGGTTCCCTATATTGGTTATTTTTAAATTAATAAAGGAATTGGTAGAAATTTCTTTGACAGAAATTTGACAGAACGTCAAATATTGCAGCAAAACCCCAAGAAGTTCAAAGGTATAATGGCCATGATTTTTATGAGGAGTACCAAGTAGCTTTGTCATTATATTCAGTTATTTTTAATTCACATTACTTATTTTAGCTAATGTTTCTCTTCATAATTTAACTTACTCTTTATCATAATAATGTGTGGCATAAACTATGCCTAAAAGTGAATTCCTGCCCAATCTACATCTCTATGTTTAACTGGTAGAAGTCGAACCAATGTATAGTTCTACCTTTCTCTACTCTTCAAATGTTCTTAACAGATATGCAGTCACCAAAACATTATTTTTCTGAAATTATATGTGTAATTCTCACTTTAATAATTTATAATATGTGGTATATTATCCTAGTGTATCATTCAAATATTTTCAGCAATATACATATGGATTCATATGATAAGCATTACTTGAGCTTCACACATCAAAGTCTGCTAATATTACATTAAAAAAATTATAACGTCTGCTAATATTACATTTTAACAAGGATGGTGAAGTTGAAACAAATATAACTACTAAATTAGAGTAAAAGAGAGTAAATATATTTAATTTAGTACTTGTCAATGCGGATTTAGAAATGTAAAATCTTGACCAGAGTTGGCCAGTATTTGTGGAACCCTGAGTAAAAGGCTGAACTTCATTTCAAACTTCAGGATAACTGAGACTGGAAGAACAAAGAGGTGAGGTTAGATGAATGAAAGCCATTTGACACTTGGAAAAGTTGAATGTAAATAAGCAATAGAGTATTTTCCTAGGTGAGATGATATCTGGCTAAAATTTTTCTTTAACTTCATTTCAGGTGGATATTATTATTTATATGATGTGTGCCAGTAATCTCGTCATGACAATCCTACATAACCAACCACAAATTTAATGCATTTGAACTATGACTTATTGGTTTTGGATTTGGCAAATTAAGGTAGACTTGGCTAGGTGATTCTGTGGGCTTAAGTATGTTTAACTGGTAGGTGTCTTTTTCTCAGTTTGATTGAAAGAAGGATTATAATGGGCCACTTGTGTCCTATCATCAAGTAGGTTAGTCCTTATGGTATGTGAAACCTAAGTCCTCTTGAGCCATAGGTTCAGGTACTGACACTATCACATTTGCTGCATGCTGCTTAGCAAAATGAGTCACTAGGCCTGCAAGGATTCATAGGGTGGATAAATGGATTCTAACTTTTGGTTAAGGGAACTGCAAAGACACTACAATGGGAGTGGATTCAGAGAAGAAAGAATTGGACAATTTTTCCAATTAAATTAACAATGGGAAGAATACTTACCACTATCAAGCTTTCTGTATGGAGATGTTGTCTGGAATGTCTCCTTCAAGTTTCTGCTAACCCATCGCTCAGGTTAAAGGTGTGAAGATCATGTTTGACTACAATAGGCAGAATAATGATAGCTCAGATACACCCACATTTTGATCCCTGGGATCTGTGAATATGAGACTTTACACAGCAAGGAAAATTAAGGCAGCAAGTAGAATTACATTTGCTAATAAGCAAACCTTATGATAGAGAGATTATCCTGAGTTATTTGGGTGTGCAAAATGAATCCTTGAAAATGACAGAGGAAACCTGAAAGAGGAGGTCGGAGATAATCTGATATGAGATAGACTCAACAACCTGGCTTTGGAGAGAGGGAAGAGGGCCAAGAATCAGTGAATGTAGGCAGCCACTAGAAGGTGTCAAAGGCAAGGGTGTCAATTCTCCCTAGAGCCTTCAGAAGGAGAATGCAGTGCTGCCAATAGCTTGATATTTTGGCTCAATGAAATCTGTGTAAGATGCCTGATATACTAATTAATAAGATATTAAGTTTGTGTTGCTTTATGCCACTAAATTTGTGATAATATTTTCTAGTGGTGATGGGAAACTAATACAGTGAGTTTGAGAGGAGGTTAAATTCAGCCATCCCCCTCCCTCTTCCTGCCTGCAGAAAGGCCTCTTCATGATCTGCTCACTATTGTTTTCTTTTAACAAAACAGGATCAACACTACAGAGCAGAGACCTCTTTTCTTAAGATTGAGTTTACCTCTTTAACTCAGTGTCAGGAAGTTAGCAGGTTATTTTGGCCAGAAGTTAAACCTTCACTAAATGGTATATCAACAGTAAAGCTAATAAATTGTTTGTAAAATGCCAACTGGTCTATTTTTTTCCTGACTTGAGATAATAAGAAGAAAGAGATGACATTTATTGGAGCACCTGGAGCTTTAGTCACTTGACTGTCTGACTCTTAATTTTGGCTCAGATCATGATCTCAGGGCCCTGAGATCGAGCCCCAAGTCAGGCTCTGTGTTCAGTGTAGAATCTGCTTGAAATTCCCTCTCGGACTCCCTCTGCCCCTGCCCCTGCTCATTCTCTCTCATAAAAATAAATAAATAAATAAATAAATAAATAAATAAATAAATAAATAAATAAATAAATGAAATCTTAGAAAAAGAGAGAAAGAGACTTGGCATTTGTTAACTCCCTAAATAAGAAAATGACCTTTTTGCAATACTTCAAAGATGTGGGATTTTAACTTGAAAGTAAATCTACCATGACGTATTTGAACCACCCATTTTAGAGATGAGGCCAGTGATACCAAGAGATTCAGTTCCACAGCAAGGACTGAATAAAAGTGAAAGAGGTGGAGGTAGCAAGTTGTTTCACAGAGTTTGCTTATACAAAGAAGCAGAGTTTTCTTAAAGATTGGAAATGAATCAGGCTCAGTAAAAGAATAAAATAAAATTCATTATAAAATATGTAAAAAGAAGTGTCTGAGTGACTCAGTGGGTTAAGTGTCTGCCTTTGGCTCAGGTCGTGATCTTAGGGTCCTGGGATCCAGACTCACATCTGGATCTCTGCTCAGCAGGGAACCTGCTTCTCCATATCCCTCTGCTTCTCCCTCTGCTTGTGCTCTCTCTCTGTCAAATAAATAAATAAAATCTTTTTAAAACATGTAAATGAACCACTCAAAAATTTTTCACAAGCAGTAAGAAGTTTAAAAATGTTAATGTTGGAAGTGAATTATCACTTGATTTCAAATGTTTCATAATATTAGCAAGTTGTTGTTTTCTGCTCTGGGGTCAAATAGTCCCTATGTACTTAATGCTGTTTATGGGTTGACCTGAACTAAAAGTCTATGATCCGAACTATTTTCTTACTATAGGTTTCCTTATGACAATTCTTATATTTAAGTCTATAGTCGATATTCTCCAATAATAAATTAAATTAATACTTCCTTTATCATAATAACCTACCAGTGTGACATGCAATGGTGCAGGTCCTTGAACAATACTCTGGAGGAAAAGTAATTAACTGGTGAAATGTCTGTGTGTGTAGAATCCAGGCAAGGGCAGACTAGTCTGACCTAGAAACAGCAGGATGGGAATTAGCCCACTACAATCACAGCAAGCAGGACTGATTCCAGCAGTGCAAGAGAACCAGGTGAGAAAGGACACTGCTTCGCATTTCAGATATAATGTCATGCATTCCCTATAGTGTCTTGCTTATGGTATCCCGGGCTAAAGAATGCTCACTTCTGATTCTGGAAATCTTCATCCATTTCAGTGCCATTTTTAAGAAGTTTAGCCAACTGAGGAAATTATTAATTTCATATATGTACTCATTAAGTGAAATACTATTATTATTATTATTCTCCTTGAGCATGGAAATGTATAGTTAAGGCTTTTTGTTTGTTTTCTCTGTTTTTAAAATAAAAATATGATGGGGAAATGAGGACACAATACCTGTTATTGTGATGTTTCCATAGTGACTGTGACTCACCTGAACAATTTTTAAATGAATCAGATTATTTCATATGGTCAGAAAGCAAGACTAATTTTCTATAATTGTTCAAATAACCACTAGCCTCTGTTGAGTAATGCTTTAAGCCAAGTAGTAAAGAAGGTCTGATTTAATGTATTTGACTACCTCTTTACTTCCTGTTAGGAGAATGGGCAATAAAACATTTTTATCATATAGTAAATTTGGGGTATTTTATTTACAAGGTTGCTTTCAATCATGTGGATAGTATTACAGGATAAAATAATCCAGAGTGGGAAATAAGATCTTTCTCTCAGCATATAGAAGGAAATGGCATGGGGTTCTAATAGTTTCCCAAGTGGATAAGAATTCAGTGTTTCATTTATTTTTGAAATAAGAGGCTTAGGAAGACATTCTAGAAAGCAAGGCTGAACGCAAATAACTGTGGCATGTCCAGCTCCATTATATCATCAGTACATTATGAAGGAAGAAACACACTTGGCAAAGAAGAAACAGCCCTTTTCTTTGGTCTTCTCTATATTTCAATGCAAATGAGATATCTCATTTACTCCTGACTTGACGAGCCTTTCTCTTCCCTTTCTGAGTAAAGTCATGTGAGGCATGGTCTAAAGAGGACATCAGTATAACTTTACAGCTGTGTGATCTCAGGGCATTAATCAAGGCAGAGGCACAGAGAAAAGAACATGTGTTTAATAGTTTGAATTTCTTCTTTTCCTTTTCAGGGGCATTATGTTTCTTCAGTATGAAAGGAAATGCACTGAGATATACAATTGTGATATCCAAATGTGAACAGCTTTCATTCTTGTTCTTTCAAATACGCATTGCTCTTCCCTTTTCTCCTTATTGGCTTATGTGAGTGAATGGAAATGTACTTAAAAAAAAAAATTCCTGTGATTGATTGTTTGACCTTTAGGAATGGGTGGGAAATATAATTTAAGCCTGATATAGACTCAGAAGTAAAGTAATGCTTAGTATTCAGGGTCAAGTCTTTCCATTTCTTTATTTTTTAAAAGATCGGCCATATAGGTGACCATGCAATGATCTCTTAAAAATTGCGTGTTCATTTACCAGGCATTCAGACAGAAAGATAAGAAATTTTAGTAAGTTTCTAGTGTACTAAGTGCTTCTTCTCCTGGTTCCTCCTGTTTTCCACATGCATAAGACATGACACAATATTGTTGAAGTATAGATCACTGCAAATTCTTTAGCTATTTGTATGTGATGGATGTTGTCAACTTTTAACAGCAGGAAACATGGCGTAGGCTGCAATAAAACAATTCACAGCATCTACAACTGTTGGTAACTATTGTGTAAACCTCTTTGCAGAAAGAAATTAAAAAAGAACATTACTGCCAGAGTCAGCTAACTACCTACCAATAACTGTTACCAAGAGGGCTTCTTATTGTGCTCAAAATTAGAAATATTGGCTTCCTCAATCTTCTTTGAAGCAGGAATGGCCATGCCACTGAGTTTTTACTCAATGATATTTAAGGAAAAGCTGCGGTAAGAGTCTTGGGTAAGTTTTTCCTTACTTTATAAAAGAAGTAGATGTTAAAAAAAAAAAAAAAGAAGTAGTTGTAATCTGTGCCAACTTAGATCTTTGATTCCTGCTAGGAATGTTTGTGTGATGACTACAAGTGCAACCGCCACCTTGTAGTTATAGAACGACAAATATGACAAGTAATATAATACTCAAAGATTGATAAAGACACTTAATATTTGTTGAAAAATAATGTCTGCGTAATAAAGAGTCTGACTCAGATTCTAATATTTGACTACTGATAGTTTTCAAATCCCTTTATTCTCTCTTCCTCTTCAGCACACATCTGAGAAAGGTGGTAAGAAATCTCAAGGGCTCTGCATTTTGGCACCAAAAGGCATTTCAAACCACATAAGCCACAGCCCACTCATGAAGAGAAAATTTCACCCAGCCCCACTCTTCATTCGCAAGAAAAGCACATTAGGTCTTACCCCATTCACACAAGTCATTTTCCAACCTCCTTGGGAGTCTGCCTTGCTATCCCCAGAGAGCATCATAAAGCTTTTTTATACCTTTCCTGACATGTGTGAGGTGTTATCCATTTCAGCGTCCAATCCAAATTTTCAATGGGATGTCCATTTCACTTCTAGGAGCTAACTTCAACCATTAGCACTGTGAGCACAATATCTAGGTGATGATCGCAACCACCAGGGGTCTTTCTTCTTTTGATTTAGCTCCCTAATTTGTTTTACAGCCTGCTGACTAGCATGTTCATTGAACTGTGTTGCAGGCTGCTGCCAAACTTAAGCTTTGAGCTGCTGCCTGTTAGAAATCTTGCTCTGCTGCTTTATGCAGGATTTATTGAATTCTACTGAGTTCTGTTACAGATATGACTAAGTTACACCAGAAGTTCTAATAACTGATGTTTAGGGATGGGGTGGCAGTTTGCAACCCTCTTCAAAGTGGCTTTGGGCCATGTCTTTCTGCCTGAACATATCTGTATATCTCAGATCAAATGACTTGATTTCAGTAAAAGCCATGATGGATGCTAGGCTCAGGAGGACAACTCTTACCCTGTGACCTTGAATGGGTTCTGTGTTTCAACCAGGTATTATCCCCAATCTACAATGTGCTCAGTAGAAAGCCCTGTATGATATAAGGAACCATTGGATGGTCATTAAAAACAGGTAACTCACTGAGATCCTACAAAATGCCTTTGCTGCTGCTTCCTGTACATTTATCATGAAAGAGATCCAGATCCTTAAAGTTTTAGGGGAAAATACTCAATGCACTCCCAGTGGACATGGTTAATTCAAACAAACTTAAGCTTGGAGTACTTGAACCCTACTAAATCAACCATTTTCATGGAGGAGACCCCCAGTCTTGATACTGATTTGAGATGCTCTCAAGGAAAAAAATTACAAATATGAGCAAAGTAGCAAGGAAATCCCTTGAGATATATCTAGAAACCACTAAAACTAAATAAAAACACCTATACACAAGGAAGGAAACAAAACCTGAAATAGAGGTTCACAATTTGCACCAGTTTGGAACTCAAAATTTCACAATCTGGCAATCCAAATATCTTCAAAAAGAATTTATTACAAGATAAAAGGGGGATGATTAGCTTTTGTGCTTCTAGAACAAAGGTTTTAAATCAACTAACATCTGCTAAGAAACAACAACTAGAAAACCTTCACGGACTTAGTCCATATGAGGTATCAAATTAGAGTTAAAATTGGGTAAAAATGCTCTACCTTAAATTCTCCATAGCCATAAAACAGCTGTTGCCCTAAAATGTCCAATAGTAGGCATGGATGGGTTTGATTAACCATTTACTTGTGCATTGAGAGTGAACTGAGTATTTTTTCTTAAAATACTTACTTCCCTAAAACTCTAAGGATCAGGACCTTTTACTATAGCAGACGTATAGGCAGCATCAGCAAAGGCATTTTGTAGTATCCCAGGAACCCAATGAATAACAAATTAAAATTGTGTCTCTGGCTTTTAAAACTAGTTTGACAACAAAGGGCCTCCATGAATCTGCATCCTTGATTAGGGCAGTTAATATAGCTCAATATAAAATAAAACAGTAGCCTCAAGACTTGAAATCCATTATACAAGACCTAAGGAAGAGGTAATTATGTGCACTGCTTCTCCATTTAACAATGAAATTTAGCTTGTTCTTAAATTTGGAAAGAAAGTATGGCATCTCGTGGTAGATTGCCAGAACTTCAATGCTGTGACCTCCTCCATTAAGGCCCATACCCAGTATTGTTGAAATTGCTGATTTTCATGCAATCAACAGATGATAAATACTCTACAGTCATAGATTTGACTAATATGTTCTGTTCAGTGCCTCTTTCAATGGCCTCTCAGCTAGTTTGCCTTTACCTTCTGAAAAGGCAAAAAACACCTTTACCCTCCTGAGTTTTCTCAACAGCCCTGCCATCACATGCGTGCAATCTTAATTACATTTAATTTCCCCTTGCAACAAAGGTATTATGTTACATTGATGACCCTTCCTCCAAGGAGATTCATTTGACACACTCATTAAGAACATACAGATAATCACAAAGGAGTTCATATAAAGGAGATGGGCCATCGTCCCACACATAGTACACATAGCAAAAGACCCCACCACTTTGGTTAAATTCTTGGAAGTTATTTATTCTACCAAGGGACACAATGTCCTTGACACTGTTAAGGCACAGCTATTGACCTTCTCAGTACCCATTAAACATTAAAGTAACATTACTCACATTAAAGCAAAACCAACACATTGCAAGTCTTTATGGGTTCTGAAGACAATATATTTTTGTTTGCAAATTTTACTGAACCCTGTTATGGTGTTACCTGAATATTAGCCCTCACTGAATGGGACTCCCAATGACAAAAATCTCTAGAATCTGCCCAAACTGCAATACAAAAACACTCATTAATGCTCCTGAGAGACTCCTTCACAATAGGAATTTTAGAAAAACCCTGTCATTTCTTCTAAAGTCTGTCAACTACCCATGATGGTAACAAATGCCCCTATACTCCTGGTCCAAGAAACTTCCAGTTTCTTCCTCAGACCACACTATAAGTTATTGTACAGATTTCTGCTGCACACTGGGCTCAGAACCCTTGGTACATGGCTTCCCATTATGCCACATCCTCAAGCTTGGTAGAGCCATTAAGCCCTCTTTGTTAAGATGGAAATGGTACCTATAGAATAGAGCCAAACCTAGACACTTTGGCAAATCTCACCTTCAAGAGGGGTTGATCTCCTCTTTCCTAACTCTCTTGCCAGATGCCATGGTGCTGGAGGAGGTCACTCCTTTCCTGAAGCTCTTGACTGCATGAGGAGCTTCTTGGGATCAACTGAGTGAGCAGCAAGAGGTACTATGCTTTACAGGCAGTAGTTAACAACATCCCATGTAATGGAGCTTTCTGGAGAGTTGATGCTTCTCACCCCTTACCTAGGATGTCTCTGCTTAGTGATAGGACTAAAGAGTAAACAAAATTGGCCTTACCCCAGACAATCATTTTAGCAGTCTATACCCTGGCCAGCAAGCCCCATCTGCACATTTTTAGACCCTTGGGATATTGCCAGTGGTCTAGTCATCTGATCCGGCCAAGAGTGGCAAGAATTATTTACCCAAGCTTGCCCCTTTGGGATAAAGCACTTTTGGTAATCTCTTACCTCATAGTTACCCACAATTAAATTAAGGTCATATATGCCTCCACACAAACTAAAAACACAACACAAAGTCTCATCAAGATATTCCTTTCCCACAATGCAGGTCTTTCAGATAGGACATTCAAGAGAATTTTCACCTCTTTTAGTGGACTCAAGCTATTTACCTTAATGTGTGCCATACTGGCTTACTTAAATGATTTTAAATTTGATTAAATAAAACATGGCACATTTCGATCTTCAAACTAGAGGATTGAATTGCAATAAATAATCTGATATAGTTTGTGATGATTGGTGACAGCATGTGAGTTCTATTGCTGCCTCTGCTCCTTCTGCCTCACGTCTTGGGAAAGTTGATAAGGTGGGTATTTTTCTTTTGGAATTGACAGAAAAGTCAAACCATGCAAGCCACTGCTTATTTGTGCATAGGAACTCTTGCCCCAGTTCTGCTCCCTAATTACAAAGAAATCCTAACCATCTCCTTTACTTGTCCTCTCAAATCCTTTACGGACCTACTTTGGAGGTTTCTCTGATCTCCTGGAAAGTATCACTGTGAAGATAAACATATGTATACTCTTGTGGGTGTGGTATCATCAGTCTATATCAGAAACAAATTTGGGTGAAAGGGTCCATCCTATTCTTGTAGAGTATCCACAATAGTTAGATTGTATTCTAGTTTTTCACAAAAATCCTGTAATTTTGTGAAAAAAAACAAAACAAAACAAAACAATTGTTTTTGTTTCTACCATTGAGAGGAAGAAAATAAAGCAAAAACAGGTTAAGTAAAGTTGCCCAAAGTCCTATAGCAATTTGTAGTGAAAGTGGGAAATGAATCCAAGAAGTCTGACCCCAGAGCTGTGCTCTCATGCTCTGACTAAACTGCTTCTCAAAGTTATACATAAGCAGAAGATCCTGATAGCACTGTCAGACCTTGCAGTAACACTAGACTATCTAACTCTAAGCTTATTTTTTTAAATCTGTTTTTTTTAGCTGTTTTACTTAGATTATATGTTATTTTTTCCTGAAGGAAATACTAATTACATGGTGTACATTTTGTAAAATACAGATTTCAATCCATATTCAACCACTGAATGGATATAAGAAACAGAGGAAATTTATTTAGTTTCTCTATGACTAACTGTACATGAATGTAAAATAGGAAGAATATTTTCATCACAGAATTATGATGACTGAATGAAATATTACACGTTAATGACCTCAGGTAATGCCTCTGACATGTTAAAACCTCAATAAATGAAAGTTGAAAAAATGTATTAGACCTTACAAATGTATCATAAATATTCTGTGAGAGATTTGGCTACTTACTCATAACCAACAACTGTGGTACTTACAGGTATTTCCTATATTTTTTACAATGATTCAGGAAAGTTTTAGAAATAACACAATCACTCTGAATTGCTTTTGAATTATTTTTTAAAATTATTTTTTAAAAAATGTTCAGAATAGATACTGAAGCAAGAACATGTTTATCTTGACAGGTTTGCACTGATGTGTGTTTCCTCACAACAGCAACCACTCCTGGTTAATCCGTGAGAAGATAGTAACAGAGTCAAAGTGTCAGAAACTTCAGGTTAGAATCCCTGAGACAGAGAAGTTGAGAGCGAAGACAAATCATTTTTAGAAGTGTAATGTACACTGAGTGAGAAATATACATTGACAGATTAGTATATCTGTATACCAAATGAACAGAGTACATTGTTCTACTAGGGTATGCAGCACAGACCGGAAATGCTAGCTAGTATTGGACTTGATATTTGATTAAAGTTAAGGTGATCAATCCTCCATCAGTCTTTACAGCCATCAGCCTTTTGGCACTATTAATGATTGCTTAGGGATGTTGATTGGAATCACCACATCTATCAAGTTCATGCCTTTTATGATGACTTAGATTTTGTAGCTTCTGCTATAGACTTTAAGCGTTATACCTTCTAATAAATGCATATAATAGTCCATGGCTTGATTAGCCAAAGAAGATAATCTGCTAGTAGCCTAATATATTCACTTCAGTGCTTTTTTGTTTTCAAATGGTAGAAACTTTTTCTAGTTTGCCTAAACAAAAGAAACAAACAAGAAAGGATGAGGATGGGGTGAGAGTATGGAAAACTATTAAAATAATGGTGAGTTGTCTCTTGACATACAAGTAGGGTAGTATGACAAATTAAGAAGTAGGCATTGGATTATCTTTTGGGAATATTGTCATTAACATGATTCAGCTCCCAAATACAGCATCCATACTTACCATGGATAATACTTTCTTAGAACCATTTGCATAAAAAATCTTGACCTTAATCAGTCAACTGGGAATGGTGGTCACATTGTTTCAACATGGCAGCTGTCATTATAACCATGTGCGCGGTGGATGTATGGATAGTTTTGGAACAATGGGAATGAAAAGTAAAGTTTCTAGAAGATGTTTAGGAGGTGAATAAAACAGTTGGTGTGCCCTGCAAATGCTGGAACTTACGGGTCTTGTATATATGATCTTTAAATTAAAAGTTATGGAATTATTAAGTAGTAAATGATAACAAGAACTATTTTTTCCTCAGATTTTGGTGTAGTAAGGCTTCAGATATAATAGCTAACATTTGTAGAGCTTTTAGATAATAAATTTAATTTTATTAATTAAGCTGGTGTTACCTAATTAACAGATGAAGAAATTAAGACCCCGCAATAGGTAAACAATTTATCTTGATTTTGTACATATGCTTTTTCCCATTGAATTACTTCATATTTTCACCATAATATTTCGAATTTTTAAATTACATTAAACTTACAGAATATTTATTTGTTCTTTCTATAGATAAATTTACCAATCAACATTTGTTTCTGAAAATGAGAGAACTCTGCAATTTTCAGGAGGAATAAAACACTTTAAAAACTATAAAGTAAATATGTTCTTGGTATATGCCTAACACATTCTATTTTATTTTATATTTTAAAGTTTAAGTTTTATAATACAGAGTCCATATAACTTTAAGGCTAATCAGGGTGGCAGTAACACTGTTCTAATATAAATATTTTATTAAAACCAGATAGTTATCAATCATTTATCAAAAGCCAGACTACTTTAAGATCTTTAAAATTATTGCAATTTAATCTTCAAAATAACTTTATTTTGCATTACCCCATTTCATGCATGAAAAGACCCACCTCCTAAAAGTAACTTTCCCACATCATAGTATAATGAGTATCAGACCTGAGATTCAAATTTGTATTTATTTGACTTCAAACTTCTGTTTTTCTTTTACCTTGTATTGAAACATCTACACTTTTAAACATATTAATTTTAAGGTCCAAAGCATCTCAGAATTTTTTAGAAGTACTGAATTAACATGGATGTTTTCTTAAATTTGATCTAAGTATTAAATTAACCCTATCTATCAGAAAAGGTCATTAAGAGAGAACAGATGCAATATTTTTATTACAGTACAGCAGTGATATAGAAAACAAAAAATTATCAGAACATATTTTTTACCTATCCTAAAGCTTACCAAATTATGTCATGCATTATAAAATTTAATCTATAGTTATAATTAATACTGGAAAACTAAATTCATCAAAAGCATTAAGATAAAAATCATCTAATGCTGTCACTGACTTAAAAAATAAAAATGTAAAGGGCACAAATCAACCAACTCCTTTCTTCTTGCTTAATTTGAGCCATCAGTGAGGTGTAGTTAACAAAGGTAATACAATCTTAAGATGCATAATAGAAGTTAATTGCCTAGATAATGGGAAATAATATCCCCATTGGACTGTGTTGGTCAGGACACATATGGGATAATGGAATCAATTTTGTGTTCTCTTGGACTTTACTTACACTCATATTATGGCAATTAACAACATAGCTTATGGCTAGTTTTTTATGTATCTTTCTTTCATCATAGACTGAATTACATGCATGCAGGGACCATGGCTTATCTAATTTTATGTCATTGGCACCTAGCAGAAAATGTGGCTATTAGTATTTGCTTAATAAAGCATTACATTCATTAAGGCACCCATCGTATCTCCTTGGACTGTTGCCATAATATTATAACTGATTTCTTTGCCTCTCTCTTCATCTTTCTGAGTTCTATTCTCCAAATAATTGTTCAAGCAGTAAAGTAATTTCTCCAAGGTCACAGAACTACTGAATGACAGACATCAAACCTAGGTAGACTGACTTCAAGGTCTCATTTTCAAAATTTAATACTCTAATAAAATCTCCCCTCAAACATAAGCAAAACAAAAGAAAAAGAAAGTCTTTTGAAGAAGAATTAATGTTCCTAACTTAGTGGAAGTCTCTACAAATTAAGACGTGATGTGTACATTTTAAGAAAGACTTTAATAAATAGGAATAAAGAAATAAGTAGGATCATGAGCTGATGGAGGACAGTCTTATATAAGGAAAAGCTCAAAGAATGTGAAGGTTTTTTGCTTTAAAAAGAGATCTGTTTGAGGATATATGTGTTTGTCATCTACAAAGTGTTAAGGTCTGTCATGAGGTAAAAAGGGTTATGTATTTTCCCAGAATTTCTCTGGAATAAAAGATACTTAATAGCTGTTTGTTTACTTAACTAATGATAAATAGGTACAAGTAACACAGAAAACAAGTAAAGGATAAAACAACAAATCTTTTAAAATAGCAGGAATTTTCAATGACTAAGGCTATGCAGAGGGAATTGAGCAGAGGGAAATGAGCAGAGGTATTGACCAACTACCAGTTGAAAAAATTGGGCTATTAACCTATCATGTATTATATTTCTATCAAAGTTTACTGCTTTTTCATAAGAAAAACTATATAAATATGACAGAGATTGTAACAATTAAACTGTTTTGTTAAAAACAAATATATCGCTATTCTGAAAAGCATCTATACTTAACAATATGGCTGTTATCCACAATTGTAGGATTTACATACTTTGCAATTTATAATACTCCAAATTAAGCTGTCACCCTCTCATCACTAGTGAGCATTTTATAAGATTACAGCATCTTAACTTTAGTTAGCAAATGATATCAAAAGTTTACAAGTTTAATTTAACATAAAGAATTAATTATACAGAATTCTCTTTACTTTATTGATAAGTAATGATTATTGTTTTCACATAATTTTCATTGTAGAAATAGAGGATGACAAGTCATCATCATCATCATCATCATCATCATCATCCTTTTCTTCCTCTTCAGTTTTATTTAGCATTGTATTTTATAGAGCAACTGGTCTTGGAAAGAAGGTAACGAACTACCCATGAGTTTGTGCTTCTGCTTTGCCTCTTGCTAGATATATGTCTTCAAAAAATGAAAAAACAACTTCTATCACTTTGAGTCTAAATTCTCTCATCTCTAAAATGGGGGTAATAGCTATCCTGCATCTTTGTTTGAGTCTAATATTAAGTATGAAGCATCCAGCATATACCTAACCCATGGTACATGATACAGTTATTGTTTTCATTTTATTATGGCATAGTATAATGTCAAGTATTTGTTTCATCCTCATGGTCCTATGGGAGAAAAATGTAAAATGTCCTACAATTCTAATTTTATATAAGTTGAATTTCAGAATTCTATGTGAAAACTAAGGTCACATAAATTATAAGTGGCAGAGGAGAGAAGAACATCTGAAATAGTCAAAATAAGGACTTTTGAAATTCTGTTAATCCATAGAAGCAACGAGAAGGCAAAAATTTTCAAAACAAATGTCTTCAGAATTTGGGAAATTAACTCTAGGCTTATAGTAATCCTTTAAGCATTTATAAAGAAATATGGGAACATTTTAGAAGAATGACATATAGTGTTTTATGGTGTTCCTTTGCTCCTATTGCTCTATCCTCCGTTTGATAACAGCCATAAAAATCAACCATCCTGTATCCACAAAGCTGAGAAAACCAGTAGCATAGCAGTAAAGGGTAGAATAGTTTTGAAGCTCCCCAAAATTACTATTTTCAGAGAATTGCCCCTAATTTATCTTGAAAAAAATATCATTTATATAGCTAGTTTTAATTTGGTTTGATTTAGGTCTTTCTCACTAAAGTGACTCTATCTCAAGGTATTTGTTGAAAACAACCAGCAGCAATTGTTTAACATTATGGCTAGCTGAGGTGACAATACAAGTTAGGGCAAACAAGAGGCTAGCCAAAAATTTAGAAAGAAAATCTAGAGTATGTAATGTCTATGGGTACTTTGAAGAACTCCACCATACATCTGTAGACATAGAGGGCCCTGGGTATATGCAGGGATGTGCACATGTCCTGTAAAGATATGAAAAGGTCATAATCTCCTACATCTTGCTGAACCAGAGACTTAATGCAAGCAGAAATGAGGGCTTAAGAAAGCTTGTAAAGCTCTCAATACAGAAAGCATACCCAAACAAACACAGAAAATCACCTCAAGAAATACTGGGGGACTTATGGTTCATAGCAATTAAGGATGTATATTTTCAGTCTAAGTGAATATTAAGCTAACCAAACAGACAAATTTCAGTGGCCACAAATAACAAAGAATATAGACTGCAGAATTAGTCAAGACAAGTCACTAAGTCAACAGCAGCAGCAACAATGAGAACAATAAAACAAACAGTAGGTAACAACAAAGCCTAAGGGAGGAAAGATGGTGCATTTTATTTCCTGTGTTGCATATGATATTATACAAAATGTATGGAAACACCCAAATGAAAAGGGAAGAATGGCCCATAAACTTGAGGTGGTGGGGAAAGCAGTTAAGAGAAACTTTTATTCAAAAAGCTCAGATTTAAACTTAGAAGGCGAAACTTAACACCGGCTATTATAAGTATTTTCACAGAAGTAAAAGAAACTATATTCAAAAAGGGAAATTAATCAACAGTGTATCATCAAATAGAGAACATCAATAAAGTAAAAAAACTGAAAGGAACTGATTAGAAGGTCTGGAATTGAATGAAAAGTGACCGGAATGAAAAATTTACTTGAAAGGTTCAAGAGCTGATCTGAGCAGTCAGAGTCAGAAGAAAAGTCAATTGTTATTTTCCTGTTTTCTGAGCAGAAAATGAAAAGAATGAAGGAAAATAAGCAGCCTGATGGACTTCTGGGACACCACTAAGCTTATCAATCTATGCATAATGGGACTCATACAAAGGAAAGAGAAAGAAAATGGGGCAAAACGGATATTTTAAGAATTAATGATTAAAACATCATAAACTTGAGGAGAAAGATTACACATCCAAAATAAATTACACACAATAAATTCCAAATGGAATAAACTAGAAAAATCCAAACCTAGACATATAATAAAACTCTCAAAATCCAAGGAATAAAAGACTCACTAGAAAGTAGCAAGAAAATAATGAACCCTCATAAATAGGAAATCCTCAGTGAGAATAACAGCTGACTTCTAGTTAGAAGCCATGGAGGCCAAAAGGAGTAAATAACATATTCAAAGAACTGAAAGGAGAGATTATTAACCAATAATTCTGTATTCAGCCATATTATTCTTCTAAAATGAAAGGAACATTAAAACATCATCAGAAAATCAAAAACAGAATTCATTGCTAGCACCCTGCTCTAAAGAAATACAATAGTCATGATAATCCTTTAGGCTGAAATGAAAGGACATTAGTAACTTGAATTCACATAAAGAAATAAAAGCAACTACATATGTAAAAATAAAAAACAGTCAAGTGGGATCCCTGGGTGGCGCAGCGGTTTGGCGCCTGCCTTTGGCCCAGGGCGCGATCCTGGAGACCCGGGATCGAATCCCACATCGGGCTTCCGGTGCATGGAGCCTGCTTCTCCCTCTGCCTGTGTCTCTGCCTCTCTCTCTCTCTGTGACTATCATAAATAAATAAAAATTTAAAAAAAAAATTAAAAAAAATTAAAAAAAAAACAAAAAAAAAGTCAAGTGTATTTTTCTATGTAATCTTTCATTTTTGTATCTGATTTGAAAAGAACAGTGGCATAAATGGAAAGATCTATCATGAACATAGATTGAAAGAGTTAATTTGATAGCAATGATAGTACTCTTCAAGTCGATCTACACATTTAATATAATCTCTATCAGAACCCTAGGTACTGTTTTTTTTCCAGAAATTGAGAGGCCAATCCTAAAGTGCATATGAAAATTAAAGGGACCCAGATTATCCAAAACAATTTTGAAAAAGAACAAATTTGGAGGTTTTATACTCCTTGACATCAACCTTTACTATAAACTAAACAAGATTGTGTGGAGCTCTTATAAGGTTTGACATAGAAATCAATGGAAGAAAATTTAAAAAGTCAGGAAATAAACACTCCTAAACATTCTCCACAAGTATACCAAGACAGTCCAATGGGCAAAGAATAGTATTTTGAAAATATGTTGCTGGGACAAGTAGATTTGCACATGCAAATGAAAGATCCTGAAACCCTACCCCATAACATACGGAAAATTAATTCAAAATTTTCATAGATACAAATTTAAGCCTTAACATTATTTTTTTTTTAAGAGAACAGAAGTAGTTAATTGGGGCCTTGAATTAGGCAATGACTTCAGAAATACATCAAGATCACAGGTGGCAAGATAAAAAAAAAAAGATTAATTGGATTTCTTCAAAATTAAACATCTTTTTACAGATTTATTTGAGAGAGAGGGAGAGAGAGAGAGCACACATGCTCAAGCAACTGGGAGCAGGGAGGGGGAGAGGGGGAGGGGGAGAGAGAATCTCCAGCAGACCCCCTACTGAGCCTGAAGTGGGACACCATCTCATGACCCTGAGATCATGACTTGAGCCTCAATTAAGAGTGGGATGTTTAACTTACTGAACCACCCAGGCACCCCCAAATTAAACATTTTTGTGCTAAAAATAATAAAGTAAAAAAAGACAACCTATGCAAAGGAAGAATAATTAATATATATATATATATATATATATATATATATATTTTTTTTTTTTTTTTTTAAGTAGGCTCTATGCCTAATGTGAAGCTTGAATTCAGGACTTGTGATCAAGGGTCACGTACTCTACTAACTGAACCAACCAGACCCCTGGGGAGAAAATATTTTTAAATCATATATATGATAAGGGATTTTTATGTACAATATATTTTGAAAAGTTCACAACTCAATAATAAAAGAGAAATATCCTATTTAAAAATGATTAGACATTTCATCAAAGATCATGTCCAAATGACCAATAAGCACATTAAAAGATACCTAATATTAGTGACTATTAGAGAAATACAAATCAATCCCACAAGGAGATCCCACTTTTCCCCCACCATGATGACTATAATTATACAGGTGAATAAGAACTATTGGCAAGGATGTAGAGAAAAGAGAACCGTCATTTACTGCAAGTGAATTGTAAAATGATGCCACTTTCCTTAAAAACTCTGGTCATTTCTCAAAATGTTATTACTTGTGATGCAGTGATTTCGATTCTTTTTTTTTTTTTTTTAATTTTTATTTATTTATGATAGTCACAGAGAGAGAGAGGCAGAGACACAGGCAGAGGGAGAAGCAGGCTCCATGCACTGGGAGCCCGATGTGGGATTCGATCCCGGGTCTCCAGGATCGCGCCCTGGGCCAAAGGCAGGCGCCAAACCGCTGCGCCACCCAGGGATCCCGTGATTTCGATTCTAAATATACTCCCAAGAGAAATTAAAATATACGTTCATCCCAAAACTTGTATACTAATATTTACAGCCACATTATTCATAACAGCCAAAAAACAGAAACAGTGCAAATGTTCATTTGTATCAAATAGATAATGGGGTATCTGATCAAATGGATGAGTGAAAAAACAAAACTTGGTATATACATAACATAGGACATTATTTGGCAACTAAAATGAATGACAACCTGAAACATGCTATAACATGGATAAGCCTTGAAAACACACTAAGTGAAAAAAGCTAGTAAAAAAATGATAGCATATTCTATGATCCCATTTTTATGAAATATCCTGAATTGACGAATCTATATAGACAGTAGTGGTTGTCAGGGGATGGGGGAGGAGATGGAGAGTGACTCCTAATGGATATGCGGTTTCTCTCCCAGGTGATGAACATAATCTAAAAGTAGTAGTAATAATTACACAACTCTGAATTTAATAAAAACCAATGAATTTACATTTTAAAAGGGAAAATTTCAGGGCATGTGCATTATATTCAATAAAGCTGTCATAACAATAATAGCAGGTGACAGAAACAAAATTTCGAAGCTGACTTCATTATGGTTTCAGTCGGCATTCCAGTGTGCATATCATAATAACTATGTGGATTTTACCAGCTTTTAGGTTTATACTAAGAAAACCACTGCAGTGAATTGAGTGTTTGTCACCCCCAAATTCATATGTTGAAATCTAATGTCCAGTGTGAGAATATTTGGAGATGGGCCTTTGGGAAGTGACTAGGTCATGAACATGGAGCCTTCATGAATGGGAACTCGTGTCCTTACCTAAGAGCTCTGTTGCCTTTTCCACCATGTGAGGACTCATGAGAAAGACACCATCTATACACTAGGGGTGGACACTCACCAGATAACAAATCTACCAGTGCCTTGATCTTGTACTTTCCAATCTATGAGAAATTTCTATTGTTTATGAGTCACTCAGTTTATGGTATTTTATTATAGCAGCCCTAATGAACTAAGACAATCACCATACATCTCTTTGCAGATGGTGTTTTCATTCTACTATAGGGCTTTCCAGAATCTAGAGATGTCCACATGCATCATCTCACTTTTATTCTTGCCAGAGTCTTGGGAAATTAAGTCATATGATTTCTACTGCTGTTTCTGTGAAATTGATGAGGAATCCTGGGGTCAGGGAGCACAATATATGTGACCCTATACACAAATTTAGAACTGTTAGATTTTCCACAAAATTTTAGGTTCTCTGTGCCATGTTCACTTGACTTACCTGTGCTATGGCAGCTGTGGTTGACAGAACCCAGTAAATTTATACCCTCGGGAAACCACTTCTGAAAGACATGAAGTCATGGATAAATGACTTAGTTGCCCATCCTTCAAAGAAGAGCTCTTGGACATGGGTTTACATGGTTGGACAGAAAATGCTGGAAAGGGCCTAGTTGTCCTCAGTCAGTTTAATAATTAAGTTATATTTTATGTTCCTTTTTAGCATTAGTTTCAGGTTTCAACATAATGATTGTTTCTTAGTACATCTTCAGAATGGTCACTACAAAAGCTATCCTTTTTACCTTGTGATGAGAAATTTTAGGATTTGCTATTTTAACAACTTTCAAATATGCGATAGAGTATTATGAAGTATAGTCACCATGCTATATATCACATCCCTAGGACTAATTTATTTTATAACAGGATGTTTGTATTTTTTTGCTATCTTCACCCATTTCTCCCTACTCTCTACCCTGTGCCTCAGGCGACCACAAATCTGTTCTCTGTATTTATGAGTTCATTTTTTTTCTAGATCTCACATATCAGTGAGATCACATGGCATTTGTCTTTCTCTGTCTGCCTTACTTCATTTGAGATAATGCCCTTGATGTCCATCAATGTTGTTGCAAATGACAAGATTTACTTCTTTTTATAGCTGAATAAAGTTCCGTTTAATCTACATATCACATCTTTATCCATTCATCCATTGATGAGCATTAGTTGTCTTCCATGTCATTGGTCGTGTAAGTAATTCTGCAATGAGCCCGTCAGTGCAGGTATCTTTTTTCAGTTTGCGTTTCACTTCCCTTCAGATAAATATCCAGAGATAGAATTGCTGGATCATATGGTAGTTCAATTTTTAATTTTTGAGGACACTCCATACTGTATTTTATTCTCACCACGAGTGTTCCAGGATTCCCTTTCCTCACAATTTTATCAATACTTGGTATTTCTTATCTTTTTTTTTTGATACTAGTCATTCCAACAGGTGTAAGGGGAATATCTCCTTGTGATTTTGATTTGCATTTCCCTGATAATTGGTGATGCTGACTACCTTTTCATGTGCCTGATGGCCATCTGTATGTTTTTCAGTTTTTTGTTTTGGAAACATGTCTGTTCAGAATCCTTTGGCCATCTTTTAATAAGGTTGTTTGGGATTCTTTTTGCCATTGAGTTATGAGTTTTTACATACTTTGGTTATTAACCCCTTATCAGATATATGATTTATAGATACTTTCTCCTATCTATAGGTTGTCTTTTCCTTTTCTGATGGTTTCCATCACTGTGCAGAAGGATGTTAATTTGATGTAGTCCCATTTATGTACATTTGCTTTTCTTGTCTTTGGTATTGATATTAAATTGGCATTAAATCCAAAAGATCATTGCCAAGATTGATATCAAGAAGATTGCTTCCTATGTTTCGTTATTGAATTTTCATAGTTTCAGGTCTTATAGTCAAGCCTCTAATCCGTTTTGAGTTAGTTTTTTTTTTTTGTTGTTGTTGTTATTTGTTGTTGTTAGTTTTTTGTTTTTGTTTTTTATGGTGTAATATTGAGGACCAGCTTCATTCTTTTGCAAGTGGTTGTCCAGTTTTCCCAATACCATTTGTTAGACTATCCTTTCCCATGCTATTCTTGGCTCCTTGGTTGTAAATCAATTGACGATATATGTGTGGGTGTATTCTGGGCTTTATGTTCTGTTCCAATGATCTATGTGTCTGTTTGTATGCCAGTTCCATACTGTGTTGGTTACTACAGCTTTGTAATATAGTTTAAAATTGAGATGCATTATGCCGCTAGCTGTTTTCTTTTCAAGATTACTTTGATTATTTGGGGTCTTTTGTGATTCCATACAAATTTTAGGATTGTTCTATTTCTGTAAAAATGCCAATGAAATTTTAATAGAGTTGTAACGAATCTATAGAATGATTTAAGTAGGCTGGACATTTTAACAATATTCTTATCATTGAGCATGGAATGTCTTTCCATTTATCTTTCTTCTTAAATTTCTTTTATCAATGTCTTATAGCTCTCAGTGTACAGCTGTTTCACCTCCTTGGTTAAATTTATTCCTAGGTATTTTATTCCCTTTAATGCAATTATAAACGAGATTTGTTTTAAAAAGATCTCTCTTCCTGGGGGTGCCTGGAAGTCGTTTCAGCATCTACCTTTGGCTCAGGTCATGATCCCAGGGTCCTGGGATCAAGCCCCATGTTAGCCTCCCTGCTTAGCAGGGAGTATGCTTCTCTCTCTCCCTCTGCCCCTTCTCACTGCTCATACTCTCTGTCTCTCAAATAAATAAATAAAATCTTTAAAAAAAGATTTCTCCTTCTCATTGATCATTATTAGTATATGGATACATTTCTGTGTACTGATTTTGTATCCTGCCCCTTTACTGAAATTGTTTATTAGTTCTAACAATTTTTTGCTGGAATCTTTAGGGTGTTTGTTTTTAGTTCTACTTCTTTTTAATTTGGATGATGTTTTTTGTGCTTTCTTGCCTAATTCCTCCAGCAAGAACCTCCAGTACTGTGTTGAATGAAAGTAGTGAGACTGGGTGGACATCCTTGTGCTGTTTCTAATCTTGGAGGAAAAGCTTTCAGTTGTTCACCTTTGAGTAAAATATTAGCTATAGGTGTGTCATATATTGCCTTTGTTAGGTTGTGGTACAATCCCTCTATACCACTTTGTTGAGTGCTATTTTTTATTATAGGTGGATATTGAATTTTATCAAATGCTTTTTCTGCATCTGTTGAAATTATCATATGATTTTCATCCTTTATTTTTTAAATGTGCTCTATGACATTGGTTGCTTTGTGGATGTTGAATATATTGTTTTTTCTTCATTCCATGTTTCACTCCTCCTGTTCTCTCATCCCCACCCTAGTTTTCTAGAACAAACTTCAAATGCCCTTAGGTATTCAAGTCACTTTCTCAGGTTCTGCTTTCTTCTGTGAAATGCAAACCAAGGCAGACACGAATACGGGTAATTCGGTAATTTGGCCCAATCAAGCTGCCTTCTTGAAATACTTATTGGTAACACTATGAAAACATAAATTCTTGCCTTGTGTTTAGCTCTATCTTCTTTCTTATACCTATTTTTTAGTTCCTATATAGCAGGAGCTAAAATTATGTAGCAGCAAATTATTGTTTCACATATCTTCATACGTACATTAGTTTGGTAGCAGCTAAAAACAGATTTCTGATAACATTTTCCTCAAAAATGCTTCCTATTAGGAAGTAGTCTCTGCACACAGTAAAAGACCATTTTTGTCCTTTAAATTCATCATATACAGATTTATGTTTTTTCTACTTTCTCTACAAGTTGAATAGGGCATCTCCTAATTATGAAACCCATCTGGCTACTTATTCAAGTATCTATAAGTATGTCTGGATTGACCACACATAGAAAAATAGAAGAGAAGAAAAGCATATTTTTATTTTAGAAAACTGTTTTTGTTTTGAGAACTCATAAATTTTTTAAGTGATGCATTTATATTCAAGATAAATCAAGCTAACTGTATAATAATTATCTGTTTTGACTTCAGAAATTGACTGCATTATGTACACTTTCATTGAAAGGTGAATACAAGAGTACCCAGAGGCCTTTTCAATGGAGCTACAATTAGATGAAACTATATTATTCTTTAGCATGCTGTGTTTCCCATTAGTTGGTGATCAAAAGAAAAACTCCAAAGAAGATCAGTAGGATGCAAGATTGATTACAGACTGATTCAGCAGTGTAATCACTAGCTAGTGCAATCTCAGCATGAATGGAGTCCCCAGAGAGCTAGTTGCTATCTGATAGCTCTACAGAGAGGAGAAATCAAATGACTTCTAGAATGTAGATTGGTTTGGATTGCATTAAACAGGAAAGGATTATATCTCACACTGTCATCCATCCTGGCATCCAAGAACACTGCATCTAAAACATCTCATTTCCACGGAAGGTATACATCAACTTTGCCGCATAGCCTGATTCAGCAACTCCTGGGAAGAAAAGGAAACTGCACAATTGCTGTGTGAAAACAGCTGCAATTAATTATGGTGTGCTTTTGGTGCTTCTTGCCAAGGACATAGACTAATTTTTCATTATTATTCAATTTACAGCCCTTATGTTGATCATTCTCCATTAACATTATAAATCTAAAGCATAGCATTTCCTGTCTATAATAATTATTGCACTCACTATTGAAAGGGATTGGGAATAGGGAAGAAACAATGAAAGCAGAGACTAAATTATTGAGATCTAGTTCTAGTTTTGCTAAAAATCTGTCATGTAGCTATAATTAAATTATTTAACTTACCTATGTTCCAGAAGACCCATCTAAAAATGAGATAATCATATTTGGAATTCCTGAAAGCAGGAAGTTTGAATTTTACAATTTCTATCTTAAAATTTTAGCTATGATTCTATAAATAACTATACATAAATTTCAAATAGAAAATAGGCATTTTTATAACACTGCTGAGCCAAAATAACTATAGTGAATAATTTACATTTATATTCTAAATCCCTTTTTTTTCCTATTGATTAAATAACTTAAACAGTTTAGTATAAAGGATAGTTAAAATGCTTCTGGAAAATAATCACATAGCACACCACTGAAATATCAAATCTGTATTGGTTGATCTTATGGAAGAATGAGGTAGGATATATCTAGCCCTTTCTGATGAAAAGACCCAGAGTAAAATATAGTTCATTGAAAAATCTTAGTATTTCTTGATTCTCCTGGGCATCATCCCAGATTGAAAAGAACCAGAAGGGGGCTGGTAAGAGCATATTGACAATGTATCAGAAGATCTTTCTTGGATACAATGGCAACAAATTGAACCTGGCAAATTGTCTAGCAGGGGAGATGGTTTCAGTCTCACTAAGAAAGATCCTTTATAACAACTAACAAGTGACAATCAGTGTTATTCTAAAAAATCTTAAGAGAAATTTAGAATTGTTTATATGGTTTTATATCTGGGCGCCACACTTATTCTAGTTCCACTATATGTCTTCAGTGGCTTATATTTTAAATTCAATTTTTTTTAATTTTTCCTTTGTCTCTCTTTTTAATATTCATTAGCATTCTGTGAACTACTTGGAATTAAGACTTCAGACTAATTTTTGATGCCTTTGCCTTTCTGAGGTCATACTGAGATCTAATATATTTCTTCAGTTATATGTTTCTGTTGCTATTCCTCTGACTCTTCATCACCATATTCAACTTGAATCATAATAATAGCTTTCTAACTAGTGTTTTGTTTTAAACAGCAATTCCTGCCAATCCATCTAGTATAGCACTGCCAAATTAATCATGCTAAAATGTGGATTTCGTTCTATCACTCTATTCTTCAAAATTTTTCAAAAAAAAAAAAAAACTCCATTAAATACAGGTTAAAACCACACCCCCTGGATTAGGATTAAACTCAATTTAAAATCTAGTCTTGATTCCCTTTGCTGAGCTTACATTCATTTCCTATTCGTAATAAATGGTCACTTGAGCTTGTCTTGCCTTTGCTGTTTCTCAGAGAGATGGACTAGGATTTCACCAGGCATACGAGTATCAGTCTAGACCCATATAAACGTGTATTCAACACATCATAGGATTTTAGAGCATTTGATCTTTGTATGAAAAATTATTTTGGTTTAGTGATATTGTGTAGTACCTGAACTATACAATGTAAACTATTAAGTATATATCTGCATACATTTCCTACTGTTTATTCAAGGGATGTTCTAAGGTTGTAGAAATTTTGCTTGCAGAATTTATCTGTTTGTTTACTTAGCTTAAGTGAAAGACATTTTATACTCTAAATTATATAACATTTAAAACAGTAACACACACATGATTGCCATTAACTGGGCTTCTGTTGATATGTACAGTGGATTTCATATATATTAGACATCAAAAGATACAGCCCCATTGGAATATACACAAGCATAAATACACACACACTTGTCCTCTAGCAGAAACAAATAATTAAAAACTAGTAGATGTTGAAGTAATTATTTTAGCAATACAGACCAACAGGGGAAAATAATTACCCATTCAATGAAATAGTATGCTTAGGAAAAAATTGAAAATTTAACCAAATTTTAATTGTATTTATAGAAATATAAAAATGCCTGCAATTAGCAGCTCTGAACTTTGCATTTTTCATGAGTTTCACTTTGGAAAGGTAAAATTTTTCCCTGTTAACAAGTGATTAGGAGTCTCTAACCCCTAGGGCCAATGTTTCTGAAAAGGAATCATATTTGTTGTCCACGCTAAACCTCTAGAGATTCTGATAATCATAAAACTAATATTTAAATAAAAAGATCTCAGATAATTTAAAGGAATAATCAGTGTTGAGAGTCCTTTTCCATCCAAAGTGAACTGTCTTTTTTTTTTCTTTTACCATACTGTTTTTCTATCTTGAATCTCTTGCTTATTTAACCTAGCACTTATTTTTTTTTCTGGCTTTGGAGATATAAAATTGACATACAGCACTATGTAAGTTTTAGATATATTGCATGCTAGTTAGATACACATGGCTAAATAATTACCACCTTAATGTTAGCTAACATCTTTATTATGTCACATAATATTTCTTTTTTTGTTGTAAGAACATTTAAAATCTGCTTTCTTAACAACTTCCAAGTATATAATACTTTATTGCTAACTATAATCACAATACTGTGCATTAAATCCCCAGGCTTATTTATCTTCTAACTGGAAATTTCTACCCTATGACCAACATCTCTCTTCATTTTCCCTACCCCACAGCCCTTGACAACCACCATGCTACTTTCTGTTTTATGAGTTTGGCTTGTTTTAGATTTCACATATGAATGATACCTTATAGTTTATGTCATTCTCTGACTTACTTCAGTTAGCATAATGCCCACACGCCACATCCACGTAGTCACAAATGGCAAGATTTCCTTCTTTCTCATGGCTGAATAACATTCCGTTTTAAGTATGTGTATGTGTGTCTGTGTCTTTCTTCCACTTTGTCTATAGTCACTCATTGGCTGAAGGAAACTTAGGTAGTTTCCACAGTTGGACTATTGTGAAGATGTTGGAAGAAAAAAAAACACAAAACACTAGAGTGAATATACAGTTAACCCTTGAACAATGTGAGGGTTAGGGGCACCAAATGCCCCTCAAAGTCGAGAACTTATGTTTAACTTATGACCCCCAAAACGTAACTATGAATAGCCTACTGTTTACTCAAAGCCTTACCAATAACATAAATAGATGGTTAACACACATTCTATGTGTTAGATGTACTAGGTACTGTATTATTATGATAAAGTAAACTAGCAAAAGGAAAATGTTAAGAAAACCATAGAAAGAACAAAATACAGGGCCTCCTGGGTGGCTCAGCGGTTGAGCATCTGCCTTATGCTCAGAGTGTGATCCTGGAGTCCTGGGATCGAGTCCCACATCTTGCTCCCCTCAGCAAGCCTACTTCTCCCTCTTCCTATGTCTCTGCCTCTCTCTCCGTGTCTCTCATGAATAAATAAATAAAAGCTTAAGGGAAAAAAAAAAGACAGAACACATTATAGTACTGTACTGTGTTTATATACAAAGAAAATCTGTATGTAAGTGGACCTGCACAGTTCAAACCTGTGTTGTTCAAAGGCCCACTGTATGTCTTCAACATACTGTTTTTATTTCCTTTAGGTATATAACCAGGAGTGAGATTGATGGGTCGTATAGTAGCTCTTTTTTAAATTTTTTAGTGAACCTCCACACTATTTTCCACAGTGATCGTATCAATTTACATTCCTGGCAACAATGCAAAAATTGTAGATGTGTTCTTCACATCTTTGACACTTATTTTTTTGTCTTTTTGATCATAGCCATTCTGACAGATATGAGACAATATCTCGTTGTGATTTTAACTTGCATTTCCATGATGATTAGTGATGTTGAGCATCTTTTCATGTACCTATTGGCCATTTATAGATCTTTAGAAAATGTCTATTCAGTTCCTCTGCCCATTTTTTAAATTAGATCACTTGCTTTTGTTGCTGAGTTTTGTGAGTTCTTTATATATTTTGTTTATTAATCTCTTAGAAGATACATGGTTTGCAAATATTCTCTCCCATTGGGTAAGTTGCATTTTCATTTTGTTGATTGTTTCTTTTGCTGTGCAGAAACTTTAGTTCGAGGTAGTTGCGCTTGTTGCTTTTTTGCTTTTATTACTTGCACTTTTAGTGTCATAGCCAAAAAATTGTTGCCAGGACATGTATTAGTTGACTAATATAAACCTTCATATATATGAAGGTTTCTATTGCATTGATTTATGCATCTGGTTTAATGTCAGTACCATTGTTTTGATTACTATAACTTTGTAGTATAGCTTGAAATCAGGAAGTATGATGCTTCAGGGTTTTATTTATTCTCAAAATTGCCTTGCCTATTCTGGTCTTTTGTGGTTCATACAAATTTTACGATTTTTTTTCTTTTTGTTTGAAAAATGCTGTTAGGATTTTGATAGAGATGCATTGAATCTATAGGTGGCTTTGGGAGGTGTGCACATCTTATCAATAGTAATTCTAATCTGGGAACACAGGATATCTTCACATTTGTATTACCTGCAATTTGTTGTATCAAAATCTTATAGATTTATGTGTACAGATCTTTCACCTCCTTTATTAAATTTATTCTTAAGCATTTTATTGTTTTTGTTGCTATTGTACATGGAATTTTTAAAAAAATTCTCATTCAGACCTTTTGTTGTTAACGTATAGAAATGCAATTGACTTCTCTGTTGAGTGTGTATCTTATCTTGCGACTTTGTTAAAGTCATTAAACAGTTCTAAGCTTTAGGGTGGAAGGTTTAGGATTTTCTACATATGGTATCATACGATGTGCAAACACAGACAATTCTTCTTTGTCTTATCCTTTTTGAATGCCTTTCACTTCTTGCCTGATTGCTCTGGCTGGGACTTCTAGTACTATGTTGATTAAGAGTGGTGAGATTGGGCACTCACCTTGTTTCTCATCTTAAAGAAAAATATTTTAAGTTTCTCTATTAAGTTTGATTGTTAAGTTTGATGCTCTCTGTGCAGTCGTCATGTATGCATACCCCTACTGTGTTGAGGTAAGCTTTTTCTTTGTTTTGCTTTTTTCTGTTTTTTTTTTTTTTTTTTTTTACATTTTATTTATTTATTTATTTGAGAGAGAGGCAGAGAAAGCATCACCTGGGGGTGATGGAGAGGCAGAAGGAGAGGAAGAGGGACAAGCAGACTCCCTGCTCAGCATGGATCCCAAGATGGGCTCGATCCAGGACCCTGAGGTTGTGACCTGAGCTGAACACAGATGCTTAACCGACTGAACCACTCCAGCACCCCTTGAAGTCTATTTTTTAGACTCATTTTATTGACAATTTTTATAAATATGTTTCATTTTGTCAAAGGTTTTTCTACATCTTTTGAGAAAATCATATGATTTCTATCCTTCATTTTGCTAGTGTGATGTATCACATTTATTGTTTTGCATATATTGAACTGTCCTTACATTTTGTATATAAATCTCACTTGATCATGGTGTGTGACCTTTTATATGCTGTTTAGCATATAATGCTAAATGCTATATGCGGTTTAGTTCTGTTCATTAATATTATGTTGGGAATTTTTGAATCTGTTTATCAGGGATATTTTCTTATAGTTTTCTTTTCTTGCAGTGTCCTTATCTGAATTTGGAATCATGGTAATGCTGGCCTCATAAACTGAGTTTGGGAGTGCTCCTTCATCTTTAATTTTCTGAAAGAGTTTGTGAAGGATTAGAATTAATCTTTTTTTTTTTTTTTTTTTTGAGTGTTTGGAAGAGTCTACCAGTGTTACCATCTGGTGTTGGGCGTATGGGCTTCTCTTTTTTGAGCAGTCCTTAATAATCATTAATTGAGTCTCTTTTCTTATTATTGGTTTGTTTATATTTTCTTGTTCATTGCTCAGTCTTGATATATTGTATCTTGTAAGAATTTACCCATTTTTTCCAGGTTTTCCAATTTGTTAGCATATAATTGTTCATAGTAGTCTCTTACGATCTTATGTATTTCTGTGGTATCAGTTCCCATATTTCCTTTGTTATTTGGTTTTATTTATGAATTATCCCTTTTTTCCACCCAGCTTAAGATTTATCAATTTTGTTTATCTTTTCAGAATGTTTGCTTAGTTTTGTGTTTTTATATTCCTTATTTCATTTATTTATTCTCTGATGTTTGTTATTTCCTGTCTCTGCTATCTTTAGGCTTATTTCGTTTTTCTTTTTCTGATTAGGTTGCTTACTTGAGGTTTTTCTTTTTTCTCAATATAGCTATCTATTGCTATGAACTTTCTTCTTAGATCTGCTTTTGCAGTTTCATGTAGGTTTGGTATATTATGTTTCCATTTTCGTGTTTCAACTTATTTTTTAAAATTTCCCTTTTGATTTCTTCTTTGATTTATTTGATTCAAGGATATGTTGTTTAATTTGTACATATTTGTAAATTTTCTAGCTTTCTTCCTGTTACCAATTTCTAGTTTCATAACATTGTGGTCAGAAAAGGCACTTTCTCAAATTTGTCAAGCCTTTTTTAATGGCCTATTTTGTGATTTGTCCCAGAGAATATTCTGTGTACACTTGAGGAGAAGGTGCTATTGGATGGAATATATTTCTATTAGGTCTGTTTTGGCTAAAGTCAGGTTCCAGCCTGCCATTTCCTTGTTTGTCTTCTACGTGGGTCATCTATTCATTCCTGAAAGGAGGGTACTAAAGTACCTTAACTATTATTGTGTTATTTATTTTTCTCTTTAGATCTGTTGGTATTTGCTTAAAATATTTAGTTTCTTCAATGTTGGGTGTGTGTATATTTATGATTATTATATCCTCTTGACAAATTGATCATTTTATCCATTTATATAAACACCTTCATTATCTCTTGTTTCTGGGTTTTGGCTTAAAGTATATTTTGCGTGATTAAGTGCAGCTACTTCTGCACTTTTTTGGTTTCCACTTACATGGAATATCTTTTTCACCCCTACACTTTGAACTTAGGTGAGCCTTCAAAGCTAAAGTTAGTCTATGGGTCTTATGCCCTCCCCTTTTTATCCATTTAGCCACTATGCCTTTAGAAAAAAAAAAAAAGATTTATTTACTTATTTGAGAGATTGAGAGAGAGAGAGAGAGAGAGAGAGAGCACTTGCCAGCACTGTGAGAAGGGGCAAAAGGAGAGGGAGAGAATTTCAAGCAGAGTTCCCACTGAGTGTGGAGTCTGACAAGGGACTCTATGGGACAAGGGACCTAAATCAAGGGTCAGGACCATGAGATCATGACCTGAGCCAAAGGCAGATGCTCAGCCACTGAGCCACCCAGGTGCCCCTCTCTCTTCTTTATATTTTGTGAATTTACTACAGGTTTTTTGCTTTGTGGTTACATGAGGTTTACATAAAACTGTGTTGGCACCCATTTAATGTACAATGGGCCTTTGACATAGTGAGTACTCAATATAGTTTCTATATTCAATATAGTTTCTATATTCAATATAGTTTCAATATATTCAATATAGTTTCTATTGTTATTTACAATTAGCTTTTGTTTTTAGTAAGTTGATAGATAAATCATTTTGAGAAGAATTTTTAAGTGATCCATCTTTCTCCAACTATAATAAAATAGTCATTTTATAAGGTAGGACCCTTATATAGGAGAAATGACTCTAAGAAAATGCATATAATCTATCCATCAAATCTTACTTCAGTGAGGATTGTATTTATGTGTATTTTACCAAACACCTGATAGAATGTCTTAACCAAATAGTCGTTTGTAATGAGATATTCAGAGATAAGCATTTATGACTGGTGGGGCAGAAACACAATAATATTAAAGAATCCAACATTTTATTATTATTTTATTTTATTTTATTTATTTTATTTTATTGTTTTATTATTTTTGGTAAGAATAAAACATTTTAAATTACCACCTGGACATCCTGATATCTTAAGAATATATTCTATCTTTTTGGCTTTAAGGTGTCTGCTGTATCCAAGTCACAGTTTTCTAGCCTGAATGAAAACGGCGTATCACGGGGAAAAATGGTATGACTTATAATAAGCAAAGCACAACTTAACTTCTGCTATGACTCATTTAATTGATCATCCTTGGCTGCAAAGGGATAGAACTGATAACCTGGTCCAATTCTAATTCATGCAACATTAAGCATTCTAATGGTAATTAAAGAGGGAAGCTTAATTTTAGGAGAAGCAAATAGCAGAAACTTCCACAAATATATAATTAGTATCAACTATTTTAAAGGCTGGCTTTGTGTTCTTGGATAACTATTATGTTATTTAATATTCACCCTAAGTAGCAGGTGTTGATTTCATATTTTTTACTCTTTTAGGAAATGTATGGATGAAGTAGCAAAGTAACTTGCATATGAACCATTTAGTTAGTAAGTAGTAAAATTTAGATTTGATATCTAGTCTTCTGAATCTAAAACCTTGGTTAATATATACAAAAATGCATCTATTTTATTTCATCACCTTATGAGAAAAATAAAAGTGGAGGAGAGATAAAAAAGGAAGTTGAACTGTGAAGAAATTCTTTGGCATTGGTTAACAGGAGTTTTTTGAGCACCACAAACTTTCGCAAACAACCTTGACATTAATTTGATACAAATGTGAGATATCAGATGATGCCTCTATAGAATAGTATCCCAAAGGCAATATAAAATCTCTATCCATTAGGTTCAACTCTGTTCTGCAAAAATTTTGCCCCTAAAGTAGATTCCAATAAACAAGAATGATTTAGTCAGCAAGGACAATGTAACACTGATGCTACAACCATCCTTCAAAACTATGCACAATTGCACATTATTATTTTCCTGTACCCAGCTTTCAACATAAGTCTTAAGAGGCTGTATGTCAGCATAATGTGAGTACTGCATCACTAGTCTAGTCTAGTTACAAATTTTCTTCATAGGGAAATAAATGGTGTTTATCTTTCCTGTTACTTCTGATCCTTCTGTGCTTGACCTCTATATTTCATTTTGTTCTAAAGAAGATTCAGACCTTGAGAGGGTGTGTATATTTGATAACAGTAGACTAAGCTAGTGTTTTCTTTTCCCTCCTTAATCATAATTTTAAATCAAATGAACATAGCATTTTGTTTCATGGCCATACATTGGGCTGTATCTTTTGTGGTTTATACATATTTAATTTTAAGTAATTCTTTTAATTCCTTCATCTTTTCATAGAATACAAGTGAAGTTTATTCCATAATACAACCTTATTATATTTGGCACCTTTAAAATTTTAATTCATTTTAAAATTCACCTTAGATACTGTCGTTCTGTTATTTTATTGATAGTCCTAATATATAATTTTTACCTTCATTCTCTGCAGTTTCACTGCTTTAATACAAATATTTTTAATTGTAAAATCCTGCCTATTGAGCTTATGTAATGATTTAGTAGAAGGAGTGCAAACCTGGAGCTAGGAAATCTGGGTCAATATCCCAGTGCCATTTAGTAGTTGAGTTTCCTAAGGAAAAACAGCTTAAAGTTTTAGTGTTTTAGTTTTCTACTCTGAAATATGAGGATAAGAATGCCAATCTTACTTGTTATCTGTAGATGTTTCAAGAATCAAATGTATATGAAGTTCTTATATACTGAAAAAGTCTACTCTACCTATACTTTATTTTAGCATTTACATCCTCATCCTATCTAATGCAATATTTGCCCTACAATTCTAGATTGCTCATAAAAATTATACCCCATATTGACAGAGGAAATTTTTGGCCTTTTTCCAGGAATATTTTAGATATAACTGATGGTTATAGATTTTTCTTTGACTAGTATTCGATTTAGGCAACATAGCATCTTAGAGAATCAATTTGCCTTTTATTGTCCTTGATGAAAATTCTATTCAAGTAAAATGTATTTAAGTCTTATTAAATATAGTTTTTGAAATAAAAAGAATCCTTCTCCTTTAGGATTTTCTTGGAAGAGATAGAATAATCACAACAATGAGACAATTGCCATAATGAAGGGATAGAGAAGACACAATAGAAATACAGATGGGAGATGATTGATGGTTAAGTTAATGCCAAGATAGTGTGAAATTAAAACTAAAGAGGCAACCATAATCAGAGTTGACTAAGTAGAAACTTTCTCTCACAATGGCAATTGAGCTTATTTTGGAGATTTTTTTTTTTAAGCAAATAGCAGAATTTTATCACTTGAGAAGTTACTGGGAGTGATTTAATTAATCAGCCTTCAGAACTCTAATAGAACACTGGGTTAAAAGTTGAGGCATCACAAATAAGTTGGTATAGTGAATTTGTAACAGATTCAGAGTAGCACCATAAAGAAGGTTACAATTTTAAAGATAAGCACTAAGGTAAAGCATCAATATGCTTCAAATATGACCATATTGAAAAATTTTTGTCTATGTAGTGGAAATGGATCCCTTTAATTTGTAAACCAAACAAAACAAAGCATAAAAACACTTTGAAGCCTGATACATATTAGAATTGCTGTTCAATATATCGATTTTTCACATAATTTGGTTAGTCTTATATCTTCATTAAATAATCTCTTCCTTTTAAAAAAAATTGTTGACATTCCTGTTTCAATGGTGAAAATTTTGAGAAAAACTGTTTTTATGTCTACTTTGCAAAATGGACCAAATAGATCAACTTATTAGACCATAGGCCACTGGCAGGTTTGGCAAGATAGTTGGTAATTGAAACAGTGATGTTAGCGCACCTCTTTTGAAGATTAAATAGCACCCCCCAAATTATTGTTACAACTGCACAGCAAATAAACAAATTGAATCATGTAGCTGATTGTAAGATTTGCAGACTTTGATACTTTTTAATATAAAATTTAAATTGTATTAGTCATTTGATGATATCATCTTCCTAGAATGGGAGATATATTACAGGTCTGTTTTGTTTGATAATAGACTTAAGAGAATCATTTTTCTTTTATCATGAAGTCTGAGTTTTAAGCAAGGAAAATAAAGAACAGAGATTTGGAACTTGACAAATTTTTCATTTTCCTTTGCTTAATTTTTCTACATTGCTTACAGTTCTGAAACACTTATTACATCCAAGATAATCCCTTCCACTTAGAATGCTTTCCCCTAATTGATCTACAAACTCCTGTTTATCATCTAAAATACTTATGAGAATATTGCCTCCTTTCGTTATTCTTCCTTGGAAGGATTCCATCCTTCAAGATGGAATTAACCAATGTTCTTTCTGGGATAACTCTAAACTTTGTTCAAGCTTAACAGTAAGAATGACTAATATTACTTAGAGACTCTCAAGACTTCAATGATTGCCTTCTATCATCTATGTTAGAATAAACTCATCTTGATATATGTATCCTGAGTGCAGTAGATACAATTTCAGCTATGCTTTCATTCCTCACTCATGTTTTGCATGGTTTCACCCCTTGGCTAACCCCTGGTATTTACCCCTATGTAAGGCAAATATGAGTTTTATCCATACAATCTTTCAGGAAGCTGAGAATTTTGTCTTATCTTCTCTGAACCTTCCTTCCATTCATTATACCTTCCTTATATTTTCAGTCATGCATTTCACTTATCCATGCTCCTTAGCTATAAAAATGTATTCTGACTCAACTCAAAACTACCACCTTCACTTCATTTACCTTTCAAACTACCATTCTACTTTTTACTAGTCATCGATCAGAAAACACCTAAAAGATAAGTCTCAGTTAATCATTTCAAATTCTTCATGACTTGTATCAATCAAGATGATGGAATCCTGCTCCATAAAGTCACTCTAAAACCCTGGCTGATATACCAGCAATCTTTCAATCATGTGGCAGTTCATGGTAGTAAGAGAAGTAGAAGTGATAGAGTGACTTTCAAAGGTAATTAAATATGTTTGTAAAGTATAATATCTTAATTTTTTCACATTTCATTACTAACATTAGTCACCAAGATCACCCCCACCTGTAAGTTACAGAGAAGGGCAGACTTTGTGTGCCTGGGAGAAGAGAACTGTATATTGGTGAGCAATAGGAGCATCTAGCACATATATATTCTTTCTTTTGTTTACAGATTTTTATATCTGTCTCATTACTATTTTTTTATTATTACTGTTTCACTTCATAATTATTTCAGTCCTCATGTCCTGTACTTTCTATTCAATATTTTACAATTTTTCTTAAATGTTTTTCTCGTATGATTTTGGATTTTTCTGTCCAGCTCTTTCCTCTATAATCCTTTTCACCTTCTTAACTGGTACTTTATTTTATATTTAACTATTTAATGAACATCATTCTCAGCTTTCTGTTCTTACCCCCTCTTTTATTCTTTCCTATGAAATATCATCTACTTCCATGATTTTGCTATTTGTGTATTTCCCTTATTTTTACACCTTCAGTTCTATTCTCTTGACTGCTCATCCCACATTTCTTATATGAAATAATTCTTAATATAGACGCATACCAGAAACAACTATATCCAAATTCAACTCAATTAATTCACACCAATTCAGTTCCCTTTCAAAGTTTCTTTTGCTTTCATTATCGTCTTAATGATGATCTGAAGATGCATCCAGGCCGTAATGTAATCCCTCCTTTAACATTTTCCCTTCAGGATACAAATCCTATATTCACTTAATTGGCAGTTATTTATCTCCTACTGTGAGGTATAAAGTTATTTATGTGTATGTGTCAAATACATAAATGAGTAATACATGATTTTTGTCCTTGAGTTACTCGCAATCTACTGGGAAAGGTAGATTAAATATTAAAGCATTGAAAAGTACAATGTGGTGTGTTCTACAATGTGAAACATTGTTTCTGATGAGAATTTGGAGGTGAGAAAGTTTATTGATTCTAGTCCCCAAACCATTTTAGAAACTAGTATACTTCTGTGTTGATTTGTTAGGGCTGCCATAATAAAATATCATGGACTAATTGACTTAAACAACAGAAATGGATTTTTTCCCACTACCAGAGGCTAGCATAATTCAAGATGAAGGTGTCAGCAGGTTTGGTTTCTGATGAGGCTTCTCTCTTCGGCTTGCGGATGATCACCTTTCCCTGTGTTCTCACGTGGTTTTTCTTCTGTGCGCACATGGCTCTGGTGTCTCTCTGTGTATCCAAATATCCTCTTCTTATAAAGACACAGTCAAATTGAAGTAAGGCCTTCCTAATGGCCTCATTTTAACTGAATCACTTCCTTAAAGACGCTATCACCAGATATAGTCATATTCTGAGATACTGGGGACTAGGGCTTCAATATATTAATCTTGGAGGGATGTGATTCAGCCCATAGTAACTTCTTTCTAGGTTATCCTAAATTTTAGAACTTCTAAGTGATCTTTACATGACTCATACTTCACCTTCCAGAATGGTCTGCTTGCAGTCATAATAAGTAATTGATTGAAATAATCAATGCTTATATGCCAGAGATGTAAAAAGAAATCATCTTATATGATTCTCTACATTGATAATATTAACTTTACATAGCCTTTATTTTACTTAATTATCTTCAAAGAGAAATCTCATTCACTTTACTATAAATATTGCCTAACAGTTGTGAATCTCTTCAATATATAAAGATGTGCAACAAAAATGATTAAATCTGAATTTATCTTCTTGATGTTCAGGCAGGTCCTGGATGAATTCTATAAATATCTGAATAATCTTTATACAGATCATTGAAATCCACAGAGGCTTTTTAGACTGTAATCCCAGAATACTAGAGATTTTCCAAATGACATAGCTTTGGATTTTAAAACTTATGTAGAGGCTTATTGTAGCTTTTGTTGTTTCTGCTGTATTTTATGTTAATATATTAAATGACTAATATATGAAAAATGTTTCCATTTTATGAATTTCAGAAATTCATCAGTGCTATTCGAACTTTATGGTTATGTACACAGATTTTCTTTTGACCAGATTTTAAGTTATTTTTGTTAGTAAGCTAAACTATAAATAATGCTCATGGGTAAATTTTAATTATAAGTGAGGTCAAATACATATAGAGCTACATTGAAAATTTCTTTGTCATCTAGTTAGATAAGCAGGAAATATGTATCAGGCATATCAGTGGAGTTAGCATTTAGTGAGCAGTTAATATGTACAAAACACTGTTCCTAGTTCTTTACAAATATTATACACTTCATTTTCCAGCAACAACATGAAATAGATAGTAATTTTATTACTACTACTACTACTATTATTATTATTTATTATATTTTTTACATGTGGGAACTAAGATTCTTACCTGTCAACAATTTTGCCTGAGCGTTCATAGATTGTAAGCTAAAAAACTGAGAGTCAGTTCTAGAATTTACCCTCTTAAGCACTGAATACTCTATTAATACAAACAAACTTCTGTTTTCACCAAACTCACTATCGGGTTCACAAGACAGGACGGAAAAAGAATTTAACTTAGGGTAGGTTTTAGAACTTTATAATGTAGCATTGTATTAGACCTGTCAGGAGTTTAAGAAGGAATTCATAAAATCCAGGCCAACCTTTTCTGGCAAAACCTAGTCAAACGTATAGATTCTAAAAAGGAATGCTAGTTAGAATTCATGATAATCCAGGTCATGTATGGCATATGTGATCTTTGGATCTTTTTTGCTATTAAAACATTGTGTTTCTTTGGATTTGTCATCTTCAGCTACAGACTGAATATTTATCTTCCCCCCAAAATTCATATATTGAAATCTAATCCCCATGTGATGGTATTAGGAGGTGTGGCTTTGGGGAGGTGATTAGGTCATAAGGACAAAGCCCCCATGAATGAGATTAGTGGCCTTGTATAAGAGATAATAGAAACCTCTCTGCCTTGTGAGGATACCGGGGAAAGATGATGATCTATGAACTCGGAGGTAGGCAGGCTAGACATTGAATTTGCTAGCATCATGATCTTGGATTTTCCAGCCTCCATAACTGTGAAAATAGATTTCTGTTGTTTATTAGCCACTCAGTTTATAATATTTTGTTATAACAGCCTGAATGGATTAAGGCATCTACCACTATGATACTTCCATGCTCTTATATTTCAACATTCACCCAAAACTTATTTCTGAGATTTTTCAGAAGTAGCTACATATGTGCATGTGTGTATGTACATTTCCAAAAATAGTGTTTTCAACTGCAGTATGCCATTCACCTTTTCTTTCCTTCACCAATTAAGCCCTGACTCCTTGCCTCGTTGTATCCAATGCCTACAAGTACTGTTAGTTACACAACTCATTGCAGCTGTGCTGCCTTTCCCACAGGAGCTGATGTGACATGCTCACAGCCATGGCTCTGGTCCCATCTCCTGGAAATGCTGATGCCATGCTGTGTAGAACTATTCCCTTTGGAATGTCCACATTGCAGATGTAACCCAGTTGGGGATTTAATTAATGCTCCGTCTTCTCTCATGAAGCAAGAGAAGATCACCTGCCTACATGTACCTTTTGTGGTGGCTCACCCTGCTATGTCTCAGCCCAGATAGTGCTGCCTTGAACTCTCAGTATATCATGGAGATTTTGTGATGACAGACTTCATTTTTGCAGGGAAATCTCTTCTTCTGGAGAAGTACAAATCCATCGTATCAAGGTGGGAGGTTAGCCACATTTCTTCTTTCACTCTATAGTATTGCTTTCAGAGCAGCCATAGCTACCTTGTGGTTTTTGTCCTGGAATCAGTTCCTTCTTAGAGAATTCCTCATCTTGTGCAAATTGCATCCTTTCCAAATGAGTCTACCGATCCTATAAACATGATGTGAGATGACTAAACTCTAAGCACAGCTTAGAATAAAAATTAGAATTTTTATAATCACCCCCTGGTCCATCAGATGATCTGCATTTATGACAAAGCTACTTAACATTGTTCTTTCCCTTTTTGATTTTAACAAAATCTTAAAAAGATGTTCCCTGTTAGTCTGTATTTCCTGCTGAATTTTTTTATCATTTGTTTCTTGCATCCAAATTTTAGATTTGAACAAAATTTTTTTAAATCTCAGGCTTTAAATCTTTTGATTTGCATATTAAAATTGTGCATTCCAATAATTAAAATCATTCGAATAACAAAAAATTGGCACCCTGGATAAACTGCATTTTACACCTTGTAGGACACTTTGGACCAGCCTGGTTGTGAAAGTATATCTTATTCTTTTTCTTTTTGTTTGTTTCTTATAGCAACTACAGAAATTACATAGAATACACTGCATAAATGTTGATTGCTTACATAGTCAAATTGTAGAAAATCTATAGTTGTCTTATAATGCTTTTCTAAATGATAGCAAAATATGGTACCACATTATTATTTAACTGAACAATAAAGATAAGGTTTAGAGTGATTTATATCTTACCTCATATTTTATTAAAAACTAAATATTGTGTGCTATTTTAGCAAAAATCAAAGTTTCAAGAAGTCCAAGAACAGAGAATACACAGAATTTCCTCTCAGGCTAGTATAATTGTTAACTAGATAGTAGTTTATATTTAAAACCATGATTCAAACAAAGCATGATATTCCATAAAATCTCTCAAAACTAAAATTGTGTAGTTCTACCTCAGAGCGTAAACTGGCTGATGTTTTGGAGAAGGGCTTTAAATCTCTCATTTTTCAATCCCTCTTCTCTTATTTCACATCTTCTTTCCTTCTTGCTTGCTCTGCTCCCATTCATCACAGACACCACAGCTATAACAACAGCACTATCCCTCACTCTTAAATCATTGGCTGTCTCTGCCACTGTCATGGCTAGTCTTTGAAACAGGAAAAAGAAAACCCAGAACAGCAGTTGCAATAGCACAAGCATCATAAATGTTCCCCAGGACTCCCATCTCACAATCCATTTGTGCCAACTCTAGGTACAGATCTCCTCGCACTACTGACTAGCAAATCATACAGGCACTGTAATTGTGGAGTACATGACAGTCACCCAGCACATCTTCCAGGACAGGAGGGAGAGAGATTTAGAGCTCATAGCCTTCTGAATGTAAATAAATTAGCAACATCCTCCCTAAAATAGATCACCTGAACCAGACCATTTTGGTAAAATTGGTTAGAAAAGGCTTAATTATTTCAAGTCTGTGTTTAAATATGACACATGACAGTGGTTTTTGCACAAAGAAAATCTTCTTTCCAGGTCACCATTCTATCACTTATCATGTGTGTCACTGGTGACTGGAAGAATTAAGCAAAAGAAGACAAATGATGGATCTCATCCCTTACTAATAATCTAAATATTAATTTGCTTATGACTTCTTTCATTTATTCATCAAATATTGATTATATGATAGCCCTAAACATAAGAGCATTTAATGGCTACTTTGATGAATGAATGAAAAAATCCATAAGCATATAAATGAAAGATACAAAAATGGACACAATTTTTTAAGCTTCTGGAATCTTAAATTTTATTAAAGGAAATGAGACCTATTCATAAATAGTTTTTCTATCTTGAAGGCCATGAGATCCAAAGTGGTAACAATCAAATGACCAAATCTTATTTATTTATAACTATAAGAAGATATAGATAGAAAGATATATATATATATGTATGGTATATATTTATATGATATCTATATAACATATGTCTATATGATATCTGTTTATTTTTTATTTTTTAAAATATTTTATTTATTTATTCACTAGAGGACGAGAGAGAGGCAGAGACACAGGCAGAGGGAGAAGCAGGGAGACTGACGTGGGACTCGATCCCAGGACTCCAGGATCACACCCTGGGCCGAAGGCAGGTGCTAAACCGCTGAGCCACCCAGGGATCCCCCATGATATCTGTTTATATGGCATTGTCAACATATATTGTCAGTGATCTGAGCAAAGCTGTATTGTTTTGTTTTTTACCTGCTGCAACAAAGAAGAAAGCACACCATGGATAACTGGAGTATGTCAGTAACAGGGCAAAAGAGAAGACCTATAGGATTTGGCTGCTGTAAGAAATTTGGAGGAGGATTCAAAGAAGTGGGCTTTGCTCTAAATTGTAAGCTCTCAGAAGACAAAGATAACTCTCTCATTTGGCATTTTAGTAGGTCTATCTAGAAGGTGGGAGGAATGAAGCAAGTCTACAGCTAGAATAGGTAAAGAAGCAGCAAGTTGCACATATTACCCAGAATAGAGGGATTTTGATCATTTTGTGATTTGGTAAGTGTTCATTTTTTTTTCTAACTTTGTAAATCATTAAGGAATGGATGTGCCTTTATGTTGAAAAATCTTGATCATAGAGAGGCCCTGCCCAATGGTGTTCTATGAAATTGTTTAGGTTCCATGGGAAAATACCCTGGCTTAGCTGTGAGAAACTAACTAACACCTAACAACACCTAACTGACAATACCTGAACAGTTCTTCATTGTCAGAAATTGCTTTCTCTTTTTCCAAAGTGCATCAATGTCCTGGCTGTTTAAGAGTATTCATAGATATCAAAAAACTAAGTAAACTCAATATAATGGTGAATTTTAAAAAGTAGAAACAAACATAAAAAAGACTTCCTACTGTATGACTTTATGTTTATAAAGTTAGGAAGCAGACACATCAAATACATGGTGTTAAAAGTCAGGCTAATGGCTATTTTGGGGGAAAAATGTGATCTGGGAAGAGAACAAGGATGACTTCTGGTTCATTTCTTGAGCTGGGTACTGTGTATGCAGGTGTGTTTGCTTTGTGCACTTTGGGTTGGTTCACTTATCTGAATATATACTAATCCTTCAAAGAAAGACATAAATAAAAACAAAAAATAAATAGACTCAACTGAATGTAACAACTCACAAGTGAAAGCTAAATATTTAAGATTCTCACAAGACGTTCATATGAAATTAATCTTAATTTTCAATTCAATTGAGGTGAGGTATGCAAGAGACATGATCAGGACCTTCCATCAGAGGGAACAGTTAGGAGCCCTCCATCTCCTTGCACAAAGAGGAGGAAACTTAGAGGACTTCACTTGTTCTGTCCATTATACTATTCATTAAAAAGAGCATAAAGTTCTATCTCTTTAAGGAAAGGGAGAAAACAATAGAGAAGGAGACCATGGATGCCACATTCTCTCTACTTTGGAAAGAGATGAAACTTCAAAGCACATGACTGACCACATCTTCCAAGTCATGTGTCTGGGCAGATGGATTGGTGAAAGATTAAAGCACACATGTGACAGAAAGAACCAGAAAGTGAAATCACGGGCATGGCTGAGCTAACATATTCTATGGCATTATGTCAGAGGGCATTTTTCCTTTGGGATAAGCCACTGTCTGCCCCAAGAGGAAGAACCATGGGCTAAGCAGTTGGTTACAACACCTGTTGCAATAGAACAAGATGCTGGGGATCCAGCAGAAGGTGGCAGTGAAAGAATAGGAGGAAGCGTACAAAATGCAGGCATTCCACTACATGCTTCTATTCAAAAGCACAGTGGTGATGATGATTTAACAAAATTGATAAGTGAGAGTAATTTTTACATTTTTTTGACTAAATTTATTGTATCCTCCTGGGTTCCTCAGATTCTGAGTGGCATTACCATATTTTGGTTAAGCTTGGACTTTGCATCCAGACAACTGAATTCAAATACTTGCTCCCTTCTAAGTTTCATCACCTGTAAATGAGAATAATGAGGAAAATATTGGGACATTTGTCATAGATTTTTTATGAGAATTAAAAATACATATGTTAATGATAGATTAGCTCTCCTAAGATTGTTTATAGGAATTACAAGTGATAATACACATAGAGCACTTAGAAGTTGGCCTTGCACATTTCAGGACTATATAATATTTACTATTATTTTTATTCTTATCATCATCGTCCTCTTAATCATCTTTGGAGTTATCTTTTTACTAACTCCAGCCTTAGTTTTATGCTGCCAGCCTTTCCTTCGTACTGATTCTAAAGTAATCATTTAGAAAGGCAATTTGGGTCACATTATGTGCCAGTTTACAATCATCCAGGGAAACTTAATTGACTTCAGCAAAATAAAAAAAGTGTTTATGTGGTTTATTAGGCCATTCATGATTTATTTTCTGGATATCTCTTCAGATTCATAGCCTACCTCTTGCAACATGCATCTTCAAAGTTAGCCATAGCAAGCTCATTCACTGCCCACTAAAACCACTTTGTTTCATTCTCCCTTTGCACCCAAGACAATGCTGCTCTCTGCCTGGAAAGATCTCCCTTAGCAATTGGGCCCTCACTCCCCAACTAAGACACTCCTGGAGTAAACTTCTCAGGAAGACTTCTCACTGCTTTGCTATTTTGGCATATAAGTCCGTGTATCCCAGACTTACATAGCGTCATCTGCATAAAATTCTGATGTAGTGCTTAGAATATGATAATGTATTGTTCTTTTCATTTGTTTGTACTTAGTAGATGCTTAACATATATATAGTGGTCACATAAAGAATGAGAGGCCAGAATAATATGGAATACACAAATCACTACCGTATTTCGATGAGGAAGTCAAGTTTTATAGAACTTCAAAATGTCTTTGAAGTTCTCCAAATTCAGTGTAAAAAAAAGAGCACAATCATGTAATTTTGGAATGTTTTTTTTTATATCAACGCAGATTTTTTTTTTGGTCCTTTTGTGAGCAAGAATATCATTGAACAACTTTGGATGCCAGCAGCTCTTCATATGTTTACATACACTCAAGCTTACAACAATCCCAATGCTATAATGTTATCTTTATTTCATAAGTGAGAAAACTGAGACTGACAAAATTAAACATTGGGCTGGATTCAAATATAAGGCTTATGGAGCCTGAAGCTTTTGCTTATTTTATGGCTACTGTCCCATCTCACAAGAATACCTGGGTTTTGCTAAACATATGATATTCTACCATTTAATCCCAATGCAAACATTTTTTAGTTCAAGTAGCTAAAGTTTATTAGCTTTGCTTATTTACTTTAGCATATTCTCTCAAGGAATATGAGAGAATTTGCTTGTGCATAGCAGGAAAAAAGGAAAAATAAATATATTTTCAAAGAATAAGAAAAGCGAATAAAATGAATGTTTTTCTGGGTGCCTGGGTGTCTCAGTTGGGCATTCAACTCAATTTCAGCTTGTGTCATTGTCTCTGGGTCCAGGGAGCCAGTCCTGTGTTGGGCTCCATGCTGGGCATAGAGTGGCTTGGGATTCTCTCTTTCCCTCTACCCTACCCTTCTCTTTCTCTCCAATGTATTTAAAAAAAAAAAATGTTTCTCTGAATCAGAAATTCTCCAAACCAATTCTTTTTTTTTTTTTAATTTTTATTTATTTATGATAGTCACAGAGAGAGAGAGAGAGGCAGAGACACAGGCAGAGGGAGAAGCAGGCTCCATGCACCGGGAGCCCGATGTGGGATTCGATCCCGGGTCTCCAGGATCGCGCCCTGGGCCAAAGGCAGGTGCCAAACTGCTGCGCCACCCAGGGATCCCCCAAACCAATTTTTTAATTTGCTACCAAGTGGTTATATAACTGTGGGAAAGTCACTTAATCTTTAGGCCACAATTTTTTCTTGTTTTCAAAAGGATAAGGATAGGGACGCCTGGGTGGCTCAAAGGTTTAGTGCCTGCCTGCCTTCGGCTCAGGGCTTGATCCTGAGTTCAGGGATCGAGTCCCACATGGGGCTCCCTGCATGGAGCCTGCTTCTCCCTCTGCCTGTGTCTCTGCCTCTCTCTCTGTGTGTCTCTCCTGAATAAATAAATAAAATCTTTTTTTTAAAGGATAAGGATAAATAAAAGATATCACAGTGTTTTATTGTGCTGAGGGTCCATCAACTCTGATTTGTCATTCAGTGTCTTCTACCTTGTAAATATTAAAGTTATTACATGGTCATGTCTATTTTTGCAGAGTTAATTAAATTACCACTTACTGTCTACATTATAGCATCCTAAATGTCTTTTGCTTCGCCAACAGAGAAATAAAACATAATTTATATGTTGTAACTTAATTTATGTGATCATTTGGGACATATTTCAAAGTCCTAAGATAAATGACCATCCAATTAAATTTTTTCCATATTCTACATAAAAAGAAATGTCATTTTTAAAGAAAAAAGTCTTTAACCACAAGTTGAATTTCTTAACTGAAAAACAGTTTTATTTTGTGTATGTATCAGATGGACCAGCAAGATGTATTTAATTGTTTGATCCTAGATCAGTTCAGTAACTATAAGTTGATGTCTGTTGGAAAAAAAATAATAAATATACACAAAATAAAAATTTGAATGAAATGGTTACTTGCATTTAAAGCTGGTGCACTATATTTTGTGATTTCACTAATAATTAAGACTTGTGAAATAAACAAGATATAAAATAGTGTACATTTAAAAATAACTGGAAGCACCTATTCAATATTATTTTTTTGCACCTATGCAAAATTTTAACCAAATCTAGGTAGCTATATTGTCTTTTTTTATGCCTCATTAAAAGATAATTACATTCTTTTGCCCTTTGACCATAACTTGCACACACAGGGAAGATGTTTTCACTTTCTTATTAATATTTTAATAATATGACAGCAACAAACTGTCATGCATTTATCTGTGTTTGTAAAAAATAACTGAAATTTTGTTTCAAAGAGTATGTGTGTGCATATACATATATGTATGTATGTATAAAATTTGCTACACGGAAGGAACTGCTTATTTGATTTTTGTGATACTTGACTCCTCAAATATTTCTTTCAGCATATCCCATATCTGGCTGATATCATAAACATTCATCCATTTGTACATAAGTGAATCTGTCATTCATTGTCTGAGGTACCGTTTTATGGGATTTCAGACCATCAAAGCACAGCAATGCAGTAGGGTGAACCACAAATGAGATTATAACTATGAACAAGGTCTTACGAGTCAATTGGGACAGTTGCTTTCCTGCTTTTCACAATCATGTTAAAGCCATTTAAAGCTCTGTTGTCACAGAAAGGTGAAAAGGTTTTATTAAGAAGCAGAACTTATAAAGAAACTACTAGAATACTTCTTGGAATTCTTTGTTTTGCTAAAACAAGTCATTTTTAACCATTACATGTTAACATTTACCTTAAAATTTCATCTTGAGAGGGATCCCTGGGTGGCGCAGTGGTTTAGTGCCTGCCTTTGGCCCAGGGTGCGATCCTGGAGACCTGGGATCGAATCCCACATCGGGCTCCCAGTGCATGGAGCCTGCTTTTCCTTCTGCCGATGTCTCTGCCTCTCTCTCTCTCTGTGTGTGTGACTATCATAAATAAAAAAAAAAATTTAAAAAATTTCATCTTGAGTATCAGGTATGAGGAATAGGGTAAACAGGTCCACATTGGCTACATCTTTCTAAAGGAAAATGCAGCTTCCACATGAGATATCATAAATTTCTTTTCTTTCATAATTATCTTGATGGGTACTTATTAGAGTATTTTTTCCCAGGGAAGGATCAAGTGGCAGTTCTTCACCATAAGAAGCAAGTGGTTACAGTTATTATGATGAGTGGATAAGGAAGAGTGATACCTGAGAAGACTGATAACAGAGAGGCTTGGAGATTGTTAATATAAAATGGAATCCTTAGGCCAGCAAGAAATGATATTACTCCATGTATTACAATAAAAATAGAGAATGTATCTTCAAAATCAATTGACTAAAAGTGAGACCAGGTCCTCAAGAGGAAATACTTAGCAGTGTCATAGCAGGGCTGTAATGGCAGACCTTCCCCAAATGATCATATAGGCATTTAGTTAACCATATGGTATGGAAAGAGAAATACCTATATATTTGTTTTGCATTTAAAACATAGATTTTAAAAATTGTGGTAAAATATACATAATATAAAATGTACCATTTTCACCATTTGTAGGCGTACGGTTCAGTGGCAATAACAACCTTCAACAATCATCATCATCCATCTTCAGAACTTTTTCATCTTTCCAAGCTGAAAATCTGTATGCATTAAATACTAATTTCTCATTATCCCCTCTCCCTGTCCCCTGGCCACCACAATAACACTTTATGTCTCTATGACTCTTGATTACTCTGGATGCCTCATATGAGTGAAATCATACGTCATTTGTCCTTTGGTGTCTGGCTGATTTCACTTTGTATGGTATCTTCAAGATTCATCCATGTTGCAGCATGTGTCAGAATTTAATTCCCCTTTAATGATGAATAAAAGTTTATCATTAGTGTATGTCAGAGAATTAAAGAAAATTAGGACACACCCTTGACATGGTACTGGTATTTGTCCCTGTGATAAAATGTGACTATGTGGTGAAAACCAAGTACCACCAGTAATTCATGAGAAGATGGAAGTAGTACCATCATGTTTAAACATGAATAGTACAAAGGGCACACATAAACTGCATGATAAATCATCCCAAACTTTGATGTCAACACCACTCTTGCAACTCTGCTTAATCCTATGAATGGATGGAGTTGTTATATATGAGTAAACTAGCAAACTTGGGAAGGTAAAAAATGGACTCTAAATTGAACTAAAATTATATTCAGAGGTGGCCCTAAAAAATAGTGGTGAATAGAAATCCTACCTAAAGGCTGACCATCAAGTCGTATACCTGGGGACCTTCTCCTTGAAAAAGCAGTGGCCAGAGGTATGACTATATGCCAATTCATAGGCAATGATAAATGACTTGCCTGGTTACTGAGGACCCTAGAAGGGCAAAAGCTGGAAGGTCAGAGAAAAAGGAATCTAGAGGAGGAGGCATGTGGATAACCTACAGAAAGGGGTATGTCTTATTTGAAAACACCAATGACAGAAGCACCAGAGAAGAACAAATAACTTAAGGAGTTGACGTTTACTAGAATTCGTCTTTGGTCACCCAATGCCAGCATAAGGTTAGTATGGAGAGAGTAGCTGTGGTGTTAGAGTTGGAGTATTCATGACTCTAACGACATACGTATCAGCAGAGGCTGATTAAAGTATTGCCCCAAATTGATGTTTAAACTGGCAGCAGTACAGACATATATTAAGTCCTGATAGGGTACCATTCCTCTAGGAGACTAGCTAGCTACTTGGTCGCACGTTGATTATACTGACTCTGTATGCCCTGGAGGAGGCAGCAATTTGTCTTGATGGTACTCAATACATCTTCCAGGTATGAGCTTTCTTTCCTGTCTTCAGGGCCTCCACTATTACCATTATCCGAGGACTTACAGGGTATTTGAACCACTAATGCTGAATTTGATGGGACACTATATTTGACCAAATGACCATTTTACAATAAAGGAGGTATACCAGGTGATACATAATCATGGGATCTACTGATCATATCATTTGCTGTACTACCCAGAAATTTGCAAACTGAGCGAATGATAAATGGCATTTTAAAGGAATAACTGAGGCACCAACTTGATGGTATTGTCTAAGTATAGAGTGCTGTCCTTTAAAACAAATTAAATTGATAACCATTATATAAAGATGGGTTCCCAAAAGAGAATATATAGATCCAGGAAGCAAGGGGTAGGTAAAGGAGGGACCAGACTTACTACTTACTACTTACCAGACTTTGGGAAAATCATGCTTCTTGTCTCTACAGCTCTAGGTTCCGCAGATGTACATATCCAGGTTTCCAGGAGGTAAGCTTCCATCTGGGGACACGAGCCACCATTTTGTCATTTTGCACAATTTTTTTTCTTTTCTTTTTTTTTTGTCAACAGACCAGCTTGGCAGGGGTAACTGATCTGGATCATCAGGATAAGTGAGGTCTCCTATTACACACTGAGGGAAAAATGTAATATCTTTGGCACTCAGGTGACTACTGGGACATCTCTTTGTCTTTCCTGGTTAACTTTGATGGTAAGTCAACAAATGTATTAGCTATGATTTTGTTGTTGTTTTCTGTGTTTTGTCTTGATTTGTTTGAGACAGAGAGAGTTGGAGCAGGGGGGAGAAGGGGGCAACAAGGGGCAGAGGGAGAGAGAGAGAATCCCAAGCAGGCTCCGTGCCTTATGCATGATTTGATCTCACAATATTGAGACCATGACCTGAGCTGCCCCCTCAGCTATGATTAAAAAGGAGACAATGAGCTATGTTGAAACCAGGCTAGGATGAGAGTCTAGGTCACCATGCTGGATAAGCCACTTAGTCCATTTGAGGTGTTTGTTAAATGTGAGAGAAACATAGAATGATTACAAATGGTTAACAAGAAGAAAAATGATAGGTTTCAAGTGTAGTCCTAAGACCAACTACAAAAGTAAGGGCTGTAGTTACTTTTATTTATCAATAGATAAATTGAGCTTCCCTAGGAAAATAGAAGAAACTTGGTGGGGCTCTCCCCAAATAGGATAAACCTATCATAGAAAGTTGATCCAATTGGTGCTGGGATATACTCCGTTCAAGCTGCTGTGCCAGATCCCCGTTCAGCAGAGGCAAACATTCCCCATCTATTGGGAGTATTGTCTGTTGACTTATCAATGAATTTATTCCTAGATATGTTCCTCAGCTGAGGGTAGATTTCTTGCCCAAAATAATAGCTTCTGCTTAGGGGCAGCCTGCATCAGGTGGCTTGTCCTTTTATAGCACAAAATCCAATCCTCTTGTTTCAATCTAGAACTTCTCTAAAAGGCTATCTCAGTTCATAGTTTTCCCAAAGGATTAGCTCAGGCTTTGGCTGCAGGTGCTATTTTACTTTAACTTCTATCCAATTCTACTTCTCTTTCCTAGGTAGGTTTTTCTTGTTTGCTTGTTTTTTGTTTTGTTGTTTGTTTTCATTTGTTTTGCTTTGTTGTTGTTTTCTTTTTTTAAGATTGTATTTATTTATTCACGAAAGACGCAGAGAGAGAGGCAGAGACATAGGCAGAGGGAGAAGCAGGCTCCTCGAAGGGACCCCAGGATCATGCCCTGAGCTTAAGGCAGACACTCAAACGCTGAGCTACCCAGGCGTCCCCCTTGTTTTCCCTATAAATACTGTCCCAGTAAAATTTCTGTTTACAATTTCTTGGAGAATTTGTCTCAAGACATCTACTGCTGAATGACAATGTTTAGTGGAGAAGACAGACAAGCAAAGACATCACCAAAATATAATGTGGAAAAATACAGTGTAAGGAGCTCTAGCATAATGATCTGAGCATATCACTAGAGGCCCAAAGAGTCTGGGGAGCAAGTACATTACCTCTGCCTGGGAATTGGGGAGGGAGGTCATTAAAAGTTATACACTAGGTATCACTAATTTAGCTTCTATCTATAAAATAGATGTCCATAGCCAGAGGTCTAAGAATCCTCTTCTGTGGGACTCCAAACCTAAAGGGACACATTACCAGCTGCCTTTCTGGGGGGAGATTTACATATACATTTAGTTAAGCCTCTTCCTCTGATACACAACGTCACCAAGACTGAAGATCCAAATGTCTCTGCCTTTAACGATTCTGGGTATTTAAAGCATTGGCATGGTCCAATCTGGGTTTCTTTGGAACGAAAATAAAAATGGGAATACTGTGGTTTTTGTCACTTGGTTTTGCAATGCAGAACTGCTCTTCCTCCACCACACATTTCGGACAGCAGTTTGGGCAGTAATTCTTTTTTTTTTTTTAGAGAAGAGAAACCTAAACTTTAGATTTATATTCCCATTATAATGCTAAACACACCTCTGCATTTACACTTTTAAGTTATTATTACAGTGCTTCTTTCTCATAACTTAACTCTGGGGAAAAGATAAATGTATGTGCTTTTGGATATGTCTAATTTGCATATCAATCTTAAATAATGGATGGAAGGGCAGCTAGAAAACCCTACAATATTCCTCTAAGATTTCAGAGATATCATTAACTCTGACCCTAAGGTTAAGGACATATTTCTTTGAATTAGTAGCTGATGTAGAATAGAAACAAAGAAATTGAATTTGAAGAGATCAAAAAAGTTTGTGGAAGTGAATAATATAGATGTGTTTTGCTCAATAATAAAACCACTAGCTACATGGTGACTTAATTTAAAATAGGCAAAATTAATTACATTAAAAAATTCAGTTCCCTAGTCACACTAGCCACCTTACAAATGTAATTCAGGCAGCTGTTGCTGTTGCCATTCTTATTCCAGTGTCTGATAACAATGGGGCCTAATAAATAATTGTTCATGTATGTATTGACTACACTTCTACTTCCCACTGCCTGATACCACATGTAGTTTACCTCATCCACTTGTTCTTCTTTTCCCATTTTCTAGAAAACGGTGGAAATACCCCCATTGAGTCTTCTTCTTAGATCTTTGAGAATCTCAATTTCTTTGAATCACATTATTATTCTAATAGTAGCAGACTCTGAGCCCCTGTGCACCAGGAGGTTTTGTCAATAAGTGGATCAGGCCAGGTGGAAATTGAAAAATGGAAGAGAACATGTCCTGTGTGACGCAACAACCACCACTTAGTTTCATATTTTCCCCTGAAGTAATGCAAATTCTCTGTGGTGACACTACTGACTTTAATTTTTGTTTTTGTTATCACTATTAGTTCAGATCAATGACATAGTGTCAAACTTCTTCACTTTGTAAACCTTTTCATTTGGGTGGCTTCCGGGATTCGACAACCAAAGAGTAAACCAAAGAGACTTTCAAAAAAATAAACTAGTTTCATTGTCTCTTATCTAAAATATAGTTACATGAGGGATATTATTTCACAGAAATATTTTGTGTAAGGTAAATGATTCCATTTATTGCTACTATATGGTTCCATCGAGCACTACTGATTATTTCAAATTTAATTTTAGGGAATGTATACCTTTCCTAATGATATGTATAATTTTATCCAGATCAAAGTTCCCTTTACTTAGACTCTCTTCACCTGTTCCCACTACCTGTCTGTATAGAATCAGTAACTCCCTATGGACTGACTGACACTAGCTTTATTACAGATAAGTTTATTCTATGACTATGGAAATTTAAAAAAGAAAGGATGTTGCATAAATTGAGGAAGCAAAATAGAATTACATGTTTAAATGTTTCTTTAGTAATTTCACTTCTAGTCAACAAAATTGAGAGACATTAAGTACCTACATATTTTAGGTGACTTTCAAGTGGAAGGGCTAGTCCAAATTAAATCAATGTTTGCAATTTTTGAGGCACTTTGATAGTACTAATGGACAAAATATTCCTATATGACATTTTTATAAATAACTCAAGATGTATACATTAATTAATGTACCAATTAATTCCAGTACATAGACTAAAACTGTTCTTTTCATGTACTAATGTTCTATGATCATTGTGATTGAAACATAAAGGATATGGGTGCCTGGGTGGCTCAGTGGTAGCGCGTCTACCTTTGGCTCAGGTCGTGATCCCAGTGTCCTGGGGTTGAGTTCCGCATCAGGTTCCCTGCATGGAACCTGATTCTCCCTCTCCCTGTGTCTCTGCCTACCTCTCTGTGTCTCATAAATAAATGAATAAAATCTTTATATATAAAAAAGAAACATATAAAGGATAGAAGCGTTGAATTATGTAAAATATGCACACTTAATTTATAATTAAGAATGCAACAACATGAAACTGAAAAATGGCTGTTGCTATTGGAGCAGTGCTTAGTATCATATATATAATACTATATATGTATAAGATTCATGGGAATGCTGTTAATTATAACTTCATAACTGAATTTTACTAATCTTTGTGTGTTTTTCATATTTTCTTGAACTGTCTGATACCATATATGATGCCAGTACAGATTACTAATCAGCTGAAAATAGTCAACTATTACTTCTATGTAAGTTTGTATGGTGGCAAATGACTCACTGTATTGACTTATTTCACTGAATTAAGCTACCCAACAAACATAACCTTCTATAGGTATTTAATTAGATCTAATGCAGGCTGTAGCTATTAGGAAAATTAAGCAAAATAATTCCCTTTTCTTTTTTGGGATACAAAGACTTGTTCAGAGTCACATCTCACTTCTAAAATTGGTGTGCTTAAATTCCTTTTGTGTTGCTGTATTTTGTTCAATAGAAACCTATACGCTAGAGCAGGCCAGTCATGTAGTATTGTGTATGCAATATCCTAAACCATATGAGAGTATAAATCTGTTTGTGGCTTTAATTATACTCTACCCTCTCTCCCGCTGTTAAGGCTTTTGTCTCTCTATTTCCATGTTAGCAAACCACATCACACCAAGCCAGGTTGCCACTGGGACCATCAGAGCCATCCTTAGCTGTCACTGCGAACCCACTGACCAGATACCCTTTATTTAGCTGCTAGGATTTATGGTAAGTTTTGAGATGTTTGTGTTACATTATTATAAATTCAGCAGCTTTATCAGAATCGGTTTCAAAAACAGAAAGCATGTCTGACCTCACTTAACAATGTTTCTGACACTGAAATGTGATAAACTGACAGCATAGGAAACATAATTCTATTTTGGCATTTGAGGAGAACACCATTTGGGGAAAAGACACTCTAGTTGCATTTAACATTCTTTACTTTCTTTTAACTTTGAACATTTTGAACGGTACATAACCTCATGAGAGAAAAGTAATCAAAATTCTAAGAAAAATTTGTATTTATTTCAAATTTTAAAGACTAGTGTAAAGAACTGAAGAGAAAAGAAACTCTAATTATTCCAGAATTATATTTGCAGTGCTGTATTCAATGCTCTTTAAAATAGCAGACAGACATCTGATTGAGAGGAAAATAAATTTTGCCTTGTAAACTTCAGCATTTGATGTCCAGTGAAAAGACAAAGTAGGTTAACAGCTCAGGCTTCTCCGAATGACTAATGACAATGTCAGATCTATTTTAGAAGGAGATATCATGGTTGCTAAAGTATCTTTAGGCTCATGAGTCCTTTTATTGAAAATATACAAAGGAAAGCAATGATCAAGGTCACCATTCACTGCGAACACTAAACAGTGTAATGACATGGACTATTGGAAACTTCAAACATTTTATCAAGCAGGAAAAATTGAATTACTAAGAACAAGAATACCGTGAAGCATCAAAAACTGAGAAGAATAATTTTAAGATGCTAGACTAGCATATTTTGAACATCCAATTCTTCACCCTCTTGGCATGGCAGACCTTTGGGAGTGGTGGGTTAACCACAAATACACTGTGTGTTTGTCACTTGTAGAATTGGCTAGTGTTTGATATTGCTAAGTAACATCTTACCTGGTTAGACTCCTCAAAAGCGTGCCATCCCACAGGTTACCTGCTGTTTACACGATTTGTTCATTGGACAGTGAAGTCCCAGATTATTGAAGATAATGATCTAATTCACTGAAGAAGGGGAAATACAAACAAATTTAAGGAAAAGAACTCAAGTTATATTAACCAACATAAAAACCAAATAAGGCAGAAGAGAAGCTTTACAAAGAGCTGATGAAGAGCAAAAGGGAGGGCATAACCTCCTATTGTATTGGCCCTTTTCAGGTGCAGATAACATTTCACATTAGCAAAATATTCCATATTACTCCACTTACCTACCATTTTAACTGTTTTGCAGACTAAAAATTATGAGAAATTTGGCTTAAAAAGCTCTACCGAAGGAAAAAAAAAGCTCTACTGAAATTTAATCACCTATTTTTTACATACATATTGTCTAAATAAGAAATCCAGAAATATTTAAAAAATAACCGGAAGTCCCTTCTTCCATTTCCATATTATCAGTTGTAGTATTTTTTATCTCACTTAATTACTTGGTATTTGTTTTTGTTAGAGATCTTTGTAATTTGTAGAATAAATCAATTACTATAAGGTTTCCTACTTCTTTAGTTTTACTGTGACTCAACTTTAGAATTTTTTTTTAATCATTTGATTTTATCTTATTTTTTCATCATTATGATGATGAAACCCCATCCCTTCTTTCCCCTATCCCCCCACCCAACTCCCTTCTGGTAAACATCAATTTGTTTTGTCTGGTTAAGAGTCTATTTCTGGGGTTTGTCTCCCTTTTTTTTTCCTTTGGCTCATTTGGTTTCTTAAATTCCACATATGAGTGAGATTATATGTCATTTGTTTCTCTGATTGACTTATTTCTCAACTTTATAATTTCTTTATGGAGAAATATTATATTCTTTTATTTGTTTTCATCTTCTCCATTATTCCGTCAAAAACAGTTTTTATAATATCATCATGTAGTGTGTACCTTTGTGAAATCTAATGTGATATGTAGCTTACACTTATCCTGTTATGTTTTATTTTCTCTATTTTAATCTCTGTATTTCATACTTACACTTTTAGGTAAATTTACAATGGATATAGGCTCAGATTTCATATTTGTCAATGTATATATTTGACCCAGTAAGAGACAGAGAAAATTAACATATACACATAGCTGAAAATATGCACTACTATTGTCTTTATTTCTTTGTAACACAACAAAACTTTAAAAGTTTTGCAAACATGGGGCACCTGGGTGACTCAATCATTTAAATGTCTGACTCTTGATTTTAGCTCAGGTCATGATCTCAAGGTCACAATTTCAGGGTCCTGTTACCTGGCCTGTATTGTTATTTATGAGAAATCAACAGTCATTATAATTATGGTTCCCCAGTATAAAGGTCATTTATTTTTCTCTGGCTAATTTCAAGACATTTTATTTATCTTTTGTTTCCAGTGTTTTGTGGGCATAGTTTTCTTCACATCTATCTTTCTTGAGTCTAGTGGGTTAGTTGAATATACAGATTTATGTCTTTCATAAAATTGTGAAAATTTGGGGCCATCAGTTCTGACATTCTCTCTCCTTTCTCTCTGTAGAATTCTACACATATTTTGGACTTTTTAATATCACTCAAGAAATTGCTATGTTTTTTTTCCCCTTTTCTAAAACAATCTGTTTTCACATAGGATAATCTCTATTGAACTATTTGAAAATTTGATGATGCTTTGTATGAACATCCTTGATATTTAAGCTGTCTAGAAGTGTTTAAATTCTAGATATTATATTATTCAGTTCTACAATTTCCATCTTGTTCTTTTTTAGAGAGAGAGAGAAAAGAGAGCACAGGCTCAAGCTGGGTGTAGAGGGTTGGGCAGAGGGAGAGGAAGAGAGAATCTTAAACAGGCTCCACAACCATTGTGAGCCCATAATGGGGCTCGGTCTCATGACCCAAGATCATGACCTGAGCCAGATCAAGAGTTAGACATATACCTATTGAGGCAGCCAGGTGCCCCATTATTTTTTTCTTTCTTTCTTTCTTTCTTTCTTTCTTTCTTTCTTTCTTTCTTTCTTTCTTTCTTTCTTTTTTTTTTTTAAGATTTACTTATTTACTTGAGTGGGGAAGGGCAAAGGGAGAGGGTGAGAGAGAATTACTGAGTAGTCTCTCCAGTGATCACAGAGCCCCATACAGGGCTCGGTCTTAGGACCCTGAGATCATGACGTGAGGGGAAACCAGGCGTTGAACACTTAACCTACTGAGTCACTCAGGTACCCTATCATTTTTCATTTTCTTTTTTTTTTTTTCATTTTTAATTTTCTTAAGTGTAATTTCTCTGCTGATATTTTCTATCTTCTTGTTCCAAACAAGCAATTTTCCTTTATCTCATACTTATAGCAGCTATTTTAAATTCTTTCTCTGATAATTCTAAAATATCAGGATTAGTTTCCATTGATTTTATTTTCTCTAAGAATGGGCTACATTTTCCTATTTCTTTATATGTCAAGCAATTTTGGATTGTTCCTGTATGTTATGTTGTGTATACTTTAGATTCTACTCAGTTTCTTCCATGAGTGCTAGTATTATTGCTTCAACTGGCAATTAACTTGGTTGTATACAAACTAAAAATTTTGTGTCTTTTACAGGAACCCACATCTTGGTCTGGTCCTTCTCTTCCCATCCTTTTCTTTCCCTTCCTTTTCTTTTCATTTCTTTTCTTCTCTCTTTTCTTTCTCTTTTTCTGGGTTGTTTACAGTCTGTCCATGTGTGGTAGCAATGGGGCCAGCCAAAGATTTGCACATGTACATAGAAATTTGGCTTCTGTCTCTGTTCTCCATTTTCTACAATTATCATATACTATTTTCATCTCATTCTATCATTTTAATGGCTATAGGTGCCCTGATCACTGCCCTCTTGCATTTCAAAGTCAAAAGGCTGTGAGCCATCAAAGTTTTGGCCAGCCAAAAAACCCCCAAAAGACAACAAAACAACAAAACAAAACAAAACAGGACAGAACAACAAAATTGGATGACTGCAGCATTCCCACAGGCATAGCAAACAAAAAAAGGGAGGACGTGGTGATGGTGGTGGAGTATATCACATGCTCATCTCTTCATCCAAGTTTCTACTTCCTTCTAGAATCTTCTACCTTTATTCACTTTCCAGATCCTTTAGGTAGTTTGTTGTGTATTGTACAGAGTTCATGGTTCTAATCTGCAAGAATGTTGGCCTGTTAGAAATTTAGGTGGTTATACTGGAAGTGGAAACTGGAGTAGATTATATATTTGTGCATAGAAGGGGAAATAAAACCTGAATATTGGTGTACATTGGTGATACTGTCTTCCAAAACTTCCTTCAGTGTACCCCACATTCTTCTGATAGAAGTATTAGAGTTGAAGTCCCTGTTTAAGATAAACTGCATAATATAATAGTTTTTCCCACTTAACCAACTTTTGGTGAAGTGCACAGAAATAGATATTAAATAAACCCTTGTTACATTAGCACTCTATAAAGACTGAATAAAACATAATAACTTTCATCTAAAACCTGACATATTTCTTGAATTTGCTAACTGAATTCACTAACTATAAGTATCTAAAATATTAGATCAATATCACATTTTAATATGGCAATTAATGTACTAAAATGTGAGATAATTTTAATATATAATTGCTTGAGAGCTCATCTTGACATCTTTTACTACAGATTTAGAACTGAAAAAATATGAATAGATTCCTTCTGGTTGTAAGCCAGAAGCTCCAAGGAAGCGTGCCACCTTCTTAGAAAGAAATAGTAAGAATGGTTTACTGAGGACACACTAATTCTCAGATATAAGGAATTATATATATACACACAAATATAACTGTGGATAACCACAATTCTATTTTGCTTTTCATATATATTTTTTTATGAAAATTAAATTTGTCATGAAGTAGCATTCCATGAAATAAGAAGGGTATTAAATTGTTATTAAAGATGAAATATATATGATAAAACAAATGCTTTGAGAATGTCCTTCATTTGCCTCATCTAACTGCATGTACAAACAACTGAATACCTTTAATCTTAAATCCAATTCACTAAAAACAACTAAAACAAATCAAACTGGAAGACAAAACACAGTGACATATTACCAATATAGAATTATTGAATCTAAGTTAGGTTTTTAAATATTATAAACATACTCATGTGGCAAAGAACATTTTATTATAGAGATCAAATATGCATTTTAAAAATCAATCTAAACTTTGTTATCTTTTAGACACATTTTGTTTTTCTCTCCAAATTTCTCAAGGTCATGCATATTAATTAATTGCTTCGAGGTATAATTTTATTGTAGCTATAAACTATTCACAAAAAAGTTTTATAGTAAAGAGTCATGAGCCTAAGAACTAAACGCAGCTATAAAACAATATCTTAACACTTGGACTTTTATATCCCTAATACATTATTTCTAAAAGTGACTTAATAAATCTGATAGTCTTTATTTCTGCTACTTGGTCTCAATTTATACCTTTTAGTTCATGGGGTATTAAATAAGTTGGTCATCCTAAGAAATTTGTGAGACTCACCAAAGACAACTAGAACACTGTAGAGCTAATAGTCACACATGTATACATATACACAGGGTGGTAGAAAAATTCTAAGAGGGTTCTCAATGATCCTTACTTCTTGTGTTCCAAAAAAAAAAAAGAAAGAAAGAAAGAAAAGAAAGAAAAGAAAAGAAAGAAAGAAAAGAAAAAGTAATGGCAGCCCAGGCCACACCACAAAATTGCTTCTAATGCTCATATCCTAACAGTCTTCAAGCCATTTGGAACAAAAACAAAACAAAAACAAAAACAAAACAAAAAATCCCAAACAAAACAAAACAAAAACAACAAAAAAAATTTGGAACTAAAATTTAGACTTCTACTCTTTTCTTCATCATTGTGGTTGGCAGAGTAATTTCTGTGTCCTAACTCTCAGAACCTTTGATATATTATCTCATGGCAAATGAGATTTTTCATATGTGATTAATGGCTTTGAAATAGGGAGATTATTTTGGATTATCTGAGTAGACCCAATGTAACCACAAAAGTCTTTATAAGAGGAAGGCAGGGAAACTCAAAGTAAGAAGTAGAAGATGATAGGAACAAAAAATTGGAATGATATAAAAAAGGGGCCATGATCCAAGAAATGCAGGCACCCTCTATAAGCCAGAAAAGGCAAGAAAATCATTTTTCCTTGAAACATTTAGAAGTAATGCTGCCCCTACAACACCTTGAGTATAGACTTTTCTCAACAACATGGATGCATCTTAAAAACAGCAAATTAAGCAAAAGATGTTAGGTCAAAGCAGGTAAATAATATATGATTTTATTTATTCGAATCAACTTTAGAAACAGAGAAAAAATATTGTACAATGATAGAGGTAGGGATAGTGATTTCCTAGTGAGTTGTTAGTGACTGGAAATACCATAAGGAAAATTCTTGAGTGCTGAAGATATTCAAGTTCATAATTCTGGTGGCGGTAACATAGGTTGGTTCAATTTGTGAAACTTTAACAAGCTGCAAATATAATATTCCTATATTTTCCTGTATATGTCATATTTCAGTGAGTTTACTTAGAAAAAAGATATCAGACTACTTATGCAAAAGAACATTTCCTAATCCACAATTAAAGAGTTGAATAATGGAGCACAGGCGTGGCTCAGTAGGTTAAGTGTCTGCCTTTGGCTCAGGTCATGATCCCAGGGTCCTGGGATCCTGCTCCACATTGAGGAACTTGCTTCTCCCTCCCCTTTGTGCCCCCCCCCCTTGCTTGTGCTTGTTCTCTCTCTCTTTCAAATAAATAAATAAAATATATATTTTTTAAATTTTTATTTATTTTTGATAGTCACACAGAGAGAGAGAGGCAGAGACACAGGCAGAGGGAGAAGCAAGCTCCATGCACCAGGAGCCCGACGTGGGATTCAATCCCGGGTCTCCAGGATCAGGCCCTGGGCCAAAGGCAGGCGCTAAACCACTGCCACCCAGGGATCCCTTTTTTTTTTTTTAATTTTTATTTAAATAAAATCTTTTGAAAAAATGGAAGGAGAATTCAATTAAAGCAGATTGTTACAGTTTTGGCACAGCGGTATGTAGCTGACCTGTCCATAGCCCTGGGTTAACCCAAACATTATGCTACTTGATTCAGGTGCCCTGTTCTGGTCCAATCAACTATAAGCTTGGAGAGTGGAGAAAGGACACGATGCACTCATGGAAGAGCTGTGGATTGGAAAATGTATCTTGAAAAGGAACTGCAGGATGTCTGATTGGAAATGTTTTTATGATGTTTCACTATGAGACCTTATATAATCACAATATACGAGGGCAATCTAATTTGATGATCTGAGCTGTTTGAAAGGAACTTTTTAAAGCTTCTGCAACCCTAATTAAGGTGATTTGGAAGCCATAACTTTAATGTTGATCATTAAGCATGACACTAGATGGTAAACAAGAGATGCTGAGAAGACCACAAGTCCCTGCTGTTATTTCAAAAGCAATATATTTGAAATAAAGTCATTGGGACTGAGATTCTTCTGACAGAACAAAGTGATCTGGGAGATAGGTAATATTGCCTGTCAGAATAAATTGTCTTGTTTCCTCTGTTGTGCCTTAATTATTAATTAGGGATGAACATTTAATGTCCCTTCTACATTTTCTTAGATCTCCGTAATCATGACACATAAAGTTTACTACAGTAAAATACAATTAATTCAAGAAGTAAAGAAAGAGATCAATATCATTAAATCAAATATCATTAAATCCATTGCTCATAAAATCACCAAATTATGTCTTATTTACAAAAAAATTGCAGTTTTAATCAGTTGAACTGCAAATATTATGGCTTAAGATGGTAAACTGAAATTTTATTATTTTTAACCAATAAGACACAAAATTAAATTATTTTCATACTGTTTTACTTAAAGAATAGATTTTTGAAACTTTTAAAAATGACTGAAAGGTGTAATGGCTGTTTTTTTTTTTTTACCTTCAATATATTCTTACGAGTAAACCTAGGAGGAAGTGAATGGGTTCCTTTTTGTTTTTTATAATATATATTTATTTTATTTATTTTTTTAAAGATTTGTTTATTTATTTATTCATAGACACACACACACAGAGAGAGGAGAGAGAGAGAGAGAGAGAGAGAGAGAGAGGCAGAGACACAGGCAGAGGGAGAAGCAGGCTCCATGAAGGAAGCCCCACGTGGGACTCGATCCCGGGTCTCCAGGATCACGCCCTGGACTGCAGGCGGCACTAAACCGCTGCGCCACCGGGGCTGCCCATGATATATATTTATATATTTAGTTATTTTTGTTTTTTATAATATCTAAAAAGGTAAATCCATCTTTTCATAGGTATTCTAGAAAGCATTAATTTGAAAATTATGATTTTTGGTTGGAAGTTATTACATAACAACCAAATTCGATAACTTATTTTGGAGAACAATTTGACCATGTGAATCTTTGGAGAAATGCATATTATGTAGGAATTGGACCAGAAGTTCATAAAATTGATGGCTTCAGGATCTTTGTGCATTATTTTAACAGTAGATCATGTTTGTCTATGAGTAATACATTTATTCATCTAATTGGTCAACAAATATGCACTAAAATTATATTATATCTGGGAAACCTGGGTGGCTAGTTGATTAATCACCCAACTCCTGGATTCAGCTCAGGTTGAGCCCCACAACTGGCTTCCCACTCAGCACAGAATCTGCTTAAGATTCTCTCTTCCTTTATCCCTCTCCACTCCCTAAAATAAATAAATAAATATTAAAAAATAAAAAGAAATTGTATTGCATCCATTTGTTATCCTAAACTTCATTAAATTACTCATTCATTGCCATCTAGAGCATGGTAAAATAACTATATTGAACCAGCTCTCCACTATAAATAGTTGTGTGTCTGATCAAAATATAAGAGACAACTACTTTCAAGTATTTTATTATAAGCATTAAGCAACAGACAGTGAAGAGCTGTAATCCTTGATGGAAAAAAAAAAACATAAAATGTGAGTTCTATATTTATCCTAGCTCCTTGCCTTAAGTCATACTCTAGACTGGGGCCCATGCAAGTAGGGTGCAAGCAAGAAAAAGCAGTATGAGTAGAGAAGGTAGGAATCAGCTTTCGGTGCTGCTTATGCAGCTTGAATTTATGGAGGGCCTAAAAGAAAGATCTGAGCAGAAAAGAGGACTCAACAATCTACAAGGCCCTGTTGCAAGGCTGATCAGTGCATATGCGGGGTGAATTTCCATAAAACTTAGTGGAGAGTAGCTGTGGTGGCGCCTAACATGGAAGAGAGGTATTACACATTAAGCAGATCTGAAGGTTGTTGGAATTGGCTCAACCAGGGTGGGCATACTTCACTGGGGAATTTATTTAATTCAGAAACCTGAATGGAAAGACAGGCCGTAAGGGCTCGACCCTCCAACATATAACATACCCTGAGTCTAAGGCAAAGTTAAAAATATATCAACTCTATCAAACAATCAAGTGTGGAAGGACAAATATGATCTACCATTAGTTGTCTGCCAGAACAAAGCCATTGAATATAATTAAAAATCTCTTCAAGGTATCATGCAGATGTATAGAATAAAACAAAATTTATGTCATGTGAAGCAGAAGAAGGTGACATAAAAAAGTTTTTTTTGTTTTTTTTTTTTTAAGTTGATACGTGTTGGGATCAGTGGTCAGGGACTTTATTTTTTTTTTAATTTTTTTTATAAATTTATTTTTTATTGGTGTTCAATTTGCCAACATATAGAATAACACCCAGTGCTCATCCCATCCAGTGCCTCCCGCAGTGCCCGCCATCCAGTCACCCCCACCCCCCACCCACCTCCTCTTCCACCACCCCTAGTTCATTTCCCAGAGTTAGGAGTCTCTCATGTTTTGTCTCCCTTTCTGATATTTCCCACTCATTTTTCTCCTTTCCCCTTTATTAGGTCAAGGACTTTAAAAGAGGTATTTTAAATATGTTCAAAGCTCTTAAGGAAAACATTGATATAGTATGTGGACAGATAAAAAATTTCAGAAAAGAAAATGAAACAAACATAAATAAATAATTAAAAAATTGAAATTAAGTACATCTGAAAAGGAGTAGTTATTTAGATAGGTTTGAGAGCTGCATCAGATTGAAGAAAAAGATCACTGAAGAATAGCTTGCACTAATGTTTGAAAATCCAACAGCTGAACATTTTCTAAATTGGTGAAAAACATCAATATGGTTTTCTGAAATGCAATTAAATCGAAGTAGGACACAAACAATAACCACACATCATAGATAACCATAAAAGCCAAGGATAGAGAGAAAACTTAAAAGTAGTCAGAGGAAAAAAGTCACATTACATAGAGAAGGATATACAAATAAATGATGAATCGCTTCAGAAACAGAGGCCAAGAGACCAAGAAATAGAATCTTTAAAGTGATGAAAACAGTAACAAAAATCACTGCCAATCTAGAAATCAATATCCAGCAATAATGTTATTTAAGAGCAGGAAAAACAAGCACATTTTCTGATAATCTAAAGATGAAAAACCAAAAAACAAACCTCAAATGAAGTCTTCAGTCTGAAGGAAATGTTAACGTTCTTAAACTTACATGGAGTGGAACAATATTCATATTAAGTGTACAATGATAAGTTAAAGGTACATATTGTTATCCAGAATTAATCTGTGTAACCAATAGCATATGGTAGAGGAAATGTATGTCACTAACAAGAATGGATTATAAAACAGTGTAGATTATGTCTTTTCAAATCTCCCTCTCTCTTCCTTTGTCCCTTCTGAGAGAGACCATCACACTTAGGCAGACTTTGGAAAGCCCTACATAAGAGACAGAGGTTTCTGACTAACAGAGATTTCTGATTAATGAGAAATCAGGGTTTGGTAGCAAAACAGTGTGTGAGCAGATTCTCCTGCCCATTTGAGCCCTGAAATGATTTGTAGCCTCATCTGACAGCCTGATTGCAACGTCATGAAGGACCCTGAGCCAGCGGAATTTAGCTAAGCAACTTGTAGATTCCTGACCCTAAGAAATTCTGTGGGATAATGAAGGTTTGTTGTTTTTAAGTTGCTGGGTTTAAAATGATTTGCTGGGGAGTGACAGTAGCTAACATGACAATGCATTTCACAACAAACAAAATAGACAGTTTCCTTGAAAGCTACGGGTTACCAAAGCTCACTCTTTGAGAAATAAACTGAATAAATCTATATCCATTAAAAAATGGAAACATCAAAAGCAAAACTAAAAAAGTACTGTATTTTAAACTGAGTAAAAAAAAAATAAACTGAGTCAAAAGATCGTATTTATGGGCTGCTATTAAAGCAGTGTTAAAAGGGAACTAACCTCATAGCCTTCTACACTTATGTTGGAAAAGAATAAAGGTCTTGAATCAATGACTAATGCTTCCATTGTAAATGAAAAAAAAAAAAAAAAAAAAAAGAACAACCCCAAACAAATTAAGTCTAAAGTAAACAGAAGAAAGGAAACAATAACAAGCATACGTCATCAGATAGAAATTTTAAAAAAATTAATGGGACCAGAAGTTGTTACTTGAGATCAATAAAATTGATAAGATACCTGTCTGATTGATTGAGGGAAAAGGATACAAATTTTAAATATCAGGAATGATAGGAGAAATGTCACTAAAGATCCTGCAGACATTAAAATGGGTAATTTATTAGTATAAGTAAAGTATTTTCTATGTGCTTATAAATATTTCACATTATTATAGAGTGTAAAGATTGAAGTAGGCACAGCCCACACTCACTGTATGTATGTATGCTGATACTGAATTATTGTTCTTCCCTAATAACTGGTTGTGGCTAGTCATTTGGGTTATTTGAGTAATGTTTCTTATATGAAAAACAAGGCATTGATTCTTCACTTTTATTAATCATCGCAAATTATAGAAAATACAAAGAACATTCTTTAATTCAACTAATGAAATATAAAAACATTTTACTATTACTGAACTAATTTTTTAAAGGTTTTATTTATTTATTTATTCATGAAAGACTCACAGAGAGAGAGAGGCAGAGACATAGGAAGAGGGAGAAGCAGGCTCCATGCAGGGAGCCCGATGTGGGACTTTTGATCCAGGGACTCCATCTGGAGACTCCAGGACCATGCCCTGGGCCCAAGGCAGATGTTAAACCACTGAGCCACTCAGGCGTCCCTACTGAACTAATTAATCAGGATAATTACAACAATAACAAAATATTCATATTACTGCACCATAAGGCTAAAAAATACTGGTTCATTTAGTTCATTCTCTATAGAGCTTATCATACTGCTGATATGATATGTAGGAGCTCAATAAACTTGTGTTGCATAAATAAAGAGGTTTAAATATTGCTCATCTGAATTTTTATTCAAAATATTTCTAACTTTTTCAAAGGCAAATATTTCTCATGATGGTGGTTTAGAGTTTCAGAGAACAGTGTTAAGTTTCAGCAAAAAATGTAGAAAAATATTTGTGTACACTAAAATTATATGAGGCCATTCTCATTATTATTATAAGCCTGACAATGTAATTAGCTTTGTGTAAATCACATTTGTTTAGGACACACATTCTTTTTGCTTTCTAAGTATTCTTGAGTAATCCCAATATTTATGGCCAAATATATGAATAGTACTTTCATTCCTAGTTCCTTGACACGGAACCAAGTTTCAAATATTTATTTTCCAATGCCTGTGGAATAGTATACTCGCCATATGGCATCTAGATGATATACCTGGACACTTCTGCTTTATGGGTCAGCCAGCTTGATTTTCATGGGATGAAATCAATGGCTTTCAGCAATCATAACAAATGGATGACAATTTGTTGACTTTAATTCTTTATCTTTTAGTGTACTCTTTGATGCCAAGGCATAATTGTCATTTACATCTTCATATTTCTCATCCAATCATTAGACATCTTTCCTTAGAGCACTATACTGCTAATCTCACTAGCATTTTGTATATTAGTATGTTATATTTTGTGGTTGGGAAATACCATTCAATCTGAAACTGACAGTAACACATCAGTGTCCAAGACAATGACACATGATTACTTGCTGTTATATGACAAAAGAGACATTTCGGTTGTTTCAATGACCATTTTGTTTTATTCTTTGGTAGTATAAAAGTATTAATTCTTGTGAAGGGTAAGCTTATTGGAACATCAACAATGACGGGTTTATATTAAAATATATATAAATATTTTTGTGCCTTGAATGTTGGAGAGAGAAATCTGTGAAGTATCAATATAAAAAACATTGAACAACATAAACAATATCTGTAATCATTCTTAATTAGCTATTGAAGGTCTATCAAGTCAAAAGTTCTTATGTAATGTTTTGAATTATCACAGTGCCATAAATCTTGGAGATAAATTATTGCAGAGTTTTAGGCTTATAAGGCAGAGTCAAGTAACTATTTTGGTCTCTATCAGAAGATCTCGTTGGTTCTACAGAGGAGATGGATTATAGGAATGCAAGAAGTAAAGAAAGAAAATCAGTTCCTCAGTTTTCCGAGTAGTCCACCAATTAGATATTGGTCAATTCTGGGCCAGGATAGTGGTTATTAATGTGTGGTCCAAGAGCTTTTGAGCAAGATGAGACACTTCAGTGGATCTGCAAGGTCAAAACTTTTTTTTTTTTTCATAATAGTGGTAGGATAGGATTTACCTTTTTCACTTTCATTATCTCAAAGTGTGCAGTAGAGTTTGCCAGAGGCTACATAACATGTGCGAGTCTAAGGGATTAAATATAGAAGCTGAAGCAAGAAAGCAGTTATCTTCTGTTAAATCAGGCCAAAGAAATAGATAAATATTTGAAACAGTACCACTCTCCTCACCTAGTTTTTGTTTTGGTAAAAGCAGTTATTTTCCATTAAGTATACTAACAAGAAATGTTGATACTTATAAATTAATAAATATGTATGTATATATAATTCATAGTTGTACAACCTAATATAGTAAGTGTCAATAGCTACAACCAAATAACCAAAAGCTATTTCGGGAGGATCCTCAATGATTTTTAAGAGTGTATAAGGGTCTTGTGACCAGAGTATTTGAGAACCAGTGGACTAAGATTCTGGTAGCTATAGCATTAACCTTGTAATTTTAAACTGTTAGGTTATTAGACTTTGTCTTATTTCCTGAGCTCTCTCAGCCTCTACATACAATTGCTCCATAATTTCTATTGATTCTAGTTCTAACTTCTTTTCATAAATATATAATTTTGCTATTTCCACTCCCAAGGAATGATTAAGTCAGATACTTTCTTTTGACACACTCTTTTTTTTTAAAAAAAAGATTTTATTTATTTATTCATGAGAGACCCAGAAAGAAAAGCAGAGAGACAGGCAGAAGGAGAAGCAGGCTCCATGCAGTGAGCCTGATGTGGGACTCGATCCCAGGACCCCGGGATCAAGCCTTGAGCTAAAGGCAGATGCTCAACCACTGAGCCACCCAGGCGTCCTTGATAAATGTATCATTTTACTATTTCCACTCCAGAGAATAATTAGGTCAGATACTTGCTTTTGACACTCTCAAATTCCATTTCCATTCTCCTCTATGGGAACATTGGAAGGCTAAATTCTAAAGTTCTCACTATGAGGGAGACTAATTTGCCCAACCAAATCCATTTTTCCTTTTATTATAGGAATATAAGCTTATTTAAGGCAATGAGTGGTCATGGGGTTTCACTGGTTTAGTATGACAGTAAGTGACCCCTGTTTCTTTGCTTAAATGACACTTATCCTACTTTCTCACACCTCACCTTTTCTTCATGCCCGTTGTAAATGAAGACAATCACCCTTGGCAGCCATATCTTGTAATTAGCAGAACAGTCTACTTACTATGTTGACCAGAAACCAAAAACTCATCAGGGATTACTACATGTCATTAAAATAATGTTCTTTAGCAATTGCATTTCTGGGTCGTGTTGTTTTAGTAACTCTTCTCTGCATCCTATTATAATAAATGTGCTTGAAGAATAAAGGTACTTCAAATAGTTACTTAAAGTAGGTCTCAAAGTATAAATAGAAGTTATACCAAAACTGTGCAAACATGCTGAAACCAAAAGGACTTTTCAAAATTATGTTAATGCAAAAAAAAAAAAAGGAAAGTGAATGGAGCCAAGTCCAGTATTCAGGGTGTACCAAATGGTGTATTAGCAGATTCAGTTGGAATGGAACGCTTATTCAGGATTGACTGAACTATAAAAAGAAAGCTGGAAATGCTTATAGAGCAAATGGCCCCTTTTCTCAAAAAAATTCTCTGACAACCTAACTCCTTAGCTGTCTTCCTCTGCTTATTGTCTTCTATACCACTCACCAACATCTGCATAGTATATCTTTATTGCCTTATTTGTTTTTGTATTTCCATCACTAGAATAGAAATTCCAAGAGGGCAGAGAATTTAAGTCTATTGCTGGCTGATTCTTAGTAATTAACATAGTAAGTGACATCTAAAGGTGCTCAATGAGCATTTTATTGCATGAATAAATACTTTAATTTTTCATAGCACAAAATGCCTTTCTTTTTGTGTCACTGCCACACTTCTATTTGTCATTTTAGCATATATGTGTTAGTATGATTATTTTAACAAGGCGTATCACAGAAAGTTCTAAGGGGCACGAACAGCTCCTATTTTGTTCAACATTATACAAATGTCCAGCACCTTACACAATAACTGATATATATGAGAGGCTCCATACAAATTTATTGAATGAATCAAAAGACTCTTTGAACCTTTTAGGTTGGGGATAAGTAGATCCCCACAGATCTTTCCACAAGTTCTGAAGGAATGTGACTTGGTAGATATTAAGTTTAAAGACAGCTCTTTAATACAACAAAGACTTTGAAGTAGAGAGAAGTATCAAATTATACTTTTAATTTTCCCTTTTAAAGTATGAGTTGCTGAGTGGATCAATTATACACTGACTTTGGTGTAAACTGAGACATAGGTAGTTGTCTATTATGAAGTGTATTCAGTGACTGATTTTTGACTGACAAAGTTTGATGTCAATCATTAGCTGAACTATAATGAGAGAAATTGAAAATCCTCGAAATACTGTTATTTTGTTATCTTCTGTTAGTAGACTTAAAATATCTTATTATATAGTTTCTTGAGATTATGAGAAAATAGACACTTCCATTTCTATTGCTTCAGATAAAAATTGGAGGGAAGGAGGATGTGTTGATAGAAAATTGTAAAATAAAATTGAGTGATGATAGATTACATGTGTTGTGTTGGCAATTACATGCTGTTGTTTATCAGCTGGAAGGTTTGACACTAAGTTGTAGTAATCCTATTGACTCCTTGATGTCCTATTGAACCAGGATGTAAAGTTGGAAATGATTTAATTACCTTTACCTTTCCTGGATTCTTATTTGGTATGTTCATTATGGAGAAAGCATATGAACCTACTTCCAAGATGGCATATACTTTAGAAGGAACATAACATAACATAACATAACATATGTTTCAAAAAAACATAAATTTTTTGAAAGAACTTCTCCAACAAATCTTTACATTTTTTACAATAAATTGCATGAAGATTTTTTTTAAGATTTTATTTATTTATTCATGAGAGAGAGAGAGAGAGAGAGAGAGAGAGCCAGAGACACAGGCAGAGGGAGAAGCAGGCTCCATGCAGGGAGCCCAATTTGGAACTCAATCCCAGGACTCCAGGATCACACCCTGGGCTGATGGCAGGCACTAAACTGCTGAGCCACCCAGGGATCCCCAAATAGTTACAGTTTTATTAAGAATTGTTAATAAACATGACAGGAAAAAATGGTAGAAATTTTGCTTCTAAGTATAACTATCGAGGGCATTTTTATAGACTATTATACAAGTACAAGATAATACATGTATGAGATATGAGATTTGCTGCTTAGATCCTATGGCATAGACTATATACTATATATTCTATATACTATAGCAGGAGGTATAGTAATTTTTCATATATCCAGTAACCTCACACATGCATAGCCTTCTTCCATTGTCAACATCCCTTAGCGGAATAATATATTTGTTACAACTGATGATTATCACATCATCATTATCCAAATTCCATAGTTTATTAGGGTTCACTGTTGGTGTTGTACATTCCATGGGTTTGTAAAAATGGGTAATGGCATGTATCCATCATTGTAATATCATTCATGATAATTTCACTGTCTGAAAAAAAGATGGATACCCTGCTTTTTCATCTTTCCCTTCACCTAACTCCTGGCACTATTGATCTTTTTATTGTCTCCATAGTTTGCCTTTTATCTTGAATGAATGTTGGATTTTGTCAAACGCTTTTTCTGCATCTGTTGATATCATGTATTTTTTATTTTTTACTATATGATGCATTACATTAATTGGTTTTCAAAAGTTGAAGCATTCTTGCATAACTGGGATAAAGTCCTTTGGGTCATGATATATAATTCTTTTAATACGTTTCTGGGTTTGACATGCTAATACTTTATTGAGGCTTTTTACATCCACGTTCATGAAAGATATTGGTTTGGAATTACTATTTTCTTTGTGATGTCTTTGTTTAGTTTTGATGTCAGGGTAATTCTGGCCTCATAGAATGAGTTAGGAAATTTTCCCTGCGCTCTATCCTTTGAAAGAGATTGCAGAAAATTTGTATAATTTCTTCCTTAAATGTTTGGCTATAATCATCTATGATCCTGTCTGGGCCTGGTCCTTCAAATTATGAACAAGTTTCTCATTGTTCTTAAATAATGTCTTCTCCTATATTTTGTTTTGTTTTATTTTCTGCTCTCTTTGCTTTTCAGTTTTGGAGGTTTCCTTTGAGATGTCATCAAATTCAGAAATTCTGTTTTCCACCATGCTGAGTCAACTTATAAGTTCACCAAAGACATAATTAATTTCTGTTAGAGAGTTTTACAAATTCTAGCATTCATTTTTCATTCTTCCTTAGGTTCCATCTGTCTGCTTACATTGCCTATCTGTTCTTGCATGTGGTGCACTTTATCCATTAGAACCCTTAGCATATAAATCATAACTGTTTTAAACTTCCAGTCTGATAATTCTAATATCCTTGCCATATCTGAATTTGGTTCTGATGCTTGCTCTGTCTCTTTAGAGTATGTATTTGCCTTTTAGTTTATAATGTAACATTTTTCTTAACAGACATGTATGATATATTAGGTAAACTGCTTGGAAATAGGCCTTTGGTAATGTGTTCATAAAGGTCAGGGGAAAGAAGCATTCTATAGTCCTATAATTAGATTTCAGTCTTTTAGTGAGTCTTTGCCTCTGGACTGTTAACTTCACATGTTAGTCAATTTTTACCGTTGCTATTTTCCTCTTTGTGGATGAGACAGTATAGCTAGAGTGGGCCAGAATTGGATATTTCCCATTTCCAAATGGAAGGCTAAATCTGTCTGCAGGTGGCCATTTCCTCTTCCCAAGGTTTGGTGAGCTATGAAAAACATAAAAAAAAAAAAAAAACAAAAACAAAAAACAAAAAAAACAGCAGGTCAGATTGTGCTCCTGAAGACGTACATTGTTATGAAGATCAGAATGCTATGATATATTTCAAAATGTTTTTCCCACCACCCCCTGCCAGAAGTATGAGGGAATTTTGCTCCAATATTCACTGTGAAAACATAGTAGAGCTCCAAGAAGAAAACATCATAAAAGCATCAGTGTCCCTGATAACTGTGTGCGGTTGAGTTTCTATATCTCAGAGGTATCCACAGTGGGTCATTAGTAATTTGTCGATTACAATTCAATTTCCTTACCACCTACTGGTTCCTGTGCAACTTTCAACTCTTAGGTTTGTGCTTCAGTAAGTTGTCATTCTCTGTATTTGTGTGTAGGTGTCTCAAATTTGAGGGGAAACAATTTGTCCTGTAATCTAACTTCTCTTGTGGATCTTTGAAGAATTGTTAATTTTTCAGGTGGGATAGCTTTCTCCTTATTAGGACAGAATGGTGACTCCCAGGTTTCTTGTATGTGGGAGCAGAACCCAGAAGTCATATAACTTGTTTTTTTTTTTTTTTTCATTTTAGAATCTTTATTAGTGCTTAGTCATCTTTTCTAAAGTGTGGTCTCATTTCCCTTAAGTGCAAATTTTGCTTGTTTTCATATTTACACATTTGTTTAGTAGACCATTTTGATCTCTGAATATACCTGAGAATGGTATCAAATACTGTGTTAAAATACTAATACATATACTTGTGTGGGAACCACTTATAAAAATTACAATACAAAGTAATAAGTTCTATAAAATAGGTCAGCAGCATGCTGCTGAAGCAAATGAGAAAAGGGATTAACCCTATGTGTAGTAGACAGTTTCATAAGAAGGTATGTTGGGTAAAAGGTAGGAATTTGTGGTTTGTGTCAGAAGTTCTGTGAGCTACTCTTGGTTCTGCCATTAGTAGTCCTGCTATTGGCAGAGGAACTTAACCTCCATGGCACTGACTTTTAAACTTTTTTTTTTTTTTGATTTTTAAACTTTAAGGATGATGGAACCATTTGAAAATTTGATGAAACTATCCTCAGGAAAAAATATATGACCATACACATATATTCAGTTGAAGGAATACGGCTATACAAAGATCTATTTCTGCATCTACGAAGAGCAAATATTATGAGACAATAAATTTCTACATTTAAAAATCACAGGTATTTTCCCACTATTACTCATTTTCATTTGTACTTAAAATTTTTTAAATGGATGTTGAAAAATTTATTCAGTCAATACATTATGGAGCATGCACTATATATCATCCATTGTACTACAAGCTGGAATAAAGTAATTAGCAAGCTGACATAAATACTTCCCCTCACGGAGAAGTAAATGATGGTAAATATTTACCTTTTGTACTATATTTTGGCCCTTATGCAGTAAATTCTCAACATACTTAACCCTGAAAAAGTATGTAGTTGGAGAAAATATGGGTACCATATATTATTTTACGGAAAAAAACAGAACAAAACTATTTAATATCAGTTACAATTTAGCCTAGCATATCAGTCAGGAAAACAAACAAACAAACAAAAACACCAATTATATTAGCAAATATTATTTATTATGGAGGATTGTTTTAATAGACTTCAAAGAACTGAAAATCTATAAAGGCCAAACTGAGGTAACAGAACAAGAAGCAGCTACCATCTTTCTTTGTGTGACATTTTTGCCAGTCAGATCAGTGAATTCAACACATCTCTTTGAAGTAAAGCAAGCTTACTAGGACACGTCTCAATATTGCATATTTTATTTTCACATCTCCAAGTATAAGATAAGAAATTTCCATAGGGATAGTCAAAACTTTTCAGTTTAGAATTTGGGTTTGAAATATGTCTTAATATTGTTCTATTTAAATATATCTTGTCTTCACTGGAAATTTCCAAAATGAATGTATGTGTTGGCTTTCATTTGCCTATCTTCTATGGCACCATTATTAGATCTCTTAAACTCTTGATTTTGTCCATGTTACTTTTCTCATGTGTCACAGTCCTGTCTTTTATATCTTTCACTTTCCTCTGACCTCTTTAAATGTCATCAAAAAGGGTACTAGAAAAGGAAATACTCCATGAGAACAAACTAAGGGAAAATGGAAGAATATGAACCAGGAAGCTAGTCTCAGGGAGGAGATGCCATGATAATTCCTCACCCTAAGGTAGAGAATGTTTTCATTGTCTTTCTAGCAAGATTTCAGAATTTTCCTGGACTAGTGTCAGCTGTGGAACTTCCATTCTTCCTCATCCCGTGTTGGGGTATTTACTGTCATTATTTCATCCTGGTTCTACTAACAGACTATTGGGGAGCAGGGGGCAGTTCCTATCTTTTCACGTCATAGCTATCTAGAACAAAATAATACATGAAACTTGACATAGAAATTACCATGAGGACGTCTGGATTGCTCAGTGGTTGAGCACCCAAAGGGCCCAGGGCATGATCCTGGAGTCCGGGATTGGGTCCCGCATCAGGCTCCCTGCATGGAACCTGCTTCTCCCTCTGCCTGTGTCTCTGCTTCTCTCTCTCTCTCTGTGGCTCTCATGAATAAATAAATAAAATCTTAAGAAGAAAAATTACCTTGAGGGACAGGCTTTTGGTTTGTCTCATTGAGGGGTATTGTTGATCATATTTCAAAAAGAAGAAGAAAAAGTAGTGAAAGGTCATGTGGAAGTAGAAGAGATTATACTATATATTTATTATTTATTATCTTATTCCTGTTCATTTCTGTGGAAGTATTATACTTCCCCTCCTCATTGACATAAGATTATCCTTGAGCATTTTAGCAAATGGAATATGAGTGGAAGGGACATTTTACTTCTAAGTAGTTTTAGAAGCCAGCAGGTAACCTGCCTATGTTCCCTTTTATCCTTGCCATGAGATTGTCAATAATTACCCCCTCAGGTCAGCCATAGAAAGTATAGCGAGAGTGAAATTATACTTTTTGTTTTTGTTGTTGAAAGCTAATGAGATTTGGGGATCTTTTGTTTCAACAACACACCCATCCTTTCCTAAATGATACACTTCTCATTATGCTTTATAGCCACTGCTTCCTTTGGTGTCAAAGGAGGCCAGATTGGGGAGCTTCATGCATTTTAGGGGTTTGGGACGGGTTGCTGAGAGTCTCCTGCTATATACTCCCTGGTGGTTAGGATATAGCCTGACTCCCTGTTATCCAGTATGGGGGTGGGACAGAAGGGTGGGGAGGGAGCTGTTCAATCTTCTCTGTCCCTGCCCACTGCCTGGATGACTGGGTGCTACCCCTCCATCCTCCAGCTCTGGCCTCTGGGTCTCCCTCACCCTACCTGTGTTAGTACAATCTTTGCTCTCTGCAATCAGCCTCTTTACACAATAAACCACCCTCTCCAAAAAAAAAAAAAAAAAAAAAAAAAAAAAAAAGGCAAACCATTGTCTTCAGCCCATGTGCCCTATTTCTGTAGTTTCCAGGTTTTGAGGTTTTTATAGTATTCCTGTTATTTTGAAGAACTATGATGCTGGCTTTGTCTCATATCTGATGCAAATAATAATTATTTCTCTGGATGGGAAATTTTTAAGAATCTACTCTATCATTCTTGTCGCCATTCTTTACTTCAGGGCAGTGGTTTAGAGTTTGATGCGTATATTGAATATCCAAGATTTCTCCTATTAAAAACTAAAATAATGATCCATTATCTGTAATTTAGAATCTAGGTTTTTTTTTTTTTTTTTTTTTTTTTTTTTTTTTTTGTGGAAGAACTTAGAAACCAAGAAGAAACCAGACTAAAAAATCCTGGTTATTATCAAAACTTTGAAAATCGTTTGCAATGTCTCATGAACAATTGACTTCAGATTTTCAAAGTGAACCATATTTATCTAATAATTCCAAAGCTTTTAACTTGATTTTCAAGTAAACAAACAAGCAAACAAACCATATTTTGATTTGATATTTTATTGCTTTTAAAAATACTTTGGCAAAAAAAATTGATTTTATGATAGTACTAATAACTGAAACAAACAAAACTGATTTTGGTATGCATACTGTTCAATTAATGGCAGTAGAAGAATGCTAGATGCAGAAATAATAGTCTAGCCTTCATAACAATTTATCTTTCCATGCATATCAGTCTGTATCTTTCATGAAGAAAATATAAAACCACAGTTAAGTTTGCTTAATGGATGGAGATGTGAAAGAGCTTTTAAAAAAGCATGGAAGTATATGTGTCACCATACTAAGAAGGTTTATTTCTTAGTGTTCTTAGTGAAGGAGTTTTATGACCAAATTTTCCTCTCTGCTTTTTCTGTTCCTGTTTTTCTGTGTTTCTTTGTTTGTTTTCTACAAACGGTATGTTATTCTTGCCATCAGAGTTTGATCATTACAGAATACTATGGTTGGTCACTTTTAATTTCTGGCCAAAGATTTTAATCTTACACCTGGATTTGATGTTAAACCATCTCTAAATGCCTCTTTATTTGAGTTATTTTACAATAAAAACAAATGACTCATTTTATTAAATATTTCAATTCATTTCATATCTGAAGTATTCCAGAGGCTACTGACACAATAAACACATACAAATATTTTTAAAATAATTATAATCATGTCTTTGGATGTTAAAATTCAATAAAAAGCTTGTTGAACAGTAAAAAGTTATTAGGACATTGTTTAAGAAAAAAAACAAGTATCAGGAATATTAGTAGATTTCATACATCAGCTAAAATACTCCTTTTAACATATGGTAGCTGCGGATTATTTTCACAGTCCACAGATCTGTGAATATGACAGTAAACATATGCTTGAGCTCTAAGCATCTCAAATAGAAAGAGTCTTAATTTGAAATAAATAATTTCCAGCACTGATCAAAAATTGTTTTCCTTATCTATTCACAGGCCGTCTGTTACTAATATAATTACACTGTATATTTGTAATGATTCTTGGCACTTATGTTGAGGCAGAGGGGGAGGGAATTTAGAAGGAGACTGTTAAACTAATAGAGCAAATGAAGAAAAGGGACACATCAAAAAGGCCAAAATGCACACTGGAAGTGGAAACAACATTTCTATAAACATCTAAATTTATCAGCTTTATTAATTTCTATTACTTCACAATCTTTATTTCATGCATATATAGCTTACTAAAATTTAAAATTTTCCTTAAATGTGTGCTTCTTCCACGGAATATCAACTCCATGAGAATATTGCCTCTGGCTCTGTGTTATATTTTTACCATTTAATTGAATGACTGGTCCAAAATAGGTACTCAAATATTTGTCACATAGACAGTCACAAGACATCTACTTGAGGGATGCTGGAAAATCTTCAAGAAGAAATTTGAGCTGAATCTAGAGAATAAATAAGAAACAGAACATTGCAATATGTGAGATACAACTGTGTCGTAATGTCAGGAACACTAATATTTAAAAAGAGCTGAGGTATAATATAAAATAGTAGTGGCAGAAAGAACAACACAGGGGCAGGACCACTGAGTGAGAAGATTGGATACTGTTAAGAAAACAAAGGAAGAGCAAAGTAGCGTAGTTTATTTCTTCCATCTTTTTTGTAGAGCGGGTAAAAGAGAAGAACTTTCAAGATAAGTTAATCATAATAAAAACATAACAGCAATATCAGTTTCAACTGAGATTATCTAAAAATACTTTTATCTGTACCTGAATAGAGCATTTCTTGCTTCTCTTGGGAAGACACAAACGTTTCCTACTTTGATCCTTTATCTTCTGCTTTCTTTTCTTTTTTCTTTTCTTAAAATCTGAGTACACTTGACACACAGGGTCACATACATTTCAGGCATATAACATAGTCATTCAACAAGTTTATACATTGTGTTATGTTTACTACAAATGTAGCCACTATCTGTCCCCAAACAACATTATTACAATATCACTGATTATATTCCATATGATGTACCTTTTATTCCCTGACTTATTCATTCCATAGCTGGAAGCCTATTTCTCCCACTCTTCACCCATTTCTCCCAATGCCCTCCAACCTTTCTCTCTCCTCAGTTTATTCTCTGCATTTATAAGTCTGATTCTGCTTTTTTACTTGTTTATTCACTTTCTTTTTTTAAGATTCCACGCATGAGTGAAATCATGTGGCATTTGTCTTTCTCATTATGACTTAGTTCACTTAGCCTAATACCTTCCAGGTCCATCCACGTTGTCTTAAATGTCATGACATTATCCTTCTTTATGTATAGATATTCATCTGTGTGTGTGTGTGTGTATGTGTCTGTGTCTACGTACACCAGATCTTCCTCGTCGATTTGTGGATAGATAGACACTTTGGGTGCTTCCATATCTTGGCTATTATGAATAATGCAACGCATAGAAGTGTATATATCTTTCCAAAATAGCATTTTTGTTTTCTTTGGGTAAATACCCAATAGAATTATTGGATCACAAAACAAGAACAAATAATACTAAAATGTTTATGTCACCACTAAAGACCCCTAATGCTCAAAGCATCTTGATAAAGAAAAACAAAGCTGGAAGTATCACAAGTCCACATTTTTAAGATATAGTCAAAGTTGTAGTAATCAAAACCAGTATGGTACTGGCACAAATACAGACACATAGATCAATAGAACAGAATAGGGCCCAGAAATAAACCCACAGCTGTATGGTAAACTGATATATGACAAAGGAGGCAAGAATATATAATGGGGAAAAGACAGTCTCTTCAAGAAATGGTGCTGGGAAAACTGGACAGCTACATGTAAAAGAATGAAACTAGACCATTTTTTAAAACACCATTCACAAAAATAAACACAAAAGTAGATTAAAGATGTAAACCTGAAACCTGAAACCATAAAAATCCTAGAAGAATACACAAGCAGTAATTTCTCCTCTGCTTTCTTACTAACCTGGAATTTGTTTAGGCCATCATGGTGCTTGGTTGAACTGTGAAACAATATATTTCTTATTCATCCCTTACCGTTGCATTAATAATTTAACAAATATTTATAGCAATATTTATTCTTTGACTGGAGCTACATTAAACCATAGTGAAACAGTGGTGAGGGATAAATTCTAGTGCTTCTGGACTTTCACATTCTAGAAAACAACATGAAATGAGTAAAGACAAAGTTGTAAGCGCTATGCTACATCTTATTTCAACGATAGGTTCACATATATATTTGTATTTATAATTTTAAAAATTCTTTTCAGTTCTCTATACTGACAAAGTACACATTTTATGATATATAATTTTACTTTGATGATAAATATAATACATAAGTATACACATCTCCAATAATTAAAGATAGATAACCAGGATATTGAAAGTAATCAGAAAAAAATTAAGTATAATTTAGGAAATTACTAGTTGTTACCTTCCCACTAAGTCTTCTACTGATTTGAGATTTTATTTATGATAGGTTGACATTAATAGAGCCATGAAGAAATAGAAACTCATGATTCACAAGAAAGTTGTCAGCCTCAATAGAGGAAGAGAGATAGCTTTCTGAAGTGCTCTGATAATATATGAGGTAATTTCATTAGGCACTTTTGTAACGGCTCTAAAACAGTACAATTAAAGCAAAACAAATCTAATGTTTATAAAAGGGGTATATTTGCTGGAAGGCATCCAATTTAAGTCCACATTGGTAAAGAAAATCTAAGAGCTTAGAGATTTTATATTTTTCAGATCAATGTATAATCAATTCTATCTTGAAAATTTATGCAATATGTATGTTTCATCCTTTTATCTTTTGCAAATAAAATGTGCTCTGTTATATATTTTCTGTAAAACAGGCAACAAAACTTTATATTGCGTAAAGTGTGGCATCATTTGATGTCATCTGAATTTGAAATTAAAATAAGTGTAAGTGATTTAGAAAGATTCAGTTTATTTCACCTTTTAAAATAGGCCCAAAAGCAATATGTTGTTGGTTACATCTCTGGGAAATCAGTTGGAGGATCAAGATTTGCCTCTAAGTGAATTATTCAAGAAAAACATTCTTCAGTGAGTGAAGGAAGCAGGATCTGGCCGAAGCAGAAGTTAAACCTCAATGCAATAACAACGAAATCTTTCAAACCTGGAAGGAGACCTGAAGCTGAAATGATCTCTCAAAGGTGTCTCAGATGAAAAGAAGAAAGCCAAGTCTTTATATTCCCATGTTGACCAATAATTGAATGTGGGCTGCTTTCAGGAGGAAGAATAATACTAGGGGAGTTAGTTCTCTTCAGCAGAGTACATTGCTTACATGTGGACTCCGCGGTGACACTCTGAGCAGCAAGGAGAAGGAGAGGTCTGTACCTGATGGGGCCATGAGTGACACACCACAGTATCCACTTCCAGGTGAAATCAGTAAGAGGTAAAAGTAACACCTCGGTATTTACAGATGGTAATATATCTCATTCAATTTATCTGATCACGTTCATTAAGAGCAAATGGTAAAACAAATATTTACTCAACATGATAAACTTTTGAATTTGACTTTTAACAAAAACAGTGCATTATAGTATTGTGAAATCTTGCTCTCCAGTCACCCTTTTGCATATATTTTGCTTTTTTGTTCTTTTAGGCACATGGTTAAAATTCAGTCAATCCTTAAAGAATTATATTGAGGATCATTATAACCTCTTTACACATTTTCAAATTGCTAAATTTATACCCAGTTGTTGTTACTTAATATACTGTCAAGTACTGTGACATCTATTGTACATGGCAACTTGCTCATTAGTTCCAATGAAGACTGACTTATTACTTCCAACCCAATACTGGCTGGGTTGCCAACACCAGGAGACGAGCTACTGGGCCCTTCACTAAGGTGAAGAATTTACTCATATCAGCCAAAAGAAGTGAAAGCTAAATTATAGAATCCTAGCATTATCCTCAGAGAACACTGAATGGTACCGTTATAGAATAAAGGAAAAAAAAATCAATTACTCAAAGCCAGGAGTACAAAAAGGGCCTGAGATGCAAGACAAACGGAATGATCTTGGGTACTCAGATATGGCAAAATATATTATATTGAAAGGAAATTAGAAATTGTCAACAAAATTGGAGCAAATAGACTTCAAGTGACTACTGGTAATTTTCAGTGTTTTCATGTTTATTATTATTCATTCTTATCTCTTGGCATATGCTCAAGACAAACACAAAGCTAGGATATATGGGAGTGGCTGTATTTAGGGAAATATAAAATCATCGTAAGATAGCTTTGATACCACGTATGTGATAAACTCTGCCTACTAAACTTTGAGATTTTGTATTTGTTCAGATACCACCCCATGACCTCCCAACACATTTGTATAAACTTTGACATTTGTGATAGAAACTTACCAAATAGAACAAGCATCTCATAATCTGCCAGAAGGTAAATATAGTGGGGGTAGGGAAGAATTATTTTGAGTTAGAAAACTACTGTTAATAATAATAAGAAAACAAGTATTTTGAAGGCAGAAATCAAGTCATAAAATATGAAATAAAATCCATTGTCTTCACCAAGGTATATCTCTTATGGACAAAAAATTTGAGAAACCTGGTTGTGGTTAATTAAGTGCCAGAATAAATGTCACTTGTTCAAAGCAAAGCCAAATAGGTATCATGAACTAATATTAACTAAAATATTTCATGTTATTACTTTTGTAGTACTGATGACTGATTTCTATATACATGAAAGAAGATTGTTACAAATACTTTAGATTTAACATACAACTTTTAGAGTAGTTCATAAGCAATATTTTACATTTTGATAAACCTTCAATTGAAATACAGAGATAAGTATGTCCCTCCATTTGTCTCTCTTATAGATATTTCAGTAAGATTCCCTTACAAAGATTAATTCTATATTCTGGGTATTGATATGCATTAATTTTGTTCCTTATGTTCATCTTTAAAAGGAAGTCACATAGAGGCAGAGATTATGGCTATTTTTTATGGGCATATGTTTCTTGTTTTATTTGCTTCTCAGCTCAGATGTTTTATATGATCCTGACTTAAATTGTCACAAGACTAAAGTTTGCCCAATGAAGGCCCTCTGTTGCTTTAGCAGAGTGATTGGTCTGAGTTTGTGCATTTGATCCACACCAGTGAGGAGTTCTATTAGCGTTAACAGGAAGAAAGTCCATTGTATTACTGGGAATGTTAAATTCCAAGTATGTAAGCCTGGTGCATCAGAAGAAATTGCTTTAGGCAAATCATATTGAAAGCTTCTCAGTAATGTTTTGCTAGATAAGCCTAAAATCTCTTATTTTGGTATTGTCAGTTGCTCAACCCACATACTTTTCTTTGATTTGGTTGAGTTATTTGAACTTAAAAAATTCCATAAAATTAGACCTTTATTTTCCAATGAGGCACTAGGGGCAATAGAGAGAAAGCAAGAAACAGTTATAAATTAAAAAAAAAAACAAAACAAAACAAAAAAAAAAACTCTTTATATAGGACTTAGAACCCAGTTGTGCACAGAGCAGATAGTGATGGATCCTAGTAATCATATGAAATCACACACAGATAATTGAATATTGATTTTACTTTGATTAATTTCTGTTTTCAAAGCTCATAGGGCCTGTTCAGCAAATATGATAGTCATATATTTTGCATTTTCTTTAGAGTCTCTTAAAATCCTAGAAGTCTTTAATTTTATGGTGAAATTATATTACCTTTCAAGTCACAGCCAAAAAAATATATTACTTTATGCATAGAACTAAGTGGTAATTAACAGTGAAAATAAGTTGGAAACAACACTCTAATAAGATATGTTGCAAATCTGTAAGATACTAAAAATCCTGAACATTTGAACATTTGTATTTTTTAAGTGAAGTAGAGTTGAAACACTAGTCATATTTGTTATATTAGTTTCAGGTATATAGCCTAGTGAATCAAGAGTTCTATATAATGCACAGTGTTCACCACAGAAATGAAGTTACTATCTTTCACCATACAACATTATTGACTATATTCCCTACGCTATACTTTTATTTATTTTATAACTGGAAGTTTGTACTTCATAATCCCCTTCACCTATTACACCCATTCCCCACCTCCTCTGGCAACCACCAGTTTGTTCTCTGTATTTACAATTCTGTTTCTGTTTTCTTGGTTAGTAGTTTGGATTTTTAACATTGTTTGTCCATATTATACATTCTATTCTGACTATATATACTCAAATAGGAAAATGATCAGAAATGTCTGCATTATTCAAAAAGATGTGTACAAAGATAAATAAAAATGTTTTACTATTGATGTTTCTGTTCAAGACAGGAATATCATTTTCATCTTTAAATTCTAAAAAAAAAAATCAGAGGAAAGAAAAAGCATCTTCTGGAATAACTTTACTGTCTGGAATAAATCCTGTAAAATTATTTCAAACAGTATTCTCATATATTTGAACACATCTCTACTTAATTTTTATACAGTAATTACATTTTGGTTGCCTATTGGAATGTATATTTTAAATTAGTTTCCTCATGATTATTGTTGTACTATCTTCTAAGACTTCAACCAGTGTTGTAATAATATAGATAACATAGATATATAGATATTAACATATGTATATCACTTTTATCATTTTCTCTGTAGATTAAGTGTAATCCTCCCCCCTGTGAAGATACAACATTTCCCCTTTTTCTAAATGTTAAAAATGATCAGTAAAATAACTAAGACTCTAGTTTTTTCTTTCTCTCTGGGCCATTGTCATCTCATTGTCTTGAGTATTGATTTCACAACCTTCCCTCACTGTTGTCTATTTTTCTATTAGGCAAATGTTGCCTCTCCTGGGAGTTGTCTTCTGATTTATTACTTGTTTTTCATAAATTCCATCTCCATATGCTTTTGTGATACACTCTCAGAATATTCCTCAGCTTTCTCTTCGAGCTCTCAATGTGTTCTTTAACTGTATCCATTATATATTCATCCTATCTATTGAGTTATTTCCCCATGATCATTTTGCACTTTTATGGTATTTTAATGCATGCAGTATACTTTTGAATCACTCTGTTGTTATTAGTTATACTTGCTGTAACATCCTGTTCAGCTTATCTATTAACTCTATTTCCTGAAACTTTTCTATTTTTACTCTATTATGATGCTGGCTTTCTTCCAGTATCTGGTAATTCTTGGTTTTATGCGTATTATGTAATTGAGTTTCCCCAGTTAATTTTTTTCTGTTGGAGCTGCACAACCAGTCCGAGGTTGTGCTGAATGCACATAAGTGCTAGCTGCTTGGTGTGTAAATGGGGGAGGGTCATGGCATATAACTGAATGGAATACTTCAGTCCGTGTATGAGCATTGATAGCAGCCCAGACAGTTAGAACCCTCTAACCCCAGGTTCCATATCTTCTGTCCTAGTGGGAAGAAAACTCCCATTCCATCCTGTTCCTGCTGCTGGTCTCCAGGAGCATGAGGAAGGGGCTGCCTAAATCAACTACTCTAAGCTCCTACTATAAGAATGCTCATGTCACCATATGATTGTGTGCTATGTTGCAGACCTAGAAATATAGAAATGACTGAAAGTAGGAATAAAACTAGAAGTGAAATACACATAAATTAAGATGTTAGAATTTCTCAAAAGAAGAAGGCTCACTACTGTCAACATTTTGAAGTCATCAAAAAATAAGTCCATAAACCACTCTCTAGATTTCAATCTGCAGATATCACAGTGATTACCTTCACATTATATTAACTGGTGGGATGAGAGAAGTTGGATTGGAGTGGGTCAAGAAGATAGTTATCAAGATTACTGAGGCTAGGGCAGCCATGGTGGCTCAGCGGTTTAGTGTCGCCTTCAGCCCAGGGCGTGACCCTGGAGACCCGGGATTGAGTCCCAAGTTGGGGTCCCTGCATGGAGCCTGCTTCTCCCTCTGCCTGTATCTCTGTCTCTCTCTCTGTCTCTCATGAATAAATAAATAAAATCTTTAAAAAAAAAGATTACTGGGGCTATCAAGTAAGTAAGTTTTGATGTATTTAAGAGTTTGAATGAGAATAAGTGATTTAAGCATAGAACTAGAGATTATGGCAAATATTGTTTGTTCCTTATGTAGCATCCATTCCCACCTTCTTTCTTACAACAAAGTCTTGATTTTGTTCAAAGCAACTGTAGCACACAAAATTTTAAGAATGACCTCACACCCTCAAATTATGTAATTTCCTTCCCTTTCAATGTGATTGGAACCTGTGAATATGGTGAGATACTCCCCCTTGATTGTAATTATGTTACATGGAGTAGTCAACCTTCCAAAAGAAATTATCCAGATGGACCTAAAGTAATCATATGAGCATGATGATGGAGAATAACCTCTAGCTAGTAGCAGTAAAGTAAAACAGCTTCCAAGTGTGAGAAGGATTTGATGGTCCATTGCTAGTTTTAAGATGGAGGGAACCTTGTGAGAGGGGATGTGGGTAACCTGATGGAACTGAGAGACATACCAGTGGATAGCAGAAAAGAAATTGGGACCCAGACTTACAGTTGCAAGGATCTGGATTTTGCCAACAATCTGAATGAGCTAGGAAGAAATTCATCCACAGAACTTCCAGATACAAGGCCAGCCTGGCCAATACACAGGAGTTGCCTTGTGATCTCCTAAACAGAGAACCAAGAATTCTGACCCATAGAACTATGATCTAATAAATGGATATTGTTTTGAGCAATATTTATAGTAATTTATTATTCAGTATTACAAACTAGGATATTAGTAACATTACCAGCTAAAATTTCTGTCCTTCCCAGAATCTTTTTTTTTTTTTTAAGATTTTTTGTTGTTGTTGTTTATTCATGAGAGACACACAGAGAGAGGTAGAGACACAGGGAGAGGGAGAAGCAGGCTCCATGCAATGAGCCCAATGTGGGATTCAATCCTGGGAATCCAGGATCATGCCGTGAGCCAAAGGCAGGCACTCAACTGCTGAGCCACTCAGGCGTTGCTGTCCTTCCCAGAATCTTGTATTTAGAGGTTGTCACAGGAAAATATATTGATCATTTTTGATATGTAAGTATGTCTCTCTCAGACATCTGGAAAAGTTTTTGCTTAATTAACATAGGCTTCATCACTTTCCTTTTACCTTTTCATCATTGACAAGCAAAGGTAGAAATGGGTTGTACGGGAGCCATCTTATGACTATGAGGCGACAAACATGATGGCAAAATATAACAAAATAGAGATGGTGACATTTTTAAAATATCATGTAGATTAATAAAACATATTACCAATCTTGGAATAATTACCTCCAGCTTCCTGATTGTGTGAGAAAATCTACTCTTCTGTGTTTAATATACTAAAAGTTGATATTTCTTTTTCTTTAAAATTTTATTTATTTATTCATGAGAGACACAGAAAGAGGCAGAGACATAGGCAGAGGGAGAAGCAGGCTCCATGCAGGGAGCCTTATGCAGGATTCGATCCCTGGGCCCCAGGCCCATGACCTGAGCCAAAGGCAGACACTCAACCACTGAGCCACACAGATGCCCCAAAAGTTGATATTTCAATAAGTAGCATCAAACTAATAGAAGAAAGAGGCATTTAAAAATTGTGTATTATTTGTTTCTGGGGCCAGGAAATTGAGGGACATAAGCATCTTTATAGGCCAACATCAGAAATATTTATATGACTGTATGCCAAAAGAATGGGGCAAGAGAAATTAATTTAGAAAGAAACATGTAGAAAAATACAATACAGGTTAAATCAAAAACAGAAGATGGAAGATTCATGTCGACACTGAGCAAAAATGGCATAACTAAGTTTTTAGTTAAGTTTGTAGGTGTGGGATAGGGCTGGAGGTGGGAAGTGGGTACCTAATCACTTCAATGATCACATTAAGCATTTTGCCGAAAGTGATGAAGAATAGAGGAGCTTGTAGAATTTTTCTTTCTTTACTTGATGAAATATGAAACAAAGATATTTAGGGAAAAGTAAAAATGATGTTAAGTGACCTTAAGTTCATATATGTTTAAGGGAATATATTTTTGAGATAAGGCTGTCTGTAATAGTCTTTTTTTTTTTTTATTTTTTTTTGCCAGCAATACTGTATGGTCAAGAAATAGAAGCAAAGGCTGAGAATTGGAAGATTGCTCCACTATTGAGATTTTTCTAGAAAGTTCCACAAATAAAGAACAAAGTTCTGTGTGTACTGGTGAGTGACAATTAAGTGCATCCCTTTTCAAAGTGGGAGAAATGTACCTAAGGCCAAGACAAGCAAGAAAAAAATAGAGCAATCAAAGATGGGAGCAATACTACTCAATGTTGTCTACAAACACCTGCACCTGCCTTATCAAAGGTGACTTTTTTTTCCTCTTTTTTAAACAGAGTGGGGGAAGAGGGAGGGATATAGAGAGGGAAATCTTATTAGAGTTTTGATTCCATCACGAGGGACCCACCCTCATTACCTAATTTAGACTTAATTACCTCCCAAAAATTCCTCTTCTAAATACCATCACACTGGGGAATAAAGCTTCAGTATGGGGATCCCTGGAAGGCTCAGCAGTTTAGTGCCTGCCTTTAGCCCAGGGTGTGATCCTGGAGTTCTGGGATCGAGTCCCATATTGGGCTCCCCACATGGAGGATTCTCCCTCCGCCTGTGTCTCTCATGAATAAATAAATAAAATCTTTAAAAAAAAATTTAATATTTTTTTAAATAAAGCTTCAATATGTAAATTTTGGGGAGACCCTAGCAGTAATGGGGCATGCATACTTCCTCTGTGGTGACTTCACTGCTAGGGTAACTGCATGAACACCTGCAGATATTCACTGTCCTGAGTTCAGCTTTCTGACACATAATAAAGAGACAGGTGAGGAGGACAATCTCTTTAGGAAATCTCCATGTTTATATACATTTTTTTTTTTTTTTTACTTCTGTTAATGTGGTCAGCCTAAGCAAATTCCGGTCACACCGTATCTGAAACTGCATATTAAGTCTTGCTTTCTTATTTTTTTCATTTCAAAAACTATTTATTGAAACCTTTCTAAATGCTTTATCTAAATCATTTAATTTTTTAAAATTAAATTTTCTCTAAAGAAAGTATTTCAACTCAATGAATTCACCCTGTTTTTGTAATTTTGCTATTTTTTTATTTTCTTGTTAGATATAATGTTTAGTTTTTCTAATTATAAGGGTACTATATGTTGGGGGACCTGGGTAGCTCAGTTGGTTAAGCATTGTCTTCCACTCAGGTCATGATCCCAGGGTTTTGGGATGGAGCCCTGGTGGGACTCCCCAGTAGCATGGAGTCTGCTTCTCTCTTTCTCTCTGTACCCCTCTGCCCATTCATGTTCTCCCTCTCTCATGTGCTCTCTCTTTCTCAAATAAATAAATAGAATCTTTAAAAAAAATTGGAAAACAAAAAAAATGTATGAGGCAGGAAATAAAAATCATGCATTTTCCAAGATATATTTCATATTTATTTTAAGCTCACATTTTATATTTAATATTATGATCTGTTAATTTTCCATACCGCAAGCACTGAAACAAAAGAAACCAGGGAAATATTTTGTTACATAAAATATTAATAAAAATGGGAGCTCTTGGGTGGCTCAGTTGCTTAAGCGTCTGTTGATTTTGGTTCAAGTCATGATCTCAGGGTTTTGAGATTGAGCTCCACATCCAGCTCTCTGCTCAGTGGGGACTCTGCTTAGGAGTCTCTCTTTCCCTCTTCTCCTGCCTCACTTCTCTCTCCCTCTCCCTTCCTAAAGAAAACTAATAAAAATAGGTAATGGCAAAGATTAATATTCTTCATTTGCCCTTCATTTGTCTTTTCATACTTAGAATGATACCAATAAATGATACTTCTCTGAGATAAGCCCAGCTGAATTTTTATTGCATAAAATGAAGTCATTATTAATTATATCTTTTATACAAAATGTAGTCACACAGAAGACTTTTATCACATATTGATACATGAATATATACATTTTGCCTTTTTTTTCAAAACGAAGATAAATTACTATGGCCAGGAATTGAAAGTTACATTATCTTATTTTACTTACATCTTTATGTGAAAAGAAATTTAAGGCAAAAATTACAAATAGATATAAATATTATTCAAAATATTTTTCCTTTTGTACTTGCAGAAATTCCTTCATGGTAGAGAATAACATTAAACATATACTTTTCTATTTTTTTAAACCAATATTAATTTTTTATAATGTGTCACTGAAGGAAAATTCAAATCTGTATGAAAAAGATCAAGACTAACAGATTCTTTACTTAATTATAAGTCTTTTCAAATTTTAATGGGTTATAGCCATATTTGTACTTAAAAAAAGCAATAAGAAAATACATGGGCTTTTGTTTTTTAAGTGAATTTTTGATTTCATCAAAATGGAAAAAATAGTAATATTTTTATTGCAGAATATTTTCAAAGTGTTTATTTAATATTTTATGTTTAGCTTTATTATTAAGATTCTACAAATTTCCTACTTGCATTTTCCAAATACATATTTTCATATCTAATCTATCACTATCATCTATTTGTATCAAGCTATGTACCATCTGTCATCTGCACACACACACACACACACACACACACACACACACACACACACCCCTAATATTTATGGAGGCAACTAAATGCTGAACTAGGAGAGATCAGGGTAGTCAGAGGTTCTCATGCACTGAACTGCTTAACTACAGTGAGGAAGTCAAATTCTGTTTTTGAATTTCAGCTGCATTATTTGAAAAAGAAAGATGCGGATACTCATTTCTACATCAGTCAAATGAAGATATTACTATTCATTATGCATTGTAAGAATTACAATGAAATAATGAATGCAAAGTAGCAAAATGCTTGACAAATAGAAAGTGTTCCAATTTGATCTAAGATCATTTCCAGTTCTAAAATTCTACTGTTCAGTATCTAAGTTTTAAAAAAATTTTTTTTTGGTCTGTGTTTAATGGGAACACAGTACAACACTTCTACAAATTATTCATTTGTGCTATTTCCCTTCCCCTTTCAGGTCATTGAAGGTACAGCACTTAATCTAGCTGTTAACCACTTTAACCTGAGGGGCTGTTGAAAATAAATCCTCTTTATAAGGCTTTCTAAGGTCCACTGATGATTTCAAAATAGCTTGATAATCAATCAGATTAACTAAAACATTTTCTACTCAGATATGTATTACAAATCTGATGTCTGTATAATACTTCTTTGACATTGTGAACCTCTATACCAACTCTACAAAATGAGTGCTAAAAATTAATTTATAAACGCAGATTTTTCCTGAAGTAATTATTTTCCTAAAAATTCTCATTTTTAATTAGGTTAAAATGAGTGTGACTTTTTCTTTGAAAATTTCAACTTCAATGCTTTTAGGCCAATGAGTGCGTGTAGCCCTCTCATATCTATATATAATATTCGTAGACCAAAAAAAAAAAAAAAAAAAAACCCTCCAAGAGGAAAAAAAAAAAAAACTTATGTCAGTCCTTTATCTCCAGCAATTGCAGGAGAAGTGAATAAAAATTGGAAATTTAAAATATAGTTAAAGCTATGGCACATTCAATTAGAAGACTTGAGTCTTAGATCATTCTGATAGTAATTAACTTGTTAACTTTAAAAAGCCATTCAGTGTCTCTGGACTGAACTTTCCCCATCAAATATTCAGCAATTTGGATTGTGCTACCTCTAAAACACAGTAAAATATATTTTTGATATATGTGACTATTTGTTTAACCAATTAAGTGGACTTTTCTAAAGCAGACATTATGTTTATCTCTTCCACGCCTATATCAACCAATACCTAGAAACTGTTCATCGTGAGTAGATTTCTAATAAATGTTAATACACAAATGACTTTTAATGATTATGTTAATACACAATTTTCTGTTATTAGTTTGATGAATAAAAAGTTTCAAAATCAGGAGACACAGTAATATATTCCAAATAGCACACAAAACACATGCAACCAAATTCTATTATAAGGTACTTTTAAAAATTAAAATTTTTGAAATGTATTTATATTTTTTAAGATGCATTTATTTATTTTTAGAGGAGGAGGAACAGAGGAAGAGGGGGAGAGAGAATCTTGAGCAGACTTCCCACTGAAAGCAGGGCCCAAAGCAGGGCTCAGTCTCAGGATCCTGAGATTGTGACCTAAGCCAAAATCAAGATTCAGACCCTCAAGCTACTGAGCCACCCAGGTGCCCTTAAAATTTTAGGAATTTAATACAATTAACTTTCCATTAGCTCATTCTCATCATGTAGGAATATATCCTCACATATAAGCCAAGACAGAACTTAGTTGCCAAAACAAAATGTGAGTTTGAAATCTCTATAGTATTCATCAATATCCACTCCAAATAATATATTTTTACTATAATAGACTCCAAATAAAAATTCATTCCTTTAAAGCAAAAAATAAAATGTGAATCTACAAAGTCAACTACCACAGATATTCCATATATCATTTTCTGAAGACACTTGACATTGCATACTTTAGAAAACCTATAAGGGGACTAATTCTGCTGAACTATTTGAAGCTAATGGCATCTCTTGTCACGGGTGACAGTGTGAGAGAACAGCTGACTTCATTTCAAAAGGTACTACACTGCTTTGAAGTAGTCCTTATTATAGAAAATCGAGAACATCCTTGAAATGGTTTCAAAAATAGACATTTTAGGGGAAATTACCACCTGATTCATTCCAAGACAAAAGAACGTGCCAATAATACAAATGCCAAATCTCATAAAATATGCCTCAAATCCTAATTGAAACTGAATAATATAATTACTGACACATAAATTTTATCTTATATTCATGTATAACACTTTACATGTATTATATAAACTTAATATTACAATTGTCTTATGATGCTAACATTAGAGTCTTTTTATTTCTTTCATGAAAAAAAAAAGGACCTGAGTTGGAAAGTTGAATTGTCTGATCAAGATTTAAGTACTGCTGTTAAATTACATTGTCAGCCTTGTAATAAATTCTGATTAAGAATTTACACCTTTGTGAACAGATTAGCAGACCTAATTGATTTTGATCCGTTAACTTCAATTTGCAGCTTTAAAAAGGTGTAACCTCACCCAGATTTATGGTTTGAAGCTCTTGTGTTTGAATTAATGAATTTTACATCTGATCTCATTAAGAAGAATTTTGGTTAAGTACATATATTTCTCCAAGTGGAAACTCTTTGCCTTAACTCCTGGGCATTGCATATATTTTCATAAATGTCCCCATTTATTAATCTCCAAACATATGAAGCAATAATTTTACATCTCATTTATTATCTGTCAACCATCAGTTTCTACTTCCATGTAATTATGAGGAGAACTTATCCTGTATTTTTATCTTCTTACCATCCTCCTGGACTTTGCCTGCAGTGATAGACATATGGTCAGGATGTGCTAACTCCGTTGTTAACATGCCATATTGCAGATAACAATCATTTATCATAGAAGCAGTTAGAGACTCTGGGAAAAGCCAGGCACAATAATTATAAATTATCACTTGTAATTATATTTTAAGGTTTGAAAAAACATGGTTTATAGAAATTCATTATGTGGCGATGAGTTCCTGTTCAAAATAAATATGGAACCTGAGTGTGGGTTCTGTTTCCTAGTTCTATTCCTTACATTTTATTAAATTTGGCATCACATCTATGAAAAATATTTTAACCAGTTGATTAACAATAGAACCCTGCATTATATAGTACTTAAGCTCACTCAGATTTTTCTTATATCATACAAGTAAACATTTTTTGTTTAAATAGCCATAAACAAAATTTATTGGGGCAGCTAATTATTTCAAGTACCATTGGTAGCAGTGTTTCTAAGAGAGATTTTCTATTTTTATCGGCCTTATGGAGGTTTTTAAAAGTCATCTTATTGCCCATACCATCCAAAACCTTGACTTCAAGGAATCCAAACTGTAGTCAATACCTCACAATCTTCCAGTTCTCCTTGTACTTCCTTTTCTTCAAATATGTATTTCACCTCATCAGGATCTCTAGTTTTGACTGTCATTCCTTTTACGTGCGCATTTTCCTTCTTAGCCAACTTTGATTACATGGTTCATCTTGCTATCATCCTTTTGTATATACCCTCAAATCCTTGTCCTCTTTCCTCTCCTACATGTATGGGACAAGAGAAGGGTTTTATAGCACTTGCTTTGAACACAAATGTAAAGATGCACCAAAAAGCTCATAATCACAATAAACAGTATTTTAATGTAATATTTTAAACTTAAAATTTAGTATAAAAATCCACCATGAACAAAATATCAAATTATATATAAAGGCAAGATCAGTATTTTTTTTTTTTTTGTCCCAGCTAGGCACTATTTCTGATCCTGTCTGCCAAAGTCATGTGTCTTCCCATTAGTAAAGAAATTGACTTAATCCTACCTATAGGGTCTTTCTCTTTTTCATACGATTTGCTGGGTATAATATTAGAAAGAAGACAAACTGAAGTTTATGTTATATAAAATCCAATATAAGTAAACTCCAAAATAAATAAACTCTGATTCAATGGAATTTCAAGGCCTTCTTTGTCGTATATTATTATTTTTCTCCCATTTGGTGAATTTATACTTGAAGTACTTAGGGTCTTCGTTAACTTGTCTATAAAACAGAGATATCAATGCGGAATAATCAGTTTTAATGGAATAAGTATACAGTACAGCAAACTGAATTCAAAAAATACATCCTTTCTATTCCGAGTTTGAGTATGCTTTTGAAGAGGCTTAAACATGCCATGCTTCTTTTGAACTTCATATGTGCTGTATCAAAGTGTTGCTCCTTCTCTTCTTTCTCATGCCTCATTTCTTATAAAATTACTACTTATCCTTCACGACTCAGCCAGGTTGTCACTTCCTGAGAACATTGTTTTCAGATTCCTAAACTAGATCACATTCCCCATTGTAGGTATTCATATGAGCATGCGCCCTGTAGCATTTGTCAAAGTTGAAATGATTCATTTAGGCAATTAATTGTTTAATGTCTGTCTTCCATACTAAATTGCAAGTAAGAGTACAGTTCCTTTCTCCTCTCCCGCCCCTCCACCCCCGCCCCCTGTAGGTGTTTTATTCCCAACATAGAGCACAGTGTCTGGTAATTGGTAGGCACTCAAAGCAAACAAACAAACAAAAATCCATTTTTAAATGAGTAATGTTTGAATGAATGGTATGAGCCTTGTATTAGCTGATTTTTTCTCCTTCGATATTCTAAGGAAAAGATCTAGGAAGACAAAGGCAAAAAATAGTCAAATCAAGTAATTTATTCTAAAATTTTACAGGATATATATATTCATGCCAGCAATTTCAGGACATTTTAGAATTACAGAGCTTATTATTATATTAGGTTAATATGTCAGCAATAAATTCTTATGGTAATCTGTTACACTTAAAATACATATTATACAATTCAATATTGGTTTCTGTTAACTTAAAACACTCTAAATGGAAAGCTACATTCTTAAAATTACAAAAAGAAACTACCTAAAAAAGATGTCAACAAAACATAATAACAAACCATTAAACATATTTGCATATTATGTGAAATATTACAGCTACATAGAAATAAAAATATTAACTACAGGGAGCCAGGATATAAATTATTGTTGTTTGTCTCGAAAATCACTCAGCTATGTGACTTTGGAAAACTTCAGAATTCTTTTCTGAACAGTTTTACAAAACACACAGTTTATTGAAAAAAAGAAATAAGAAAGCATATGTGATAAGTGACATTTTTAAACTGCAGAACACAATAGAGATATTCATACATACAAGGTGATTTTCTAGTAAAATAATATTTTAAATTTATAAGATAAACATTTATTTATTATTTATTTAATAAAATAGACTTTAATATTGTACTAAATAATGAGCCTAATATTGCAATTAGGCAGTTTTTGTTATCACTGAAATAACTTAATAACTCATGACATTTTTAGCATTTGTCTTTTAGGAAATTATTCTTCTTTCTCTTCCAAGCATCAACTGGTCCTTTAGTAAATCAAGGGGCTTGGTTTTCTGTCCCCAGAGATTACAACATGCTACAGAAAGTCTATCAAAATTCAGCTCAGGTGTCTGCAATCCGGTATATGCTTCTCATCTTTAGTCATGATGTCATGCTTCAGAGGACAGCATGATAAGAATGTAGTTACTCCATGACAGCCAACAGTCCTGCTAAGAAAATCTTAGCTCTAGAAAAATATAAAAATCTTAACTCAAAGATGTGATCAAGTTAAGCTCTCTTCATACCACCTGAAACACAAAAAACAGACGCTGAGGTTACTCAGCTGTGAAGTAACAGTGCTACTGCAAAGTGATCACTGAGCTATCTTCCTGTTTCCCCATGAAATGCATTTTGCCAAATCTAGGGGATTCGACAACAAAGCAATGTAGTATCTTGGACCAAGTGTTCACATATGAAACCAGCTACAACAATATGGGTTGTTCATGGTGGAAGCAACAAAAATGTTTTGTATAAGCCTAATCTTACTAAAGTCATCATAAGAAGTGTTAATATAAAGTTAAACTGGGGCACCTGGGGGGCTCAGTAGTTAAGATATAGCGAGAGAGATGGCAAGAGAGCACATGAGTAGTTTGCTTTCAGCTCAGGTCATGATCCCAGGGTCCTGGGATGGAGCCTCCCATCTGGCTCCCTGCTCAGACTGCTTCTTCCTCTCCCCACTACTCATGTGCTCTCTTGCCATCTCTCTCATTATATCTTTCTCAAATAAATAAATAAAATCTTTTTTTTAAGTAAAACTTCCTACAATGCATTTTTAAAGTACTTGTGAATATGGAAACAGTTATGAATCATCTATACAAATATTTTATAGAAATTAGACAATACTGCAATTATCACATAAAAAATCTTTCAAAAGTTTTCAGTGGATGCATTTAACTATTATGGATTTTACTCTATATAAATGAACACTTTCCTAGAATAATTTTTCTATGAATCCAAAATCTAGGTTAATTCATAAAAACACTGCAAACATTTTCTAAATTTGCATTATCATTAATTTGTGTACTGTATTTGCTTTTTAATTTTTTGCTAAGTATGTGTACTTATGGAAAGAGCAGAGTTCTGGTTCTTTGCAGGGTTCTTTAAGAGCTTAGTAAAGTCATGTTGACAGTCTTAGTTATAGTCAAAATTACATATGTGAAAATAGTAAAATCAACTGAATTTTCATTCTATTTATAAAGACAACTGAGTTATTTGAAATCAAAGAGATTTAGAGTCAGAATTTATCATAAGGAGTACTCAGTTAAGCACATTCTCTACAGATGATATACTGAGGAATAGAGCGCAGTGTAGGTTTCTGTAAGGACTCACCCTCCTGGTTATTGATAGACCAATATCTGAAGGCCATTGTCCTAAATGCTAGTACCTACAGAAAGATGAATTTTACTAAAAAGTTATCCTGAAACCTACCTAAACCTAAGCCAACAGATTTATTCTACACGATTAGTTTAAATTTTGAAAGAATAATTATTATTAGGAAGATATTTTATCACTATAAATTTATATTTAATCATCTGTCAATGTATGATAGTCATTTCCTTAGACTAGAATGGGAGAAATTTCGTCTTATGCCAGAAAAAGGAAAGCTTCAATAGTAATCTGAAAGAATCTATTTGGATGTTTAAATTTTTGGTTTGTTGTAGGTAAAGCAATTCCAGGGAGACACTTCTTTTTCTACAACATACAATTCATGATACACATTTCATATAGAGTTATATATACCATATTCAATTCCATATTTTTGTATTAATTTACCATTCAATTATAATCACATTGCATAAATACAAATATAGGAATATGTTTATAGCAGAAGGAAAGAAAGCACATGAGACCCATGGGCTTAAAATGTAATTTTACCTTGTTTAACCAGTCACGCTTACGATAAATGTAAAGCCAAGCTTTAGAAAGGCTTTAGTAATAAAAATAGACTTTACATTCTGAACATAAATTTAAATGTACAGGTAAGAATTAATATCTTCATATCCTGAACTTCATTTGGTCACTTTTAACCCCAAATATCAAACTACCAAGATTTGTCCCTCTGGCTGATTTTTGTCAGTGGTTGGGTGAAACAATAAAAAATGGATGCTGAATACTAGTTATAGTTGTCATGTAACTTTGCTCCTCTTGAGCATTTACATGGAAAGTATCAGCTTTCCTAGCAGACTATGGTTGAATGCAATGTGATTCTTTACTTCGTTATGAATTATTCAAATTGTTTTTAATTAAAGACCAAAAGGAACAAAAGGCAGATTTTCTAAGTGCATACAAGAATTAGGCAAGAGAGAAGTAATATTAAATTACAATTTTAATTTTCAAGATCATTTTAATAGCTTAAAAATTCTGAACCATCGAAATGAAATTTAACACGTTTAAAATTCTATAATCATGATTTTACTCAATTTCTAGTACAGTATAGTTAATTGTTGGCTTTTTTACAGTTCTGTCATTTAGTTGAGGATGAATGGAAATGTCCTGCTATTAAAATTTGCTAACTTCGGGGTGCCTGAGTGGCTAAGTCCATTAAGGGTCTGCCTTCAGCTCAGATCAGGATCCTGGGACTGAGCTGGAGTGGGGGTCCCTGCAGCAGAGAGCCTGCTTCTCTCTCTCTGCCCCTCCCACTTGTGCTCTTTCTCTGGTTCTCTCTCTGAAATAAATGAATAAAACCTTTTTTTAAAAAAACCTGCTAACTTATTTTTTAAAATTTAATTTTAAAAATATTTTATTTATTTATTTGGAAGGAGCATAAGTGGGGGGAGGAGCAGAGGAAGAGAGAGAAAGGATCTCAAACATTCCCCACTGAGCCAGGAGCCTGACTAGAGCCTGAGATCATGACCTGAGCTGAAACCAAAAGTCAGGCACTTAACCAACTGAGCCATCCAGGTGCCCTACAAGTTGCTAACTTCCTGAATGTTACATTGTAAGAAACATAATTTTCTGGAATAATATTTCGCCTTTGGAATATTAGGTTGAGTCTAGGGTAGCAAATTTTAGGAATAAGCGCTAGCCATAAAACATTCAATGATGAATGAGAAGTCCAATTGCTAACATTATGTTTCTTATTGTTCATGTAAGATGATAAAATTAAACATTTATAGTAATTCAGTTGTTTTGGAACTGTATTTTTCTATGTGACTTCAAAGAGCAAAATACAAACTTTTTTTAAAGATAAAATGAATAATCTGACAGACAAGGATATTTTGGTACATACGCTGCATGAATTTGCAACACTTCATGCTGTCCAATTTTAAATAAATGGCTCATTGTGATAATGGCATCCCAGTTACAGATATCAACACTAAGAGACTGAGAGATAGCATGTTCAGGGATGATGGAGAAGGGATTCACATGTGCTAATGTGATTTTATGGTCACCTGGAAGAATTTCAGTATTTGATATTTATTTTAATGTAAAATATAAGCTGTATATCAACAAAATATGTTATACAGCAATTGCAAAGACTGTAGGAGGATTTAGGGATTGGAGAAAGGGATAGTTGGTTATACAAGTAATCATCTTTGAAAGTTAAGAAGCACATTAATAAACACCTGTGAATAAACTACACAGTTTATGAAACGGAACATTAACAATTGCTATAGATTGAATGTTTTTACCTCCAAAATGCATATGTTGAAATTTAATCCCAATTGTGATGGTATTTAGAGGTGGGGTATTTGGGACTTGATTAAATCATAAGGAGGAAACCCTGGTGACTGGGAAGAGTAACATTTTTTTTTTTTTAATAGAAGAGATGCTAGAGAGCTTGCTTGCCCCCTTCTGTCATGAGAGGCTATAGTGTGAAGACAGCAATACAGATGAAGCACACACTCCTTTCCTACTAGAAAGAAACTTGATCTTAATTTTTATACTTTCTTTTTTGTTCTTCCATTTGCGTTTTGTACCACTTTAGACCAATCAGGAAAGGCCCTTGCCCTTGGCACTAGCTGGTGCTACATTTTCAATTATAAAAACAACACATTCTTTAAGAATGAATGTCCTTTTCTCGCAGGACCTAGTCCCCAGTGATGGCACAGTATGGCCCATAACTTTAAACATCCACTCTTGTTACTAGCTACGTTTAAGTCCCAGGAAGATAATTTCTACATATCTTGTTTTAAACCCTTGAGTGAAAAAAAAAATAACTGATTTGAATGCCAAGTTCTACCACTCAAATAGAACAGAGACTTTACTTCCCAGGATGAGGAAAACTTGAATGATGAAAACACTTAGGTAAGGGAAACATAGTTTTAATTAATCATCAAACAGCATGAATAGTTTAGGTTCTTCTATAAGGAAGTGCCATTTTCTACAGTGCTGAACATTCTTTTTTTTCTTCTCTTTGAGTCACTTGGTTCAGTAGTGTGTAGGGATTAGTGCTGTATTCACAACAGATGCACATTTGGCAGTATTAAACAATAAATGTCCATCTTTTTGCAGATACAGAAAGACACATGCATGAAAAAAAGGGATAAATGCAGAAGTACCATGAAAAACATTTGATACTGATTACTTGCAATACTGAAGGGATCTAAATATTGTTTTCAGAGATAGCATTTTTATGTAAATCAGCATCTCCTTCAGTATTTTCTCTAGCTCAATAGCTCTCTTTTGAGTTTCTGGAAATCAGAGTAACTATATCTCACACTTCTATTCTCCAGTTCTTGTAATCCCTGTTTCTTATTTTCCAACTTCTTATATCTCTAAGCTGAATTTGGCATAATTTCTTTAGTTATATTTTTCAGCTTAGTAATTCTTTAGTTTCGCCTCATACTCTATGAAACATATCTATTAAGTAATCATACTCATTTTTCATTTCTAAAAGCACTTGTTGGTACTTTTAAAATCTACTTTCTTCCTTTTGACGATGTTTTGTTTTATTCCCTGCTTACTCTTACCCATTTATTTAAAAATAATATATGGGGATATTTTATATCTGTATATGACAAATCCAAGAACTAATTTTATTGAAGACTCCTTTTTTGTTTTAGTTTCTTTTCTGACTTTTATTCATAATACACTCCTTCCTCATTTATTGCTAACTTTTTTAAAGATAAATTTTTCTTTGAATTTTATCCATGGAATCCTGAGGATATAATTGGGTAAGACTTTTTTTTTTCATTTTAGTTTTATTGAGATATAATGAATGTATAGTACTGTATAAGTTTAAGGTGAACAGCAGAATGATTTTATTTACATGTATTATGAAATCATTACCAAAGTAAGCTTATTTGGCATTGAATTATCTCATAAAGACACAATAAAAGAAAAAGAAAAAAGTGGTTTTTTTCCCCCCACAATGACACCTTCTAGGATCTACTCTCTTAGAGACTTTTAAATAAGCCATACAGTAGTGTAAACTGTAGCCATCATGCTGTATATTACATCCCTAGTACTTATTTATCTTGTAAGTGGAAGTTGGTCCTCTTGATCACCTTCATCCAATTCCTCCTCTCCCTACCCACTCACTACCTCCCTCCTATGACCGCAAATCTGATCTCTTTTTCTGAGTTTGGATTTGTTTTTTAGATTCCACATATAAGTGAAATTACACAGTAATAGTCTTTCTTTGTCTTATTTTACTTAACATAACGCCCTTGAGGTCCGTCCATGTTGTCACAAAATAGGAAGCAATGCTTTTCACTAAGGAAATTTAGCTTGTTTCCTTTTCACTAAAGAAATAGGAAGTAATGCTTGTCACTAAAGAAATCAAGCCTGAGGTAGAGCTATCAATCTAGTACCACATCAAATTAATTTCTTAGTTTGCAATTCACATTTTTACAAAGTTGTATAAATCTGAGCTCTACATCTATGTGATAGCAAGCTTACTCTTGGTTGCTATTTTATCAGAAAAGACTTTTTTCCTTCCTGCCTCTTCAGTGTGTTGTGGTGGTTTCCTATTATTTTCTACAAGGTGGTGGAGTGTCATGAGATTTGCCATCTTGAAATCTATAAAAATTAAAAAATATCGATTATGGATAAATACTTCATAATTCCCTATAAAAAATAATCTACATTTCTAGCCTAAAAAACCTTAAACTACTGTGATACCAAGCAGATAGCATACTTCGAAAGGGAAGCTACATTTTAACCATGGTTGCTGCTATTAATAATGAGTTACTTTCACCGTATGTAACAAACATATCAATAGTAGTACACTATCTGCTTTGAGGGTTTTCAGTATATGTGCTGCCGAAGCAAGCGCTCTTTGAGGTTTTCAATTTTTATTTTAATATATGAAAATTTACTGGCTCATCAAAAATACTCAAAAAGGGTTTTGGAGAAGTTAAAATCTGGGAAAGAATGTATTTTTCTATTACTATATATCATAGCCAAAAGTTGGTATTTAATGTCTTAAATTATCCTTACTATCCTATTAAATTATAAATTTCTTTCTTGTTGGGCACACACCCATACTTTTCTTCTATTCAATCCCGGTGAGGATGTAAGACACCTAGAAAATCAAGCCACCATTTGCACAATTTATTAAAGGTGATGGTGGAAGCAAAACCAATGTCTCTGTGTGTGTATAAATGCCACGATAGAAAAAATATATGATGGTAAATACTACATTATGAGAGGGTTTTTTGTTGTTGTTCTTGTTTTTATTTAGTAGGAAGAGGCTGGCATTTGGAATGGCATTCAGAGGACAAACAGAAATTTTGAAAGTATGCAGACATTTGACAGAGAAGAAAGAAGAGATGGAGGTGGAGAGGGCATAATTTTAGGGGAAATAGCAGAGAGGGTGTTTTGCAACTTGATAGAAGAATGGTCTTTGTTGACAAATTCCAGTTTGCTTATAACTTGAACTTGGTTTTTTAATGTATATTTTACTTGTCCCTTTCTTACTAGTAATAAGGAAAGAAATAGGAAGAAAGAATTTCTGGAATTTCTTAGAAAATGGAACTTGAAACAAAAAAGAAATGTTTAAAAAAACCCACCTTAGTCTACTAATGAGAGCAAGATATTTAAATAAATTACTAAATTGGAATAAGTGCAGATTAACTGCATTTATATAATCGTGCACCTATTATATGGGTTAAAAATTGCAAATATGGAGTTAGTAAACCTTCTGGTTTTACTCTTCCACAGAAATTATGATTTTTGAGTTTTCTTTTTCCATATGCAGAAAAGCTATTACAGATTGCATATAGAGCTAATGATTAGTGATACCTATATGTAGATCTCCTCGCATTTACTGCTATTGATTTGTGAACCCCTAGAATATTTCATTACAAATAGCTTATATCCAGTCATTGTTCAGTTGACTGAATTCTCTTTCCAATTTATGATTTTTTTTTCTGTATTGTGCCTTATTATCAGTTATAGTCATTGAAGTTGTCTATGGCCATCTATTCAATAATGGTAGTTCTGAACAAATTTTTACATAACTTTCAATAAAGTAGACATTCCAGTTAATCATATTGATATAAAAAAGTACTATCACTTTTTGATTACAGGGAATGAATTTTGGAGTTTAAGAAATTTGATTCTAACCCAGGCTTTATCACTAATAAGTTTGTGATCTTATTCTCCCCATATGCTAAGCATTGGTTTCCCTTTTTATTAAAAGGTAATACTAATGCCACTTCATGGAGAAGTTGCGAGAGTTTTATGAATATTACTTGGAAAATACTTAGCATAGTGCTTCACCTAGAAGGAGCTGCTCAATATGTAACTATTCTTCCTGTTTTAGGTGTTCTGTATCTGAAGTGACTGTTTTGCTATGTGTTTGAAGGGATGATGTTATCCACATACCAAAGGGCCCTTTTATAACTAATATTATGATATAAAATCGGAGAGCAGCATTGCATTAAGATGAAAGGAGAGTTTCAGTTTTTGTGGCAGTGTCACTAAATATGCTGATGTAAGTAACTGTGCATTGGGTTTGAGGAGTTACCCTGGGATGATGGCCATCCCAGAAGTAGGAGGGATCAAAGACAAGTGACTGAAGAGCTAAATCCTGCTGTCACTGTGAATTCAGAAGACCTTCCCAGAATAAAAGATCGCTGGCAACTTTTTAAATGTACTACAAATGGTCTAGTCTCCTTCAGATTGGCAAAGAAGTGGACCATGCCTAATCTTGCTTATTCTTTTGTTAGGTAATGAGAGACAGATGCCCGCAATTAAATATATATATTTATAAATATAAATAATATTATATAATAATAATAAATTTATATATAAATCAAATATATATCAAATATATATTATATATATCAAATATATATATATATATATAAATCAAGCAAACATGTTGATAAATGGTAAACAAGTCTTTTCTTTAACAAAAATAGTACTACTTCTGTGCTGATTTACACTAGCAATTGGAGAAACATACTTTAGATCTTTTGGGGTCACGATCATTAAATATCTCCTAAGCCATACTAAACTGTAACTGTGAGGTTGAGAGATTTCTGGAGAATCCCAAATACTTCCAGGGGATTTACTAGGCAGTTTTGACAATTTAGGCATGATAATTTTTTGTTGTAGAGGGTCTCTTGCACATTATAAGATGTTTACCAGATCTCTGACCTCTTCTCATTAGTTTTCATAACTCATCACGGCCTCCTGTCTGAGTTGTGACAACCAAAAATGTCTCTAAACATTCACAAATCATCTCTGATAGAAAACAACTATACTGAATCTTATCAATTTTTTTAGCTCTGATTCTATCATGAACATACTGATTTGTGATCTTATAAGAGATCGTTCTATCTGAAAATGTTTTCATTTCGCCTTCCTTTTAAAAAAATTAACATAGCAAAATATATATATCATAACATTTATCATTTTAATCATTTTAAGTGTATAGTTCAGTGGCATGAATTACTTTTGCAATGTTATACAATCATCACCACTATCTATTTCAATTTTCATCACCTCAAATAGAACCTCTATAAAAATTAAGTGATAATTTCACATTCCTCCCTGTTTTGACCTCTGGTGACCTCTAATCTACCTTCTGCCTCTGTTCTAGATATTATGCATAAGTGGAACCAGACACTGTGTCCTTTGAGTCTGCTTTATGTCAAAATGAAAATTCAAGGCTTATCAGAACTTCATTGTTTTTTTATGGTGGAAAAATATTCCATACTATGTATTAACCACATTTTGTTTTATTCATTCATCTGTTGAAGGGCACTTAGGTTTCTACCTTTTGACTATTATGGTTAATGTTGTAATTAACATTGGTGTACATGCATCTTCTTGAGTCTTGGTGTTCAGTTCTTTTGAGTAAATACCTAAGGGTAGTATTGCTGCATCCTGTGGTAGACTTATGTTTAACTTTTTGAGCTACTGTCAACTTGTTTTCCATTTTAAGTACACCATCTTACTATCCCACTCACAAGTACCCCATTTTATCCACATCCTCTCAAATACTTTTTATCCGTATTCCATAGGAGATATAAAGTGGGATATCATTATGGTTTTGATTTGTGTTTACCCAATAACTAATGATGTGAAACAACTTTTCTGTGTTTATTGGCAATTTGTATATCTTCGTAGGTAAAATTTCTATTCCTATCCTTTGCCCAATTTTTAATTAGTTGCCTTTTGGATGTTGAGCTTCAAGAGCTTGAAAATATAAATATTCTAGTAATAAGCCCTTCTCAGATATATGATTTGCAGATATTTTTTTCCATGCTATTTGTACTTTATGGAAATATCCTCTGATGTACTTTTTTTAAAATGATGATTTCCAATTTACCTGTGTTTTCTGTTGTTTCTTGTACTTTTGGAGTCGTATATGAAAATCCATTACAAATTGAAGGTCATGAAGATTTACTCATATGTTTTCTTCTAAGAGTTTTATGGTTTTAAAATTCATAATTAGGGGATCCCTGGGTGGCGCAGCGGTTTGGCGCCTGCCTTTGGCCCAGGGCGCGATCCTGGAGACCCGGGATCGAATCCCACATCGGGCTCCCGGTGCATGGAGCCTGCTTCTCCCTCTGCCTGTGTCTCTGCCTCTCTCTCTCTCTCTCTCTCTCTATCATAAATAAATTAAAAAAATCATAATTAGGTGTTTGACTCTTTTTGAGTTAGTTTTTTTATATAGAGTTAGGTAGGGTGTGACAAATCAATGTTGTGAAAATTATAGTATCAGCTCCTTTGGTGAAGACAGTTTTTTCACCACTTAATGGGCTTCACACTCTTGTTAAAAGTCAATTGGCTGTATATGTAGTTTATTTCTGTACTCTCAATTCCATTCCAAGGATCTTTGTATCTATTTCTATACCAATACAAAAGAAACTGTTGTTATTATTATAGCACTGTAGTAATTTTGGAAAGTGGAGTGAGGATCTTCTAAAAATGTTCTTTTGCAAAGTTGTTATGGTTATTCAGGGCCCTATTCCCAGGTTTCTGGGTGAGTAAACAAGTCTGTGTGTGTTTAACCATGAAAGTGTATTGCATTTTATTAAATAACTTCTCTGCTTTGATTTAGATGATTTCTTTTCCTTTTTTTTTCCTCCCTTCCCCCACATGAATGTGTTACATTTTATTGATTGATTTTCTTAGGCTAAATCAACTTTTCTTTGCTGTGATAAATCTCACTTGGTCACATGCTGCTGCATTCAGCTTGCTGGTATTTCATTAAAGATTTTTGCACCAACATTTATAAGGGACACTGATCTGGATTTTTTTTCTTGTGATTCTTTATCTGGTATCAGAGTAATGCTGAACTCATAAAGTGAATTAGGAAGTGTTTTATTCTCGTCTATTTTTCACATAAATTTTAGAAAAAATGTTAATTTATTTAAAGGTTTAATAGTAAAAAAAAATAAAAATAAAAAAAATAAAGGTTTAATAGTCTTCACCAATGACACAATCTAGATTTTTCTCTTGGAGGAAAATTTTTGATTACTGATTTCATCTTATTACCTTTTTTTAAACAGGTATATTGAAATTTCCATTTATTCTATTACTTTTATTTATTCTTCCTGATAAATAAGTCAGATTAGGTAACTTGTATGTTACTAGAAATTGTCCATTTTATCTAGATAATCTAATATGTTGGAGTACACTTGTTTATATATTTTCTTGTGTTCTTTTTATTTTCATAAGGTCAGTAGCAGTATCTTCACCTTCATTTTGATTTTAGTTATTTGTGTCTTCTCTCTTTTTTCCTTTGTTCTTCTAGCTAAATGTTTTTCAACTTCATTGATCATTTAAAAGAGCCAATATTTGTTTTGTGATCCTCCCTAATGCTTTACTGTTCTCTATTTTATTTATTGACACTAGCATTTCCTCCCTTTTACTAACTTTGAGTTTAGTTTGCTGTTCTGTTTCTGGTTATCCAAGATGTAAAATTAGGTTATTGATTGAGATCTTTCCTCTTTTTTAATGACAGTATTTGGGGTATAAATTTCTACTTGCTAACTGCCTTTGTGCACATTATAACTGTTGGTGTGTTGGGTTACATTTTTATTTCTCTACAAATATTTTCCAATTTCCATCGTTCTATAGTTCTATGATCAGGTCCCAGTCTTTTCCTGAGCCTGTGCCTTGAACTGTAAACTTAACAAGTGTTTCTCAGATTTTTTTTCTCTCTCTCTTTTCATGAGACATGTTGGCTAGAGACTGCTGTTCATTTAGGCTCTGATGATACTCCAGCAGGTAAGGCTCTGATTAACTAGTTTCACCTAAGGGAAGACATTGTCAAAAAAGAACAGAGTGATCTGATATATCCCCAAATGGTTTCTTTCCCCTTCCCCTGCTGAAAGTGAAAAAGGACTTTTTCTTTCAGTACTTACTGCAGGAAACTGGTGAGGCTCCTGGAGCTAAGTCTCACACTATTATGGAGACTCCCCTATGACTGGAGCGCTCTGGAGTTTTAACTCTCAGAGTTATCTAACACAGGGCTTCCAGCAATTTTTCAATTACAGTTCAGGTTTTCCAACCCCAGTCTGGTTCCTGATGTGCTTTCTGCCCCGGAGTCTCTGCTCCGGTAAACTGAGGGCCCCTGCAATCACTTATCTTTCCAATATTGGGATAATGGTTTACTCTGTGTTTGCACCTCTCTTATGGATCAAGAATTGTCAATGTTTCAGTCTGTTCAGCTTTTACTTGCTGTTAAGACAGGGTAGCAACTTCTAAGCTCCTTATTTGTGTAAGTGACTCTTCTTGTTTTTGATACTTGTTTGCCAGCCAAAAACTGGGAGCTATTTATGCCATCACTTTGCTCTTGCTTCATTTTTAAAACTACTTTTACACGATATAGAATTTTTGATGTTAGGTACACACACACATACACACACACACCATCCAACCAGTATTTTTTTTTTTATAAATTAATTTTTATTGGTGTTCAATTTACCAACATACAGAATAACACCCAGTGCTCATCCCGTCAAGTGTCCCCCTCCGTGCCCGTCACCCATTCACCCCCACCCCCCGCCCTCCTCCCCTTCCACCACCCCTAGTTCATTTCCCAGAGTTAGAAGTCTTTATGTTCTGTGTCCCTTTCTGATATCTCCCACACATTTCTTCTCCCTTCCTTATATTCCCCTTCACTATTATTCATATTCCCCAAATGAGTGAGAACATACACTGTTTGTCCTTCTCCGATTGACTTACTTCACTCAGCATAATACCCTCCAGTTCCATCCACGTCGAAGCAAATGGTGGGTATTTGTCGTTTCTAATGGCTGAGTAATATTCCATTGTATACATAAACCACATCTTCTTTATCCCTTCATCTTTCGATGGGCACCGAGGCTCCTTCCACAGTTTGGCTATTGTGGACATGGCTGCTAGAAACATCGGGGTGCAGGTGCCCCGGCGTTTCATTGCATCTGAATCTTCGGGGTAAATCCCTAACAATGCAATTGCTGGGTCGTAGGGCAGGTCTATTTTTAATTCTTTGAGGAACCTCCACACAGTTTTCCAGAGTGGCTGCACCAGTTCACATTCCCACCAACAGTGTAAGAGGGTTCCCTTTTCTCCGCATCCTCTCCAACATTTGTTGTTTCCTGCCTTATTAATTTTCCCCATTCTCACTGGTGTGAGGTGGTATCTCATTGTGGTTTTGATTTGTATTTCCCTGATGGCAAGTGATGCAGAGCATTTTCTCATGTGCATGTTGGCCATGTCTATGTCTTCCTCTGTGAGATTTCTCTTCATGTCTTTTGCCCATTTCATGATTGGATTGTTTGTTTCTTTGGTGCTGAGTTTAATAAGTTCTTTATAGATTTTGGAAACTAGCCCTTTATCTGATATGTTATTTGCAAATATCTTCTCCCATTCTGTAGGTTGTCTTTGAGTTTTGTTGACTGTATCCTTTGCTGTGCAAAAGCTTCTTATCTTGATGAAGTCCCAATAGTTCATTTTTGCTTTTGTTTCTTTTGTTTTCGTGGATGTATCTTGCAAGAAGTTACTGTGGCCAAGTTCAAAAAGGGTGTTGCCTGTGTTCTCCTCTAGGATTTTGATGGAGTCTTGTCTCACATTTAAATCTTTCATCCATTTTGAGTTTATCTTTGTGTATGGTGCAAGAGAGTGGTCTAGTTTCATTCTTCTGCATGTGAATGACCAATTTTCCCAGCACCATTTATTGAAGAGACTGTCTTTCTTCCAGTGGATCGTCTTTCCTCCTTTGTCGAATATTAGTTGACCATAAAGTTCAGGGTCCATTTCTGGATTCTCTATTCTGTTCCATTGGTCTATGTGTCTGTTTTTGTGCCAGTACCACACTGTCTTGATGACCACAGCTTTGTAGTACAACCTGAAATCTGGCATTGTGATGCCCCCAGCTATGGTTTTCTTTTTTAAAATTCCCCTGGCTATTCGGGGTCTTTTCTGATTCCACACAAATCTTAAAATAATTTGTTCTAAGTCTCTGAAAAAAGTCCATGGTATTTTGATAGGGATTGCATTGAACGTGTAAATTGCCCTGGGTAGCATTGACATTTTCACAATATTAATTCTGCCAATCCATGAGCATGGAATATTTTTCCATCTCTTTGTGTCTTCCTCAATTTCTTTCAGAAGTGTTCTATAGTTTTTAGGGTATAGATCCTTTACCTCTTTGGTTAGGTTTATTCCTAGGTATCTTATGCTTTTGGGTGCAATTGTAAATGGGATTGACTCCTTAATTTCTCTTTCTTCAGTCTCATTGTTAGTGTATAGGAATGCCATTGATTTCTGGGCATTGATTTTGTATCCTGCCACGCTACCAAATTGCTGTATGAGTTCTAGCAATCTTGGGGTGGAGGCTTTTGGGTTTTCTATGTAGAGTATCATGTCATCGGCGAAGAGGGAGAGTTTGACTTCTTCTTTGCCAATTTGAATGCCTTTAATGTCTTTTTGTTGTCTGATTGCTGAGGCTAGGACTTCCAATACTATGTTGAATAGCAGTGGTGAGAGTGGACATCCCTGTCTGGTTCCTGATCTTAGGGGAAAGGCTCCCAGTGCTTCCCCATTGAGAATGATATTTGCTGTGGGCTTTTCGTAGATGGCTTTTAAGATATCGAGGAAAGTTCCCTCTATCCCTACACTCTGAAGAGTTTTGATCAGGAATGGATGCTGTATTTTGTCAAATGCTTTCTCTGCATCTAATGAGAGGATCATATGGTTCTTGGTTTTTCTCTTGCTGATATGATGAATCACATTGATTGTTTTACGAGTGTTGAACCAGCCTTGCATCCCGGGGATAAATCCTACTTGGTCATGGTGAATAATTTTCTTAATGTGTTGTTGGATCCTATTGGCTAGTATCTTGTTGAGAATTTTTGCATCCATGTTCATCAGGGATATTGGTCTGTAATTCTCCTTTTTGGTGGGGTCTTTGTCTGGTTTTGGAATTAAGGTGATGCTGGCCTCATAGAATGAGTTTGGAAGTACTCCATCTCTTTCTATCTTTCCAAACAGCTTTAGTAGAATAGGTATGATTTCTTCTTTAAACGTTTGATAGAATTCCCCTGGGAAGCCATCTGGCCCTGGACTCTTGTGTCTTGGGAGGTTTTTGATGACTGCTTCAATTTCCTCCCTGGTTATTGGCCTGTTCAGGTTTTCTATTTCTTCCTGCTCCAGTTTTGGTAGTTTGTGGCTTTCCAGGAATGCGTCCATTTCTTCTAGATTGCCTAATTTATTGGCGTAGAGCTGTTCATAATATGTTTTTAAAATCGTTTGTATTTCCTTGGTGTTGGTAGTGATCTCTCCTTTCTCATTCATGATTTTATTAATTTGAGTCTTCTCTCTCTTCTTTTTGATAAGGTTGGCTAATGGTTTATCTATCTTATTAATTCTTTCAAAGAACCAACTCCTGGTTCTATTGATCTGTTCCACAGTTCTTCTGGTCTCAATTTCGTTGAGTTCTGCTCGAATTTTAATTAACTCTCTTCTTCTGCTGGGCGTTGGGTCGATTTGCTGCTTCTTCTCTAGCTCCTTTATGTGTAAGGTTAGCTTTTGTATTTGAGTTCTTTCCAGTTTTTGAATGGATGCTTGTATTGCGATGTATTTCCCCCTCAGGACTGCTTTTGCTGCATCCCAAAGATTTTGAACAGTTGTATCTTCATTCTCATTAGTTTCCATGAATCTTTTTAATTCTTCCTTAATTTCCTGGTTGACCCTTTTATCTTTTAGCAGGATGGTCCTTAACCTCCACGTGTTTGAGGTCCTTCCAAACTTCTTCTTGTGATTGAGTTCTAATTTCAAGGCGTTATGGTCTGAGAATATGCAGGGGACGATCTCAATCTTTTGGTATCGGTTCAGACCCGATTTGTGACCCAGTATGTGGTCTATTCTGGAAAAAGTTCCATGTGCACTTGAGAAGAATGTGTATTCAGTTGAGTTTGGATGTAAAGTTCTGTAGATATCTGTGAAATCTATCTGGTCCAGTGTATCATTTAAAGCTCTCGTTTCTTTGGAGATGTTGTGTTTAGAAGACCTATCAAGGGTAGAGAGAGCTAGATTGAAGTCACCAAGTATAAGTGTATTATTGTCTAAGTATTTCTTTACTTTGGTTAATAATTCGTTTAAGTATTTGGCAGCTCCCACATTCGGGGCATATATATTGAGGATTGTTAAGTCCTCTTGTTGGATAGATCCTTTAAGTATGATATAGTGTCCCTCTTCGTCTCTCACTACTGTCTTCGGAGTGAATTTTAGTTTATCTGATATAAGGATGGCTACCCCTGCTTTCTTTTGAGAACCATTTGAATGGTAAATGGTTCTCCAACCTTTTATTTTCAGGTTGTAGGTGTCCTTCTGTCTAAAATGAGTCTCTTATAGACAGCAAATAGATGGGTCCTGCTTTTTTATCCAGTCTGAAACCCTGCGCCTTTTGATGGGGTCATTAAGCCCATTCACGTTCAGAGTTACTATTGACAGATATGAGTTTAGTGTCATCATGATATCTATTCAGTCCTTGTTTTTGTGGATTGTTCCACTGAACTTCTTCTTAAAGGGGAATTTTAAGAGTCCCCCTTAAAATTTCTTGCAGAGCTGGTTTGGAGGTCACATATTCTTTCAGTTCCTGCCTGTCTCGGAAGCTCTTTATCTCTCCTTCCATTTTGAATGAGAGCCTTGCTGGATAAAGTATTCTTGGTTGCATGTTCTTCTCATTTAGGACCCTGAATATATCCTGCCAGCCCTTTCTGGCCTGCCAGGTCTCTGTGGAGAGGTCTGCTGTTACCCTAATATTCCTCCCCATGAAAGTCAGGGACTTCTTGTCTCTTGCTGCTTTAAGGATCTTCTCTTTATCTTTGGAATTTGCAAGCTTCACTATTAGATGTCGAGGTGTTGAACGGTTTTTATTGATTTTAGGGGGGATCTCTCTATTTCCTGGATCTGAATGCCTGTTTCCCTTCCCAGATTGGGAAAGTTTTCAGCTAGGATTTGTTCAAATACATATTCTGGCCCTCTGTCCCTTTCGGCGCCCTCGGGAACCCCAATTAAACGTAGGTTTTTCTTCCTTAGAGTGTCATTTATTTCCCTTAATCTGTCTTCATGGTTCTTTAATTGTTTATCTCTTTTTTCCTCAGTTTCCCTCTTTGCCATTAACTTGTCTTCTATGTCACTCACTCGTTCTTCCACCTCGTTAACCCTCGTCGTTAGGACTTCTAGTTTGGATTGCATCTCATTCAGTTGATTTTTAATTTCTGCCTGATTGGATCTAAATTCTGCAGTCATGAAGTCTCGTGAGTCCTTAATGCTTTTTTCTAGAGCCACCAGTAGCTGTATAATAGTGCTTCTGAATTGGCTTTCTGACATTGAATTGTAATCCAGATTTTGTAGCTCTGTGGGAGAGAGGGCTGTTTCTGATTCTTTCTTTTGAGGTGAGGTTTTCCTTCTAGTCATTTTGCTCAGTGCGGAGTGGCCAAAAACAAGTTGTATTGGGAAAAGGAGAGAAAGAGAGAGAAGGAAAGAAAAGAGAAAAAGAAAAAAGAAAAAGGAAAGAAGAGAAGAAAAAGGGAAAGAAAAAGAAAGAAAGGTGAAAAAAAAAGGGGGTGGGGGAAGCAATCAGAAATCAAAAAGAAAAGAAAAAAGAAAAAAAAAAAACACGGGGGAGTATTTCTGTAGACTTTAAGTCCCTTGACTTCCCCTGGAACTGGTCCGTCCAGCTGGTCTTCTGGGGGAGGGGCCTGCTGTGCTGATTCTCAGGTGTTAGCACTTGGGGGAGCTGCTCTGCCCCTGCCTGCTGCAGGGCTCAGCGGGGGTTGTTTACCCCGTGGGGCCCCAGGAGGATCAGCCGCAGTTGCTATGGCAACTCTGGAAGCCTGGATTCAGCCTCCGCAGGAACTACGGGGCTCGGGGCTCTCGGTTCTCCGTCCGCAGGGCCTGGAGGCTCCGGGGCGGGGCCGCTGATCCGCTCAGCTCGGGGCAGGAGCGTCCTTGCTGTCCTGGGCCCTCCCGGCCTCTGCCTGTCCCGGGGGAGGCGGGATCCTGGGCTGTGTCCCGGCGCCCTGTGCTCCGGGGCCTGCGCTGGTGGATTCGCGCTCCCGCCCCGCAGCCCCCTCCGCGGAGCCGCCGCCCGAGCCCCTCCGAGCTGCTCCTGGGTCCCGCCGTGCGCGCTGCAGCCCTTAGGGAGCTCGGAGCACTCTCCCGGGGCGCAGGTGTCTGTTAGTGTCCCCGGGAGCCCGAGGGCATCCCCGCCCTCCTGGGTCCTGCTCCACCTCCCTGCGAGCCCCTTTCCGCCCGCCCGGGAAGGTTGGTGCAGCTCCTGCTCCTCCGGGACGGGGCTCTCCTGTCCTGGGGACACTCGCCCCGGCCTCAGCCCGGCTCCTCGCGGGCCCCTCCCCCTCGGAGGCCTTTTGTGTCTTTATTTCTCTTTCCCCGTCTTCCTACCTCGATAGAAGCGCGGACTCTTCTCACTGTAGTGTCCAGCTGGTCTCTCTTTACATCTCAGGCCGAATTCGTAGATTTTCAGGATGGTTTGAAGGTTATCTAGGTAATTTGTTGGGGACAGGTGATTTGGGGACCCTACTCCTCCGCCATCTTGCCCCTCCTCCCAACCAGTATTTAAAGACTTACATATTTTTTTTTTTTTACATATTCTAGCTTCTTTTTCCATTTCTTGATGATAATCTTATGCTTATTCTTATCATGATTCTCTTCTATGTAATACATACTCCCTACTACCAGCCCCATTTGCTTTTAAATTTTGAGCATTATTTTGGTTTTCATCAAGAAGAGTGATCAGTCTGCATGTGATTTTCTTTGTACTTACTGATCAGGGTATTTGTGGGCATCATCAGTCAAGTGTGATCATACTTGTTTTGGTTTTTATTTTGATGTTGATTTTGTCCAACATGTCTCTCTCTTAATCTCTTTCTGTCTCTCTCTTCCCCCTCTCTGTCTCTCTGTCTCTATAAATATGTGTGTATATATATACACATATATATTAATAGTGTATATTCTTTTTCATTTTCTCTTTTCTAGTCTTTAGGAAATCCAATTATACTCCAATTATACTCCAATTATACTCAATTCCAGCTGAGGAATGCCTCAGTTAGACCACTTGATAATGTCTCACAAGTCACTAAGACTTGTTTACTTTTTTCAATTTTGCTTTCTCTTAATGCTTCAGTTTGGATAATGATAAGTATGCTTACTCTTTTTCAGTTGTGTTCTGCCAATTGTATTCAATACATTTTATGAAAAACTTCAGATGAATTATTTAATTCTAGGATTTTCATTTAGTTCTTTCTTATAGCTTGCCGTACCTTCTAAAATTCTTTATCTTCTTCATCTCTTTTTCATTAGATTCCTTAAATATATATTATGGTAATTTTAAAGAACTTCTCTATACATTACAATAGCTATACTATTTTTTTATTCTGTTCACATTGACTGATATTTCTTCTTTATGCTATGAATTATATTCTTCATACATGCCTTTTAAGATTTGGACTGTATTCTCAAGTGCTTCCTTCTCCATGTAGTCTTCCCCAGTGATTATTACCTGACATTTGAAAGAAGGTTTATTTATTTTGTCTCTTAATCTAACAATGTTTGCTGCATGCCACTAGGATAATTTTTTATTCATTCATTGCTGAAACCATAGCGCATAGAGCCATAGTATAAGCAAAGAAGATATCAGTAAATCTATGCTCAGTAAGTGAATTTATTCATGAATATTTAAAATAACGTGAAATTCTTTCCAGTGAATACTTACCTCAGTAAATGTTCATTTAGTGTCTTAAATAAAGTCAAAGCTACAGAATTTTCCATGATAAAGCTCCTCCCATGCTTAGTGAAACAAGCTTACTTTTACCGAATTTAGGAAGAAATATTAGCATGAATAGTTGTCAGCAACTTCTAAATGTTTTCTAAGCCAAATAACTCAGTAGGAGTCCTCAGGGAGCATTTTCATTATTAAAGTTACTTAAGGGAGTTAATGAATGACTAACGGATCATGGAAGATTCTCATGGGGAGCCATAATGAAGAAAGTCTTATGTCTCTGCACCTCAAGTTCCTTGACACATAATGTCAATGTTCACATAAGTGTGAACATAAACTATGTAAGTGTTTAATAAACATTACTAACAATTATGAATTAAATTCACATATGTACTCTGTGTATATTAGGACAGTGTTTAACAAAAACATTTAAAATTAAGCTTCTATCTAAGGAGCTACTATGAAACAGAATACAGGTAGGAGTACCAAGAAATGGAAAAGTCTGAGACAAGAGATTCCTCCCTTTTAATGGTAAGGAATTAATGTGGTAGTTTTCTTGGTTTAAAAATATCAAATAGAAAGTGGGAGTAGGTATGTTTTATATGATAATGAGAAAATTCATTTTATTTTTATTTGTTTATTTTTTAAGATTTTATTTATTTATTAGAGACACAGAAGAGAGAGAGAGTAGGCTCTATGCAGGGAGCCTGACATGGGACTCGATACCGGATCTCCAGGATCACGGCCTGGGCTGAAGGCAGGCACTAAACCGCTGAGCCACCCGGGCTGCAGAGAAAATTCATTTTAAACAAATGATACAATTATTCATTTACAAATTATCTAAAATTATAAAGCCTTCCTAAAGTAGAATTCATTTTTTAATTGAGTTATTTACATATAATTTATTACTAATCTGCTTTACCCAAATTTGTATTTCTATACATTTACTGTGCATTTTGGGGTTTGAATATCTTCTTACTAGATTCAGTCATCAGATTTTGACTTAGTCATCAGATTATATTACCCAGCTTCAGTTGCTGTAATGTGAGGTTAACATTTTTTCCCTTTACACAAAATCTTGTAGTCCAGAGTACACTTTACCAATATATGCATATTTTTTAACAAAATGATTGTGAATATATTTGAAGTTTGAGTATATTTAATTGAAATATGAAAAGACTTTAAAATTTCTATTAAATATCCAGATAAAATGATATATACACCTTTGATTTATTTCTTACTTCCAAGTAAATCTTTTAGAGGAATTTGTCATGTATTTTGGCATGTATTATTATTAAAATTATTGAATTTATAATCATTAAATTATTAAAATTATTATTAATGCATAGTATTTAATATCTTCTAGAAAGATGCTTGTAAGCAATGTACAAGAGTATCCTTTTCCATTTCCAAAATATGAATATCATGGTTCATTTTAAAGCTTTACTGTACAAAAAAAGCTCTATTGATATATGTCTTGTTAATATGCCATTTTTATATACCCAGCATTTATGTGTACAATTCATAATAGTTATTCAATGAAAAAATGTTAAAATAGTAAAGTATTAAGCTAATAATATAAATATATAATAATATAAATAATATAGATATTTAATATAATATAATATAATAATATAAATATATAAATACTAATATAAATAATAAAATAATAAGCTAATAAATGATAATAACTGAGAATGCATTATCCCATCTGTGTGGACTGGAATATGTATATATTGCATATGAAATAATCATGCCAAATGTCAAATGAAAAGTAGATCTATGATTGATTCTATTTTGTGTTTCTTCTTTTTTCCCAGTAAATTCAATATAATCACTATAATTCAGTACTGTTTATATTGTGGGTGGAGGCTTATACTTCTGTGAAATGTTGTTACTAGTCCATGATAAAGTCAATACATAAACTGAGAGTAAACATTTTGAAAATTTTATAGCCATATAATGTATATAACTAACTTATGATACAGTAATTCCAATTTATCAGCATATACTTCAGGTATGTATGCAAGAAGTTTTATAACAGCAATAATTATTCTAGGTTCAAACTAAAACCAATCAAAGTGAACAATAGCCAGAAAATAAATAAATAAATTTTGGTATATTTACATCATCAAATTCTATCCCACAGTGAAAATAAATGAGATAAAGCAATACAATTAATATGCATGAATTTCAGGAACATAATGGTCAATGATAAAGCAAGTAGATGAAAATATCAACAGTATGATTTCATTCATACAGAAGAATTCTTTTTTTAAAATTTTTTTTTTAATTTTTTATTTATTTATGATAGTCACAGAGAGAGAGAGAGAGGCAGAGACATAGGCAGAGGGAGAAGCAGGCTCCATGCACCGGGAGCCCGACGTGGGATTCGATCCGGGGTCTCCAGGATCACGCCCTGGGCCAAAGGCAGGCGCCAAACCACTGCGCCACCCAGGGATCCCCATACAGAAGAATTCTTGAAGGATATATATTTGTTAAAATTATCAAGAAAAGGATGGAAAGCCTAAAGAAAAATTTCAAGATATTGATTGTTTTTGGGGTGAGAAAGGACATGAAATTATAAGAGCTCTTTGGTTTATAAGTATCTTTTTTATCTATTAGGTCCTTTTATAGGTGATTTAAAAAACATATTTAAAAAAATGAGTGAGTAGTTGGTAATCTAGATAACTGCTCCCCAAAGTTTATTCAGAAAATAGGTGACCCAGTCATTTAGTTAAAATTGGCTTGATTTTAATAGGTTCTGGATGGGATCTCCTATTCTGAATTTCTGATGAATTCCCAAGTGAAGTGCATGCTTTCAGTTTGCATTTTACTTTTTGAGTAACAAGAATCTAGATTGAGGGAGACAGAACATGAGAGACTCCTAACTCTGGGAAACGAACAAGGGGTGGTAGAAAAGGAGGTGGGCGGGGGATGGGGGTGACTGGGTGATGGGCACTGAGGGAGGCACTTGATGGAAAGAGCACTGGGTGTTATGCTTGCTATATGTTGGCAAGTTGAACTCCAATAAAAAAAAAAAACAAGAATCTAGATCTCATTTAAAACATGAGAGAAAGACAAAGTGAGAGACAGAGAGAAATTAAGAAATTTGCAAATATAAGAAATCAAAGATACAAATATGGTTACAAATATGTAGCTTCTATTAAATATTAGATCATTATTTGTATCAAATTTGGTAAAGAACAAGTATGGAGTATTGAATTAGAACAAAATAGGTTCATATATTGATCCCAAATTTTAGCTCTGAAAATTTTATAACATTTCTTTAAACTACCTTGCCTCAACTATATAATGAGAAGATAACAGCTACTTCTAGAAGTTTTCCATAAAGCATTTAACATAATTCCTGTCACATAGTATTCAGTGAAAAATTATATTAATTATATTAAGCATTTGTAATACTATATATTTACTTTTTAAATTATTTTATACTTTATACAATAATATTTTTCTTCATCTATTTTATATTTTAGATTTATTTTATAAGAAAATAAGAGATAATTTTTTTAAAGATTTTATTTATTCATGACAGAGAGAGAGAGAGAGAGAGAGAGAGAAAGGCAGGCAGAGGGAGAAGCAGGCTCCATGCAGAGCCTGATGTGGGACTCCATCCCAGGTCTCCAGGATCACACCCCGGGCTGAAGGCAGTGCTAAACAATTGGGCCACTGGGGCTACCCAATAAGAGATGATTTTAAAAAAATTGAACAAGCTTGCTTTTCAGTCCTACATATTGGAATTATCCTGAGAGTTTTAGGAATTGATCATCAATTTCTACTTTCTCTGAGAGTAAATATCCATCAAATACGATAAAGGAAATAGAAAACTGTGTTTATAATAATTATATAAATGAATTTCCTCAAACTTTCCCAAAGCTTCCAAGTAGTTTATGTAGAATACAACCAACCAACCATTAACTGCAAAACTGTGATAGGCACAGATTTCAGTTACCCTAATTTACTTAAATAACACTGGTAACCAATAACATGGTTTATATTCCATTTACCATGGTATATTGTCACTATTTACACAAGGTACAAAGTTTACTGTTTCTGTCTATGAGTGAATCACTAACTACATGAGTAATAGATATGCATCATGATCTGGAACAAATCACTTCAGTTCTTCCAAAGTCTGTGAAAGATTGCTCCATGTGTAAGCTGTTATTCAGTTCATGCACAGACAACCCCCACCCCCCGCCAAAAAAGAAGTGCAGTTTTCCACATAATGTAAATCCATCCTTATCATATTACAAAATGGACAATTCAGGGGCATTTGGTTGGTTCGGTTGATCAAGGAGCAGACTGGTGATTTCTGCCTTAGGTCATGAGCTCATAGTCCTGGGATCCAGCCCCTCATAAGGCTCGGAGCTCAGCATGGAATCTGCTTGAGGATGCTCTCTCTCCTTCTCCTTCTGCCCCTCCCACTACTTGCATGCACTCTCTTTCAATCAATCAATCAATCAATCAGTTGATCAATATATCTAAAAAACTGTAAAATTCAGGTGGTAATTGACAAAGCTGAAAGTACAGCAAAGAAATGAAAAGTGATAACACTGGAAGAGAAATTAGAATTAAAACATAAATGAAATTATAAAGAGAATACCTGTCTTTGGAAATGTTGATAGCACTGCTTTACTAGAGACTCTAGAGGAACATAGTGAAGGCGAACTTACTAAATAAACGAGAAAAATGATTTAACAAAAAAAAGATGAATTTGTTCTAGAGAAAGTGACACCAGCAAAACATTTCACTTTAAAGTAACCGTCAGAGATATTTCACAACATTTAAAGTGTGAAGGATGAAATGTGGGTTCCAAACTTGGAAAGGAGTAAGACAATCTGCTAAGACATTGAAAAGATGGACACTCTGTGATAACAGTTATATGATAAACAGAAGCCCAATATTGCTCAAACTATTCTTGATAGAATTTATTTAAAGATATAAAAATACTTTAATGTTTTAAGTAACAGTGCCTCAAATAAATATGAGTTCTATGTTTTTTTAAAGATTTTATTTATTTATTTGAGAGAGACTGAGAGAGAACGAGCAGGGGAAAAGGTAAAGGGAGGCAGACTCTAAGCAGGGAGAGCGATGCAGGGCAATATGAGTCCTTTTTTTTTTTCATTTACCTTTACATTTAGAGCAGATATTAAAAGATATTTTGACTTTTTAAATGGATTACAGAAGTCATAATTTTCATACTGATTAATGTCATTTTCCACAATTTTATATCTCATAGTCATTTTTATAGTCCCACACTACTGTGCAAAATAACTATCTATAGATGATCCTTAGCACCAAACTTCTTGTTTCTAGTTCCATAAGCTTTATTATATATAAATATTTTAATTGATCATTACATCAATATATCTATATATCTAGGTATACTTAGATATGTAGATCTATTTTCAAACTTCAAATAATGCAATGGTTAGACTTCTGAATTTCTGATTTTGCTTATTTCATGCTCATTTATTTTGTACTAACTATTAATTCTACTATGAAGTTAATTCTAAGAGAATTTAAAATGTTTTCTAGTATAATTTGTGTAGCATAAATGATGTCCACAGATGTTTAATAAGCTGTCGCAGAATCACACAATTACTAAAGAATATTAGGGAATTGCTTATACATACCTTAGAACATTCATGTAATAAGTTAAAAAGAACTTGCAATAGTCTGAAAACCTTATAAAATCCAAACAAAAAATCAAAGCTGCAAAAAAAGAACATATGTTTAAAGCATATTGCATTTATCTAATTGTGAGCATTTGTTAATCTAAATTGTTTTAAAGGAAGATGCTGCATTTTTAAGAAATATGCCTAGAAATTCTTATATGGACATTTCAGACAGCAGTAAAACATAACTTGAGATTTCTAGTAATCAGACACGCACAGTCATGAGAATAATTGCCCTAACATTCCATATTCTTTTATCTGCCTTGTTGGGGACCACCAGTAAGTATTTTAGAGCAAAATAACAATAACAATAACAATAAAAATAATAATAAACATTAAAATAAGTTTTATTTCTATTTTAGATAATTCTTATATTTTTCCTTTCCATTAGTAAGTGTATTTTATAAAAATATGTAACAGCTGTATTGAGACATAATTTATATACCATACAATTTACCCACTTAAAGTTTTACCATTGAATGGTTTTTGAGAAGTGTACATTACAATTTTAGAGTATGTTCATTACTCCATAAAGAAAACATTAGCAGTCACTCCTCATTTACTGCCACCTCCCCCAGGCATAGGTAAACACTAATCTACTTTTTATCTCTATGAATTTTCCTATTCTGGGTATTTCACATAAAATTAATTAAGTAATATGTGGTGTTTCATGGCTGGCTTCTTTCACTTAGGATAATATTTTCAAAGTTTATTAATGTTGTAGCACGTATCAGTACTTCATTCCTTTATATTACTGAATAACATTCAACTGTACCAAATATCCACATGTTGTTGGTCAATTCATCAGTTAATAGACATCTAAGTGTTTTCTATTTTGGAACTATTATGAATAATGGTATACCGTTCATGTAGCAATTATTGCATGGATTTATGTCTTTGTTACTCTTGGATATATACCTAGAATAGAATTGCTGGGACATATGATAACTATTTTTAAACTCTGGAGGAAATTCCACAATGTTTTCCAAGAGAGAACCTTCACTTTATTTTTTTTTAATTTTTTAAAAAATATTTTATTTGTCAATTTGACAGAGAGAGGGAGAGAGAGAGAGCACACAATCAGAGGAAAGGCAGACAGAGAAGTAGGCTTCCCACAGAGCAGGGAACCCTATATGGGGCTCTATCTCAGGAGAATGGGATCATGACTTGAGGCAGATGCTTAACCGACTGAGCCACCCAGATACCACTGAACCTCCACTTTATGTGGAGCAAGTATAAAAGATTCCAATTTCTCCACATCCTCACAAGCATTTGTAAATAGCTAGGGGGTTTTGGTTTTGTTTTTGTTTTTGTTTTGTTTTGTTTTGTTTTCATTATAGCCATCCCTGTGGATGTGAAGCAGGAGCTCATTGTGTTCATGATTTATGTTCACATATTGAACATAAATGTTCAGTTGACCACTTCTGTTTTTTGGTCCCTTGTATATTATTTTTGAAGAAATGCCTATTCAGTTTAATTTGCTCTATTTTATTTGGGTTATTAGTCCTCTTATTATTGAATTTTTTAAGATTTTATTTATTTATTTATGAGAGACACAGAAAGAGAGGCAGAGACATAGGCAGAGGGAGAAGCAGGCTCCATGCAGGGAGCCCGATGTGGGACTCAATCCCCAGACCAGAATCATGCCTTGAGCTGAAGGCAGTTGCTCAACTGCTGAGCTACCCAGGAGTCCTCTTATTATTGAATTTTAAGTGGTTTTTCTATATTTTAAATATAATTCCTTTATCAAATATATGAGTTGTTAATATTTTATCCCATTCTGGGAGTTGATTTTTAACTTTTTTGATAGTACCTTTTAAACTGCAGTTACTTTTCTTTTCTTTTCTTTCTTTCTTTCTTTTTTTTTTTTTTTTTTTGCAGTTACTTTTCTTTTGTAACTTTTGCTTTTGGAATTATATTTAAGAAACCATTGCCTAACCAAGGTCACAAAAATGTACCTATACTTTCTTCTAAGAGTTTTATAGCTTAAGCTCTTACATATAGAACTATGCCTCATTTTTATTTAGATTTTGTGTACGGTATTTATTTAATGTGAATATCTAGTTGTCCTGGCATCATCTGTTGAAAGATTTAATCTCCTACACCACCCACATTTTGGACCCCACCTCATGTAATTGTCTTGCCACCCTTGTCAAAAGTCAATTAACCATAAATAAGGAAGTTTACTTCTGGATAATCAATTTTATTCTACTAGTCCATATGACAATATTTAATTGGTATCACACTGTATTTATTGTAGCTTGGATTGAATTTTGAAACTGGGAAGTGAAAGTATACTAACTTTGTTCTTTTTTACAAAATTGCTTTAGCTAATCAGTGGTCTATTAATTTCCATATTAATTTTAGGATTAGCTTCTCATGTTTGCAAAGAAGCCAAGTGAGGTTTTTATAAGGATTAAGTGTACAGATCAATTTGGGGAGTATTGTCTTCTTAATGTTATAAGATCATTGAACATGGGGTGTCTCTCCATTTCTTTGGATCTTTAATTTCTTTCAAACAGCATTTTATAAATTTCGGAGTATAAGTTTTGCATTTCTTTTTTTAAATATATTCCTGTTTCATTCTTTTTGATGCCACAGTAGATGGAATTGTTTTGTTAATTTAATTTTTAATGTTAGCATAAAAATAAAATTCAATATTGTCTATCTTGTGCTCTGCCATCTTACAGAACGAGTTCAGTTGTTCTAATAGCTCTAAGTGGCCTCAGTCAAATTTTCTATACATAAACTCATATCACCTGCAAATAGAGATAGTTTTACCTTTTCTTTTCCAATCTGGATGCCTTTATTATTTTTTTCCTTGTATAAAACCTACAATAAAATGTCAAATGGAAGAAGCTAGAAGGTACTTTCTTATCCTATTTCTGCTCATAAGGGGAGAACATTCAGTCTGACCATTCAGTATGTTAGCTATAGACTTTTCTTAGATGCCCTTTAGCAGTTGGGGAAATTTCATTCTGTTCTCAGCTTGTTGAGTACTTTTATCATGAAAGGATGTTAGATGTGTTAGATGTGTGTCTAGGTGACCATACAGCTTTATCTTTTATTCTGTTGATGTGGTATACTATATTAACTGATATGCAGATTTTTAAGTCAATGTTGCATTACTGGAATATGTCTTTTTGGCCTTGATGTATAACACTTTCAACATATTGCTGGATTTGGCTTACTACTATTTTGTGGAGGATTTTGTATCTATATTAATAACACACATTGTTCTTCAGTTTTTTGTGGTTTTTTTTTTTTTTTTGAGGTCTCTGTGTAGTGTTGGTATCAGGATGACTTCACAGAATGAGTAAGGGAATATTTTTTTCTTTATTTTTTTAAGAGTTTGTGAGGAGACAATGGTATTAATTGTTCTTTAAATGTTTGGTAGAACACATGGGAAACATCTCCTGAGCCTGAGCTTTCCTTTGTGGGAGGTTTATAATTAATCATTTAATTTATTTTATTGTTCTGGGTCTACTCAGATATTCTACTTTTTCTTGAGTAATTTCTGGTAGCTGTATCTTTCTAAGAACATGTCCATCTTGTCTAAATTATATAATTTGTTAATATAGAGTCATTCGTAGTGTTTCTTTAGAATGTTTTTTCCTTCCTGAAGATTGTAAACAACACACCTTCTTTTATTCCTGATTTTGGCAATTCCAATATTTTATCAGTTTTCTTGGGTATCCTAGCATCGACACTATGCATTTGCTGGAGCAGTCACCCTTGTCTAGAATTTAGAGACTGATATTGATAGACCTAGACTTTTCCTGAAGGTGAGCATGAGGGTGCCAATTGGTTGGGGTGTGGCAGTGTCAGTCCGTGGGGGGCCCAGCTGTGTAGTCTCCACACAGTTCTGTTAGCTGAGGTCACTGTTGGCGAAGATTGCAGGGATCTGTGGGACAAAGGCTGAAGGTATCTGGTGAGTTTTTTTAGGGTCTTGGTGGCAAAGGCTACTGGGGAGCACTTGATCTCTTTTTCTCCCATGGGAGATAATATGGCTTGTGGGCGCCCCACAGTGGCATGGGAACAGATATCTGGTGTGCAATTCTCTTGAGAGCAGCCATGGGGCCAGACCTTGGAATGTGGGTCCCTCGGCAGTAACAGCAACTCCGGGTCTGGGGCACTGGTTGTCATCAGTAATGATTCCTGGGCCTCAGGCATCGACCAACATGGCAAATCATAGAGCCGGGATCTGGAACACAGGCACCCTGGTTCCAAGGCACCGGCTACTTCACAGGCAGCACTTCCTTGCCTGAGATTCAGGAGCACCTGGGGCAGGTGGGCCTGGAGTGTGGAGTGTGTGCAGAGTGGCCTCAGAGCCCGGATGTGAGGAGCAGGTGTATTGGAGTCACTCAAGGGTCCTGGTCAGGAGTGTCTATGGTGCTGGAGGGAGCTCTCTGCTCTGGTTCCAGGGTGGTTCAACAGTGGCTCCCTCTGGGACAGCACAGGTGTGGCAGCATCTACCTCTCCAGAGGCTGTGCAGTGGTGGTGGCTCTTGGTCCCCACAGTGGAGAAAAGCTGTGGGTTTGCTTTGCGAAGCAGGGAGGCCCCTGGGGTCAGTGCTGAGAAGCTCTGTGGAGTCCTCCCCTCTGATACTTGCCCTGAGACTGCGGCTCTCATGAGGACTGTGGAAACCTTCAGCAGCAAAGGCTTCCAGAGTCCTCTCTAGCACAGGCCCCTGGGAGCCATGATGGCATCTGCTGTGTGCCCACTGCCAACCCCAACCCTTCTGTCTTGGAAGCTGTTTCTTGACATCCCTGCTAAACCTATCTTTCCTGTAACTCTCTGTGTGGTTATTCTTTTTTTTTTTTTTTTTTTTTTGGTTTTATCTCCACTGTGTTGCTGTAGGTTCTTAATTGGACTCTTGAGCCCTCCCAGGGGCTATTTTTGTTCATGGAGAGCTGTCTCATGTTGACTGCCCCCCCCCCCAGATGGGAGCCCAGTGGGGATTGGGGGATGGAGGGGGAGGGAGAGGCCGATGTCTCTTACTGTACCGTCTGACTGATGTCTCTCCTCTGAACATTTTTTAAATGGCCCCCTTTGAAGACTTTGTTTAATCTGACATTCTGGCAGCCTCTCAGCCAGTTACTCTTTCTGGCTTTTCTCCCCCATATGTGGGTTATGCTTTCCTGTTTCCTTACATGTCTTATAACTCTTTTTTTTTTTTTTTTTTTGCTTAAAACTACACATTTTAGATAATATATAGTAGCAACTTTGGAAGATTTCCCCTGGTCTTGTCGTTGTTTGCTTGTTTATCTGTTGAATGACTTGGCTGAACTATTTCAGTGAAGTCCGCTTCCTCTGCAGAATTAAAGCTCTGACATTGCTCCTTGGGCATGTGCAGGATCACACTGCACGACATTGATTTTTGCTTGGCTCTACTTGACCCCCTGTACTTCTTCTGATCTTTCTGTTAAACTATTTACCGCCATTGGTATCACACCCAGCTGAAATGCTTCATTAATTCCTGCATGATTGCTCTATTGTTTTTGACAATTCCATGAGGGTCAGAACGTTCTGTCCGATTTAGGTAAATTCAGGCCCCTTTGCAGTAATTTTTTGAGGTCAGCCTTTCAGGTTTCTTTTTTCTCACCCCTTGGGGGCTTCTCTGTTTTCCTGTTTGTCTCTTGCAAATCAGCTGGCCTGTGGTTTGTTTGTTGTTCTCATGGCACCACCAGCCTCATTTTAATTGCTTATCACCAGAAAATCTACTGTTTCGAAGAAGAGTGCCCATAGTTTTGAATTTTCCCACACTTTACTCCGAATAGGGTCAGTTCTTTTGGGGAAAACTTGGAGCTCTCTGTAGTTATGGCCTACTACTACTGGCCAGAATCTGGGAGACATTTGGCCGAAACAGCAGACGGAGACAATTACTACAGGCATTTTTTTTTAATGTACCAAATTGATAGGATTTGATGACAGATTATTTGCATTTTATCAGCAAATAATGTTCCATTCCACATAAAACATGCATTTGTGGGGGGAAGGGTATGGAAACAGGCAATTAAAAAGTACACAAATAAATATTTTATAATGTTTTTAGTTCTATAATATTTTAGGTGGATATATGTGAAGGGAATAAAATGTGGCTCATTGTCAGTTTGTGACTGGTCTGACGTAGGGGTAGTTGTGCTTTAGATGGCATTAGGGGCAGATTTCCTCAGAAGACGCCATGTGAGCAAAGATATGCATAAACCATGTGGAGATGTGAGGGAATGTGCTCTCAGCAAAAGAAGATGCAGATGTAAAAATTCTGAACAGGAAAATTGATGGAAGAGTTTAGACTGTTCTAAGAACAGCAAAACATTCATTATCATTTGAAAAGAGTATGTGAAGAGATGTTGTTTAGACTAGACAGCTAAAGGGGATGCTAAGAAGTCTGGGTGTTTTGGAAAATGTCACGAAGAAGCCACAGGCAGGTTAGGAGCAGGGGGGTGATGCTATCTGATTTACAGATATGGCATAGACATATTTAGATTGTTAAATATCTCCGAATTTTAAGAGACATACAACACTGATGAAGTGCAAGTCAAGTAAGAAAGAAAACAACACTTGCTTAAAGGACATTGTAAGAAAAAAAATAGTATTCCCAGCAGGCAAAATCTTGCAGAAATTGTTACTAGAAGTAGGCAATACTATCTTCAGTTTTTCCAAGCTTTGCTACGAAAAGACTTCATTTCTTACTTTTTCTTGTATTCCTCCTCCCCTTATTTTTGAGCATTCATAACTTCTGTCACTTTTGGCAATTATTTCAGTCTTTGTTGCAATTTCTTTTTATATTATTGCCAATATACCAAAAAAAAAATGACTGGCTCTTTTCATCTTTGTCCCTCCCCTCCATCCCCCTCTCATTTCTCATCCCCTACCATTAAAACCTCCCCAGTTCTGTATATTGAAAGACACATGGCAATGTCTTAAATATACATTGCAATAGATTTAAATTACCACCCACTTTGAAGTGGAATATTCTCCTCTTATTTTTTAATGCCATATACAGTGTATTCCAGAAGATTTATGAGTCCCAGGAAATGTCAGAAGTCATAGTATAAAAACAGAAACAAACAGATAGTCAAACTAAAACACACAACTGTAGAGCCTGACATTTTAAAGAGAAAATATACTCCTAACATGAAAGCTCAACCTCAGTATTATCCTGTGGCTGAGCTTTGATGCTCAATTAAATAGACTTTTGTGCAGATCAACCGATATTAAAATAGTGAAACCAATTAATGTATGCTATATGTGAATCGATATACTTATTTTTTTTTATTTTATCAACTTGTTAAAGAAATCAAAATATAAAATTCACATAGTAAAACTGGAATTTCAAAAGCATAGCCTTCTATTAATCGTGACAGTTTGCCCTTCCTTACTGTCTGCCACATCCTGAAATCAACATATTAAGGTCAGAAAATGTAACTTTAAAAAGCAAGCCACATTAGTCAAAAATGTATAGTGAGCCAAATTTTCCCTAAAGAGCAGAGGTTTGGCAAATTTTGAAAATCTATTAACTCATTCAAGCTGTGGGCAATAAATTAGTGCTGCACAGAAATATATTGGTCTGAGTATGCTAGCATATGCTCCAGAAATGTCTAATTTACCTTCAGGAGAGGATTAAGTTTTTGGTATCTCAGGTTAACTATTTTTTTGCAGCGTGAAATTAGTAATTTTCAGAAATATGAAAATAAGCATGATTACTTCTATTTTGCAAATGTTTAGAGGAGTTAAAGGATTTTTCAGAGAAACAATGCTAATAAAAGCCCACCTCCCTTGCTTATAACCACTATAGCAAACTACTTCTAACATGATTGCTTAAGGTTATCCAACTTCATGGTTAAATGAAATGAAAAAAGCAGATCATTGCTTATGGATTATTTGGGATATGGATCTTTTCCCATAAAAATGCATATAGGCCCTTATATGCAAAATATGTGGTGTGATTTGGGGGAATTTATGGACTTCCCAAGATACATGAAAGATACATGCACTTCCCCTATATTTTCTGAGTCAGATTGAAGAGAAGCTAGCAGAAATCTGAAAGAGTCTCTCAGGTTATTCTTTGGCATTAACTCACCAAGTTACATACTGAGATGACATAATAAATAAAACTTCCCAATTTGTTTTTGAATTGAGCAGCAAAATTTACATTTGTATGGTGCTCACTATTATAAGTACTACACATGCGCTGACTCATCTAATATTCTCAACAGCCTATGAAGTAAATTGTTTTTATGACCCAAATTTTGCAGAGGTGGAAACTGAGGCTCAAGTAGGTGAAGTAATCTGAATGTGTTTACAGCTAGAAAAGTAAATGCTGAGTTTGAAGCCAGCAGTCTGCTGCCAAAGTCCTTGCTTTGAATCATTGCCTCTATTGGAATGAAGTTCGGCATTCTTTTCACTTCCTGTGAAGACAGTAGCTCTCATTTTTTTTTTTAAGTATCACTTCATAAAACTACTTTATTACATAAAAAAGTTGATAGCAAAATGTTAAGTATATAAAATTTAAATGGTGAATTATGGGTGCTCTTTGTAGACACATAGTCCTTATAATTGCTTCAAATTATCGAATGAAACTTTTTTAAAAAAATTATGATTATTTTATTATGCCAACACTTTTTTTTTCTTTATAAAAATGGATTGCACAATTTCATAATAATTATCTAGGTCCAAGATGAAGACTTCTGAAGTTATGAGGACTTACAGGAGAACAAATGAGAATAATGTGTTATCTTTCCACCAGAAAAGGGCTGAGTAGAGAAAACAAGGAAGCACTTAGTTCATTATTTGAGAAAGTGGCCCCATATATACCTGAGTACATTCTGCTTTGCTGGAAATGACTGGTCTCTACCTCCCTGCCATAATGGTATTTTGAAATCATACATTGTATCATTAGGTAGAAGCTATAGGCTACACATCTAGCATCCAAATTCTCTTTTACACAGAATGTGAATGGGAGACATTAAAGTTATTATATAATCTTATATCCTGAATAATGGTGCAAGTGCGATAAATGAGACATATGCTTTGATCATTCAATAATAACTTTTGTACACTATCCTCCTCATGGCAGGTATAAATGTTACTGAGACCATACTATTTTGCAGCTGTTTTTGCCCATATTTAAATGCACAGGGCTGAGGTATGTTTGGACATTTGTTTTGAACTGCCCATTAGAATTTTCTTTCCTAACTACACCTCCCATTAATTGTTTTTCAATTTTTGTTGTAGTAAAATGCACTTAACATGTGTTATCTTAACCATTTTCAAGTGTACAGTTCAGTGGCATTAACACATAAAATTGTGCATCCATTACCACTATCCATCTCCATAGGTCTTTCCATCTTATAAAACTAAAACTATAAACTCATTAAACAATAACAGCTCATTTCTTCTTCTCATCAGTTCCTGGCTACCATTATTCTATTTCCTGCCTCTGATTTTGACTATCTTAAGTATCTCATCTAAATATAATTATACAGTACGTGTCTTTTTGTGACAGCCTGATTTCACATAGCCTAATGTTCTCAAGTTTCATCTACGTGGTAATATGTGTCACATATTTGTATGTGGTACAATATGTGGTAATATGTGTCATAATTTCCTTCCCTTTTTAGGCCAAATAATATTCCATTATTCCAGATAATATTCCAAGCAAATACCAGAATTTGCTTCTTCATTCATCTATCTTGAACACTTAAGTTGCTTCTACATTTCAGTTATTGTGATAACGCTAATATGAATATGTTTGTTTGTTTGTTTGTTTTTTTTAATATGAATATGTTATACACATATCGCTTTGATATTCTGCTTTCAGTTCTCTTGGGTATTTACTCTTTTGGGTTATACAGTAATTCTATAATCATTTTTTTAGGAAGTGTCATATGGTTTTTTACAGTGGCTGTACCATTATTTTTTTTAGGAATTTGTTTATTTATTCATGACACACAGAGAGAGAGAGACATAGGCTTGAGAGTAACTCAAAGCTGTATGAAGAAATCAAGAAAAGATCCCAGTAGAGGTAAATACATGGACAATCATTAAAGCTGGTGTATTAGTCAGAGTACTCCCGTGGGGAGCCTGATGCAGGACTCAATCCCAGGGCCCCGGGATCACGACCTGAACCAAAGGCAGATGCTCAACCACTGAGCCACCCAGGTGCCCCGTGGCTGTTCCATTTTATAATCCCACCACCAGTGCACAAAGATTGCAATTCTCTACATCCTTACTAATACTTGCTATTTTATAACTTTTTGGATATTAACCACTATAATGGGTATGAGGTGGTATGTCATTTATAGTTTGAATTTCCCCTAATGATTAGTGATGTCAAGCATCTTTTAGGTGTTTATTGATCATTTGCATATTTCTTTGGAGAAATGTTTATGCAAATCCTTCACTCAATTTCAAGTCAAGTTGATTGGGTTTGGTTGTTTATTTTTGTTTTGTTTTGTTTTGTTTTGTTTTCAGAAGTTCTCTATGTATTCTGGATATTAATCCTTTACCAGATACATGGTTTGTAAATATGTCTTCGTTCTATGGGTTGCCATTTTACCCTGTTGATGTCTTTTGATGCGCAATTTATTTTTTTAATTTTCACGAAGTCCAATTTATCTATATTTTCTTTCTTTCCTATACCTTCATATCATATCCAGAAATCATTGCTAAATTCAGTATTATAAACATTTTGTCCTATTTTGTCCTATGTTTTCTTCTAAGAACTTTACAGTTGTGAGTCTTATATTTAGGTCTATGATCCACTCTGAGTTAATTTTTATATATAGTGTTAGGTAAGGATCCAAATTCATTCTTTCACAGCACTATTTGTTGAAAAACTATCCTTTCTCCATTTAATTGTCTTTGAATCCTTGTCAAAAATCATTTGAAGTTGTATGAGAAGGTTTATTTTTGAGCTCTTCTATCATATTTCCTTGTCTTTATGCCAGCACTACTGTTTTGATCATAGTAATTTTGTGGTAAGTTTTAAAATCAGAAAGTGTAAGTCCTCTGGTTTTTTTCTTTATCAAAATTGTTTCAGTTACTCAGGTTCTTCAAAATTCCATATGACTTTTAAGACAGGATTTCTATTTTCGTAAAAAAAAAAAAAAAGTCATTGAGATTTGGTAGTGATTGCATTGAATGTGTAGATTATTTTGGGTAGCATAGACATATGAACAATATTAAAACTTCCAATCCATAAATATGAGATGTGTTTCTATTTGTGTCTTTGTCTAGCTTTATCAAGGTGATGCTGGCCTTAAGGAATGAGTTAGTAAGTGTTTTTTTTTGAGAAAATTGTTTTGATTCTTTAAATGCTTTGTTGAATTTACTAGTGAAGCCAGGTCTGGGGCTTCCCTTTGTTAGGATATTTTTTTTTTTTTAAGATTTTATTCTATTTATTTATTTATTTATTTATTTATTTATTTATTTATTTATTTGACAAAGACAAAGAGAGAAAGAGAGAGAGAGAGTGCACAAACAGGCAGAGCAGCAGGAAGAAGGTGAGGGAGAAGTAGGCTCCTAATTGAGCATAGCGCCCAGCATGGGGCTGGATCCCAGGACCCTGGGATCATGACCTGAGCTGAAGGCAAATGCTTAACTGACTGAGACACCCAGGTTCCCCGATCCATTTACACTTAAGGTAGTTACTGATAATGAGTCATTTTGCTCTTGTTTTCTACATGCTTTACAGCATTTCTGTCCCTCAATTTCTGCATTATGGTCTTATTTTATGTGTAGTTAAGTTTTTGAACTAAAATATTTAAATTTTGTTCTCATTTCCATTTCTGTATATTCCATAGCTATTTTCTTTGCGATTTAACATGGGGATTACATTTAACATCATACAGTTAAAAAAAATCATAAAATTATAATACTCTAATTTGAATTTATACCAGTAATATACAAGACCTTTACTCCTTTACATTTCTATCCCTACTCCATTTAGTTGTGAGGTCAAGAAATTACATCTTCATAGATTCTATGTTCCAAAACATAAACAAGCATTTTAAATGCATCAGCTTCTTAAATTAGGTAGAAAAGAAAATGTGGAGTTACAAAGCAACGTTACATAATTTTAGCTCTTCAGCCAATAATTGTTGGGGATTTTTAAAATATTTTAGTCTCCTAAATCTTGTAGAAAACAAAACCATTGTTACAATAATATAAGCCATGATTGCTAATTTTATGGGTCAAAGTGACTGGCCTAATGGATGCCCAGTGGTCTGTGAGGATGTTTGTGAAAGAGATTAACGTTTGATTCAGTAAACTGATTAAAGAGATCTATCCTTACCAATATGTGTATTATGCAATCTGTAGGGAGCCCTAGTGGAATAAGAAATTGAAGGAATGATGAATTATTTCTCTCTTTTTGAGCTGGTACATCCATCTTCTCCCCTCCTTGAACATTGGAATTTCTAACTCTCAGGCCTTTGGACTCTGGGACTTACACCAGGGTCCCTGGTTCTCATTTCTTAGGGTTCAGACTGAATTATACCACAGACTTTCCTTGTTCTCTAGCTTGCAGATGGTAGATTGTGGAACTTCTTGGCATCCAATAACAATGTGGGCTATATATCTGTCTATATCTATAAATCTGTATCTTTCTCTCCTATTTGTTCTGTTTCTTTGAAGTACTCTAATACACCAGCTTTCATGATTGTCCATGTATTTACCTTTATTGAGATCTTTTCTTAATTTCTTCATACAGCTTTGAGTTACTCTCAAGTATCCTTTGATTTCACTCTACAGGTAAAATTGATCATATCTTTTTATTTCTTTCTGATTATTTTTCTTGAAAGGTGGACATATGAAACAAGTAATGTAGTAAATGGGAATCAGATCCCTCCCCTTGCCCAGAGTTTACTGATTTTTTGTGATTGGTTTTTGCTCACTCATTTGTTTTATTATTATTGCAGGCTGTCTCTGTGCCAAAGATCAGCCTTTTGTATAAATCTAAGCTCTTTTCAGGTCTTTTGTGAGCCTGTGCCTGGAATGTGTACTCATTTTCTTTCCAATTTTCCCTGTATAAGCAGCTGCTTTTTAACATTTTAGTCTTCGTCGTCTGGCTCCAAAAAGGGAAAAAATTAAAAAAAATGAAGGTAAGAAAACATAACAAAATAGTACCAGATCTTTAGATCAACTGGAATTCACTTAGCCAAGAGGAAGGGCTTGTAAAAAATGCGAAGAGATCCAACAATGGCCATCTACCCATTTGTACTCTATGAGCAGAAGCAGCAATCAGCTATCAGAGCACAGATCATTGATATTTAGAGGACAGGTCCTTTTTACGCACCTCTGACTCATCAAAGATGTGTATAGGTTGTTCTAAGAATAGTACACAGCTGCCTGCCAGGGAACTCAGGGTGGGGAATGGGTAGTTGGCTACTGTGTAAGAGCTGAATTTGACTAAATTTATTGTGGGAGCCTTCTCCTGGAATACTAGAACCTTCAGTAGACTCTAGAGTTATGAAATAGTTTCATCAGACAGATTCTGACAGTGCCATTGTTGTCTAGGTGGGGAAATAGATTCCTGGTGCTTCCTACCCTGCCGTCTTTCTGGAGTTCTCCTCTCATTAATGTTATTTATTGTCCTAGTGTGACTATTACACAGGAGGACATCTAACTTAGGTGAAGCCAGTCAACTACTCCATACCCAGAGCCACACTGTGAAATTCATGGTAAGTAGGTGATCTAGGTGAATAAAACAGAGCCATCCATAGAAATGTTGTTATATAAATTGGTAAAGAAGCACCGGTTCCCTTACCATAATTAGCTGAAAACATTATGTTTCTCTAGAAACATTAGTAGCCATATACAACATGACACAGGGCAGCCTACTTGATATATAGTGACTTCCATCATTTAACCTTTAGATTCTATTTTGATTGAAGCTTTACAAGCCTCCATTAACTTCCCATTTAAAAACGATCAATTTATTTTTATTTTGTTCAGCAATTTTGAGAATAGTCTCAGTCCTATGAAATGGAAATAGATCTAATTATTACTGGCAGGTACCTGACACTTTTAGAGCATTTAGGAAGTGAGGACAGAGACAATTTGAGTTAAGACCACCTCTGGAAGCTGAAACTGAGAGCAAGTAAGTCTTCGTAAAAAAAAAAAAAAAAAAAAAAGTAGTAACTGCCTGTTTCCATTTGTTTTCCAAGCTGAGATGCAGATTTGTTTTCCCCATTACCTGGTTTTTAACACACTTCTGAATTACACCAATCAGAAATATTTATTTTCTTTTATCCTTATGACACGTCTCTTTAGGTTATGAATTCTAATAGTTATGAATTTGAACATGAGTCTGGAGAAAGGACTTAAGACAGCTAACGAAGGGGTGAAAAGACATTTTGAAAGATTACTTTACATTCTACATCTACAATATGCCCTTTCAGCTGTGCCAAGTATCAAATAATGGTGATGTGTATGGTTAAAATATCCTCATTTCTATATTATTCTTGTAATACCAAGAAGGGCATAGCAACGTATAAAGGGATTTCCAGTAATAATAGTACATTTTCATGCTGTACAGATTCCAAGATTTTCCAGACGTACTCAAAAATTTAAGCATGGAATAGTTGAAGAGATGCGTTCTGAATTGCAGCTGCTACCTGATATCCATAAAGGAAGAATTGTTTTGTATTCTTCCTTCATATAAGCTACAGCTAATGAGAAATTCGGCGAGGCCTAGCAGTGACTATTCCACCTGACTGTGGATCACAGAGAAATGGACAGAACAATAAAACAGCAAAGCTTTAAGATTTAGTATTAAATCCTTAATTATAGGAGTTGTTCTCATTTTTTCCCTCAGTATCTATTTATAAAATTCTATGTAATAACTGAAAGGTGAATAGGAATATATTAATAATACAAATTGGGGGTGCTTGAGTGGATCAGCTGGTTGAGCATCTGACTCTTGATTCTGGCTCAGGTTCTGATCTCAGAGTCCCAGGATGGAGACCTTGATTGCAGCCCTGAATGAGGCTCCCACTCAGCAGGGAGTTTACTTGTCTCCCTCTGCCCCTCCCCCTGCTTATGCTCATGCATACACACACTCTAAAGTAAATAAATAAATAAATCTTTAAAAAATTACAATCTGAATCTTGTTGTATTGGTATCCATCTAATTAGTTCAAATTATCTGATGAATCTTCCTAATGGCGGAAAAACAACTTGCTAATTCTAGCAACATTGTGTTCAAGAAATAGAAACGTACACACCTATAGGTCGTTTAATATCCTCAATATTATGGCAACCAAATTGATTTCTTCAGAAGTGTTTATGTATTTCTTACCGTCAGTTATAGAGCTCAAACACTGCCAGGCAAAATATAGCACAATAGTAAATAACAGGAATTCAATTTTTTTTTTTTTTTACTTTTTAAAAATAAACCAGGGCACATTTTTTTTTTATTAGACTGGTAATATATTGCCTTATATATTTCTCTCACATCAGTATATTCCAAATAAGTTTTCCATCTGCTCATGTTGAAACATCTAGTTTTGGCAAAACAGGGCTCTCAATCCTACAACATCTGCCTAAGAGAAATTGATTAGTTACTGACACCATTAAGAGAGACATAATCTTGGTACTGAGTTGAGCTGAGGGAGAATATGTGAGTTGGCTGAGTTGCCAGGTGTTGGAGTAGTTTAACAAACCCAAAATGATGAACTTTTAAGTCTTTAATCATTCACTGCAATAGTAAGGATAAAACTGGAAAAATCACCAACTCCCCTGTTCATTTTCCTCCAAAGAACAGTGCACCAGTGGAGGGTCAGGTAGGTTGGTACAGACATGAGTGTCATCTCACTTTTGAAGAAGCCTGAAGGAAAAAGGCTCTGGCAGTTTTATGGGCCTTGAATTTGGAGAGAAGACAGAGGAGAAGGGCTAGGAGTGGAAAAATACCAGGTAGTGAATCCAATGGCAAATAACATCTCCAGTGTTTTTCTTCCTATCTCTCCTCATAAAGGGGTCTCAGCAGCGGCACCTGTAAAGACCTCTGGCCAACGCCTAAGAAAAAGAAAAGGAAGAATGAAGTTTCCTGGACCTAGAGCACATATATTGGGAAAAAGTTGACCAGCCAGTTTGTGTCCTTTACTGCAGCTCCCCTCCGAGACTGGAAAGCCTTGACTGTGTTCCAGGTCTGGTGTGGAGAGGACAGTCTTTCCTTATCCCCAGATAAGGAAATCCCCAGAGATTCCCTAGGGAATGCCTTTGTCAGCCTTAATGTCAGGTCTAAAAAATCACACATTTGTTTTTAACCAAGAGCTAGATTCCTCAAAGACATGGCCTGTAAAGTCATGTGTGAAATCTGAATAATCATAATTAGGATGTAGTACAGCTCCTGGCACTTAACAGTTTAGTTTTTTTTTTTTTATTTTAATTAAATCTTTAACTATTTTTTTCATGCATGGCTTAAAGAACATTGATCCAGCTGTATGGTTCTGGCAAAATATAGCATAATAGTAAATAACAGGAATTCAATTTATTTTATTTTTGTTTTTTATTTATTTTTTAATTCTTTACTTAAAGTCAATCTAGTTAACATATACCATATTATTAATTTCAGGGGTAGAATGTAGTGATTCATCAGTTGCACATAACACCCAGTGCTCATTACATCAGGTGCTCTCTTTAATGCCCACCACTCAATTATTGCCCCACTCACCTCCCCTCCAGCAACCCTCAGTTTGTTTCCTAGAGCTCAGTATGTTTTATTGTTTGTCTCCCTCTCTATTTTAATCTTATTTTATTTTTCCTTTCTTTGCCCTATGTTCATCTGTTTTGTTTCTTAAATTCCACATATTTGTTTTTCTCTGACTGATTTCACTTAGCATAATACCCTCTAGTTCCATCTGTGTCATTGCAAATGGCAAGATTTTGCCCCTTTCGATACATACACACACACACATATATATATTTGGGATATATATATATATATATATATATATATATATATATATATATATCACATCTTTGTCCATTCATCTGTAATTGGCTATCTGGGCTCTTTGTATATTTTGGCTATTGTGGACATTGCTGCTATAAACATTGGGGTACATGTGCCCCTTTGAATCACTATGTATCCTTTGAATAAATACCTAGTAGTGCAATTGCTGGATCATTAATAGGGTAGCTCTACTTGTAATTTTTTGAGGAAACTCCATACTGTTTTTAGGAATTCAATTTTAAGTTCACCAGTAGAGAATGCTATTACTCTCCCTAACAGTTTATTTTATAAATAAAAAATTTTTAAAAAGATTTTATTTATTCATTAGAGACACACACAGAGAGAAGGAGAGAGGCAGAGACATAGGCAGAGAGAGAAACAGGCTCCATGCAGGAAGCCTGATATGGGACTCAATCCCAGGTCTCCAGGATCACGCCTTGGGCTGTAGGCAGGTGCTCAACTGCTGAGCCACACGGTGTCCCTAAAATTTCTAGTTTATAAAAGCAACAGTTGTTCTTTTTAATTCTGTGGCTTACAGTTACTGATCTCTCACTCTCTTTTATTAATGCTGAGTCATTAGGGAAATTAGTATTTGGGATACTCAGGAAGCTGTTGTACAATTCACAAATACTATACAATATTTTTTTAAAAGATTTATTAATATGAAAGAAAGAGAGAGTATGCAGGAAGGGGCAAAAGGAGAGAATCTTCAAGCAGATTTCCCACTGAGCATGGAGCTTGATCTTATCACCTATAAGATCATGATGTGAGTGGAAACCAAGAGTTGGTCCCTTTAACCAACTGAGCCACCCAGGCACCCCAAGTACTATACAATCTTAGTGTAATGTGGACTGGGGAAACCCATTATTACATAATATTACTAAAAAAAGAACAACAATATTTCATATACAGTACTTACTTATTCCTTATCTTAACATATTCCTTATCTTCCGTATTTAAATTTTCATCTTTTATTTGTTGAATCATTGACCTGTTAGACAATGTCTATTACAACTGTTTGTGTTGATTACCTTAACATTAAGCATTTATCATTTTATGAGTCAAGGTTCCAGCAGGTAACAAATGGCCCACACAAGGGAAAGTGATATTGAGAAGAATGTGGACACCCTAAAGAGAAATCAACAAAGAACTCCCCAGTAGCTGATGGTGCTAGCAAGAGCTGAGTCCATTACTGAACCCAAGCATGAAGGAGCAGGAGTGAGAAAATGTGCCTCCATGTATAGAGAACAGGGACAGACTGACAGGAATTGTAATTTTTACTGGAACGATGCAACCAGATCATTGTTACATGCCCAAGAGAAGCCTAGAGAAATAAATACATTGGCCTTTCTCATCTCCTTCTAGTGGTGAACCCTCCTGCATTCCCCATTGGTCAATAGGGAATAATTAGGCCAACGTTTAATACAAAGCATACCTGGGTCACCGGCACCTGGGTGGCTCACTCGGTTAAATATCTCCCTTTGGCTCCATTATGATCCTGGAGGCCTAGGATCAAGCCCTGCATTGAGCTCCCTGCTCCACGGGGAGTCTGCTCCTCCGTCTCCCTCTGGCATTCTCCCTCCTTGTGCTCTCTCTCTCTCTCTTTCTCACAAATAAATAAATAAAATCTTAAAAACTAAAAAGCATATCTATAACTAAATTGATGACCATAGATTTTATATAGACACATATATGCCTACAGAATACACTTTATGTATTTTATGGCTTATATGTTCTAAGGTCATAAACATATATGTTTTAGAGAGAAATATAATTTAATTTTTAGCTTTATTGAGTTATAAATGACAAAATTGTAAGATATTTAAAGCATATATCATGACAATTTTATATATATGTATACTTTGTGAAAGGATTCCACCCACCTAGTTAACACATGTATTTATATATATAAATCATATATATATATAGTCATATATGACAATATTTAAGTTCTCTCTTAGCAAATTTCAACAGTATACTGTGACTGTAGTCACCATCAACTAGAATGTATGTTACATTTTAGAGCCTCACTTATTCATCTTATAGGTGAAGATTTGTACACTTTGACTAACCTCTCCCCATTTCCCCTACCCTGCAGCACCTGAAAACCACTTTTCCACTCTCTATTTCTAGAAGTTTGACTTTTTTTTTCAGTTTCCACATATAAATGATACCATGCAGTGTTTGTCATTTCCTGTCTATACATATTATACTTAGTTTCTTTTCATATTTCCATATTTTCCTGGCTATTGTGGAAAAGGCTGCAATAAATGTGGGAGTGCAAATATCTTCATTATCCTGTTTTTATTTCTCTTTGATACCTACCCAGAAGACTTATTACTGGATCATACAGTAGTTCAGTTTTTAAAATTTTTGAGGACTCTCAAGACTGTTTTCCATAGTGGCCAAACCAATTTATATTCCTATTAGCTGTGCACAAGGACTCCACATCCTTGTAACACTTAACGTAATCTTATCTTGTTGATAATAGGCATTCTAACATGTGTAGGGTGATATATCAGTGTGGTTGTTTTTCATCTTCCTGAGTAATGTTGAGCATCGTTTTGTGTAACTGCTGGCCGTTTGTATGTCTTCTTTAGAGAATGTCTATTCAGTAGTTGCTTTGCACATTTTTTAATCCGATTGTTCTGTGGGTTTGTGTGTGTGTGTGTGTGCTGTTGGGTTGAGTTCATTATATAATTTCAATATTTGTGTCAGATATATGATTTGCAAATCCTTTCTCCCATTCCATAAGTCGTCTTTTCATTTTGTTGATGGTTTCCTTTGCAATGGAATACATAATATTAAAAAGCTTAAAATTATATACATATGAATATATACTGTATACTGTAAAATATTTGAGACTATAAAGTATAACTGTATATATCTAAAGTTAAATGTCATAAGATATGAATAGATTTTACTACATAAAATTAAGATGCTTTCTTATATTAAAAAAACTAAACATCCATGAAAGAAATGCAAAGGTAAACATGCCCTGGGAAAATATTTGAATCATATAAATCACCTAAACTAATAAAGTAACTAAACCAGGAAATAGAATTTCATAACAGTGAAAAGAGTGGCCAAATAAATAAAATAGGACAAACTATATAAAACAGGCAACTCAGAAGAAAAAAAAAAAAGATGACTAAATTAAAAACTTATGCAAAATTGTCAATGTCATTAATGGGCAAATAAATGCAAATAATATAAGTGAAAATTTAGCTAGTATTTATTAACAATTGATGAAGATTTAAAATATTAAATTTCTAATCTTTAAGATATATTCATATGTGAGGCTTATAAATTGGTAGGTTTCCAAAGGGAATCTTGTCATTATGAGCCAAAGTCTTAAAATGTGTTACAAAGCAATTTCATATCTAGGAATTTACACTGAGGAGATTATAAAGGATATGAACAGAGATTTAGCTAATAGAATATTCGCTGCATAGGTTTTAAAATATTACAAAACAGGAATTACCAATAGCTTTAAAGGTCATACAATTTAAATAAGGAAAAATTTCTATAAGAAAGTATGTAAAAAGATGAATACATATTCAATACCCACATTTGTGTATATCATTTGCATTTACTATGAAATTCAAATTCTTTTGTGTCTATAATCTGATTACAAAGATAAGCATGTATATATATATACAAAGATATATAGACACACAAATACAAATATAAAGAGATATATGTATATACACAAATATATGCATACAAAGATAATTATAAATATATATAACTTCCACATATGAATGAAATCATATGGTATTTGTCTTTTTTTAAAGACTTATTTTTCTAGCTCCAAGAAGCAAAACAAATGATCATGGGGGAACAAAGAAAGAAACAAACGAAGAAACAGACTCTTAACTAGAGAGAACAAACTGATGGTTACCAGAGGAAAGTGAGTGAGGTGATGGGTGAAATAGGCTATGGGGATTAAAGCATGCACTTGCAATGAACACGGGTGTTGTTTGGAAGTATTGAGTCACTAAGCTCTACATATGAAATTAATATGACAATGTATGTTAACTAACTAATTTAAATAAAAACTCATAGAAAAAATACAATGTTTTACTATTTGAATGCATTCAGTGTTATGGAATTAAGTTTTACTCAGCAGATGTAGAATATGTGAGAATGATCATGGAGATGAATAGTGTTGGCAGTGTAGATAAGACAGAGAAGTAACAGTTCAACATTGTCCTTTTGCCATTCGTTGGTAACTTGCTATAAAAAGAACACATAGACTCTTACCTTCTTTTCATAAAACTTTTAAAAATTGAAAATTAAAATAAATAAATAAAACTTTGTAAGGTAGAAAATACATTAACAAACTACATGTCAATTAGTAAAATTAAACAACTTGTATCTTCAATACTGTAAGAAGAGAACCAAGAAAACACTTAAACTATTCCTCAGTGGTGAAAAATTCAAATTGAGAAGAAAATTTAAATTAGAGGAAAAGTTAGAACCTTAAAAAAATGAACATAAAATCAGATAGTATCTAGGTATTAAAAAAAAAAGCAAGAGAAATATATAAACTTAATCCATATTGGTGTACAACTGATTCATAATTCTGTATTTTAATTTGAGAGAGAGAGCATGGGTGTGCAGGTGAGAAGGAAGTAAGGGAGGGGCAGAGGGATAGAGAGAGAATCTCAAGCAGGCTCCAATGCCCAGGGACTCAGGCTCAGTCCCATGACCCTGAGATCATGACGTGAGCTAAAATCAAGAGCCAGATACTTAACCGACTGAGCCACATATATTTCTGTATTTTTGAAATTTTCTTCAGTGAATCTGAAATCCTTTAATCAAGGAAACACTGTAGAATATTAAATATTACAATAAACAGCAACAACACACAGTTATTTTTGGCAGTTGTGCCAAAAACTGTCACTTGCAGCAAGCTCATTGGATCAGATGCTTGTATTCTTTAACAAGAAAAAAATAATAATAATAAATTCATTAAGGTTTTTACTCAAGAATCTGAAAAAGATTAAAAAAGAATCTGAAATATTTACAAAGATTTATTTATATATACACGATCTTAAGTTTAATTTTTAGATGACTGTTTATAAGGTAAAGAGTTTCAAACAGTATGTGACAAGTATTATTTAGATCATTATAATCATTTTAAACAGGATAGAGTACTAAGAATCCATTGCAAATAATGGTACTAAAATATTGAATGATCTGGGGATGTGTTGCTATTGTGATTATTTGAAAAAGCAATCAATAATATGGTCCTGGAGACCCGGGATCAAATCCCACATTGGGCTCCCGGTGCATGGAGCCTGCTTTTCCCTCTACCTATGTCTCTGCCTCTCTCTCTCTCTCTCTCTCTCTCTGTGACTATCATAAATAAATAAAAATTTTTTAAAAAATGAAAAGGTCCCAGAATGTTTCTATGTAAAATCCTATCATTGAATCCTATCATTCAACAATCCTATTGTTGAAATTTACAACATGTCATTTTTACTTGTATCTTTTTTTTTTTTCTAAATTGAAACTAAATAAGAGTTAATTTTAGGAACTACCTTTGGGTTAAACAAGCACCAACTTCAAAACAAAGACACTGCCAAATGTTTAAAATCTGTTTTATTCAGAAATGCCAGGATTCCCACCAAAACGTAAAGAAAAGGAATTCCCTTAAAACTATTCTGTTACATAAAACAACTTTTAGAAAAGAAATACTGAATGGTCACAGAGACATTGAATGTAATGTGCCTCCCACAATTACATTAAACACACACACACACACACACCATATTCTCTAAATTCAGAATAAGTTCAGATACATGAATGCCTGTCATTGAAAGTGCCTCCTAGTGTCAGGCCTGGCTGTTCTGGGGACTATGAAGGAGAATCAAGCTGTGCTACACATTGGGAGCTCTGCCAAATGAATGACATTTCCTGAGAACATAGGCAGAATTTTTAGAAGTTGCCTTGTCCTTCCTAAACAGTTAGGTTAAAAGGTATTAAAAAAAGAAGAAGAAGAAGAAGAAGAAGAAGAAGAAGAAGAAGAAGAAGAAGAAGAAGAAGAAGAAGAAGAAGAAGAAGAAGAAGAAGAAGAAGAAGAAGAAGAAAGAAAGAAGAAAGAAAGAAAGAAGAAAGAAAGAAAGAAAGAAAGAAAGAAAGAAGAAAGAAAAGAAAAAAGAAAAGAAAAGAGAAAGAAAAAGAAAAGAAAAAATAAAAGAAAGGAAAAGAAAAGAAAAGAAAGGAAAAGAGAAAGAAAGAAAGACACAGTCAACCTGCTGGGAAGACAAAAGAAAAAAGAAAGCCAGCAAATCTTTACCCTTAGCTGAGAATAAGCTATATGGCAAGAAACAATGAATGCACAGATTTTATGTTTTAATTTTTTGGTCTTTTTTTTAAAAAGGATTTATTTATTTATTTATTTGTTTGTTTATTTATTTGTTTGTTTGTTTTACAGAGAGAAATAGTGAGAGCAGGTGGAAGGGCAAATGGAAAGGAAGAGTTTCCTCTAGCCGACTACACTGAGCATGCAGCCGTTGTAAGGCTCAATCCCACAATTGTGAGATCATGACATAAGCCAAAACTAAGAGCCTGATGCTTAACTAACTGAGCCACCCAGGCCTCCCTGTCTTTTTCATTTTGAAAGAAATCTAAATATTTTCTGTATTTTGGATAATTACACTTTAGGAAAGCACATGGATAAATAAATGGCAAAAGAAGTTGACTGGTTTTGGTTTTATTCTCATTAAAAATATATAGAAGTGCTCTATAGACTAAAATATTTTTGGTTTTCAAAACCAAAGGCAGCCTGGGTGGCTCAGTGGTTTAGCGCTGCCTTCAGCCCAGGACCTGAGACCTGTGATCCTGGACACCTGGGATCAAGTCCCATGTTGAGCTTCCTTTGTGGAGCCTGTTTCTCCCTCTGCCTGTGTCTCTGCCTCTCTCTCTCTCTCTCTTTGTCTCTCATGAATAAATAAATAAAATATTAAAAAATAATAAAAAATAAAATAGAGCACTACCAGAAAAAAATCAAGTAATAATTCCACTTTAGAGCTTTGATATCTGAATTGAGAGTTGAAATTTCATAGTGGCAAGGCAAGAGTAGTTACCATATACACAATCAAGGCAGAGTCCCCACTGAACTTCTTGCATAAAGTTGAGAGCTTATAGGGAATTCATTTACTGAGTGTCAAAAGCATAATAGGGAGAAAAGACATTACTGGAAGTCATAAGGTTTTGTAATTGTATAGATTTGAAGAAAGACATGGGTCTTCATACAGAAATGCATTCTTGGTCCAAAGTAAGATATTAAAAAAATAAAATTTATATTCTCAAAGAGAAAATATTATCAGTGACTAGAGATAATAAATGGATTATATACAAAACATGCTAATTAGACTGATAAAAGAATTCTCATCAAATAATTGAAGAAAATTGAGATCTGGGTGGCTCAGTGGTTGAGTGTCAGCCTTGGCTCAGGGCATGAGTCTCACACTGGGTTTCCTGCATGGAGCCTGCTTCTCCCTCTGCTTATGTCTCTTCCTCCCTCCCTCTTTCTGTGTCTCTCATGAATAAATAAACAAAATCTTTAAAAAAAATTGAAGAAAACTTTCATTAAACTATAATTCTATACCCAGATCAGTTACCTTTCAAAAGTGAAGGTGATATACAGATATTTTAAAGAGTGAATATCACTCATGAGCCTTACCAAGTAAATTATTAAAGTCTATAAATCCAGAAGATAAGATTGAAATGCACATAGCGAGTTTAGAAAAAAAAAGTATATTTTTGGTAAATATAATTAATCATCGATTGACTAAAAACAGTCTTATTTAAAGTTGAAAACAGGGATCCCTGGGTGGCGCAGCGGTTTGGCGCCTGCCTTTGGCCCAGGGCGCGATCCTGGAGACCCGGGATTGAATCCCACATCGGGCTCCCGGTGCATGGAGCCTGCTTCTCCCTCTGCCTGTGTCTCTGCCCCTCTCTCTCTCTCTGTGTGTGACTATCATAAATAAATAAATATTAAAAAAAAAAAAAGTTGAAAACATAATAGACCTCAAATTCCAGAGAGCATAGCTGGACGGGAGAGAATTGTTGAAGCATTCTAAAATTCCTTTATTTTTTCACAGGGAGACAAAAGATATTAGATTACATTAGGACTTTGTGAAATTAAGTACATAGTAAAAAAATAGGAGATTGCTGCTAAATAAGTATAAAAGGAATGCACATCTTTCAAAAGGGGGTAATAGAGTTGATCAATAAAATTCAAGGAAGAAAAAGAGTAAAAAATTAAAAATATATAATAAATAAAAATTTTAAGGTAAGGTGTCCAAAATAGGTAATAACAAAATAAACAAATAAAAAATAAACTCAAACCAGTTGAAACCAAACCAAAAGGCCAAAAGATCACTGGAAATAACAAAGTATATGCAAAATATTTTGGAGAAAAGGAAGATGTTTTCTTGAAAGCAATAAAAGTGGGCCTAAATACATGGAAAGCTATATATTTTCAAGTCATCAATATTATGATGATGGTAATCTTTTTGTAATCCAAAATATTTCATAAAGAAATTGACAGAATATTCATGAAATTTACAAGTATGAGTAAATCATCAAGAATAGCCACAGTGATTCTGAAAAATAAGCAAAAACACAAATGGGAATTTAACTATCAAATTATTTTTCAGAAAGATGTATATATAATATAACAAAAGTTTTCTCAAAAAAAAAGTTTTCTCCAGTTGGATGGTAGTTTAATCTTTGTACTTGATATTAAAATCTTTGTACTTATTTCTATTATAGGCAATCATAATTTTAAAAAGATATTGATATTATCATTTGTAATTGTTTTTATTCCATTGATAATGACAGTGATTATGCATTAGGAAAAAAAATCAACCAATCAATCAAAATAATGTCTCATTTCAAATTGTATTTTTTCAACTGTATTTGCTTACCCATAGAATTTGATTTCAGTAAGTTTATTTAATTTTAAAAAATTAAATAAAAGAAGTAAATTCATTCCCAAGTACTTCATTTGAGTAGACAACTGGCAATTACGTTTGGGAAAGCTGGTTTAAAAATTTCAAAAGTGTCATATTCTTACAATAGTTTATATTTTCTTCCCTTTTGGAGAATCTTGAAGAGGAAGTAGTATGTTACCACATCAGGAATTAAAGTCCTATTCCATGTGCATAGTTAAGAGAAAACATGTGTTGTGTATTAGTGTTTAAAATAATGGATATTTCACTGAAAATATGAAAGAGAAAGGTGTTCTTCTTATCCAAAGGTTTCAGAAGCCACCCTCTAAATCTGTGTGGATTTTTACATGGTTTCTATCCTTAAGGCTATATATCTGTTTATATTCTTCAGTCCTTGAGTGTTATCTATGGCCAACAATAGAACAAGCTCTTTAGGAGTTACAGAAGAAAGTCACTTATATCAACCATGAGTGGATTTATTAAATTCTATAGATTTGTTAGTAGAAAGCTTGTTTGGGAGATTACATGGAATACATCATACAAATGGAAGCTTCCACCACTCTAACAGAATCTCTCCTCTCTTTCTTCCTCTTCCTTTTCTCCTTGCAGATAATTCTGGATCTCTGAATTTATTTTCCATGTTATGTTGCACAATCTGGTCCTTTACATTTACTTTTTGCAGTTAACAAGACCCTGTAGATTTCTACCTTTTTGACTGAACATTTCTTGTGATGTTCTTCCCTAAAAATATAAATATGTTATAGAATATTAAAAAAAAATAAGTCCTATGGAGAGAAAAATTTAAACAGGAAAGGGGAAAAAAGACTATGAGAAGATGGGACTGGAGGAGGGGTGCTTGTGACTTACAAGAGAGAGATAGAAAGTCCTAACTAAGTTTTCTGTTCAATTTACAGATAGACATGAATAAATGAGGTAATACTAATTCTTACACAGTTTAAACCATGATCCTACCCCTACCTTTCTTCAAATTCCAGATTTTATGATTCTAAGATAAATCGCCAGCCTTATTCTCTAAGGATTTGTTGTGTACTAACCTCATTTTTTTTAGAAATCAGTTTTCTAGTACAGCTATTTGGTTGGCTCAGGAACCTGGTTACTGGCATGCCTCATAGTCTTGGTCAGAGCTCTCAATCCAAACTTCTACTCTTCAAGGCTCCACTCCTCCATGACTACCTCAAATAGCATCTGTTTAGGCCAACCCTTCCTTCAGTCCTCAGGGAGTGAATCACACACACCCAAGTATGTCATGTAGTCTCTTTCAAAGATGAAATAATAATGATGATTTTGATGATGCAATAATGTTCAGGACATTTGAGTACTCTCATTTAAAACTATCTTCAGGGTGCTTGGTTGGCTCAGTTGGTTATGTGTCTGCCTTTGGCTCAGGTCATGATCTAAGAGTCCTGGGATCAAGTCCAATGTTAGGGTCACTGCTCAGCAGGAAGTCAGTCTCCTTTTCTGTTTCCCTCTGCTCTTCACCCTTGCTCATTCTGTTTCTCTCAAATAAATAAATAAAATCTTTAAGAAATAAAAAGCCAAAAAACTGTCTTCAGAACTCTGGCATAGTCTCTTGACCATATACGGTGATGAGATTTAAATATATATATATTTAAATATATATTATATATAATATATATGCATAATTATTGCATATATATGCGTGATGAGATTTAAATATATAAATATATATAATATATAATATATATGCATAATTATTGACATATATAGATATATTTGTAATACTGAGTATATCTTTTGAAAATACATTTGGTTTTAGGGAATAAAAAGAGTGTATTCTGATATATTTAATAAAATGAAAAATTTTATTTGGTTTGCTTAATGGAGAGCAGGATGGATGAAATTTTAATTTTTTGAAGGAAACAGAGCATAAACTGGAATTGTAATCATTGTATTGTTACACATACTATTTTAAGATCACCAAAGTATTTTATTGATGTTTTAATTAATTGATATCATGATTAACTAGTATGAAGAAGCAAACAAAAAAATAGGTTTAAAAATGTAAAATTAATTCTTTCAATAACCTAATATTTACGAGAGTTTACTATTTGCCAGGCGCTTGCTTTTTTAAAAAATAAATTATAAATTTACTGCTAACTTTAATTCTTTCATCTTTCAGTGTAGCAAACAGCAAAACCCGTTGATCATTTAGAAAACATAAAATACAAACATTTCCATTAACATATACAAAGCTATATAAAATACTTATATTTGCAAATACATGCAGAAATGAAATGACTTTTTAAATCCTTGAAGTAATTTTCAATACCAAGCCTTTGAATTTAGAATCAACTTTTAATGGACATCTAACTCAACATAATAATTCTCATTTTGAAAATAACTTGTCAATTATTTTGTCATTCCTGGTTAAACTGTGTTTATGTCAACCAAATCACATTAAAGAATTATGTATATGAGCAATCATTTTATCATTCTTAAGTTGTTGCTTCGGAACTTCATTATTGACACAGTAACTATAATTAGGTTTTGCAGTTTTAGGCAAAGGCCAAGTTAAGAACATGTCCTCAGATTGTTAAGGCTTCAGAAAATATCTTGCCACAAGATCAGAGCTAAGCAAGATAGAAAAACTTCAACCTCAAATATGGAGATGAACTGCTTACCTCTTGGGGCACTCTCCACATCATGGTCCAGAGAGAGAGCTTGCTGTAAGGGAAGGATGGAGGGAGATTACCAAACTGATCATATTATTCAGGAAAAAGAAAGAAACAATGCACACATGTATGCACACACAGAATCCTTATGTCTCCTTAGAAGTTTCTTAACTGCCAATTCTTGTCCCTCCAATGTTGCTTTTCTGGATCGACGTGCTCCTTGCAATTTCCTTAGTTGACAGCCTTCTAATCCAACTTTTTATGAAGTTTAGATACCCATTCCTGCTAGCAAACACATTTTAAATCCATTATATACCCTTTGAATTCTGATGTCCAAACCTTTTCACCATTACCTTCCCCCACTCCCTCATGTCACATTATGGGTCAGGAATGTGGTGATCTGTCCGTTTTTCTCACATCTTTACTTGCCAGGCAATGGGAGTAATAACTTTCTTTTTTCTAGACTTTTTTTCTTGAAAGGGAACTGGTAGGAGACTTGCAAATGAGGGTACTTGGAGGATTGTTTATAAGACTGATAGCAGCAAAGGGAAACAATAGGAGCCTTGAACTGATTCCTGGGGGGTAATGGACACAAGTCTTTTTTTTTTTTTTTTTTTTTTTTTTTAATAGCTGTAGGGGAAGGAAAGAAAAATTGATTCTGGCCAAATATTTTTGAGTGATCGGTATAAGCTTTTTAAGAAACTTATCGGTGCTATTCTATCTATAGTAGCTAGTTTCCTAAACCTTTATAATGTTTTGTTCAAATCATACTCTGAATCAAAATGGGAAGGAAATGGTCCTTAACAAGTTTCACAAACTGTCTTTGCCTTTTACTCTCCTAGTTTACTGGTGGAGCATCTAATGACACTTAACACATTTAAATGTCTGAAAAAAATGACTTTGTCTCAGAAATGATGGAGTTGATTCTCCAAAACCATTTGTTTAATGTATCACTTGAAGGCTTTCCTTAAGTTAAATCCTATGTCAGTTTCGCAGAATACATTTATAAACAACTTACCTCTGCTTTCTTTAGGGAGATGGCCTTCCAGCTTCATCTAGCAGCCTCAGAAGCATTTTCGTTGCAGGGCTGCAACTCGTAGATCTTATTAATCAGCTCCATGACTTCACCAAACCAAAAGAGATTTATCACTTCTAGACATCTCCATCTTGAAAATCAGCATTTTCAGTTGAAGACAGAAAAAATATCTTAATAGAGCGCTTAATGCTGGATATACAATTAGAGGGGAAAATCTATGTGCCAAAAACTATACCCATGACCTATTATGATATATATTTCACAATGTCAGTCAGTTAAATATATAATACAACAAATGTGAAATCTATAATATCAACTATCATGGTGTAAAGTACAGTTTGTTAGTGTGTGAGTATATATTTATGTAAATATACACTTGTGTTTGTACCTGTATGAGTGTACATGTACTTATTTGTAAATAAACATCTCGATATGCTGGAAGGAAGTAGCCTCAGAGAAAAAAGAGGTACAATACGTGAGCTATTTCATTTGTCCGCTTCAATATTACATATAGATATGTGTATATATATCTATATCTATATCTATATATCTATATATATACACCTATATGTCTAAGAAAGGAGACACTGGTAATAATCATACCAAAACAGTATGTGTAAACCCATGCTGGCAAACCCTGGCAAAACATGATGCAGGTGTATACACACACACACATCACAGACTGTATATATTAATGTAGATTTGTGCTAAGTTTTTCTATTTTCAGTTGGTTCTTTTAAGATCAATAATGTGTACATACTGAGTTTCCCACTTAGTGATTGTACTGACAGCCCACAAAAGTATAGCTCATGACTTGCCATAGCTGAGCTCAAGTTGTTATAAACTTGGCCCTTACTCTACCTAATTCAATATACTTCGAATAGTAATAGCTCAATAAAGCCAGAGATTTGCAAGTGTTTGTATCTATAGATTATGTAGGTGAATATTATATGGCTGTTTGGGCTTTTATTAAGTATGGTTTGATATATGCTTCAAATAAACCTGTAAACCTCTGGCAGTAAACTAAAAACACATTTACTAAATAGAATAAACTGTGGGGAGTTTTTTTTTTATGCAATATTTTAAGTCACTTTGCTTTTTCACAATATTAGTTTACTAAAGGATAAATTGACATTAAATATTTTGCAAGTTCAAAGGGGTAAGAGGATGTGTTTGAACCTGTCTCTCTAGGAAGGACTAAATGGAATAGATTGGACTTGAACACTGGTCCTAAAAGATGATCATTAGGGTCATTAAGAAGAAGAAGAGAGGGCAGGTGTGATCAATATTTAAAATCTTTCTTTCTTAGTCATATTGTTTGCCTTCTTTGAGTAAGAGAAGGTAAGAGATGCACATGCAAAATAATTCTATGAGTATAGAGATATATATTACTTTATGAGTTAGAGTTGTGATCAGTTCTGCTGAGTCTCAAATACTTTGTTAGCTGAAAATCATCTACATATGCGTGTGTATATGGCCAAATCTATTGTTGAATCTCAGAATAAAGATTTTTTTACCGGGATCCCTGGGTGGCGCAGCGGTTTAGCGCCTGCCTTTGGCCCAGGGCACGATCCTGGAGGTCCGGGATCAAATCCCACATCGGGCTCCCGGTGCATGGAGCCTGCTTCTCCATCTGCCTATGTCTCTGCCTCTCTCTCTCTCTCTGTGTGACTATCATAAATAAATAAAAATTTAAAAAAAATTTACCTATATTTCATACAAACATGCAAAAATATACAACACATATTACATGCATAGACATATTTTGGTTCATATATGTGCATATTAATATATACACGAATGTGTATGTATATTACACATCTAAAATAGATGATCTAGTGAGATAGAAAGTACTATCATTTCACTCTTACTTTGAAGTACTCAGAAGATAATTAGACAAGTAGAGTTTGCATTTATGCATTTAAATAAAGAATGACTGAGATCCCATGTTTCAAATCTAATAAAGAGCTCTTATTTGAAATTAATTATCCTTTTGTTAGATCTGTTTGACCTCTAGAATACTCTCAATGTATTGTATCTGAGGCTATGATTAGAATAGGCTTTCAATTATTTGCAGATGGATGGATGGTGAATGAGTAGTTGAGTTAATGGAAGACTGATAGATACAAGAATCACTCTTGTTCCACCATCTTGTGAAGAATTTGTCAACACACTCTGACTTGTGTCAACACTTGTATACTTTATTCATGGTTCTCTCTTGAGGTCTCTGAAGCTAATTTTCCTCTTTATCCCGATCTGTCTTTCTGGCCTGGCGTAATCTGTGCATGGAGTAGAAAAGCAATAATTTGTCCTTTCAACCAATGCACTTTCAAATTTGAAAGGTTATAACCTGGAGATTTGCATCGATTTGATAGGAAGACTAAACCAACTCTGTAGAAGTAGTGCTTTTTCAGTCCTTTTTTTTTTTTTTTCTAGTTTATCTGATCTCTTTTTTGCAAATGATCCTGATTTGCTTCAGCCTTCCTTCTTCCCCTTTCTGGGAAGTGTACATCTGCTTCTGACATCTGTCTTCTATCTTCCTTTGTAAATTATGAAGTGATGCCAACTCCTTTTATCAACAAATTACCCTTAGAAGCATTTAGAGGCTATAATGATTCTTTGATTTTCTTTGATTCTTTATGAATTTGCAAAATGACTTGATGCTTATATTAGCTTTGTTTGTCCTTTCTTTTTCCATATTTAATATTTATAGTTGGCAGGCCCAGATGGTGTACTTTGTTATGTCCTGAAATGTTGCTATTTTTTTCATTCCTTAATTACAGGAATGTCAGTCTGTAATATCCCCAGCTCCTCTAGTTGACATTGTAGATTTCACATTTGTTGTATTATGTATTGAACTGACGAGTGTTTGACACTGTGAAATATACAGTAATTTTTCCTTAACCTTGCTGCTTTTCCGTGTTTGTCTCCATTGACCATTTGCCTTTGCTGGTAGATGATACCCTCAATTTGCTGCATTTTTAAAAGTTTTGCAGATATTTTAGACAGTGATATCTCCTCATAAACAAGACACTAAGAAAGAGAAAAAGAAAACAATTTGAGTTACGTGGTAGCATCCAGAGGCATTGCAGAAAAATATACAAACAATTTTTTTTTTTTTTTAGCTCTGGAAGTGCCCTTATAATTTGATAGGGCCAAAGTACATATATTTATTTCACATTTTATAAATTCTGAATCTTCTAACAATGTATTTCATGAAACCATATAGTAATAGGCCTAATTCATATAATTAAAAGTATCAGTGATTTCTTATAAATTTATTTAGTTTTGCCTATTAGATTTTGATGAACATCATCTTTCTGCTCACTCAGTGGCAAATCCTTACAACTTATTTTCTGAAGAAGCTTCAAGAAAATGTATCAGGACTTTTCATGTCAATCTCTTGAGATCTTATTCTTAGTTACGTACTAGACTTCTCCAATAACTTTTCATTTCCCAACTGTTTAAATTTTCTAAATGTTAACGGAGATTATAATACAAAGTGTTTTCTTCTAATTAATTTAAATTTCCCAATATAAAAAACTACTCAAAAATATCTTCTAAAAAATTCCAAGTAAGGTTTTTTTTTTTTTCATATTTTATCATTCTTTCAAAAATTTCCTGAGAGCTAGACCTAGAAATAGAAGCGTCCTATTCATATAACAGTCCCGCTCTGGGCAATGAAGTCAGTACTTTGTCCTTGGATTTGACATCAAATGAGATTACATAGATTTCTCACCTCCTACACCTGACAAGGTGCCAGCTACCTTTTAAGAAGACATGTGTGGCATCACTAGAGACTGCTTTTCTCCTAAGCTCAAGGAAAACCCTGTACACATCTCAGAGGGTGCTAAGTGACCTTTCGCCTTTTATGTCTATTTCATCATCTTTCTTGCTAATTTCAACTTAGAACAAAGAATATACGGCATTCCAAAATTATTGCATTGGAGGAATGGCTGGGCTGATGAAATATTTCCAAATTGGCATTTTACCTTATTATTTCATTTGGAATATGTGAAGGCAAATCACATTTTTATTAATAGTGCTCCTATAAGCAACACAAATTATTGAACACTTACCCTGTGGCAGGCCAAAAATTACAAAGAGCTGCCTCATGTCCATATTTTCTCATTTATGTGTATGCATGTGCACATTCATGTGCTCTTGTCTCTGCTGTACTTACACACCCACTCATACACAGTTACGATATTCCACATTAAAGAAAGGACTTGGGGCTAATCATAAAGTAGGCCTAACAAAACCAGAACATCTTTTCCAATATATGTATGATAACTGCTACCTATAAGTAGCTCCAACCTTCTTATGCTAATTTGGCATGATTCCCTATCTTGTCCCCACTACTCCCTATATCCTGTCAGATTCCATCAGAAAATAGAATTTTTACTCTTGATAGTGTCACTAAATGCATTACCACTTAATATATTTTTTAAAATTTAAAGGTACTAATAAAGTATGCAACCAGGGAAGCTCATTTTCATGTTTTCTGTTCATACCACAGCCCCTTTTCAGAAGGACATGGGTCATCTGGTTTCAGTTCCACTGGTGGTAGTTGCCATAAAACAACCAGGCAGCTTGGGACAAGACCTCACCCTGTCTGAGAACTAGTTCTATCCGTTAAACAATCTTGTGTGTGCTTTGCTGTTTTATTGCACAAATGGAAATTTTCCTTTTGTAGTCAAATGACAGTTTTCAAAACCATATTTACATGTATCTAAATAAATCTTCAGTTAGGATTTATGTGTTTTTCTCGAACAGGACAAAGTATTTCAGAAATGGTTTTGAAATATTTACTTCATTATTTTTGTTGTTGTTGTTTTCCCCTGAAATTGATACAGTAGAGGCTTGTGCTAAGCATATTCGTTCTCTAGGCCCCTGGGTGGCTCGGTGGTTGAGCATCTGTCTGCCTTCGGCTCAGTTTGTAATCCCGGGATCCTGGAATCAAGTTTCACTTCAGGTTGCCCGCAGGGAATCTGCTTCTCCCTCTGCCTATGTCTCTGCCTCTCTCTCTGTGTCTCTCATGAATAAATAAATAAAAATCTTTTTAAAGAAATGCATATTCATTCTTAAGACACTGGCACGTCTTGATTCTCAAGACACACTAGGCACTTATATGCTATGTAGAGAAGTGAACTTTCATACACGTTCCCTAATACCAAGCCCTATGTCCTTCACCATTTCTCATGCTCTACATAGGCTACTACCTTTTATTGAGCCTGGCCTTTGTAGGAATTTAATTTATAGTTTCCCATGTAATGTTAGGTTCCTGAGAATTTTTTTTTAAATGAATAAAGCCTCTTCTAAATTACTAGAAACTCTCAGTGAAGAGAGTGAGAGAGATGTAAATCTTTGTAAAATATTATAAAGTCATGAAAAATACAAACGGCATCCTTATTTATCAAGGAATATTACTAAACCTGGGTAACTGCAACTTACAGTAGAAGTACCATCAGTCCTCACTACAACTGCATGAGGCTCCAAGTTAGCCCCTGTCCATTTTCATATTCACAGAATTACTGAGTATAATTGCATAGCTGCTGTTTTATCCTATATGTCAGAGATAGTGACACACAAATAGAATCTGAGGATGCAAATAAGTTGAATATTAGAAAATGAGAGTGGAAAAAATATTCTTCTGCAGATTTGACAGGTTATGTGCAACAAGTTAAAGCAACTTACAATATCTTTCTTCTTCATGACCTAAATTGGTGTTTTTTACTTCATTTCTCCCAAGACATCTTTAGAATGCTTTTTTTTTTTTTTTCGCTTAGCAATCAGGGATTTGTTCATGTTTCATTATTTGAATTTTCTACCGGCACTTTTTTGTCTCCTTTTACAAGGTTTTATTTTATTTTATTTTTTCCAAATCAACCAGCTGCATCACCTGGGCTGGTGCTCATGGCATTTTGTTCTCACATGTAGATATCATATTTCTTTGTAACTATGTATTTACTCTGTAAAATGTATCCTATCTGTAGCATATTGTATTTCCCATGAACTCTGAAACTTGCATAATAGGTGGTCTGTGAATTAAAATAGGTGAGGAAAGAAAATGTTTTTGGAGAAAGGAAAGGAGGCCAGAAAATATAATGAAGGCTGATCAGATCACCAAGACAGTCTTCCATATAATATCTATTACTTATACCTTTAGCCTTATCATCCACTACAAAGTACTGACATATAATCAGGGACTTCTTTCATATATCCACAGTGTCTGCTACCTTACTAACATTGTGCTTATGACCTTCTTTTGTATTACAATGTCTTTTTGTCAAAGCACTCTATTTTTTTTTCAAAATCTTTAATATTTTTACTGCTTTTCCAACATTTGAAAGTGCACCATCAGATCTGTATAACTTTGCAGGAATTCTCAATTTTAATAAACCACTCCCAATTCTTTGAAAAGCACCATCAGGGGCATGTGATCACATAATTGGCTTCATGATAACCTTAGTCTCTCTTTGAGGATAAACCACTGCATACTATTTTCTTTTCCCCAGTTTGCCTTATATTTTTTCACAGGCTTTCAGGTAATCCAATGAGTAAGTTTCAAAACCCACGCATTTGGAAAATACAGTTTCACATTAAGTGTCCATACTGTTTGTGTATAAGGATACTAAATAAAATAATTTGCTATGTGCACACACAGCCACTACTGGTGATGGAGGAACCAAACGTTTTTTTCAACGTACATGGTCCAGTGCTCTCAGAGACATGAGTGGTGCTCTTGTACTTGTCTTGCATGATGAAATCAAGAAGTTCTCATAAGTTATTTCCTATTTTCTAACCCCCATCCCGTGAACAGGCATGTTGCATCATATAACGTATCTTAAGCGCTCTTGACAGACTGTTGGTTGCCTATTTACCAATGGCAACATTTCACTGGTTGAAAATGGGAAGCAGTAATATTCATCTGACGAGTTTTCTCTTAATGCTGTTTCCATGATGCTGGAAATCAATTACATTTTTTATTTCAGTCACTCCTGATAAACAAATTTCAAGGAAAAAAATCTGAAATATAAAAAAATAAAATTATTTACATCAGAAATATTTTTCAACTTCCTTCATTATCATTTTCTGTAATTCTTTAGATGTGTTTTAAATTATTTTTCACTCTTATTTTTCCCATAGCTTGATTAATGCATGTATCTGGAATATAGAACAGCACAAGAATATATACATTAATTTAAGCTGGATGGCTTCCTTTCACTTTTAACTTTCCAGTAACATTGAATAGAGTGGTAGTGTGATTTTTTGCGGTCTATTCCATCCATAAGTCATTTATCAGGCTTGAGAAACCATATTAATTTTGTAGCTCTTCCTGTAAAACAGTAATATCTACTCTATTTTCACTGAATTAATTTTATTAAAATTAACTCAACTTGCCTAAAGTTAGGAAAATTTTTAGTTGAGTCTCAATACTTTTCATCTTTCTACCTTTGAGTTTTTAATAGGCTACTAAAATTAAATATAATATATAAAGAAATTGAACTTGAAGATGAACACTATTGTTCAGGATTTATAAGGACTTCAATTTTAACACCATATTTGATAAGCTTTAACATAGGGTTAAACCAAAGGTGATTATTTTAACAGTGTTTCATTCTTTTATATTTAAGCCCTGTCCTTTACATGTTATATTCTGTAAACTTACCAATAATTTTAGTGGAATGTCAGGTACACAAAAGTGATTAATTTTTTTAAAGAAAGGTAGTTATTGAATAGTTTCTATTTTAATAGATAGAAAATTAAGCCTACAATAAAATTTTAACATTGACATTTCTACAGTTTATATAAACCTAATGTATTACATAACATTCAAAATATAAGTACGTCATGACAACAGTTTATATTATATTAAAATAGTATAATTTATCCCTTTTTTGATATGTAAAATGTTTTTCTAATTTGCTTAGTACTTGCTTATTTCTAAAGCAAAATGTGTTTCGTGGGTGCTCAGGTAGGAATCCTTTATTGTAATATTATTTAAATATGTATACATAAAAGTCAAAATAAACTTTTAATGCATATACCATTTACTGTACAACAAAACCAATGTAGTTTTCAAATTAAAAGTGAGCAATACTATAAAACCAATAAATTTGTGAACTATTTTATTGATGTGCTATTTTGCTGAAATGAACCACTTCTAAAAATATACGTATACTAGTGACCTCTGTGACATAGGTTCATTGAACCTGGTCACACTTATATTTCTGTGTGTAAGATGCTGGATCAATCATTGCTCAATTTTCTTTGGTTACACTATGGAAAAAAAACTCTCAATTTTTCCAAAGTGCCAAAACAATATTTGGCCTTCAGGAATCCCTTTGTGCAGTGTAATGTTAGTAAATTTTCCACATTACCTCTTGATAATTTAAATGGTACTCCTTGGCTAGTGATTAAAAACAAATGAACACACACTAAATAAGAAAAACCTGATGGTAATATTTGATGGTAGCCAGCCGGATATTCAAAGATATAAATGATAGGGGCGTCTGGGTAGCTAAGTCCGTTAAGCATTTCCCTCCCCTCAGTTCATGATCCCAGTGTCCTGGAATCTAGCTCTGCCTCTCAAACTCCCTGTTGAGTGGGAAGCCTACTTTTCCCTCTTCCTTTGCCCCTTCCTACCTCTCATGCGCTCTCACTCGTGTTCTCTCTCAAATAAATAAATAAAATCTTAAAAAAATTTATAGATGATGATGATGAAGATAGATAGATGATAGATAGAAAGATAAGTAACTGTGAAAAGGACATATGATTATCATTAAAATTTTAGGAAATTAGGGATGCCTGGGTAGCTCAGTGATTGAGCTTCTCCCTCTGCCTATGTCTCTGCCTCTCTCTCTGTGTGTCTCTCATTAATAAATAAATAAATCTTAAAATAAAATTTTAGAAAGTTAAAAATAAATATTCAAATTCAAAAATTCCTGGACTGCAGGACAACTTCTGTGGACTTCTAGGAATCTGTGAACCTTGAAAATCATGCATAACATCATCTTGCTCTTCTAACGCTTGTTAACCATGGTGAATCTTAAGTCTTTTTGTAATTAAAGGAAGGCAGAAAAAGAGGTATTGGAAACTCATGAATATTGAATGAAATTGTGACCAAATAAAATATACTCTAGTACGTCACAAAAATGTTTCTCAACTTATTTGAATATATATATATATATAGTCAGAAAACTATCATTGGTTAGATAATCAACTCTTGAAATAAATTACCATAATATAAATGTTTAAAGATATAGCACTGAGACAAAAAGATAGAGTAAACTCTGTGTGTGTGTTAATTTTATGAGCATCTGAGTATTGGAATAACTTTCCTGTCTCTGCCATCCTTAGTTTGTTGACTACATACCTTGAATTTTTTGACGCAGTCCTAATTTCAAAAAATATGTTTACAAACATATCCCTGTTGTATTTCTTGCTGTGAGATGTTTCAAATATCTTTTATCATAGCATCATTTTAACAAAAACATAAATTTTGTTCTAACGAAACAATTTAAATGTCTATTCATTCAGATAAAACTATAGCAAATGATCTCTCTAAATCCTTGGGAAGAAATTAACCTATTTGTTAAAAAAAAAAAAAAAGTTTCACTGAACGCAGACCTTTCCCTGGGGTTCAAACAATTCAGCAAGGCCCTGGGTTGTGGACAGTGGACAGAAATGCAAGAAGCAAATTGTTGAGAAAAAGAAGGCATGTCTGCCTCTAGTGCCATCAAATAAATGAATAATCCTCTAATCTTCTGGTATTTAAAGTATCTTGTTATTTTTAATACTGATACTAATCCTTAAATATCAAATTTGAATCAATCACAATAACAAAGACTTAAAGTAATTATGTATAACTATATTGGCAGGTTTTATGCAATCATTTATATATATTTATACACATACGAGGAGTTAATATTATTATGTATGTTAATTACAATAAACGAACAGATTTTTTATCTTAAAATATTTTGTTAACAGTTATATTCATAATAACAAATAACTAATTGTAACTAATAAGGCTTTTCTTTAAAACAGACGTATAGCAGAATACACTGAATTAAAATTTAGGTAATCGCTTGAAGACAGTATTTTCTCATATAATTTTTCTTATTTCCTGACTCCATAAAGGAAGATGAAGGAGATTCTATATCTGCTGGGAGTCAGTTAAAATGATACTCAAAATATTTGTCAACTATCAACACTGGATACTGGAAAAATCAGCATATCTCTGTAAACAACATCGTAGGCTATCCAGTGGGTATAGATTAGTATCAGCTCTACCTAACATTGGACATATGGCAAATAACAGTTATATTGCCATGAAAATTGAGAACACTGAGAGAATATGCTAAGTTGGTCTCAAGCTGAAGAAAGAGAATAAAATTCATTAACTACATAAATGGCATGGCCAATGCTGGCCAAGAATTGATTAGACTAACACAAAGAATGGAACATTATAGCATAGGCCACACAGAATGGTGGTCAAGCAGAAGGACTCCAATATTTAGACCTGCTTTCTCACATGCTAGTAAACCTAAACAAGCTATTCAACCTTTCTTCTTCCTCATATATGAAAATAAGTTCTTACCTGAGGAGTTGTTTGGAAGAATTAATTAATATATCTAAAAAATACTCAGAACCATACCTGACACTTAATGCATGCTAGATATTATTTCTGGTGACAAGGAATCATAATTCTATGAACTATGTTTGATAACTTTCCATTAATTATAGGCCTTGCACTGAGAAATAATCAACTTTTAAATGAAGTCTTTTTCTTAATGAGCCTTTTAATATGCAACCTGAATTTGATTTTAACATAGCGCAGAGTAAACTTACTTTGTAAATATAACTATATTATATTTATTTTGCATAATGATTTTAAAGATATGCATGCTAAATTAAGCTCTTAAATGAAAAAAAAAAAACAACAATCTTTACCATAGATATACTTCTTGCCCACTTGTATCATAAAGATAACATACTCTATTTTCATAACTCTTCTGAAATGTAATATCAGGGAATAAGTATTTAAGGTAAAAGACTACCTGGTGCCTTTGTCTTTGCTTGATGCTATATTTTACCAAAAAAATGTTTCAAAAGAAAAGAATTTAGGGAGGTTCCTCCCTGGCTATTTATTTTTTATATGAAATTCCATGACTGGCTCTGGATAATTTGTATCATATTTATTCTATATAAAAGTTTTATGCTCTGCAAGTGTATAATATTTCAGAAATGAAATCTATACATATATCAAGCTTTCATTGACCTTGACTTCATTTTTTTTTTTAAAGAAAATAATCACCTGCATGTTTCTGAGAAGAGTTAATACAATAAGGCAGAAGCAGTACTATCCAGGAGGAATTAGATTCCAGATTATATTAATCACTGTCTACATCCTCTCAACTTTGTGACACTGAAATCAAGGACAAAAAATTAAGGCCAAAGATTAAAATGGAAACACTGTGCCAAGAGTGGCAACATGTATTTTCTGAAAACTGTTATTTTAAATTAAACTGTGATTTAAACATATTTCAACTATGGAGCATTTAACTTAAAAATGAATGACTTTAGGAAGAAATTTTAGGTTATGACCATTATTTGCAATTAAGTTCCAAAACTATGATGTTTTCTTCAAGAATCTTCCTCTAAAACATGTTTATTTTCTGAAAAAAAAATAATAACGTTAAATAGAATTTTCTATTTATATTTGATTCTGCCAATATAACAAGCATGGAATGGTTACTATTACATAATATAGTATAATGGAAAACTTTAAGAAGATTCTTATTATATTTAGCAGGAGATGCCTATTTTTGACTTATAGACATTTATCACTTCAACATCTGTTATATTGTATAAAAATTACAGGATAATTTTCATTTTTAGCATGTAAGCAAACCTCCCAAAATAACCTTTTCATAATTTCCAAAATATTATTCCCCAAACTATTAGTACTATTTTTCTAGAACACATGTGAGAGTTAGTAGATCTGAATTTAGAAATAACAACAAAAAAACATATGCCATACTGAGCATACTCACACCTTTACTCCGTGGGAGACACTCACTCAAATTGAATATTTTAGGTGCTAATAATACATTCTTAAGTATTAAAAGAACTCAAATTATCACTGTTTTAGTGTGAGATAAAATATAAATGCTAATCATTTAAGGCAATATTAAATGGAAATAATGGTGGTTTGGCTTTTCTATGTTATATTCCATGTAAGTTCTTTAATTACTTTCCCTTGTTCTAAAAACTATGAGAGAAATTGTAATGATCAAATTTCTTTTGCCTCAGTAAGAAAGAAATCCCAGAATCTTTAATGAATAATTAGATATTTACTTCAAACATAATACCTTTCTACTGCATTAATCCTAAATTTCATTTTAGTTTTTAATTCTTCCATTCTTTCATTCTCTTTCCACTACATTTTGTTACCATTTAGTTTGATTCTCAAAATAAAATGGCAACTTTGCCTCGTCATGATTTAATTGTATATGCTTAATAAGTTAATTATTGCTATTATATTCTCTGTAAGTGAAAATATAACATCTGTTATTATAATAAAAGTAATAACCACAATGGAAAAAGGTATTTCTGAAACAAAAATATTTAAATAATTACCCCCACTTTACATGTTTTCTTCTTCCTAAAAAGAAACAGGGGTATAGGATTAAAATCACAAAAGCACAGTTTGCTAGATTTCAGCTAGTGTCCGGAGAAATAACAACTGTATGTCTTTCCAAGGAGGAAACTTATAGAGGCTAAGCATTTTTTAAAACAATTTTTAAATAGCTATAATTTTTGTCTTGGATTAGAAATGTAGGAATTGTCACAGATATGCACAGAGACACACAGACACACATATAAACAATAATACCACAATGTTTTTTTGTAATGATAAAATTGATTATTATTTTGTGTTTGTGCAGCTGGGAATATGTAGAAATAAGGATTCTAAAATCTAATGCTAATTCTTTATGTATAACTTACAAGCTTGTTACCCAGGTGACAGTGTCATCTATACTTGGTAAAGCAATTTAGAGTCACTGTAATTTGTATAGCAATGTCAATTTATTTGTTTGATATTCAAATGTGATGCTATGCTCAGCTTGAAATACTATTTTTATATTTTCCCATCAGCCATTTTTGGATGTGACTTCATATTCTTGTACATAAGATTTAATTCTCCATTATTTAGTTTTAAATGAATAATTCATGTAATTCAAAATTCTACTCACAAAAAGCATAGCCATATATGCATATAACTATGTATATATAGTTATAAATATGCTATATAGTTATATATACTTATAAAATATGAAAATAAAGGTGAAAAAAGTCATCTATTATCTTTGACATATAAAATATCTGAAAATAGCATCAACAATAAAACGATCCTCAATATATATAAACCCTGAATGCAATAACCTCTTTTTGCCCTTTTCTTGCCTTTACAAGTTTGGAACATCTGGGGATTCAACTGAAGAGCTAAGAAAGCTTTGAAAAACTCTGTTCTTATTAACACCTGATTTTTGACCTTGAGGTTCTCATCTGTTCTCTTTATATGATTTCTATAACACATCCAGAGTACATTTCTAATATAATACTATCTTTGAAATATCCTAATAAAAATATCAGAAAATTAGACTCTTAAAAATTAAATTACATGCTTCCGAAATTGCTAAAACTGAAATTGAAAGAATGAAAGCCTTAAAAATAATAAGTTAAACAAGTTATGTTTCTTAGTTAATTCCTAGCAATGAAGTGTCATTTGTTTGTAAATTATCCTGAGATAAGAAATTTATAGGAGGATGAATATGTTCAAAGAACAAATTCTCAAAAGAAAAATAGGAATTTGATCAATTTCAAAACCAGCTCTACCTAAGTATTTATTCACTGATTTTGGTGGTATTTTCTCCCCAAAATAGCCCATCTCCCCCCCCAAAAAAAAACCCACAAAATAAAATATGCAGTCATGTAAAAGATGGTCAATGATGCCTATTTTGAGAAACTAAATCAGTTTTTATGATTTTTTAACTTTAGATAAAAGCTCAAAAAATAATTCAATCATGAATTCATCTTATTTCTTAATGGGATCACACATTTTCTCTGTTTACTTCATTTATTTAATTTCCTGATCTATATTTTTATCAAATTCTTTAAATTTAGTCTTAATTCAACAAAAGCAATCCCAGTAAATTCTTCTCCTGAACTATCTTCTTAGCTCACATCTGTTTCCTTACATAATATTGCAGTCTAAAAGTTCCTTGAGGACAAAATTGCAGTCTTAGTCACACTTACATATTTAATGATTGACTAGTGAATCACTGAATACTACATAACTATTTACCATGACCTACTCATACAAAATATATTTAAGCTGAGGTTCTTTGCCTTTTATACTCAGGCTGCTCCGACTAGTAGGTATTAAGAAGGATCATTAATCGACCGTGGTTGCCTGGATACACGTTGCACACTGTCAAAAGCAGTACTTTTTAGACATATTCCTTTTTCAATTCCTCTGCGTTTTGCTGCTTGAGTTAAAACTGCTAACTAAAAGAAAGCTTTTCAAATATTTATATGAGCACAGGAGAAACCATATAAAGTTCAAGAGTATCCCTGTATTCTGATAGATTCCATTTTGAAGACAAAATTCTCAACCAGGTACTTTCTTTGATTTTGTAACTTCAACTCTTGATATCATAAAAAAAGATTTACATTCCTAATTATCTATTTGTGTATGGTCCTTACAAGTTTATCTTCCTGATACAGGCATACCAAAATTCATTTTGAATATATTCATAACTATTTCAAACTCTGTCCCCCATCTCTCTTTTTTAAGATTTGAGGATAGTTGACACACAAGGTTACATTAATTTCAGGTATACAGCATAGTGATTCAACAACTCAAGGGGCACCTGAGTGGCTAGTTGGTTAAACATCTCCCTTTGGCTTGGGTCATGACCTCTGTTGAATAAATACATAAAATCTTTTTTAAAAAATGAATTATAACAATATGCTATGCTCATCACAAATGTAGCTATCATCTGCCACCATGCAACACTATTACAATACCACTGACTATATTTATACTATACCTTTCCTTTCTGTGGCTTATTCATTCATAACTGGAAGCCTGTATAAATTCTCTCTTGACATACAACTGGAACGCTTGAACCAATATTTCCAGAAGCCTTACAAGGAGATTGACCTTTCTTCTGATAAAACTTTACAAAATCTAGAAAATTGTGTTACGAACTTACTAGCATTAATAAAGTAATGAACAGGAGTGAGTTTGAAGAAGTAACATGATAAATTCATCTTTGGACAACTTGAAATGTCTGCAAATTTTCAAATTGGAAATATTCAACAGACCTTTAGAAACATTTTTTAAAAAATATTTCTGTTTAGTGACTGCTCTTTGGTGGATATTATTGTGCAATAAAAAGGACTCTCAGACTTTTCTTTTTTTTAAATATTTTATTTACATATTTATGAGAGACACACAGAGAGAGGCAGAGATGCAAGCAAAGGGAGAAACAGGCTCCCTGTGTGGAGCCTAATGCAGGACTGGATCCCAGGACCCCAGGATCATGATCTGAGCCACCGGCAGATGCTCTACCACTGAGCCACGCAGACACCCCAAAATTTTCCCACTCTGTTCCTAATCTGGTATGTTCATTAACATGTCTTAATTTTGCTCTTCTCAGTCTCCTACGTGGTAAGCCAAGACATTTACCACTGTCCATAAGGTCAATTTTATTCCTACCTTGAGTGACTTCTCTTTCTAAAACAAGTAGATAATCAGGAGCTATACTCAAAGCTGTGCTCAACTAGATTTCCCCTCACCTCTGTCATTCGGGCTTACCCTCCCATGGGGCTGTAGTGCAGATATAAACTTTCAGCTGGCACATATATACTTGTCCAAACAGTACATGTAACAAGATCGACCTTTTTCTACCTCTGTAAGCTGGTTATAGAGAATGATTATAAGGTCATATGATTATAAGCTCATATATTATACATATGAGCTGAAAGGGAGTCAAGAGAGTCTTATTATTTGTGCTCTCTGAATCGGCTTGAGGCCAATCTTATATTCATTTAATAATGGACTGCTGCCAGTGTCACCAAGTGTGTGTCTTGATATGTTTTACATTCCTGGACTCAAGACTGGCAGTTGTAGCTGTATGAGATCTGAATCTTGTGCTTGATCTTCAACTCTGTGTGTCCTCTGGGTCCAAGAGACAAAAATATCTCTCTAAGTACAGCTGAAGGAAAATCTCCTATACTTTGCCTTTCTGATTAATCAATATGAGCCTGCCATTTTCCTTTATTGATTTATAAGTGATACTTAGCAACAGCCACCTTATTCCACAATACTTAGAGTTACTATTTCCTCTGCATTGCTCAAAAGCCAGAAACCTTACGTCTACTATCACATTTCCATCCCAGTCCACCACAGACGAAAGTCTTGGCAGTCACACTCTTAAAGCATTCCGTGGGACAGTGAAATTTTATCTGCCACTAGGATGTATAAAAATAACCTGCAAAAAATAAAAAAAAATAAATGTAAGAAGAGTATTGTTTCAACAATTTGGTAATTGCAAATTCGATTGTCTAAGTCTAGATAATAGCTCTGCCCTACAGTAATAAAAACATGAATTTCTGGTCTGTGCTTGTTTTTGTTCGTTGGTTTTTAACCTCTCAGAGAAATCAGGAGAACACATACATTCACTTATCACCTAGGGCTGATAATTTCATTAGGACATCTGTGTTTTGATGTTCAGATATACCTTTTGTCAATGGTTATCAAGAACAAATTTGAAAATAAAGCCTCTGTTTGCAATATCATTGTGAACTAATATAAGTTTAATCTACTACATGTATGAAAAAAAAAAGGAAATTGGAAGCCTGGAACAAAATTTTAATTGTATCTAATTTGATCATGAGAGTAAAATATTTCCAGAAATAATTGAATAGTTCATGTGATTTCTGTACTTAAATCTTTCTTTATATAATAATATCTTATCCATGGTCGTAAAATATACAGATTTAATATTTTGAATTTATTGTGTGTTTTGTTCACCAATCTGACATACTATCACAGTTCATTTCTCATAAAAATAGATTCATGAAAATAAAACATTTATTATGAAAATAAGAATTTTAAGTCTGAGGGGTGTTTTCTTGCTGGTACTCCAACATCAATGCAACATCCACCATCGTGATATGCTACCCTGATAAATCATTTCAGAGCTACCATTGTGATGATATATTTTGACTCACATATACATCATCATGGCCATCATGATGCTTTATTAGTGTCATATATCACCAAAATGATGGAGCATTGATGATGTAGAATTTCTCAGTAAAATAGTGATGACAAAAGTCATCTTTCCTGGTGAAATGCTCTGTAACTTCATTCCTGAAAAGTTTATAAATATGCCATCTACCTTCTTATCCTGTCTCAATAATACACTTTCAAAAATAGAAACTATATGTGATTTTTTTTGAGGCACAAAGCTGAATTTTGCTATAAAACATGCCTGAGGTTTTCTTATTATGATATTTTCCCATGCTGATTAATCTGGACTTTTTCCATTCATTCTAAATTGAAATACTTTTATGGTCTTTCACCCATCAACAGACTTACTTGTCTCCTTATATCAATAAAGTGAAAGGAATCTGTCACAGGGTATGTTATTATAAAGCAGAAATGCAGTGATTCAAACAATATAAAGATTTCTTTCTTCTGCGTACAGTGTAGGATACCTGAGTATTCCAGGATGGGTATGTGTGTTCTGCTATATACTGTAATTTTGCATCTAGATCACTTCTCTAACTTGCTCTGTTATCCTCTAGGGAATATTCTTCATTTACATGATTAAAACTCTCTCAGTCACCCACATGTACTCTTTGCAGCCCCAGGGAAGGGGAAAAGAGAGACTGAGGGAAAGGAATTTCCTTTGAAAAAAAATGATACAGAATATTGCACCACAGAGGAATAGCCTACATGAAATCATATAAATATATGGAATGTAATAATGTTACGTTCCAAATATTAACATAAAATAATAACATAATTTTCCTACAGATTTTATATATTTCAACCACTTACATTAAATAATGTATGTAACATATTCCTTAGATAAATATCAATTAAGTAAATTTATCCACACCTAGAATAATATATAAAGTATCAATAGACTTTAAGATACATATTTGTTACCAAGATAAGAAATATCATGTTAATCTTAAAGTTGCTCAAAACTGCCTCATCATATTCATCAGTACATAATATACTGTAAAAATAAGGGGCACCTGGGTGGCTAAGTGGTCGAGTGTCTACCTTTGGCTCAGATCGTGATCCTGGGGTCCCTCATTAGGCTCTCTGTGGGGAAGCTGCTGCTCCCTCTGTCTGTGTCTCTGCCTCTCTCTCTCTCTCTGTCTTTCATGAATAAATAAAATCTTTTAAAAATACTGTAAAAATAAAATGCCATGTATGAATGTAATTAACTAGCTATAATCATTGTGGCAGCATTATTCCTTCCCTATTTTTAGTGGTCATAACACCTTTATATAATTTATTATTATATTTAATCCCCAGTCTTATAAATATTCACCCTATCTTCGACTAGAATGTAATATAAGCTTTCAGAGTAAGAATTTTGTTTTGAGTGTCATTATGATTTCTTCACAGTCTACTGCCTGGCATAGGGCAGGTTTTTTTGTTTTGTTTTGCTTTGTTTTTTTGTAAGATTTTATTTATTTATTTGAGAGAGAAAAGAGTAAGAAGGAGAGCATGAGCTGGGGGGAAGGGGCAGAAGGAGAAGAGGGCTTTCTGCTAAGCAGGGAGCTGGATGTGGGGCTCAATCTCAGGACCTGGGGATCATGACCTGAGCCAAAGTCATATGCTTAGGTAACTGAATCACCAGATACCTCAGGGCAGGTTCTTGATATTTGCTTCAAAAGATGTAGTTTTCAGAATGTTGTCAATATTGACATTTAAAAACAAAACCGTTAAATCATTCTTTTGCCATGGGATTTGTTATACAACATTATCCATTTAGAATATATGCAAACAGATTCCTTAACAGTAGACAATTTTATATTCTTCTTTTGAATATGTATGTCCATTTCATTTATGCCACGGAAATTTTTCTAGTTTCATGTATCTTAGTGTAAGAAGACTTATTAATGGTGACCTTTGTTTTGCAATGAAAATAAGCAAATTAATATATTAGTGCTTTCAACAATCTTGTGACTTTAAAGTTATAAATGGTAAAAACAAAAAATTAGCTATATTGAGTTATTAATATTATAAATAAATTAATGAAAAGTTTGCTGTAAATACTAATAATTATTAAACAGTAAGTACAATTTATTGTAACCCAATCTCTTAATGAGATTAGTGAGGAGAATTTGAAAACTCTGTGGATTAATGACATTATTAAAATGAGATAGGGCTTCAAAGAATGTGGAAACACTAATTTAAAAAGATTTATAACCCCGTATGTTTATTGCAGCATTAGTTATGAAAGCCAAATTATGGAATCAATACAAGTGTCCATGAATAGCTGAATGGATAAGAAAATGTGGCCATAAAAAGGAATGAAACCCTTTCATTTGCAACAACATAGATGGATCTACAGGGTATAATGCTAAATGAAATCAGTCAGTCAGAGAAAGACAAATACCATATGATTTCACTCATATGTGGAATTTGAGAAATAAAACAAATGAATAAAGAAAGAAGAAAAAGAGAGACCAAAAACAGACTCAACTATAGAGACTAAAGAGTTACCAGAGGTGAAGTGAGTGGGGGATTGAGTAAAATAGGTGATGGGGATTAATGAGTACACTACACAAGATGTGCATTGAGCAATGTATAGAATTGTTGTATCACTATATTGTACACCTGAACTAATATAGTCCTGTATGTTAACAATTTTGGAATTAAAATTAAAAAAAAATAATAACAACCCCCCCCAAAAAAAAGGAAAAAAGAGAGAGAGAGAGAGGGGCAAAAAAAAAAAAAAAAGCAGCCTCTTAAGTACAGGGTACAAACTGTTTACTGCAGGGGAGGTGGATGGGGAGATGGATGAAATAGGTGATGGGGATTAAGAAAACACTTAGTGTCATGAACACTGAGTAATGTATATACTTATTGTATCACTATATTGTGCACCTGAAACTAATATAACCCTATATATTAATTATATTGGAATTTAAAAAAAAATTGAGACAGAGTTTGTAATCAGTTTTGTTACTTGTTTTCACTTTTATAAAGATGTGTGGGGTAAGTTAAAGAAAAGCCTCTGAATTCTTTAAACTTTTCCCAGATTATGATTCAGACATGAAAAACCGAAGTTAATATAAAAACTGAAATCTTGGGATGCCTGGGTGGCTCAGCGATTGAGTGTCTGCCTTTGGTTCAGGTTGTCTGGGGTACTGGGATTAAGCCCAGCATGGGGCTCCCTGCAGGGAACCTGCTTCTCCCTCTGCCTATGTCTCTGCCTCTCTCTGTGTCTCTCATGAATACATAAATAAAATCTTTAAAAAAAACCCTGAAATGTCTAGTTTTTAGTTTTTCCTTATTTTTTGTTAAAGGCAAAAATTGAAAATTAATATATCTATAAAGAATTTGTACAAATTCAGTAAAACCATGTACTTGCTTAATTTCATGTCATAAAAGGCTCTAGTAAGACTAATAAACATGTTTGTAATCATTTGTTTTTCAGTCCATGGCAACTTCATTGCCCAACTTGCTTAGAAAGAGTTGTCGATATATTTTTTTAAAGTTAATATGACTATATCAACGCTATATTTTTGGACACAATATTTTTATATTCTTTGTACTTTATATATTTTTGTCAAAATATTGTATTTATGTGTTTATCTAACCTAGTGCACTAATGAGTATGCCTACCACATTACATTAGCAAAGCCAGTGATCAATCTGTACCAATCAGCCAAATATGATATACTTCCTGTCAAACAAAAAGGAACATTATTTATGAAGCAGATAAAGCTGTTTATTTTATAGCATGAAATATCATAAATACTAATGAAAAATAATGAAAATATTACTGATAGGAATTAACTCATTAACAAGTCAAACATGATATTAAGTTTTGTTAACATAAATCAATATTGTTTCTTAATACTAAATTTCAAAAAGATATAATACATAGCCAAAATGATATTTATGAAATAGTAATTAGAATATATGGCATGTTATTACTTTTGTAGTAATTATTTTAGACATGAGTGTGTTGATGACTGGTATTTTGCTTTAAAAATGTTTAAGGATCAGTGGTAAAAAATCAGTTATAATTCCATTAATTTCATGAGACATGATCAAATTCTATAAATAATTAAAGAAAGATGAAGACCTATACTACTTTATTTTATTTATTTACTTGAGAAAGAGAACGAGAAAGAGATGAACAGGGGGAGGGGCAGATTGGAAGGGGTAGGGAGAGAGAGAATCTCTCAAGCAGACTCCACTCTGAGCAGGCAGCCTGACACAGGGCATCATCTCATGACTGAGATTATGACCTGAGCTGAAGTCGAGTCTAATGCTTAACCAACTGAGCCACCCAGGTGCCCCAAGGTTTATACTATTTTAAATGAATAGCTTTAGCAAATAGCATTTGATTTATAGTTTTGTTATTGGAACTTACAATATAGTAAACATTTAGAAATAAAATTAGATTACATTGTAATTGGAATAAGTATTTTGTAATTTGATTTGGGTAAATAGATTGTAATTACTTTTGAAAATATTGAATATATTACATATAAAAGAAAGTGTACAAAATCTTTAACCTTGAGTCATATCCAATACAACTAAAAAAATAGTTTTGAAAAAATTCAGTTACATTTAATTGTGTCAGTATCACTAACTTGAATTTCTTTTGCTGTTTGAAGGTACTTTCTATTTTGCAGGTGTAGCTGAGGAGAGAATTTCTTATGTTTAAATTTATGGAAAAAATAACACTTCTTTAAAAGAAATCAGTACTTTCTTTGCTTTGCTCTCACATTTTTTCATAAGGGCAATGCACTACTTGACAACATTTAGGAAATAGAAGATGTAAAATCTCCCACTGACTGTATTCTGTAAAAGATTGAATTTAACAGTATACAAGGTGAAGTACACCATCTCTAACACCATGCTCATATAGGAAAGCCTCAGAGTAGTTTACTGTACCTTAATTAACCATAAAAGAAGTCTTCTTTGAAAATGATATTTCCTATTGCTGCTTTGATTCTCTGGATGTTTTTATATATGAGGTAATATACCACAATAAGATTGATGCTAGGTGAGAAGGGTGCTTTTGTTTTGTAAAGTGGGAGAAATTTTGCAAAAATGGAAGTAGGAAAGGAGTGTTAGTACACAGTAAATATAGATGCAGATTACCTGGACTGATTTCTTTAAGATTGTACTCTCTTATCTTTGGGAAATTTACGTAGCCCCCAGGGTATGCCTACCTTCTTGAAGATCAATGTCTTAAGTAAACCTGTGTCTAAGTCAATAGTGGTAGGACTTGTTTGTTTTGTCTCTTGGTTAATAATTCATTAACTATTTAATGAGTTAACTTACACTGATAATCTGATTAATTTAACTAATTCTATTTATTTTCAGAAAGTAGAAAACAAGCTTGATCCGTATTTGAGTATAGGACTAGGCGAATTGACATTGAAAATAAAATGGCTAGAGTCTGGGGCAAATAAGATGAAATAGCAGTATCTAGCACAACCCCTGTTGAGTTTAGCTATTTCCCATTTAACAGTTTATCAAACTACTCTTGGATTTCTTAAATTCTCTTAAAGCTAGATGTCTTTTCTCTACATGTGATAGGGAAGTAAGAGAAAGAACAAAATGGGCATGAAATAAAACGCATGCTGGAAGAGTATATTTTCTCAATTTTTACAGTTTTAAAAATCTTTAAATGTCTTTACAAAACAATTAGAATTATCTAAGATGCAACCTTGAAAAAGCCCTTTCTTTATTGAAGTAAGGATATTTTAAATCATTTTCTTAATTATTCGCTTAATTTTCCCACCATCCAGGGGTTAGAATGAACTATAGGAAGTAAGTCTTGAAATCTAGGTGTAATTACAATTATCATCAAAGTAAAAAAAAAAAAAATTGTCTTCTCTAAATGACATGTAGTCTAGAAAAAGAGATCTATTTTAAATAGTCAGCAACTTTGGAAATAGTATATGATAAAGGTATGAAATAATTTACTAAACATTGCCACATATTTATATATATACATATTAAGTAGAGAATGTTAGTTAACAGAAAAGATAGTTTTTATGAATCAAGGGAGGTTGCTAGTTAGAGGTTACTGGTTAATACAATGCACAATATTATCCCCATATTTTACCTTTAAAAATTGCTCAAGTATGCCATTCGATTATTCATTAAATAATATTTATTGCATATACTGAGTTCTTGAATATTTCTTGAATATTCTAAGTTCAATGAATGTAATTAATACAATTTATAGTTTACTAGTTTTTGTTTTTGTTTTTGTATTCTGATTACCTTTACTGTTTTTCTCCCCTGCTATCTTTACTAGGCTATTGATAATAATTCATCATTTTAGAGATATTCTACTTATGTGTGTACTACTGTTATGATTTCCTTTATCTAACATTAGAAATGTCAATGAACAGAGACTAATCTTGCAATGTTTCACTGGTCTAGGGGCTAATGATTTAAAAAAATGGAACAATAAACAAAAACTCCCCATATTTTACACCTTATTCAGCAGTGCTTTGTTATTATCCTTAGTGTTGTGTATGCAAAATGCATGACTTTTTTTTTTTAAGATTTTATTTATTTCTTCATGAGAGACACAGAGAGAGAGGCAGAGACAGGCAGAGAGAGAAGCAGGCTCCTCAAGGGAGCCCAGTGTGGGTCTTGATCCTGGGACTGGGATCACGCCCTGAGCCAAAGGCAGATACTCAACTGCTGAGCCACCCAGGCATCCCACAAAATGCATGACTTTATAATTGATAAAATGAATCATGCTTTCTAAGGTTTAAGGGTGTCTGATGAAATGTGTGATATCATTTACAATTAATTTAGAAAACTGAAATTCCAGAATAAAAAACCTTGAGAAAACAAAGTTATATCAATGACAAAAATAATGTAATTTATGATAATATCAATAAGCTTTATGAAAACTCTAGTTTCTGAAAACAAATACTCTGAGGGTAGTAAGAGGAGCTACTGAAACAATGACAGCATAAATAAAATAACCCAAATGGCATTATATCATGTGCCAATCTCAAGAGGTCGTAGTCTTCTCAGTTATGCAGAAAGGACATATAGTTGAAATATTAAAACATTAGACTTTTTCTGGAAGAAGGCAGAGAAAAAGATGTTGTCTGACCTTACATTTAAAAGATAAGCTATCCATAGGGAAAGGTCCAGTTTTCTTGATATATTTCTTAAATTTTGGCCAAGATTACTTAATTTTTACATTAAGAGATTGTATCACTTACCTCTCCATAAAAAGTCAAGGTGCCACATTTGAAAGCATATATTCCTGGGGAAGTAATGCATATGAATAGTTGTACTTTATTTATTAAATACTTTACTTCTAGGTAGTTTTTTACACTTTTGTGAGTAACATGGATTTCTGAAATGGAGACAAGCCTGCCAGTGCAAGAAGAAAATTCAGATCCAGGGATACTGTGGACAAAAACCATACTTAGCCAATTTTGAAATTGCGTGTGAATATCTCGGAATATCTCGCAATAATGCAAAGCAGAGGAGATCAGAATGTGTAAATGGCAAGATGAGAAAAAAGCCATTGCACAATATATTAATGGCATAAGAACTCTGCCTTTAATTTTGGTATATATTTAGGGAACATAAGCCACATTTTAAAATATTATTTGCATACACCACAATTGTTGTTAGACACAATATAGAATAAAGTTAATTCAAAAAGTCAAATCTTAGAAATGTTTAGTAATATCTAATATTCTGTTCTACACTAATGGCATTAATTTTATAACTTAAAAGTCATTGATATATGTTTATTTCTTGGACCTAAATAGCTGACATATACTTTATGCAAAATTACAGATTCACTAAGCAAATGTAGAATAAATTTTAAATATCTTGAGTATATGTTCTAATAATAAAATTTTCTGTACTATGTTAGAGTTCAAATGACAAAAATAACTTTTTTTGCAGTATTTTTTAAGATCACTGAGAACATAGCAAAGATGTTGGTGATGTTTTATACCTTGACTTTTTAATTACAATTTTGAAGAAAAGGTATTTTATGTGTCATAAGTTGATGTCACTGATTTGAGACAATTTATTTCCTTTTAATACAAATATTTAGTGTTCTAAATTTCCTTCTAAACATTTATTTAGGTGCACCTCACAAGCCTGAATAGGTGTTGTTTGTCATTTATTTTATCTTTTCTAGTATCTACTGTGACTTCTTCTATGGCTTATTTGATATTTAGAAGCATAGTATGTAGTGTCTATTTTGAGATAAGTTAAGATCTTCTATACCTCTTTCTACTATTGATGTTTAACTGAATCCTATTGTGGTATGGGGAATACTTCATAAGATTGTAATTCTTCAATATTGGTTAAGACTAACACCATTTGGGGATCCCTGGGTGGCGCAGCGGTTTGGCGCCTGCCTTTGGCCCAGGGCGCGATCCTGGAGACCCGGGATCGAATCCCACTCAGGCTCCCGGTGCATGGAGCCTGCTTCTCCCTCTGCCTGTGTCTCTGCCTCTCTCTCTCTCTCTGTATGACTATCGTAAATAAATAAAAAAAATTAAAAAAAAGACTAACACCATTTGAATTATGAGGATATGCCTATTTTACTGTTCTAGGTCTCTGTCTTGTGGAGGGGAGAGATTGTTTGGTGGGAAGAATGTTTATTAGGGAAACAAAACTTGTGGAAGTCAGGAGAAGGAAACAAGATTGGCCACAGAGAAAAAATGAGTTGCAGTGTTCCTTTGGTTCTCCCCATGGGGGGCTCTAGAGCTAAAATTGCCAATTAAAGTTGTACTGCATTGATTCAAAATTTGTGGGTTGTTAAGACCCCTATATTACCCCATTTGTGCAATATTCTGAAAAGGCAAAACAATTGGGGCAGAAAACATAAGAGTAGTTTCAGGTAATTCAGATGGGAGTGAGATAGGAGATTGACTATGTAGGAGACTGACTACAAAGACACTCTTCATAACTTTTCATAGGAATGAAAATCTTCTATATCTTGAAGTGTGATAATTACAGAACTATATGTGTCTGTAATAATTCAACAAATCATGTATCTAAATAGAATTCATTTTGTGGGCAGCCCTGGTGGCTCAGCAGTTTAGCGCCATCAGTCCAGGGTGTGATCTTGGATACATGGGATCAAGTCCCACATCAGGCTCCCTGAATGGAGCCTGCTTCTCCCTCTGCCTGTGTCTCTGCCTCTCTCTCTGTGTGTGTCTCTCATGAATGAATAAATAAGATAATAAAAAAAAGAATTCATTTTGCAATATCTAAATTATACCTTAAACATGGCAAAAATAGAGCGGAATTTTAGTGACAAGATTAAAATTAATAAACATCTGTGATGCCTAATAAGTATTAAAGGAGGGAAATTCACATATATGAAATTAACAATCAATACATATGCAGTTGAGATTTAATATGAATCACAAAAAATGATAATTCTTTAAAATATGTTGTCAAAAGTATGTGTATTTTTTGGTGCATGTGCGTGTAATATTACAAAAATATTACATACTATCAAAGAGATATGAATGAACTAATAATAATGGATATAATACAAAATGTCAAAGAAAAGCTTTCCTTAAATACTTTACTGATGACTTTTTTTTTTTAAAGTAAGGTATTTTTTTAAATTTTTATTTATTTATGATAGTCACAGAGAGAGAGAGAGAGAGAGAGGCAGAGACACAGGCAGAGGGAGAAGCAGGCTCCATGCACCGGGAGCCCGACGTGGGATTCGATCCCGGGTCTCCAGGATCGCGCCCTGGGCCAAAGGCAGGCGCTAAACCGCTGCGCCACCCAGGGATCCCTGATGACTTACTTTTAAGTAAGAAATACCTTCTATGATCCTGTTTATCAGACTTTAATGTATGTTCAAGGTCCCTTGGGCATCTTGGAAGATGTAGCTGCTAAATGAATATATATCTTGGGTGGGGTCTGAAAGTCTGCATTTTGATGAGCTACCAAGGAATTCCAATGCTGCTCATGACTGAACCTCCTTTAGGCAAGGCCCTGATATGTAAATTGTCTCATATGTAGAGAACAAGTTTTCCAAATAAAACTATAAATTGAAATCAGAATTTGGGAAAATTAACTCAATCAGTAAGTTGCCAAAAATTGTGTGCACATGAGCACACATGTACATACACAAACATGTGAAGCTATTCCATAAACTTCAAAACAGTTATAAAAAGAAATAATAAAAAGTGTGACTTACTTAAAGGAAACCAGTAGATTATTATTATTATTTAATATTTGTATTTATTTATTGACAGAGGGAAAGAGAGAAAGAGCATAAGCAGGGGGACCTGCAGAGGGAGTGGGAGAAGCAGACTCCCCGTAGAGCAGAGAGCCCAATTCGAGACTCAATCTCGAATTGGATCTCAGGATCATGACCTGAGCCAAAGGCAGACATTTAACTGACTGAGCTACCCAGGTGCCCCAACCAGTAGATTATTTAAAATTATAAGTGAAGTATGAAAAGTTTCTTTCCTATATGTGATAAACCCAGTATTGTTTCATGGTCGCTTTTCCTCACCAATATACATATTTTATTCAAGTCTAATAGAAATCTCATGATTTCCTTTGTACTAGATAAAATTCTCCAAAAAGTCATCAGAAATATAGACAATAAGAGAATTCCAAGTTAAAAAAGAAAACCTGCCTAGCTTCAGCTATGAGGCTAAAGTTTTGAACAGTACAAAAATGACAAAATAGACAAATCAATGTATTGAGAAGAAAATCTAGAAACAGAACTAAAGAAGTAAAAAAATTTAAAGTGTCATTTTACCTCCATGGAAACGAATATTATGTTCAAGACATCAATCTGTAATAACTAATAGTATTTAAGGAAAAAAATGTTTCACAAGGGCTGTAATGTATAAATTTGCACTAATTGCCTGCTATCTACCTCCAGAGTTGCCATTTCTGTTACCATCTATATGAACAGTTTTTCCCCTGAGGATGCAATGTCCAAGGTGCCTTTGCCTACCTTATAAATTACTCTAAAATAAATACCAATTTGTTTACAAGGTAAAGTTTTATTTTTGATAAGTAAAATCATAAAAGTACTGAGAACATTTGTTGGAGGAAATTCTCCAAGTTCACTTCATTTTGGAAAATGGGGTAGGAACCTCAAAAAAAAAAAAAAAGAAGAAGAAGAAATCTCAGGCCAAAAACCTACCAGCAAGGATTATTCAGGTAAAGTCTATTATCTAAAAATACAAAAACAAGGAAAACTAATAATAATACAACCAGACTCTAAGTACATAAAGTCAACTCATGGTAATTTCAAAATCCTTATTCTGGTAGCTTCAGTGTATAGCGTGTAGCCTTACAAGTTATATGGAGTTGTAGTGTGTGCACTTTAGTAAAAAGACTACTTTTTAGCTCTTAGGTTCATTCGTGTAGGTTCCAGGAAATCTATGATGTCTACAGAGTGATTATGTTAATTACTCTCCCCACATTACTTGTACACCAAAACTTATATCTTGCAGAAAAAAAAAAGTTACATGAACATGTATATTTACCTATCTTGTGTCTATAAATCTGTGCAAAGTTAACTAAATCGCTCTCCAAATCTGAGTCTTCTACAAGTCACAGATTTGGGGTTTTTGTTTAATGCACTTCATCTTTTCAAAATCCCTATCTGTATATGTTAAACAGCCCTATCTATAGGTGTCCTGTCCCTAGAAAATTATAGATAAAGGTTAAAACTAAAGACATTTTTCATGCTAGCTGAATTTGTTAATTTTACTTTTTTTTGTATTTCATATATTATTTGATTTATAATGTTCCAAACATAAACTGACATTTGAGAACAAGAGGGAAAAAAGAACCAAGTAAAAATAATTTACTTTTGTAATCAGAAAAGAATATGAAGCAATCTGTTCCTCTTATTTCTTAAGAGTAATTAGGAAGTAATGTTAGTTATCTATTGCTGCTTAACAGATTATCTAGGAATATCCTAAAACAATATGCATTTATTATCTGACACAATTCCTGTGGGTCTTGGCATCTTTGGCTCACAGTTTCTGAGACTGCAGTTAGTATGTGGACCAGAGCAACTGTTGTCTTCTTAAGGCTTACCTAGGGCGAGAATCTGCTTCCAAAGATGTTCACTCAAATGCCTGGCAAGTAAGCCCTAGTTGTTGGCAGGAGGCCAATAGTCCTTTGACATGTGACCTTTTCCATCCGCTGCTAGAGTGTGCTTATGCATGACATTTAGTTTCCCCCAGAGCTAGTGAACCAAGAGAAAGCAAGGTGGAAACAACATCTTTTGCCATCTAGCCTTGGAAGAGGAATAGTCCATCACTTCTACAGAATTCTATTTGATAAAGAAGAAAGGAAGAAGAAGAGAAGAAGAAGAAGAAGAAGAAGAAGAAGAAGAAGAAGAAGAAGAAGAAGAAGAAAGAAAGAAAACGAAAGAAAGAAAGAAAGAAAGAAAGAAGAAAAAGAAGAAAGAAAGAAAGAAAGAAAGAAAGAAAGAAAGAAAGAAAGAAAGAAAGAAAGAAAAGTCATGATGCAGTTTGAAATGGGGCTGAAACTGATATCAGCAGAAAGGAAATTGTTAAGGATATTTAGAGATTATTCCACAAATTTTCACTGATTGAAAAGCTTTAGTCACTACACTGATTTTACCCCTTAAAAAAAATGTAACTGCATGAACAATGCAGATATTGAAATATCCATTTCTATAAAACAAAGTGAATAATATACTGTTTTGGCCTGTAGTTTGTGAAGCTCTTAAACTTTACCAAAATTCATGGCAAAATATTTCAGATTGTCTCAATTCCATAATGCCATTAGCCATTTTCCCCATAAAACTTTTTATTTGCTAATGTCATGTTTTCAAAAGGTTGACAAAAGTGGCACAATAAAAAAAGACCAAAGGAAATACTAGCAAAAAAGAATGCAATTCTACCCTGAATGAGAATATTTACACTTAGGATATCTGATAATGCAAAGCCATAAACTTAAGGAATACATCATTGCCACTTTTTTTTTGATGATAGCTTATGACATGGAGTAATACAAATGAAAATAATATGAGAATTAGAGTGTAAACAATGGATATTTGAAATCTTCCTGTTCTAATTGCAAATTATTTCAATAGGTGAAAATTATTTATATTTCAAAACTCTGTTAAAGACTAAAAAGTCTTTACAAACTTTAGGAATTTGCTGAGTTACTTAAGATTTTTAGTTTAGAAACTAGAAGGTAAAGATGATTTAAACATTACCTTTTGAAGATGATTATAATTTATCTTTCTCCATTTCTGATTAAATAAGACATTGTCAGTCAACAAATAGTGCGCTACCATCAGCTATATAGCACTATCTTAAATGTTCAGATTTCCAACTGTATTAAAGTTATTAGTACAGAAAACAAACTCTGAAAATAGACTTAAAATTTCCTTTGATAGGGATGTCTTACAATAAAGCAGAATTTCATCTATTTGGAATAGTTTAGATGAATCCAACTTCAAAGTTAGATGATAGGGTTGTATGACCTCTCGAAGTTTCTGCTAAACCCTATAATTTCATGAGAAAATAAGGGTTTTCAGCTTTCTAGTCTCCACATTGCAAATCTTATTCAAAGCAAACTGACAGATTTGAATATTATCCAGGATGATAAAATATTCTCATGCTTAACTTCAAGTCCCAACACTTTTTAATATTTTCACTAATGATTCTCACTAGGGAATAGAAATCTTGCTCACTAAAGTTATATAAGATAATAATCAAATCTTTTTTATTTTTATTATCCTGTAATTCTTGGATTTAAGGTTCAGGAACTTTATGAATTCACAAGATGTGAGAATTTTAGGGCTATCTTTTCAAATTGTGTTTGAAAACCTCTAGTTTCAAGTTATGTAGGATGTAAATGGCAAGCACTGATAAATAACGGAACTAATCCTTAGAAGAGTACTTTCCAATGTATAGATCATAGTCTCTTGATAACATATAAAGTGGTTTCTCATGAAATCTGTTTTAATATATAACAATAATAAAATATTGGCTAAGTTTTACTAATGAGATTGAGAGTTAAAAAATTTTAGAACAGTGATATAATATCTTCTTTAAAATTTTTTATACGTTACAAAGTGAATCAACATGTAAAATATTAGCTGGAACAGTTGTATGTGAATATGGTACATAAAAAAGCTAAAGTCAAAAGTACAGCTTTAAGACCTACCTATTATAGTACAGAAGTTTTTCTTTGAACATTTAATGACATGCTCATCCAAACGTGGAACCATAGAAATTCCAGGAAAATAACAGGTTGATTCCACTAAGTTAATTCTAAATTCTTTCAATGCAATATCTAAGCCAGGAGTGTGAAGTGAATCTCTTCAGTATCCACAATCAGAAGTCAACACCTTCACCTCTTCCTCAGGTCACTATTGGTCCTTGTTCACCAGTGATTTTGTAATGGTTAAATTCTGACATTAGGATGGGGTGTGGGTAGAATAGCCTAGATGTTGATGTAGACCCCCACAGGCTTGTTTGCATCTAATATGTCCCCTGAGATAGCCCAGTTTTAATCTTAGTGAGAATTCTTGAAGAGACTTACAAATTCAGAAGTTAACTTATCAATATGCAAATACCAAGTTAATTACAGGATCAAAAAGAAGTGATGAAGAGAGAGAGAAACTCAGATGAAAGTGATTCTCCTTTCTGGAAATAAGTGTACAGTTTGACCATTCTAACAGAATTTTGTGCCTCAGGTCCATTTGTGAATAATCTTGTACCTCCTAAATTTGTAGGGTTGGTGATTTATAGCAAGCCATGTGGAGGCATCAAGTGGCACGTTTTCATTACTCATTTGGAGTCTGACGTACAGCAATTCTCATTCATTCAGAAACAAATTTGGATTTGGTGCTATGTTCCTGGCATTTTGCTAAGTCCAAACATTTAATTGAGGGAGAATTTGTCCTTATGGAAATTTGGAGAATAATGACTAATACATAACTAAATAGGAAATTATAATAAGGTTGGCAATTCCATGATCTGGATAAACATGGCATGATATTGGAGGAATGAAAAAACAACCAACATATTATATTTGTTTTTTGTTAAAAATATTTTGAAGTACAGAAAAATATACTGAATAACAAACATTATCCAGAATCTTAAATTACCAAGTCCTAGATTTGCATAATATTTTTTTCAAACTTCTTTAGACATTTTCTTTTTTATAAAATAAATTAAAATGTATGGAAAAAACAAAAGTGCCCTATGAGTTGGATAGGATTATACAAAACACTTGCACTAATTCTGCTTTAATGGCTGTGGTGAAAACCATGATGGGTCATCCAGCTTCACAAATAAGGACATTGTTTGCCAACGTGATTACCTGCCATTGTCACCTGCTTCATGCATTGTCTTACCTTTGGAAAGATATTACTCAAGGTCAGTATCCTCATAGGTAGGCCCATATCCAGTGACTGATGGAAGTAGACATATAAAGCTGAGACATTTTGAACCAAAACAGTACAACTCTGATGGACCATTTTTGTACCAGTTTCCTGTATGGCAGCTGAGGCAATCATCAAGTCAGCATCATAGATCAACTTTTTCCTTGGCCCAGCCATGCTTCCTTCCTCTTCTTCTAAAGTATCGACTCCAACTAATCCCTTAAATAACATTAAGTCCACCTCAGTGTCTGAAACTTCCAAGAAACAACATGTGTCAATGTTCAACAAAGTTTTTCCCATGAAACCATGATCCCTAAGTGGAGATCTGAAGGATGACCATGTGTTTGTCAAAAAGAAACATGTAGAATTATGTTTCCAGGAATAGATAACATTTTTAAACACCTTGCTGCTAAGGAAAAAAAAAGCTAAAGCTGTATTTTCTTGTTAGACATTTGTATGGAAATGAATTTTGTGGTTGTAGGTGGGAGGAAGAAAATGAGAATCCAAGAGAAATTATGAATGAAGAAATAGAATTATTTCACAAACAAAATAATGGGGAAGAACAAGTAAAATAAAATGAAACATGATGCCAATTTTATAAAATGTAGAGTTGAGGAGGGAGCCTTGTTTAGCAAAAGATGAATAAAGTTTTTGACATGATGAGTTTGGGGAGGTGACATTTATCTTAATCAATGTCTTTGCACAAAAAAAGAAAGAAGAAAGAAGAAAAGAAAGAAAGAGAAAGAAAGAAAGAAAGAAAGAAAGAAAGAAAGAAAGAAAGAAAGAAAGAAAAAACTTAGCTCATAAGTAACAAAGCATTTGATTGGTCCTCTATCCAATTAACACATGTTTATTGATCCTCTTGTACTTCTCAATGTTAGAGGGATGAGTTTATTTGATATAGTCCAGGTCCTCTGAGTGCTTACCACATAGTATCAATAACAGCTAACACACACATACTCATATAAATGAATAAATATACAACTCCAAAGTCTAATATAGTCTCTGAGGACAAAAAAAGAAAAAGAAAAAGAAAAACAAAAACAAAAACAAAAAACCAGAATGTTGTGAAATAGAAGTAAGGGGGGTTAATTCATACTATGAATTTCAGGTCATGATACTTTGAAGGATAAATAGAATTTAGCTTGACAAAATACCAGAATAGTGTCACTAGTGGAAGCAACATCTGCCAAGTGTTTAAATCATGTCTAAAAGGGTAGACTTTCAACATTGGGGAATTATCCTAAGTGTCAATGAAGATCCACTGAAAAGGTGAAGGAAGAAAAGTAACAGAAATGTGAAAATTTGGGAGTTATTTATGTCCAGCTTATAAGTGAAGTCATGGGATGCTTTCTGGGAGAAAGAATAGATGAGGGGGAGAAAATAAGGCAAAAATACGGAGACTTATAGACTCTGAGAGATAGAGACCAGAAAGTGGAAAAGGAATTTATAAAGCCCAGAGCAAAATAATCAAAAACACAGGAGAAAACAAAACAAAACAAAACAAAACAAAACACAGGAGACCAGAAGAGACACAGTAGTGTCAAATAATGCAGGAAAGATTGATATAGATTTTTAAATGACTATCAAATTATGAACTTCAATTTTAAAATAAAGTCATAGTGCAGGAGTATTATAAAATTGAATACAGGCTTTATTTTTCCTATAAGACTTCCTGTACTCTGTGGTTGTACACTATTCACTAAAAAATAACTATTCCTGCTTTCCTGAGGAAAAACAAATAAACAAATAAAAGCATTATTTTGTTTTTCTTTCTTTTTGTAATTGCCCCACCAAGGTGGTTGGGTTTAAAACCAGTTTTTAAATTGCAGTTTAAACTGGTTTTTATGACGTATTTTAGAATGCAGTTTCAAGGCACGTGGGTGGCTCATTGGTTAAGCTATTAAGTGTGTGCCTTTGGCTCAGGTCGTGATCCCAGGTTCCTGGGAATTGGGCTCTCTGCTCAGCGGGGAGTCTGCTTCTTCCTCTTCCCCTGCTCATATTCCTTCTCTCTCTCTCTCCCTTGCTCACACTTTGTCTTAAATAAATAAAATCTTTTTAAAAATGCAGCTTTGGGGATCCCTGGCAGCTGCCTTTGGCCTGGGGCGTGATCCTGGGGCCCCGGGATTGAGTCCTGAGTCAGACTCCCTGCATGGAGCCTGCTTCTCCCTCTGCCTGTGTCTCTACCTCTCTCTCTCTCTATGTCTATCATGAATAAATAATTTTTTAAAAAATCTAAAAAAAAATTTTGCAGTTTCAAAAAATTTGAGAAACTTTTACAAGGTAGTTAAGGTTTTGTACCAGCTTATTACCTTCATTTAACGAATTATATTTAACTAATTAATTTCAATCAATACTTAAAATTTAGCTTATTCTAATGTTGCAGTAAAAGAAATGTATAAAATTTATTTACATAATATATATAATGCTTGTTACATATATAATTTGAAAAATCTAAAGTGTAACACATGATCCTCTAGCTGCCCTAGACATATCAATACTTATTCAGTGTTATTAAATATGACTTTATATATGTACTCTTTTCTATTTCTGACTTTCTGAAAAGTGATAATCTGGATACTTCTTGTACATTAGTGCAAAGCCAATTATAAAACCAACTACTCACTCCACAATTAGCAACTTATTTAATTATTATTAAATATATGTTATTTAAAATATACTTATTTTAAATGGCTTATTTTCTTGTATTACATAATGAGGGGAAAGAAACAAAAGAAACCTAAAGGCTTTACCATTGTTTTTATCTTAGTTACAAAATTCATATCATAAAATCAATAATAGCCCTTGTGGGCATGCACTAAACTTAAACAACACCAATTCTTCTCCGTTAGGCCTCCCACTGCTGCTGAGTCTTGGATCAAACTGCAGTTTATATCTTCTGGCTCACAATATTTAGCCAGTAATTTAAATTCCATCAGGATCTCCAGGGATATTTTGAAAACGTGGATCTTTGTAAAGGCTATTATTATGTGACATGTAGCTATACTATATCAGACTATTAAATTGTTTGTATTCATCTATCAGTTTGAATAAGCCATCAGTTTGATGATATGCTCACATGTAAGTGTTAAATAAAAATGACAAATTGTGTGGACAACAACATTCTCTACAAATTAAATACTCTAGCCAATAGAAATATTCCCTATCCCCACACCAGAGACCATTCTTTCAGGCAGCTCAACATGACAAGTCTCAGCAGATCCCTCCATTGTCTGACTATCCACCCATCCATTTTCATCTTTTAGGCTCTCCCAAACATGTTGAATTTCTATCCTAATGCAAATCCACTACTTCCAACCGTAAAGCTAAATACAAAACTTTCACTTCTCATTGGTGAATGTTAACTTCTTTACTTAGAGAAAAATCCTATGGGAAAACTCTGAACTGTTGGCATAAGAATTTTTCTAATGGTACCTCTCCTTTTTCTCCCTCTCTTATTTGTTCATCTTTCAGATTAAACTCCCTTTCTGTTTCATTATTAATTATATCACATTGTTCTTTTTTCAAGAATTTCAGCAACTATTTCATTAAACATTTCAGCTCTTTCCTACTAGCTCTTGATCTTTGCAAATCTGTTCCGCACACAATCTCTTCTGTCAAGTGGGGTGGGGAAATAAATCAATCAAATTTTACCCTTCTCTAAACCATTATATTTATTCTTTCTTGTCATAGATAAATGTCTCAAAACAATAAATTACAAATACTATTCCCATTTCCCCGCAATTATTCCCTTTTAATTCCTCTATGTGATGGTTTGAAATCCAGTAAAATTAAATGCTTACATCAAGGAATCATCTTTTAATTTCCAAATTTACTGGCATAATCTACATTTTTATTATGCATATTAATTGCACTTCATTTGGTTTATATCCTCTGCTCTTCCCTTCCATATTTGGTTTCTGCTTCATGGAATTTTTCCTAAGTTTTCTCACACCAATCAAATTTCCAGTCTATGATTCAGTCTTTAAATTTCCCCTCAAATATTGACTATAGCTTTGAAATCAATTTATTTTATTCTCCAATCATACAACTGCTTTTATACCTCAAGCATTATCTATATCATCCAAAGTTCAACTGTTGAACCTCTTCTCCTAGTCTCTATCTTCTACATCTTCTTCTCCTCATTTTCTAGTTGCAGGCTTTTAAATGTCTCTTGAATACTATCATACGGGATTTTATTTTAACCTGTGCTTATCTTCTTGCTGTCTGTATCATTAGTTTTCATTTCACCATGAATTTCTCAGGTACTGAGATGAAATTATTAGTTACATTTGACAACATTATCTTTCTGATCAAATGTTGCCACAAACCTACTCCTAATCTCTAACATGATGACAGTCAGATTTAGTATCTTGATTATTCTCCATTTCAATTCATAGATTTAATTCTTATTTCCCATATCAATATTAAAAAATCAATTATTATAAATGAGTATTAGAAAATACATAAAAACAGAATATTTTTTATTTTTTTTAATTTTTATTTATTTATGATAGTCACAGAGAGAGAGAGAGGCAGAGACACAGGCAGAGGGAGAAGCAGGCTCCATGCACCGGGAGCCCGATGTGGGACTCGATCCCGGGTCTCCAGGATCGCGCCCTGGGCCAAAGGCAGGCGCCAAACCGCTGCACCACCCAGAGATCCCTTTTATTTATTTTTTATTTTTTTTTTAATTTTTATTTATTTATGATATAAAAACAGAATAGTAGAATATGTTACTCTATGACCATCAACAGTCTTCAACAAGTAACAATATTTGTCTATTTATTGCATATATACAACTCATTTTCTGATGGTGAGTTTTTGGTTTTGTTTTTGTTTTTTTCTGAAATTTTAATAAAAGTCCAACATACCACATCATTATACACATTGTTACTTCAGTAAGTATCCAATAAAGAGTTTTATTTTTAAATATTCACACCAATTAATATTTGTTGTGTTCTTTATCATGAACATATCTCATTATTTAAAAAATATATACAACTTTACAATTGAATTTTCTTTTTCTGAGCCTATGTTACTCATTTTATAATCTACTTTCAAGTTTATTATTCTACATTTACCTCTTACTAAAATAAGAAAGCTGTTTAAATAAGTCCATTAGTTTTATTTTCTACCTTTTAAAATTTTTAAAATAATTTTACGTGTATTGGAATGATATTATTTATTAGCTGACCCTTAATAAATATTTAGACACTTGTATGGATCCATTGAAGACTTCTGATTACAACCAAGATGGACTATCAAGGGCCAGGTTTACCTTACTCTTTGAAACAGTGAAAAATCTTTTAACAAAATATGTTAAACAATGGTATTCAGCCACTGGATATAAGGAAACAGAGGAAATCCAATAAGGTGAACCCTATGATTGTTCCAATTTATAGACTGAATGGCAGGAGAGGAGCTTATATAGACCTTGTCAATCTGCCCAAGTTGAACAGATGGTATAGGAGTGTGGCAAGGCTGACAAGGCTAGAGATTGGAGGGCAGACTGTGAGAGAAGGAGAGTTGCAAGAACAGAGCTCCAGAGATCTTCAAGAGATTCCCTGAGAGTCTTTAGCTCAGGACTAATTTGCTCATTAGTGAGAGGAAACTACCTGAGACAGAGGGAAAAAACACACATAAAGATTACAGGAAATAATACTCTGAGTTTATACAGAACCAAAAATAATCTGTGTTCCCCAAGATATGACCAATAATCTTACTTTGCCTGCGATCTTCCTGGTTTTTGATGTGAAATATCCTTGGAAAACCATCCATTCCAGTTGGGACAGATGATCAATAGTGGAAAAAAATCCCATAATTTGAAGTATGCTGAGTTAGAAAATCAGATGTGTATCATTTAAGTGATAAAATTTTAGTCCCAGTTTAGAGCTTGTTCTGCTCTTGCCTAATAAGACTGACAAGTTAGTTCTGAAGGGTCAAATTATTTCCAAGCAATTTAGAAAGTCAAGCGTATTTTTTAAAAAATACAAAATATCCAGCTGCTAAGTAGGGATAATCTACAATATCTGGGATCAAATAAACAATTTCAGGCATGCAAAGGAGCAGGAAAATATGACACATAACAAAAGGAAAAAAAAGAAATGGACATGGAGATTACACAGAAGACGGGAGTATCAAAAGGTTATTATAGCAATATTGACCCAAGAGGAGGAAGAAGGACAGATTGGCAAGTAGACACATAGATACAAAGAAGATACAAAGAAGGCCCAAGTTAAACTTCTACAAATAGAAATATAATGACAGAAATGAAAATAAACAGAATAGAATAAAAAACAGATTAGATTCTGTAGACAAAAAGTTAAGTGAGCCTAAACATAGCAATAAAAATTATTCAAAGTGAAACAAGAAAGAGACTGATAAAAAAAATGAACATAACACTAGTGAAATCTAGGGCAATTTTAGGAAACTTAATATTTGTATAACTGGCATAGCTGCAGGAGAAAGAGGGAAAAACAAAAACATATTGGAAAAAATAAGGGCTAACATTTGTCCAAAAAAATATATAAACCCAGAATTCCAGGGATCCCTGGGTGGCACAGCGGTTTGGCGCCTGCCTTTGGCCCAGAGCGCGATCCTGGAGACCCAGGATCGAATCCCACATCAGGCTCCTGGTGCATGGAGCCTGCTTCTCCCTCTGCCTTTGTCTCTGCCTCTCTCTCTCTCTCTCTCTCTCTCTGTGACTATCATAAAAAAAAAAATGTTTAAAAAAACAAACAAACCCAGAATTCCAAAAAGCCCAACAAGATCCAAATGTAATAAACTGAAGAAAAGTGCAGTAGTCACATCAAAATGATAAATCATATTTCTTAAAATCAAGGATAAAGAGAAGTTTAAAAATTCTTCACAAAATGATATATTAAAACAGAGGAACAAAGATAAGATTGGTAATAGTTTTCTCATCAGAAACTGTGAGGTTAAAGATGGAGAGGCAGAATTTTTAATAAATATTGAAAATTAAAAAAAAAAAAAGAAACCAAAATTGTTAATCTAGAATTCTACACCCATGGAAGAGTCTTTCAAGATTAAGGTGAAGTAAATTCTTTGAAATATAAAAAGATAAAAACAACCATCATTGATAGACCATGCGATACAGAGATATTAAAAGAAGTGTTTTATGGAATGGAAAAATGATATTAAATAAAAATCTTGACCTCCAGAAAATGAAGAGTACTAAACTAGGTAAATATAAAATCCTTTATTAATAAGGTAGTTTACTACAACTGAATACCAAAAACCAAATAATTAAATTGAAAAAAAGGGCAGAGTACCTGAATACAGTTTTTTCAACGAAGACATACAGATAGCCAACAGACAAAACAAAAGATCAACATCACTAATCATCAGGAAAATGCAAATCAAAACTTCAATGAGATATTACTTTACTATATCTGTCAGAATGGCTGAAATGAAAAAATACATGGAGAGTGTTTGAGAGGATGTGGAGACAAAAAACCCTTGTGCACTGTTGATAAGAATGCAAATTGGTGCAGCCACTATGAAAAACAGTATAGAGGTTCCTCAAAAAATTAAAAATACAGTTACCATATGATCCATTCATTCCACTCTTGGGTATTTACCCAAAGAAAATGAAAACACTAATCGAAAAGATATATGCACTTGTATGTTTATTTACAGCATTACTTACAATAGCCAAGATTGGGAAGCAACCCAAGTGCCCATCCATACATGAATGGATAAAGAAGAGGTACCCTAAATATACAGAATGGAATACTACTCAGCCCCCCAAAATAATGAAATCTCGCCATTTGCAAAAACATGGTTGGACCTAGAGGTTATAATGCTAAGTGAAATAAGTCAATCAGAGAAAGACAAATGCCAGCTCATTTTACTTATATGTGACATTTAGGAAACAAAAATGAGCAAACAGAAAAAAAAAGACAAACACACACACAAACAACAACAACAAAACAAACTCAGATTCTTAAATACAGAGAACTGGTGGTTACCAGAAGGGAGGTGGGTGGGAGAGGGGTGAAATAGATCAAGGGGGTCAAACGTATACTTGTCTTGATGAGCACTGAGTAATGTATAGAATTGTTGAATCATTATATTGTATGCCTGAAACTAATATAACACCTCAATTTTTTTAAAAAAAAATGATGGTTTGTTGAGGCAAAAAAATGTATTGTGTGGTTTTAACATATTAGAGGTAGCATATATCACAACACAAAGGATAGGAGGGGAAATGGAATTGCTGTTGTAAAGTGATTATAGTTTACACGGTGCAGTATATTGTTACTTAAAGGTAGACTGTGATTAGTTAAAGCTCTATACAATTAAGACTGAAGCAAGTACTTTTAAAAAAGTTTTACTTAATAATTCAACAAAGGAGGTGTTGAAGTTAAGTCCTAAAAACAAAAACAAAAACAAAACAAAACAAAAAACAACAACAACAAAAAAAAACTCAACCGAAAATCAACAGAAATGAGGGGAAAAGGAACATAGAATGAAATAGAAAACAAGCAGCAAGATGGTAAACTTAAAGCTAACCACATAAATAATCATGTTAATATAAGTGGTCTAAACATCATAATGAAGAGTTGTAATATTGGACAAGCAAATCAATATATAACTATATGCTGTCTATGGAAAACTCATTTCAATATGAACATCCATATAGATTAACAGTAAATAGGTGAATAAATACATGCTATGGTAAAAATAATCAAAGAAAACTAAAGGAGCTGTATTAATGTCTAAGTACATTTGAGAACAAATAATAGTACTAGAGAAAAAGAAAGTCATTGATATTGATAAAAATTTAAATTCATGAACAGGATACAAATACACAATATTTATGGTTTTATATCCCAGCCCTTTAAATGTGTGAAGCAAAACCCAACAGAAATTAAATCGGAAATAGACAAATCCAAACTAACAGTCTGAGATTTCAAAACTAACCTCTCAATAATTGATAGAACAAATAGAAAGAAAATTAGTAAGAATGTAGGTGCTTTGAACAATACTAACAGGAAAATATATCTGATTGACATTTATAGAATATTCTGTCCAATACAAGAATTAAAAATCATTTCAAAACTATTTAAAACATGCAATGTATTTTCACTGAACAAAGTGGAATTAAATTTAAAATCAATATCGGATATGTATTTTGAAAATCCCCAAATATCTGAAAGTCAAGTAACACACTTCTTAATCACACATTAATGACAGACAGCACAGTTCAAAAGAAAATCTGAGAAGTGTCTTGATGTGAATGAAAAATGAAAAACCAGTGTATTAATATTTGTGGAGTGTAGCTAATACAATATTTAGATGGATATTTTGGGCACTTATATTAAACTCTTATATTATAGAAGAGGAAAGTTGCCAAATCAATTTTCTTAGCTTCCACCTTAAGACTAGAAAAAGAGGAAAAAATAAAAAACAAAGTAGGCTAAGAAAAATAATAAAGGTCAGAGAAAAAATCAATCAAATTTAAAAAAAGAATAGAAAAAGATCAATGAAAACAAAATATGGTTCTTTGAGAGGATATATAAAATTGATTAACCTCTAACCAGATAAATCAGGGGAAAAATGAGTAGGCACAAACTATCAATTAGGAATGAAAAAAGTTATATCACTATAAATCGTAATAATAAGGGGATATTATGGACAACTTTAGGCCAATAAATTTAACAACTAAGATAAAATGAACAAATTATCTAAAAACCATAAATTACCAAAAGTCACCCAAGGAGAAATTCAACAGTCTTCATGTATTATAAAAATAAAAATTGTACTTAGAAATTTCCTCACAAAGAAAACTCTAGACCCAGATAACTAAAATTGTGGATGCTACAAAATATTTAAGGATGATATAATATCAATTCAACATTAACTCTTCTAATGAATAGAAAAGGAGTTGCTACCTCTCTATTAATGTAGTCAGCATTACTCTGATACCAAAACCAAATAATGATGTTACAACAAAAGAAATCTATTAAATCTTAGCAAATTGAATCCAATATGAAAAGGATGACACATGAAGGCCAGGGAGCCTTTAGTCCAGAAAGGCATGTTGGGAAATATATCCAAAAATGAACCATTTGGGGCACCTGGGTGGCTCAGTAGGTAAGCATCTGCCCTCAGCTCAAGTTGTGATCCAGGATCCTGGGATGGAGTCCCACATCAAGCTCCCTGCTCAGCAGGGAGTCTGTTTCTCCCTCTCTCTCTGCCTCTTCCTTCTGTTTGTGCATTCTCTCTATAAAATAATAAAAAAAATCTTAAAAAACAAACCAATTAATTCACAATATTAACAAGCTTAAAAAAAACCCTCCTTAAAAAAAACCCTCCTTAAAAAAAACCCTCCTGATATATTCATTTCAGTGAACTCAGGAAAGCTTTTAATGCAATTCAATGTCCTTTCTTTATAAAAACTCTCAGCAAAGTAGGATAAAAAGAAAACTTCTTCAATCTGCTAATAGGAACCTATGAAAACCTACTGAGAAAACAGCATGGTGATCTTGAAATAGGCAAATATTTTGTAGATATGTTCTCAAAGGCATGATCCATTTCTAAAAAACTGATAAAATAGACTTTATGAAAATTGTAAGCAAAACAAAACTGCTCTAAAGTCACTATTTACAGAATAAGAAGATAAAATGCAGGCTGGGAGAAAAATCTTTGCAAACTATGTGCCTCATAAAGGACTTGTATCTAGAATATATAAAATGTCATAACCCAATAATAAGAAAACAAAAATTCCAAGTAAAAATGGCAAAAGTTTTTAATACCTTATTGGAAAAGATATGGAGATGATAAAAAAAAGAACACACGAAAAGATGCTCAACATTATAAGGCATCAGAAAAATGCAAATGAGGATTAAAATTAAAGCAACTGATCAAGTTTTGGAGAAGATATTGAGGAACACGGACACTTAAATGCTGCTGGTAGAAATGCAAGATGGTACAACCACTTTAGAAAGTGATTTGGCGGGCAGCCTGGGTGGCCCAGAAGCTTAACACCACCTTCAGCCCAGGGCCTGATCCTGGAGACCGGGGATCGAGTCCCACATCGGGCTCCCTGCATGGAGCCTGCTTCTCCCTCTGCCTGTGTCTCTGCCCCTATCTCTCTCTGTATCTCTCATGAACAAATAAATAAAATCTTTTTTTTAAAAAGTGATTTGGCCATTCTTTAAAGAGTTAAATATACACCTGCCAGATGACTCCACCAATGATTCTTAGGTTTAATGGAGAGAATAAAGCATCTGACATATTAAAATTCATATGTGAAAGTTTTATACGTTTTATCCCCAAATGATAAAAATGCAAATATTCATCAAGTGGTAAATAGATTAATGACTGTACACCCTCACAATGGAATGCTACTCAACTCTGAAAAAGGAAGGCATGGATGATTCTCAAAATAATTATACTGAATGAAAAAAATCAGAAAAATATTAAATTTTAGAAAATGCAACACAATTCTTAGTGAAAGTAGACTGACATGTGGGGTTAACAAAGAAGAATGCTTTAGAGAAACTATTGATTGTGGTAGATTTAGTCATGATTTTGATCGTTTTGTTGGTTTCGTGGGTATTTACATCATTTAAAACTTGTCAAATTGTATATGTTACACATATATGCAGTTTATTGCACTTTCACTATACTACGAAAAGTCTTAAAGATTAAAACAAACCCTACATGTATATCCTGTAGTTGGTATATCAGTTTTTTCATTTAATTCACAATTTGTGTGATATTTCATCCTTCAAGAGAAGTTGTCTGTATTATATCCCTTTCCCTCGACTCTAAGCACATTTACAACCACTTCAACCAAGAGTACAGCACAAGTAGCTTTTTTTGTGGCTTCCAAAGATGGGCCATAAAAAGCCATGCAGCTTCCACCTGGTTCTCTTGGAATACATGATTGCTCTTGGGGTGTTCACATCCAGAACCCACCTGCCATTCTGTGAAAAGTCCAAGGAACATGGAGTGTCCACAGGAAGATCCTTAGTCTCAGCTGAGCTATGTCCCCAAACCCTCCGAGTCCTGGCATGATATCAGCAAAGGAGCTTCTGGATAATCCTAGCACTGGCCATTTGAGTGCCCAGCAGTCATTCAAGTCTTTGCATTCTTTGCAGTTTAAACTCGAGATGTTGGAGACAAACGATTCTGCACTATTCTTTTTGACTGCCACAAAGACTGTGAATACAGCAAAAGGTGGTTGTTTTAGAAGCACTGACTTTGTATCAATAGAAGTTGGAAGAGTCGCCTGTCACTGTCATAATCTCATAGATTTGAAAGCTGAGCTATGGATAAATTGTGCTGGCATTTGGTCAAAAAGGGTAGGGGAGAAATTAGGCTTGCAACCTCTAAGCCTGGCAGGGAGCAATAAAATAATAAAAACACAAATAATCACCAGTTGAAGAGATTAACTATTGAGTCCATACAATCGAATGCTGTGCAACTATGCAAAGGAAAGAGGTGAATGAATCTCAAAATAAGAAATAGAAGGTTGAAATTCAAGAGGACATTTCATAAGGTGAATTCCTTCAGTACAGAGAGGAACCGTAAACCCTATGCCAGAGTTTAAATGAATGCAAGATAAATAGTAGGTATGCTGTGGTTTATCCTAAAGCCAAAGGCAGGAGGAACGTTGAAGCTGAGTGTGAGCATCTCGCTGAAAGTGCGGCAGTCATGACTGGAATAGGCATATGATGATTCATTGGGAAACCAGGAAGGAAACATTATAACATTTATTTTGATTTATTTTTTATTTTATTCACATTTGGCTTCTATTTTTATGTATGTACTTTGATACACACAATAGAGTGATACACCAGTATATGTAGATAATTTGAATACATATAAAATATATATTATATAACATGTTATTTATATATTATAGTATTTATTTTATTTAAAAAAACACTTTACTTATTTATTCATGAGAGACACAGAGAGAAGCAGAGACATAGGCAGAAGGAGAAGCAGGCTCCCTGTGGAGAGCCTGCTGCAGGACTCAAGCCCAGGACCGCAGGATCATGATCTGGGCTCACCAAGGGAAGATGCGCAACCATTGAGCCACTCAGGCTTCCCTATATATTATATTATTTAATATATATTTAAAATATACCTTGATTAATAATACATAAAGAATAAAATGCAATATTATTATAATGGATATATATCACAATAATATAGTCACATTTATGACTCTTCTTTCTTTGTGTCACCCCGTTGATTCATCTTTCTTGCAAAAACCCCACCCATAATACATACATGGATTTCAGTTTGTTTCGTTTTATTTGAAATACATTTGCAAAGCAATTTTATGCAAATCCTTCTACGTCTTAACGTTTCCCTAATAGTTACATTTCTGCCCTAAGCAGTTTAGGAGAACACTGTAAATAATTTATCTTTAATTGCTCTTGGCAAATATTCAAGTTAGTTTCCATAGGCAATTCATCCATTTTACATCAACATTTAACAATTTAGGTAATAGTAAAGAAAACCAATTAATACAGTAAGAGCTACAACTGGTATAAACATTTTTAGTATAAATACTGATCAATATTGGTGACTTTATAACTCACCTCTTGACTGCAAGGAATGTCTTAAGTAAATGGAGGATTAGCAAGCCGCACTCTTTTTCAGAATATTTTCCTAAGAAAATGATTGGGATTTATTTTACGGACTATTTATGTAATTGATGATAGCTTAAGAGAGTTTTTTTATGTTTTATTATTGACGGTATTAAAATATAAATAGACGGTTGTACCAAATGTCCTTCAAAATTCTTTTTAGTGGGATTGCTGAGTGGCTCAGCGGTTGAGCATCTGCCTTTGGCTCAGGTCATGATCTTAGGGTCCTGGGATCAAGTCCTGCATCAGGCTCCCCATGGAGAGTCTGCTTCTCCCTCTGCCTATGACTGCCTCTCTGTCTCTGTGTCTCTCATGATAAGTAAATAAAATCTTTAAAAAAATAAAATAAAAAATAAACTATTTTTAGTGGCATAATTTATGCATTTACTCAAACAAAATTCAATTCATTGTTGAATGCATTCCCATATTGCTGTTTCATAGTAAGCTGATATGAAGTTAGACAATAAAGTCTTTTTATTATAAAATATCATAATACTTCTAATGTTTAATTGATCAATATTAGAGACAAAACAGAGGAAGGCAATGAATAATCGTACTTAATAAATTGATTTCAGTAGTTCATAAATTTTAAAGCTCTTTAGTTTCAAAGATATGACTAAAAAATGCATGTTTAACTTCCATAAAGAGGTATTTTTCTCTGGCAGAATAAATCATTTTTCTACTTCTGGCAATATCTAATACATTTTTTTTCTTAAAAAATATGAAATAATAGAGCAAAATCCGTTGATAAATGGCCCATTGTTTTTAGTTTGGGAATCATCGTTTCTATGGAACAATTTTAAATGAAATGGCACTCAAATATATCTACTCTACAAAATAGAGGGATTGTAAAAAAAAATGGGGACAATTTTCCTTTCTAAATGAAGAGAATTATGTTACTAATTTCAAAAACAACCAAATAGTCTAAATTATTTGCTTTTGCAGCAATGGACAAATTTCTAAAGTAGGGCAGTGTATGTGTATAGGTATATACGTGTGTGTGTGTGTGCGTGTGACAGAGAGGGAGGGAGGGAAAGATATTTTGTGTATCAATATAATACATTGGCTGCAAATATACAATATTTTTAACGTCAGTTAAAATCACACAGTTTTGGATTTGAAAAATGAATTCAAAATCTAACTCTTTTAAATAAAATACTGAGTCTGTGTATGATAAGTATACATGTATCATTAGTAATAAAGTGAGACTTTGAAGGTTGGCACATTATTTATTCAAAAAAGACACAAACTTCAAAAAAATCAATCACTCAAGAGACTGAAATGAAGAATTGCTACTGGTTTCAAAGAGAGAAGAAATCTCTTCCTTCCATTTTACCCCAGATGTTCACTACAAGTCCTCTTTAGTTGAAGTTTTGATTTGTTTTACTTTTTTATTCTTTATAGTCTTAAAGATAAGTCAGAGAGGCAAAAAAAGAAAAGAAACTTCTCACAAAGTAAGTTAAGATCCCCTACCCAATTATTTTGATTCAATGATCTGAACATTAGACCTTAAGGATACTTAATAAAGAATAAGAGATTATAAATATTTGAAAATAAGTCCAGCTTAGTATTTCAAAATTGTGCTAAATGCTGCAACAGTACTACACTCTTAGCCTTAATATGTGACCAATTCGCTTTTTATTTCTTTTAGTTTGTGCTCTTATGTCTACTTGAGAGAAGAACAATTTTTTTTAGAAGAACAATTTCTGATGAGTCTTTTTTTCCCCCTTTGCATAAATCAGTAAGAGACATTTTTGTAAGTGTTCAGTTTTTCACAGCATCTTTAATCAGATTAATCCACCACAACCTGAACTATTCATAAAGTGGATAACTTAAAGCAACTTTTCTGGAAATTGTTTTGACTCGAATCATTGCACCTGTTCATAACTTAGTTTCATCCAAACTCTGGATTTTTCAGGTCACTGACACCAGTGTGCAGTCTCATGGTGTCTCTCTATTATCCTAGAATTCTATGAATATATTTGTTAATGTGTTTTACAAATTGTATGCTCTTCTTCTACTTTTCCATCATGCCTTAAATTTTGAAAATTATACTAACATAAGCACAAAACCTAATACCAATTAAATGTTAGTGATTTTTTATATAGAGAGACTATGACAATGCTTTTATCATGAACATTATTTATTTATCTTCACAACAAAATCATGAAGTAGTTACCATTTGTAGATGAGAACATTCTGTCCTAGAGTAGGTAAATAGTCTGATTGCAGATATATGCCATTAAATGAGGCTAAACTGCATCAATAGATCAATTCTGTTAATATCCCTCATTGAAACCCGGTCTTCTCAGTCCTTTATTAATATTAATCATTATTGTAATTTATATATATGAAATTTGTATGTATAAATATACACCTCCTTTCTTACCCTGAACTTTGGGGCAGAACAAATATAGTCATGATTGCATACAACTATGCATTGATATGTTGATAAATTGAATTTGTTTTCACAAAAAATTTTACAGTAAAGTGCTAAGTATGCACATTAGTAAACAGATATCTATCTGTTTATCCTATAATTTATATAGCATGGTATATTTTAATTTCCAACTAGAGATGCACAGTGGATCCCGAAAAGGAACTTAAAACCTGGTGCACACCTCATCCTCCTTTATCTGCTAGCTCAAATCCAGTATTTAGAAAACATTATTTCCTTCTCTCACATCTCGATGGTAAAGGGGTTTATTTTAATGACCTCTTGTAAAAACCTCATAGTTTTGCAAGCAGTTTATATCCTGCTTTTGATATTTTCAATGTATGCAATTATCATGAGAGCTTTACAACTTTGATTATTATATCTCCTTCTTATTGCAATGCCTATAACATGGAATGCATTCAGAATTTGTTGACAGATTAACTTACTAACTCCATCCCCCTTTTGTTGTAATTCCATGCTCTTCTCATTTCTTTTCCCAAGCTGTGAAAGAAATAACTTATCCTTACATTCTCAAAGAATTTATGTGAATGATTTTTCTGTGTATTCATGTAGATAGATAGATAGATAGATAGATATCCTATTCTGCATTTACATACATATATATCATATATACAGTTGACCCTTGAACAACATGTGTTTAAACTGTGTGAGTTCACTTAGATGCAGAATTTTTTGATAAATATAGGACTATAAATGTATTTTATTTTTCTTATGATTTTCTTAATCACATTTTCTTTTCACTAGCTTACTTTATATACAGTATATAATAAATATGCAAAATCGGTGTTAATTGATGGTTTATATTATCTGTAAAGTTCTACTCAGGAGTAGGCTATTAGTAGAGGGAGTCAAAGCTGGGAGTCAAAAGCTATACATGGATTTTTGACTCTGCAAGAGGTTGGTGCCCCCAGTTTGTGTTTTTCAAGCATCAGTTATATTTGAAATCATGGTTTCATAGGTCCAAGGATGCTAACTTATACAATATTGCATGTTCAGTCAATGGCAAAGCCAATAACAATCCAGTTAGTTAACACTAACCACAGTATGGTCAGAGATGTCCTGTGCCTTGTCATATTTTTCAATTATCTTTAATCATAAGAAAACCAAAACTATCATAACAAAACCAAAGATAAATGTCCATGTTGAGCCAATTCCAGGTCTATAACTTGATATTCTCACATGCGCACACTGCAAAATATATACCTACTTATTTATTTACTTAATAAACATACATTGTTTTTACATTTGCCAAACCATATTTTCTAGTTTCTGAAGTACAAATGGAATAAAGATGAATACAGAACACTTACTGGAGCTTATATTTAAAAAATGGCAACAAACATTTTAAAAATATTATAGGTTTTGAAAAAATATTAAAGAATAATGAGTGTTTTGTTTTTTGAGAAAGAATATTGATTGGCAGTTTTGTAAATAGCTACTTTAGATAAGGCAGTAAAAATATTCTCAGGAAGTGAAGCAGGGAAGCAGGAAGGGAAGAGGCTCTACCTTAGCCTGTTACCTAAAATAAATCCTATGGGTACCTGGGTGGCTCAGTGGTTGAGCATCTGCCTTTGGCTCAGGTGGTGATCCCGGGGTCCTGGAATAGAGTCCCACATCTGGTTCCCTGCAGGGAGCCTGCTTCTCCCTCTGCCTGTGTCTCTGCCTCTCTTTGTGTTTCTTATGACTAAATAAGTGAAAATCTTTTAAAAATAAAATTAATTTTAGATATGATTTTTTTAAATCATAAAAATGTTTAAAAACATATAAAATTAATAATAACATTTTACAATCAAGAGAATGTTCCAACTAGGAATCAAAATACAGAAGATGAGACAATAGAGATAGATTAAACCACATAAGTTTATGCATAGTGAATGACATCTTAAACTTAAGAAAATATTTAAAGCTATAATCTTCCTCTTAAAAAAAATCATTTATTTATTAAGAGAGACACATAGAGAGAGGCAGACACACAGGCAGAAGAAGAAGCAGGCTCCATGCTAGGAGCCAGATGTGGGACTTGATCCTGGGACTCAAGGATCACAACCTGAGCTGAAGGCAGATGCTCAACCGCTGAGCCACCCAGGCATCCCAAAGCTAAAATCTTCTTAAGTAACCCTGAAAATCAATTAGAACAGTAACAACAAAACCCTAATCCAATTAATAATAAACTAATAAATAAAAATTAACAGATAAAACTATAGAAATCAATTAAAATAACAATTCAAAAGAAACATTTGCAAAGAATTTGAACAGATATTTCAAGAAAAACATCTAAATTTTTTTTCAAATCTCAGGAGAAAATGTGAGCTACAAAAGGAATGTCAGGTAAACCCTAAGCCAGCAGAAAGGGGAAATAATAAAACCCAGAGCATAAATAAATGATACAGTAACAAAGAAACAAAAAAGCCCAGTACAACAGATCAATGAAAGTAGGAGCAGGTTCTTTGAAATAATTAATAAAATTGATAAATCCCTAGCCAGACTTATCAAAAAAAAAAGGCTCAAATACATAAAATCATGAACAAAAGAGGAGAGATTAAAACAACATCACAGAAATATAAACAATTATAAGAGAATATTAAGAAAAATTATATACCAATAGCTTAGATAATTGGGAAGAAATGGATAAATGCCTAGAAACATATAAACCAACAGACTGAAACAGCTAGAAATAGAAAATTTGAACAGACTGATAACCAGCAAAGAAATTGAATCAGTAATCAAAAATTTTCCAACAAACAGAAGTTCAGGGCCTGATGGCTTCCCAGGGGAACTTTACCAAACATGTAAGAAGATCTAATACCTATTCTTCTCAAAGTTTTCCAAAAAATAGAAATGGAAGGAAAACACTCACACTCATTCTATGAAGCCAGCATTTACCTTGATTCCAAAACCAAAGACCCCAATAAAAAGAAGTATAGGCCAATATCCCTGATGAACGTAGATGCAAAAATTCTCAGAAAAATACTAGTGAATTATTCCCATGATCAAATGTGATTTATTCCTGAGCTGTAAGGGTGATTCAATATTCTCAAACCAAACAACATGATACACCACATTAATAAAAGAAAGGATAAGAGCTATATAATTCTGTCAATAGATGCAGAAAAAACATTTGACAAAATACAACATCCTTTCTTGATAAAAATCCTCAATAAAGTAGGGATACAAGGAACATACCTTAACATTAAATCCCATACTTAATATCTTCCCTCAGTGGGGAAAATCTGAAGACTTTTGCTGTAAGGTCAGGAACCAGACATGGATGTCCTCTCTCATCACTGTTGTCTCAGCAATCAAACAACAAAAAGAAATAAAAGTCATTAAAATTGGCAATGAAGAAGTAAAACTTTCACCTTTTACAGAAACATGATACTCTATGTAGAAAACCTGAAAGAATCTACCAAAAAAATTGTTAGAACTAATACATGAATTCGAAAAATAGCAGGATACAAAATCAATGTACAGAAATCTGTTGCATTTCTATCACTGATAATGAAGCACTCTAAAGAGAAATCAAGGAATCAATCCCATTTATAATTGCACCAAAATCATAAGATACTTAGGAATAAATCTAGCCAAAGAGGTAAAAGATCTGTACTCTAAAAACTGTAGAACACTCATGAAAAGAAATTGAAGATGACACAAGAAATGGAAAAACATTCCATGCTCATGGATCAGAAGAGAAAATATTGTTAAAATGAGTATACTACCCGAAACAATCTATACATTTAATGCAATCTCTGTCAAATACCGCCAACATTTTTTACAGAGCTAGAATAAACAATCCTAAAATCTGTAGGGAACCACAAAAGACCCTAAATAGCCAAAGCAATCTTGAAAAAGAAAAGCAATAATGGGGGCATCACAATTCTGGACTTCAGGCCATATTACAAAGCTGTCAGGGTCATCAAGACAGTGTGGCACTGGCACAAAACCATACATATAGATCATTGGAATAGAATAGAAAACCCAAAATGGACCTACAACTATATGGTCAACTGATCTGCGACAAAGCAGGAAGGAATATCCAGTGGAAAAAAGGCAGTTTTTTCAACAAATGTTGTTAGGAAATCTGTACAGCAACATGCAGAAGAATGAAATTGGACCATTTTTTTTACATCATCCACAAAAATAAATTCAAAATGGACTAAAGATCTAAATGTGGATCAGTCAAAATCCTGAGGAGAACACAGCCAGAAACCTCTTTGACATCGGCCATAGCAACTTCATACTAGATATGTCTCCTGAAGCAAGGGAAACAAAACCCCCAAAACTGAAAAAAAAAAAAAAAGAAAAGAAAAAGAAGTATAACTCAAAATGGAAAGGAAATTTTAAACGCCATAATTTCAACTATGTTCAAGGAAATAGAGGTGGCCTTATGGATGTCTTTCAGAAATTGGTTATTTTATGTGCGTTGCCGTGGAATTTGTTCTAATAAATTATTCTATCACATGGCAAGAAAGAAATAAAAAATAGAACTCTTTTTATCACAAAATTTCCACTGCAAAAATAGAAAATAAATTTAGATACTGGGATTAATAGTTTTAATGTATATTAAAGAAATAACACTAATCATAAAATATGAATAACTTTTAAAATTAAAAGAAATAAAGGAAAAAATTCAAAATAAAACTTTCAAACGAAAAATGGCATGAAACTAAATAGTTTTTTAAAAAGATAACAGCTAGGGCAGCTCAGGTGGCTCCGGGGGGTTTAGCGCCGCCTTCAGTCCAGGGTGTGATCCTGGAGACCTGGGATCGAGTCCCACCTCAGGCTCCCTGCATGGAGCCTGCTTCTCCCTCTGCCTGTGTCTCTGCTTCTCTCTCTCTCTCTCTCTCTTTCTCCGTGTCTCGCATGAATAAATAAATAAAACCTTTAAAAATAAATAAATAAAAAGATATCAGCTAAAAATATTCAGTAATGTTCATAATTAAAGAATTGTAAATTTTACTACACTGATTCAATTTTTAAATTAATTAAAATGAAAAAATTGCCAATTTTAAAATTCTACATTTAAAAACCAAATTTGGCCCAAAAAATAAATAAATAAAAATCACATTCAAAAATTGAAATTAAACTGAACAGTTCAACCTAATTATGGACTAAAATGGAACAAACCACACAAGAAAACATTAATGGAGTATCTTTTATTAATTTGACTTTTTAAAAGATTTTATTTATTTGTGTATTTGAGAAAGAGAGAAGAGGAACAAGCAGACTCCATGTTGAGTGCAGAACCTGATGTGGGGTTTTATCCCATGACCCTGAGATCATGACCTGAGCCAAAATCAAGAGTTGGAGGGTTAACTAACTGGCCACCTAGGTACCCCTTTTAATTTGACTTATTAAACATAACTTGAATAACAAATAAAACATCAATAGGTTAAAAAGTCAAGGCAGCTCAGCAAAGAATACTCAAAACATTGGTGGCAAAAACTAAGCCTATGTAAAAATAGCCAGAAAAGCATATGTAGGAGAGCAACTCTGAATAACGAGCATCATATATATGGGGGGGGGGGATCAAGTTAGTCCAGAATAACAAATATTAAAAACAAACGGTTTATCAGTCATCATACTGGCAAAAACCTAAAGTTCTAAAATATAAAATACCCACAGCAAGAAAGTTTCTATAATAATAGTAGATGTGTGAAATGGGGAAGATTTTTAGAAATTGGAAAGTAGTAAATTTTAAGATGCTCATCAAGGTAGTTTTTGGGTATTAAAGCTTTAAGCCATACATTGTAAAATGATTTATTAAAGAGTATAAAAGTAGCAAAAACTTAGTACCTGTCTGTAAAGACATGGTTATATTAATTTAGGGTATTGAAATATCAGGATACTATATAGGATTCACTAAAATAAATTAAGCATGTGTGTCTTTACTCAAGAAGTTTCTTAAGTTATGCTATTGCATAAAAAAGGAAGATGAATGATACAGGTAGGGTAACATAGTCATGTAAATTTAAAAATGAAATGAAATGAAAACAAAAATTATTTATAGGTATGGAATTATAATAACTGTCTAAAACCATGAATAGCAAAAATAACTGCTAAATTCTAGTGATGGAAGTAGAGCAATTGGATAGTGGAGTCTGGTAGGTGTATAATGAGGATGAAAATCTATCTTTAATTTCTTTTTAAAAATTAAGAAAGTATGGCAGCACATTAAAATTTTAGTATCTGTTTGCACATGTGTGTTTGGTACATAATTTTATCTTATTTTAAAAATTCTAATTAAAAAAATTCTAAAATCTCAAATGTACTTCTGGGATGATTACAGAGTTTAAAGTACTTTATGGATTTGTTTTTATAGTGCAGATCCCATAAAACCTAAAGGGTGAAGCTCTGATTAATTATTAAAGAAAAAAAAAACCTGATAAATGAAATGAATTTTAAATATTTTATGGTACCTTGCAATTTTGTTACCTTGTGGTTCAAAGCTCTTTGATGAGTTTTGAAAGCTGTTTCTTGTACTGATATAAAAGATTTAGTTATTTTTAAATGATTATATTCCTGAACTGTAAACTTTTCTTATCCTTTTTAAGTATTTTTAGGCCTAAAATATCCTTGTGAAAAATAGTGCAAATCTTCATTGTGTCTTTACAAAGAATTTATTTAGCTAGCTTATGCTTATTCTTTTAAAATATGACTGCAATTCAATAAGCCTCATTTTATTGTTTTTTAATGGACTTTTCTCAGGTGAAAGATTAAGTCTTTCGGGGTAATATATGCAGTTGAAGCATATATATTTGAAACAAATTTTAATATTAACTACTCACATCTGATAGTTAAAGTGTAATATTCTAATCTATGGTTCTAGGATTATATACCTTTAAATTTGGGGACTTAATATTTTCCTTTACTACCTTAATAATAAGTTTTATATAGAAGATATTTATGCCACAGAAATAGTAGTAACATTCAATGTAGAAAATTTTAGCCAAGCCTTATACAAAAATAGTATTGGGATCCCTGGGTGGCGCAGCGGTTTGGCCCCTGCCTTTGGCCCAGAGCGCGATCCTGGAGACCCGGGATCGAATCCCACATCGGGCTCCCGGTGCATGGAGCCTGCTTTTCCCTCTGCCTGTGTCTCTGCCTCTCTCTCTATCTCTCTGTGACTATCATAAATAAATTAAAAAAAAATAGTATCAAGTTACTATTTAAACAATAAGACTCAAATAATATAATATTGGGTAGAGAAGTGTGCAAAGTACAACTGTATTCCTTGGTAGTCAAGAACAAAAATTTAAAGATAATATCTTAACATTATATTTTGTCATTTACATGTACTTTATTCTGTTCTAGTCAAATTTTAGAAAATTGGTTATATGTTTAGGTTGATATAATGTATTACTCTTTTTCTCATTTAAGATTAAAAACCCTTCCAATTGCATATTTTTTTTGTGGAATTCTGATTTTAAAGGTAGGATTTGAGATGCCTTATTTTAAGGTCATTTTTCAGGACATTATATCATTTTCATTTCATCTAGATTCAATTTATGTGTTGATAACTGATTTTGTAGGCAGTTTTTGTTAATGTTGTTTAGCTAGTTACTGCAGAGACTTCTACCAAGACTCTCTGAAGTCTACATTTTAAAAAATTCTTTTCTTTATGCAGCTAGATTACCTTTCTCTTTCTGCTATTTTTTTGCAAAATTCTAGCCAATGGAATGTGAGTGGAAGTAATTGACATTATCTCTGTAAAAAATTTCTATACATTGTACCATGCTTTTTCCCCACTTGTCAATGGCTGAAATTATAAGGACAGCCAGAAAAATCCCATGAAAACTTCAAAAGTTTTGTATTGCAGAAAAGATAACTAATTAATACATATGTTTTATATCTTATTGTGAAGGTTCTTGCTGGGAGGTATTTAGAAATAAGACACATACACATTCACACATACAAATTTTCAATCATTCTTTTTTTTTATTTTTTCAATCATTCTTTATGAAAGATTTAAGGAGTGTTTGCTTCTCTATACCAGGAAAAATGTACTTCAGAAACATTGGAGATATGACAGATACGATCACTAAGATATCTGAAGGCCTAGTACCTGACCTGATTGTAAAGGGTATGCTGATCTACTTAAACCATATCATAAGGCCTCTGAAATATATATATATAATATGAATACATATTATAAATAGTAGAAAGACTTTATATTCATAAACATAAACCTATATTTTGTATAGATATAATATGTTAAAATATGTGTGTATGTATAAAGTCTTTTACAGGGAGTAGGTCCTCCAACTCCAAACATATATGTCTTTTATTGTGTGGTGATTCAGGCTTCATTGTTTTAATTAACTTGGGACATGTTTAGTCTCATTGTCCAGCTAGAGCAGATCTTTAAGTTATATCTAATTTCATGTAAATCTAAAATCTCAGAAACTATGGCCTTAATAGCACTTACTGCTATGTATAGTTTGTTCTAGGAAATGGTTCTGTGTGTGACAATGTTTTAATATTAACTTTAAAGAGTTATTTTATCTATCGTTGCTAAAGTTTTGTCATAGGGGGTGCAACAGAGGTGGCAGGGGCAAAGTCATAATTTCTCCTACCACCTGGATCAGAAATAAAACATATTTATTGGGATCCCTGGGTGGCGCAGCGGTTTAGCACCTGCCTTTGGCCCAGGGCGCGATCCTGGAGACCCGGGATCGAATCCCACGTCGGGCTCCCGGTGCATGGAGCCTGCTTCTCCCTCTGCCTAGGTCTCTGCCTCTCTCTCTCTCTCTCTGTGACTATCATAAATAAATAAAAAATAAAAAAACATATTTATTATAATTAAGTATTTATGTGACTCATCTTTCTAGTATTAAATACGATAATTAAAAGCAGTCCTGAAATCCAGTAACACTATAGAACAAATTCAATTACTGTATTGAAAGAAAATATTTAAGTCCTTTCTTTTGCTTATATTTTTTCACTAATTAAATCAAAAGCAATACAGAAGAGATGTTCTGCTACAAAGTACCATATTTTTTAGCAAATGTAAAAACCTCTTTTTTCTAAAGCTCTTAAAAAGTACAATCAAGGCATATTTGGATAACGACTTAAGAGTGACAGGGCTGCTAATCATATCTATTTTACATGTATCCAATCATCACAGTAATAACTGTATAATTTGATGTGCACAATACAAATAGCAGTTCATGGTATGGTAATAGTAATTTTAATTTTTGATGTTTAATCAGTTGTTTATAGGAATACAGTCATTTAACATTTTTATTGTTTACACGGATATGTAATTTCTCATTTTTACTCATTCCCTGATCTGCAGTTAAGCATATGTAATAGTCACTGCTGAAATTCCTTTTCATTGTATGGATCACATTACATACTTTAGACACAAAGCAAGAGAAAATAATGGGCTTTCAAATAGTTATGCTTCTTGTCTTCAATGAATGTAAGATAATTGCATTAAAAAAGAAAAGCAAAATGTTGTGCTTTTACCAACAGGAAATGGTTATCATTGTCCAACAAAGAATAAAATAAACTATGTAGATTAAGACTCTGCCTTGATCCAACATGAATCATGTGCAACTAACACATTTATCCTAAATGTCTTTGAAATAGAAGAAAAGATTCCTTATTTGAATGAAGAGCTGGAAACAGGTTAAATGGTATTGCAGTAAAAGTAGAAAAATAAGAATCTTTTGTCAAGAATACAAATTGTTCTTTACTTCTTTGAGACAAAAAAAAAAGTAATGGCCATAGCTAAGTAATAGATCTAAGGAAAATAATCACACATAGATAAAACATGCATTACTTATGTAGTGATTTCACATAAACACAGGCACACAGACACATACTTTTATGTATATGTGTAAACATAAAAAGGGCTTATAGAAGAAAGCTTATTTATCTACACAGTGATTTCCATATGCATGTAAGCTAATTTATGTGCATGTATAATTTTTAACTCTTTGAACAGTCCCATAAATAAAGACTAGAAATAATGTTATAAATGGAGAGTCCATGATTTAGGTTGTTTAAGTAACTTACTCAAACTGACATATATGTCAAAGTAAGGAATCAATCCAAGTTTGACTACTCAAGCAATACCTTGAACACTTCAGTGCAATGTAGAATTCAAAGTATAGGCTGAGAACAGATGCAAGCTTACATAAGTGTTCACTATATGATGAAAGTTCTATCCTCTTAAAATTTGTTCCAGTACAGTAGAAAATTGTTGTGAAAAATGACATGATTCTCTTTAGAACATATACATATTGTAAAATAAAAAATACATATATTTGAAATAAATTTTGTCATTCATGAGAGCATTTTCTATCGAAATTTCTTAAACTTTCATTTTATACATAAGACTCAGTCCCAAAAAATGTTTTCAAATAGTGTCATATATTTACTTATATTCTCACTTAATATATATTTAAATTTGTCACAAAAAAATTCTAAACATGCTACTATATTTACTACTATTTTTCTGTAATGTGCATTCACTATGTTATAATATTGCTACAAAAAGATACTTTAATAATCTTTTAGAAAAATGAGTTAATACTGATCCCACATTATTTGGTATAATTATTCACACAATTGTTTTACTCAACAGATATTTATTTTCTACATGTCTTACAAAATTCTACATTCTTTTTCTTTTCTTTTTTTAGAGAGAGAGATGGCAAGCTTGTGTTTGAGCAAGTGAGAGGAGTAGAAAAAGAGAAAAAATCTTAGGCAGGCTCCACAATCAGTGCAGGGCCCAACTCAAGTTTCCATCTAACAAACCTGAGATCATGACCTGAGTCGAAATCAAGAATAGGGCACTTAACAAATGGAGCCACCCAGGCACCCATCAAGTATATAGTTTTGAACAAAACAAAAGTTTCTGTTCTCAGAGAGTATACATTTGGGGCTGAAATGGGGGGAGAGAAAAGTGCAGATGATTGAAAATCAGAACAATATTTCATGTGCTTATACGTGCCTTGAAAAAGAATATTGCATGACAAGGAGGAAAGATGGTAATGAGGAATTCTATTTTACATGTGGTGTTCAGAAAAGAAAAAAAAATGTTATAAGGTGATATTTGAGAAGACTCTAATATGATATAGTAAAATAAACCCTGGAAGAATTAATAGACTTAAAAGTAAAAAGAGTCTAAGAAAATAATTGGAGACAACTTTCAGTTGCCAAACTCTTCCTTAAATGGCTCATACAATTTAAGATATTGATGTATTTGTTTCATTTCTAATACATGATTTGATAGTGATCAGATCAGAGTAGCCACACTCCTTCCTTTACTGTCTTATCATAGGAAAGATCTTTGTCAATTAAATTAAAAGAAAAAAAATGGAGATTTGGCAAAATAAGCAATTTCCCTTAGAAACATCTTTTTAAGGAAAAATAATATGATGATATTTCTAGGATGTTCCCCACTAAAAATATTGTACTATTTGTTCAAAGGTACAAAAACACTGAAAATGTTTAAATTCTTTTATTAATAGGTATCTTTGGGATTTGGTGCAGTTATTTGTAACAAGCCTGTTACATATGATGTTGCTTCCAAGACAAGATTTAGTGATCATTTGGAAGGGCTGAAGGAACATTGTTAAGCTTTTTTCCAGAAGATAAAAAAACATGTAACAAGCAGTCTAAAATCTTGATAGCATTAATATAAAGTTAGTGCTGCAAAGTTACAATTACCTTTTTTATAGAATACTATTAAGATGAGAAAAAATGTTTTTTATTCAATTTTACTAGTTTTGGAACAATTCTCTGAAATAAAAAGGAAAATATTGTATAACATACATAATATTCAAACATCTATGACAGTTTTTCTCTATCTAGAAAAACAAAGTAAATAAATTTTTAGCATTAAGATTTATTTTTTTTCAGCTCTTTGCTGGTGAATAAAGTTGCTTTTTCAGAAAATGATTTTCCATTCCACTATCATCTTTGAACCACAAGAATACAAATGTGAGAGATTTAAACAACTAACATTATTCTATGAGAAAAGCTGTAGTTTGATGGCTCATAGCATAGATTTCAGAGCCAGACTAAACTGCCATGGCTCTCAGAAAATATATTTAACCTCAGTTCATCTTCATTTTCATATTAGAAAAGGCAAAATTTTTTAAAGATTTTATTTATTTATTCATGACAGACAGAGAGAGAGAAAGAGAGAGGCAGAGACACAGATAGAGGGAGAAGCAGGCTCCATGCAGGGAACCCGATGTGGGACTCAATCCTGGGACTCCAGGATCATTCCCTGAGTCAAAGGCAGACACTCAACCACTGAGCCACCCAGGAAAAGGCAAATTGTACAGACTCCCTGATAGTATTGGTATGAAGTTTTTATTAAATAATATTTTGTAAAGACAGCATCATACGAGGCACAAAGAGTAGTAGCAGTCTAGTGGGCCATTGAAAATCATGGATTCTGGAATCAAAAAGATAGGGTACAAATCATGTTACATACATGACTACTTAGTGATGTAACTACAGCTAGCCTAATCATGCTAGCACTGTTTCCACATGTATGAGACCGGGATTTTTAAAACTCCCTGTGTGTGATCAGTGCTCATTAACTGGGATATTATTATTATTATTATTATTTTTAGATTTTACTTATTTGAGAGAGAGAGCAAGAGCATGGGCAGGGGGAAAGGCAGAGAGAGAAGCAGACTTCCCCTGAGCAGGGAGCCTGATGTGGGGTTTGAAGCCAAGATACTGGGATCATGACCTGAGCTCAAGGCAGATGATTAAGCTTAACCCATAATGTGATCTAATATTGGTGATGATAATGATTATTTCTGATAGAGACAGTATTAACTATTGAAAATTTTACTTAAAAATGTTTTAAATTAAAAAAAATAAAAACTTTTTTGTGCTGAGTAATCTTATAAGACAAATTTCTATAATATTGTCTAAATAGAAATAATCAAGTTTTTAAAAATCTTCATATAAATAAAATGGACTGAAGCAAAGTTCATTCTATTTAAATAAAATTGCTTATGGTGTGTGTGTGTATCAGTTTGGAAATATATATATATAAATATAACATAATATCATAATATGAATGTATTGGGGGGGGGGAGGAGAGGGAGAGAGAATCCACAAGCACACTCCCCACTGAGGGCAGAGCCAGACCTAGGGCTTGATCCTAGGACCTAGGATCATGACCTGAACTGAAACTAAAAGTTGGCTGCTTAACTGTTGGAGCCATCCAAGCATGCCTAATGTGTGTGCCTTTCTGCAGGTTTCTTCAGTCACAGTATTTTGAAGTCAAAGACTGTCTCACTAATAAGATGAACCAGGAAACCCCACAGTTATCTCCATCATTGAAGATTCTTTTCCCACTCTCTGTGGCTTATGATAAGCAAATGTGATTTGAAAGTAGGATGTCCCCAGAAAAACTCATAAACAATAAAATTCCACCCAGAATTTTGTGAGTTGGTTCTGATGCTTTAGGTCAAGATCATTGAGTTGTAATATTATCTGAAAATGTGTGAAGATTTGAATAAGCATAATTAGCAATGCTGCTAAGATCTAAGGAACTTAAACCATCTGTCTATTACTAAGTGCTTTGATGTACTGTCAGGATCCTTGAAGGGAGTATAAGGAAAGGCTGGCTCAATCTGATCAGACATTTTACAATATGCTTGTTTTACTGGAGTTGTTAGAAACATAAAGCTCATATTTATTCAGTGAATCTGACATGTATTTTGCGAGCAATTACTGGACAGCTAGTAATGTACGTAGGAAATATTTTCAAAGAAGTAATATAAAGTCACTAATAAGCAGATACTTATAGCTGAATTACATATTCTGAATATTTTGAGTGTATTGACACAAATTTTTAAGCCTTAGAAGCAGTGTACTTTCAAATACTTGTTGCCATTTGCCATAATTTTATTCCAAATAATAACCAAATCAAAAATGATTTTATATTTTTAGTACTATCTGAAGTTCAGACTCTGTTCTAGAGGCTTAGAATACCTCAGTGAACAAGAGAAAGATCCCTAAATTTATGGAGGTTACATTCTGATGGAAGAGACAAAGAATAAGCAATGGGTATAGTTACAAAGTAAATTTCATAGTACATTTGAAAATGATATATGCAATGGTTATTTCATTATTAGGAAAACAAGGAGAAGGAAACCAGAAAAAGAAAGAACATGACTGTGTGACTGTGTGAAAGTGATAAGAAATTTAATATTGAGTAATTGTGACATGTCTCATTGAGAATTTGCTTGGGCAAAAGCTTGGATGAGGTGGAGCAGTAATCCACGTGGATATGTAAGAATAACAATGTTCTCAAAAGGAGTATAGCTGGTGCAAAGGCTCTGAGGCTCGAGAACATCTCTCCTGTTCAAGGAATAGAAAATAGGCCGATAGGTTTGAATGGGAGTTTGGGGAGTTGGGGAGAGAATGGGTGAGATAGAAAAGTTAATACGGAATTCAGATCATGTAGTCCACTTGTTAGCACTAAAGGACTTTGGTTCTTACACTGAATAAAACAGAGATACCAGGGTTTTGCAGAGAAGCATGCTTTTACTTGCATTTAAAATCATCAGTCTGATTGTTGAATTTCCACAGCATTGTCAGTATCATATAAGTTCTAAACATTCTTCACTGTTTTTAAAGAATTCTTTCCCTAAAATGATTATGAAAACAATCTTTATGATAATGAGTTCTAAATATGCTCTATGATAAAGCCACAGAGTGTGTGGTGGTGGCCATACAGGTAGGAAAAAAAAAAAACATTATATTTGATTAGGTGTAAAAATATTTGTTCAACTGGTAAGTGTTGTAACTTCCTAGTAAAAGTCTAATATTTAAGATACAGTAGTGAGCAAAGAATGTGAAAATCATTGACCTCAATGTAACTTAAATGTCAGGATAATCCATGTGTCAGTGACTACATGCAGCTTTTGCTTAAAATCTGAAGGATAAAGAGCATTCTTTTCACTATACTTCTCTTTCTGTAATATTTTGATGCAAGCATTTACAAAACTACCACACAAATTGGTAGGTACTGAGAGGTCAACAGATAAATGAGACTCTGCTCACAATTCAAACATATTTTTAAAAAATATATTTATTTTTTTATTTGAGAGAAAGAGTGTGTATAAGGGTGGGGGGGGACAAAGGGAGAGAGAGGGAAAAAAATCTCAAGCAGACACCCCACTGGGTGCAGAACCTGACACAGGGTTCCTCTCATGACCCAGAGAGCATAACCTAAGACCATGACCTGAGCTGCAATCAGGAGTCAGATGTTTGACTGACTGAGCCATGCAAAGTCCTGCAATTCAATTACATTAATCATAACTCATCAGTATCCTGCATTGAATCATAGAGCAGGCTCAGTAGTCACATGGTGATTCAATGCATAGTAAAACCTGTGGTCCTTGCTGACTTGCTTCTGAGGAGTCTTTTGAATAGCTTCCACTGTCATTGAGGGTGAGAAAAAGTCTTGTTTTTAAATTCTTTCATTATCCTACTTTAGAAATCCCAGTAAAAAATGGTTCTATAAAGTGTGATTACATATTTGAAAGTTTTACCACCTAATTTGGAAAATAACTTAAAGCTCTATAGGTAATAAAATATTTGCATGTATTAGAAAACCAATCTTTGAGGTTTAAGCTCCTCAGATGCAAAACTGACATACTACTAAAGCTACCTCACTAAATTATTGTGAGAATTTTAAATATAAAGGTTTGGCAGAGCCTTGATTAACCTGAATTCACATCTTATTGTTATTTAAAGTAGTTATAGGCATTATTTCACCCCCCAATTGAAATTTATATTATGTAAAGGTTAAATGGTCTATGTTTTTTTAAATAAATCATCACGATGAAAGCCATCATGATGTTCAGAAAAAATTGTATGATATTGATTCCCAGCCCAGTTCTTACAACCTGTATCTACTTCAGCATTCCAATGTGTATCTCAATTGTTTTCTTAAATTATCAAAAGAAAACTTTAACCTACTTGCAGAATTATAATGCATATATATTAGATATATAAAATTCACTCTTAAAACATTTTTTAATCAATGAATATAAGGCAGATTAAGAAAATGGGTAACGTAATAGTGTTATATGATAATTATATTACAAAATAATTTCATTTTCTAGAATTTTAGATGATGACAGAGCTAGTATCAACCATTTAAGGATCCATCAGCACAAAGTACATCTGAAGGCAAAATAGGATATTTTGGAGAACACCAGAAGTGGTTTTAGAAAAGAGAAAACTGAATTAATAATTAACTAATTTTTTTCTAAAAGGTCCTCATTTGGCAGGTTCAAAAAGCAGATGGCTCATTGAGACTGACAGAAGCTTATTATTAAGATTTGAAAATAGTGAGTTCTGTCTCTTGGCTTTGCAATTCCAGTACAGTTCAATTCCTGAGAAAGGTAGTTTGTTGTAAAAGACAGGTGTAATGTGATTGATAGCAAAATTGACTGGTTTACTTTCTATAAAAACACTATAAAACTATAACATGTTGATATAACAAGATAAAAGGTGATTTATTTATAATATTTAATATCAAAACAGATATAGTTACTGCAAAGTGCAAGGCCCAAAGCCAAAAGCAAATTCAAGCTATTTCATGGTTTGAAACCACCATGAAATCATTTCTTCCAGCAAATAATGTATTACTTGCACTGGGCCCACCAGAAATTAACTAAGAAGCTCAATATTTAGTGGCCTTTTTTGAATATTGAAGAAATCATATCCAATATTTAGAGATATTAATTGACTCTAAACACCAAAACACTGGCATAGAGTTCATTCAATGTTTTATCAGAATTCACTGCATAGTAGAGTAGTAAACCCTAGTATTTTGAATTACACTGCATATAAAACACTTCCTTTTTTTTTTTTTTGCTTTATAAAAAAAGGCTGATGATACAGTTTTCACTATAGAGTCTGCCAAGGAAACACTGATCCAGTGGAAGTTGCATATCTAGGAACATACTAAATGCGGTAAAAAAGAAAATATCCACAAAATACTTGAATAGATGGTTAGAGGTTCTGAGAGTCATTCCTATTTTCTTCTGACACTTTGCCCCTGACATGATGCAACAGGCATAATCAACACAGCACAAGGTAGATAAAAGAAAAAGAAACCGTGATTAATAGATACAAGTGCTAAAATAGCTGAAAACAATAATTTTGGAAAGCTGTTGCATAACATCTTGTTGATGGTAAAATAGCTCTCTGACTGTTGTGGTTAAGGATCTGTCGCAAGAATTGTTTGAAAAAGAATGCACTGACTCCAGCAATAGCCATGTGATTATGATGATAAGAGAAGAGAAATAGATGTATTACAGTATAGCAGCAGGAGTTGTAGGAATTGCTGTGCTTCTAGACTCTAAGGGTTTTTGGGCTATATAGGTAGTTCCCAGGGGAAGATTAGCTGAATAATTATAAAACAGACCTTATGGAGTATAACCCTTGGACACAAAAAATCAGTTGCATGAGCTAGGTGGACCTGACAAACTGCATACCACATAGGAATAGGTGTATTTGAGATGATTAGCTTGACAGCTAGCAAAGTCTATGATGATACTTTTGAGTCCAAGGCTCATCTACTTTATAGATGAGATTACTTCCAGTGAAGCTTTTAAAAGGCAATATCTTGAATTACTGTCAGTTGGACTGCATTGGTTTTCTATTCATGGTACCAGATAAGTTTAAGGGAATTTAATAAAAAAATTTAAATTAATTTTAAAATAAAAAAAAAATAATGGCTTTGCTTTTACGGTCCCTGTAAATGTAACTGCAAGAAAGGGCTGAGAACAAATATTTTTTTCCCATTTGTTTTTCTTCAATATGGACCCCCGCTTGGATCTGAGATCAAAGAATGCCCACACACATTCGATAGTTTAGGAGGGACAACATATCATAAAATATTTCTTTCCTATCCTTTGTTTTTTTTTTCTTTCCTATCCTTTGTATTTCCAGAGCAATAAGTTAAATGGAGATTGTACTAGGCAGATAAACCAATTATTACATAAAATGAGTGGGTTTTGAATGAGACGTGAAGGGCTGACTTGTGAATTAGAAAAAATATATATAAGTACTTCATGAGGGTTTAATTAAAGTTTAATAATTATGCTATATTACTTAAAAGCCTTAGAATAATGATATGAAAATACCTTGCTTATTATTTAATAATATTTCACAAAATAACATCAGATCACCTATTAATCCTTTCTACTAACAGCTATTGATCTTTGTTTCACTTTACCTAACATGTAATGAATTGACATTTGTAGGAAACAAGGGAGAAACATGGAAGAAATTGAACAATTAGATAGGATCAAAATAGAGTAGTAAACAAAGTAACTATCTAGTGAATATTATTTTACTAAATATATGGTGTTTCAATGCATGAACATTTATAACTGAGAATTTTCAGGAGTGACAGCCAATGTGGAAAATCTAGATGGTATTACAGAAAATTGCATAAAACTCTTTGCATTGGTTAAACAGCCTGGCACAATATTTATAAACCAGACCGTGTAATTTCTATGAGCAGTTAAGCATAGAAAAATATGGCTGAAATAATGATGAATACTTAGCATTTACCCAACTTTTTGTTTATTTTTATTCTTTAATGCCCACATTGTGTTCATAATGTCCTAAGTATTTGTGGTTGTTAGAGCAAAATATATTTGAAAATTTCAATGGGGGTTACAATGGTATCTGTCTTTAAAACAAAATAAACAAACAAAAAAACTCGGCACCTTCCCTATGGTTGTTTGCCGCCCTCCCCTCACTGCTCAATGCATTTCTACTAACAGCCACCACACAGTCCATAGGTAGCCATCTGTGTTCCTGTCTAAGAAATTTTATTCTACAAGTCTTTCCTCATGACACTGCTGCCTATTAAATAAATCACACAGACATTCAACCTCTTGGAATGGAATCAGAAACCCACAAAGCTGACTGCTGTCAGGACTCATAAGGAATGCAATTAATAAATTTATTATTTAGGAGGGAGCTGTTTGCTTTCCAAAAATCCATGCAAAATTGGAATGTTGTCCAGAGTGTGTATCAAAGTAACTAAGCTAAAAGTGTCTTTTTATCTTCAGGTTCACCCATTTGACAGTCATTATGTTTTCTGCTTTATCTCTGCTTCCTTTAGCTCTGCTAGTGTCAGAACACTTAATTCATTCAGTCAATCAACAAAAATCCATTTAGTATTAATTTTGTGTGTTTGTAATGAATAAGCCAAATTCCTGCCACTATGGAGCATATGATCTAGAGTTTGAAATTCATATTTATATTTAAATTTGTATTTATACTTAACACCAGTACTTATAAAATTAAAAAGGAAATAGAGGGTAATGATATTAAAGGGAAAATCTTAATATTAAAAACAGTAAAATGGACATATCTATTAATAGAAATGAAATATAGTCATATGTTAACTAAAGTAAAATTTAATAATGATTTGTGGGGCAGTGATGTCATCAAGATAGCAAATGGATGGTTCCTAATTGATTGTTTAAGATAAATGTGTAAAAAAAAAAAAAAAAGATAAATGTGTAGTCAAAACCAGAGTCTCTAATACTGTAATGGTGGTACCTAAGTTATTGACAACTCTAGTTTAAAAGTTAAATAACAAATCTATTAAAAATAACTATAACTACAGTAATTGTTATTGAATGCACAATATAAAAAAGATCTAAAATGTAAAAACGTCAATAACCTGTTGCTATAGAAAGAACAATATAAACTTTCTGTAGACTATTGAACCAAAGTTGTTATCAACTTAAAATGGAATGTTATAACTAACATACTTTATACACGCTTCATGGTAATATTAAAAAAAATACGTTGTAGATACATAAAAGATTTTGATAAAGCAGTTAAAGTATACTACCACAAAAAGTCACTAAATTACAAATGAAGAGGACAAGACAAGAAACAAGGAGAAAAGTATCTATAAAACATTCAGAAAACAATTAACAGAGAAACAAAATAGATGAACATGGGGAAAGAAAAAAAAGGAAGACAAGCCATATCAGACTCTTAACTATAGCTAATAAACTGAGTATTGTTGGAGAAGAGGTTGGCAGGTGGATGGGCTAAATGGGTGATGGTTATCAAGATGGCACTTGTGATGAACACTGGATGTTATTTGTAAGTGATGAATTACTAAATTCTACTCCTGAAAGAAATATTATACTATATGTTAACTAACTGAAATTTAAATAAAATCCTGAAATATAAAAAAAATGAAATATAAATCCTTATCTATCTATAATTACTTTAAATGTAAGTGAACTGAATCATCCAATTGCAGACATAGAATGGCTAAACAGATGAAACAACAAAAACAACAAAATCCAACAATATATTACATACAAAAGAATCATGTTAGCTTTAAGGACACACATAAGCAGAGAGTAAAGTGATGGAAAAAGATATTCCAGGCACTGAGGAGGGTACTTGATGGAATGAGCATGGGGTGTTATACTATGTGTTAGCAAATCAAACATTATTAAAAATATGTATATTAAAAAAAGATATTCCAAGCAAATGATAACAAAAGAAAACAAGAATAGCAATAACTACATCAGACAAAATAGTTTTCTTTAGCTAAAAATCGTCACAAGACACAAGATATAATAAGAAAAGTTTCATCAATTCATCAATATAATTATTGTAAATATTTATGTACCTAACATTGAAGCACAGAAATAAACAGCAATACAATAATAGTTGGGAACGTTAATACCTCACTCTTATTTATGGCACCCAGACAGAAAATCAATAAGGAAATAGTGAATTTAAACACTAAGCTACATGAACCTAGCAGATATATACAGAACATTCCATCCAATAGGATCACAATAAACATTCTTCTCAAGCACACATGGAACATTTTCTAGGATATATCACATTTTAGACTATAAGACAAGAGTCTAAAAAAATCAAGAATATAGAAATAATAAATATCAAGTATCTTTTTTAGACAAAATGATATGAAACTAGAAATCAGTAACATAAGGAAATCTGGAAAATTCACAAATACACAGTTATATACATTTTTAAACAACCAGCAAATTAAAAAAAAAAAAAGAAGACAAAATGGGAATAAAAAATATATCTTAAGACAAATAAAAATTTTAAAAATATACCAAAACTTATGGGAAGTAGCAAAGCAGTTATAAAAGTCAAGTTTATAGCCATAAACATATATATCAGAAAGAAAAAAATTTAAATAAATAAACTAATATTACAGCTCAAAAAAATAGGAAAAGGACAAAGCAAACTCAAAATTAGCAAAAGGAAGAAAAAAATAGAAATTAGAGCAGAAATAAATAGAGAATAAGAAAACAAAACTAGTAGTTGTTTTTTTTAAATGGTGAATGAAGATAATGGTAAATTGGCAAGATTTTAGCTAAGCTGACCCAGAAAAAGAGAGAGGATTCTATAAAATCTGAAATGAGATAGGAGGCATTATAACAGATACCACAGAAATACAAAGGAGCAAAAGGGACTATTATGAATAATTATATACCAACGAATCAAAAAGCCCAAAGGAAATCGGCATATACAACCTATCAAGACTGAATCATAATGAAATATAAAATCTGAACAGACAAATAATGAATAAGGAGATTGAATCAGTAATAAAAACCTTCCAAAAAATAAAAGTCCAGAACTGGATAGTTTCCACAGTAAATTTTACCAAACATTTAAAAAAGAAATAATACCAATCCTTCTTAAATTCTTCCCCTCAAATTGAAGATGATTGGACACTCCCAAGTTCATCTTACAAAGCCAGTATTATCTTGATTCTCAAATCAGATAAGGACACTACAAGAAAAATACAAGCAAAACAAAACACTACTGGTGAATATCCCTGATAAATAAAAATGCAAAAATTCTCCACAAAATACTACAAAACTGAATTCACCTGCATATTAAAATATTATATACAATGATTGAGTGGAATTAATTCCTGGGATTCAAGGATGGTTGAACATAGGCATATCTATAAATGTGATACATTACATTAATAAACTGACAGATAAAAATTATGATCATCTCAATATGTGCAGAAAAGGCATTTGACAAAATTCAACATCCTTTCATGATAAAACACACAGAAGGTACAGAAGGAATGCACCTTAACATAATAAAAGCCATATATTGCAAGTGCATAGCTAACATCATACTCAATGGAAAAATGTTGAAATTTTCCCCTCTAGGATCAGGAACAAGACTTTCACCACTCCACTCGCATTTTACATTGTACTGGATGTCCTAGCCAGAGAAACCAGGTAAGCAAAAGAAATAAAAGACATCCAAATAAGAAAGGAAGGAACAAAATCTTCTGTTTATTGATGATATGAACTTACATGTAAAATTCCTAAAAATTCTACTAAAAATTGTTCGAATAATAAGCAAATTTAGTAAAGTTGCAAAATACAAAATCAATACACAAAAGATATGAGCTCTTATTTTACATGAAATGCTTCACAAATTTGCACATCATCCTTGTGCAGGGGCCATGCTGATCTCTGTATCATTCCGATTTTAGTATCAAGTGGAAGACATAAGCATTTTAACACTCTGAAAATGAACTATCTGAAAAAGAAATAAAGAAAACAATCTAATTCACAAAAGCATAAAAATTAATAAAATACTTAGGAATAAATTTAACTAAGGAGATGAAGGATTTAACATGCAAAACTGTGACATTACCAAAATACTGAGACAAAAATAAAAGCTATTCCATATTTATTAATGAGAAGAATTAACACTGTTAAAATGTCCATACTACACAAAGCCATCTGTAAATTCAAACCATATCTAAATTCCAATGTTATTTTTTAAGGAAATAAACAAAAAAATCCTAAAACTCGTATGGGATCATAAAAGACCCCAAATAAAGCAGTTTTAAGAAAGAATGTGGTAGAGGCATTATACTTCCTGACTTAAACTATACTACAAAGCTTTCATACTCAAAACAATATAGTACTGTCATAAAAGTAGACAAATAAACAAGTAGAAGAACATAATTTTTTTTAGAAGAACATAATTGAGCCCAGGAATAAATTTTTTCATACAGTCACCTAATATTTGACAGGGGCCAGCATATACGCAATGAGGAAAAGATAATCTATTCAGTAAAAGATCTTTAAAACTAAATATTCATGTATGACAGTATAAAACTAATCTGTTATCTTACATCATTCATAAAAATTAACTTGATGGGGTACCTGGGTGGCTCGGTGGTTGAGCTGTGAGGTCATGACTTGGGGTCCTGGATTGAGTCCTGCATCAGGCTCCTCACAGGGAGCCTGCTTCTCCCTCTGCCTATGTCTCTGCCTCTCTCTGTGTGTCTGTCATGAGTAAGTAAACAAAATCTTAAAAAAAAATACTTGAAATCGATTAAGAACTTTTTAAAAAGATTTTATTTATTTATTCATGAAAGACAAAGAGAGGCAGAGACACAGGAAGAGGGAGGAACAGACTCTCTGCAGGGAGCCTGATGCAGGACTCCATCCCAGGACCCCGGGATCACAGCCTGAGCCAAAGGCAGATGCTCAACCACTGAGCCACCCAGGCGTCCCATAGATTAAGGACTTAAATACAAGATGTGAAACTGTAAAACTCCTAGAAGAAAACAAAGGGTAAAATCTCCGTGATATTGGTCTTGCCAATAGTTTTTTAGATATTAGACCAAAAGCACAGTTAACAAAAGCAAAAACAAATAAATGAGATTACATCAAACTGAAGTTTCTGCATAGTGAAAAAAAAAAATGAAGAGAATGAAAACACCATCCACAGAATGGGAGAAAGTATGTGTAAATCTTCTATCTGGTAAAGGTTAATAACCAACATATATAAAGAACTCTTACAATTCAACAGGAAAAAAAGACAATCAATTTTTTTTAAAGTAAAGAACCTGTATAGACACTTTTTTTCAAAGAAGGTATATAAATGACAAAGAGGTATATGAAAAGGTGCTCAACATCAAAATCAGAGCAGGATCACTTTTTTAATCTTTAATAAAAACAGCAAGATATTACTCACTGCCTGTTAGAATAGATACTATCAAAAAGATTGAAAAAATAACAAGTTTGGTAAAGATTGAGGAAATGGGGAACTCATGGGCTGTGTTGGAAATATAAATTTGTATGGAAAACAGTATGGAGATTATTCAAATTACTAAAAATAAAATTACCATATGATTCAGTAACCCTACTTCTAGTTATATATCCTGTGGAAATGAAATCACTATCTCAAAGACATCTCTGCACTACTATGTTCATTATAGTATCATTAACTCTAGTCAAGACATGGAAACAACTTCAATGTCCGTTAAAGGATGAATTAAGAAAATAAGGATAGTAAATATACATGATGGAATACTATTCAGCCATGAAAAAAATCTTGCCATTTGCAACAACATGGATGGACCTTGAGGGCATCAGGTAAGTCAAATAAATCAGACAAAGAAATACATATAGTGTATGAGCTCACTTATATATGGAATCTGAAAAAAACAGCAAATGAATAGAAACTCAGAGTAGATTAGTGACTGACAGGGGTGAGGATGGGGTGGAGTAAGATAGTCAAAGGGTGCAAACTTGCAACTATAATATGAATAAGTTCTAGGATCTAATGTACAGTGTGAGGATCATAGTTAACAATATGTTGATAAGGCATACATTGTTTTAGTCTGCTTCACTTTATTGTACTTTATAATACTGCATTTTTACAAATTGAAAGTTGCATCAAATAAGTCTGCTGTCACCATTTTTCCAACAGCATTTACACATTTTGTGTCTCTGTCACATGTTGATAATTCTTGCAGTATTTCAAACTTTTTCATTATTGCTATATTTGTTGTGGTGGTCTGTGTACAGTAATTACGACTCATGGAAATCACAGATAATGTTTATCATTTCTTGCCAATAAAGTACTTCTTTAGTTGTAAGGTATATACATTTGTTTATATGTACAATGTATATGTAAGGTATATATATATATATTTTTAGACAATGCTATTGAACACTGCAGTATAGAGCAAATATAATTTTTATATGCACTGAGAAAGCAAAAAGAAAAAATCATTTGACTTAGTTTATTAAGATAATCACTTTATTGAGGTGATCTGGAACTAAACCCACAATATCCCTAAAGTGTATCCGTACTGTATGATATATTTGAAAGTTGTTAAGAAAAAAAAATGAAAGTTGTTAAGAGAGTAAGATCTTAAAACTTCTTACCACACATGTATACAAAAAAAAGGTTGCTATATGAGATGATAGATGTATTAACATTATTTTAATTATTTTGCAATATAGATGTATATCATACTATCACATTGTACACATTTACACAATGTTAAACTTATGCAACGTTACGTAGGCCAATTATTTCTTAAATTTACACAATGTAATATGACTATTTCTCAATAAAGCTGGAAAGAAACTTTATAGAATTAATTTATTTTTCAAAAGGGAAATACAGAAGTAGAAACTGCAGCTAACATTGAAGTAATAGAATATAAAATCCATTTTAGTTATATACACTGTGACCAAAGCTATTACTAGTTGACAATGAAGCAATACTTATGAAGCATAGAGGGTGAACTATAAGTCAGGTTAAAAGTAGCTGATTACAAAGTTTAAATTTAAAATCTTTTTTTAAAAAAATACTAGATTGATCATCTAGTTTTCAAATATAAATGCATTAACTGCATGAATTTATTTCATACAACTTTATAATCTAATTTCATAAGAAAGTGCCATAGAAGTTTGGAACAAGACAAACTGGTTTAAGTTTCTTTATTTTCAACAGTAACGGATACTTCACTAAAAATAATATAAGAAAAATAAGCATATTTATTATAGTAATTATTATTCATAATGATATTCATATTGAATTAAGGAATGCACATCCTGAGAGGGGGTAAGCTAAAATGAAATATATTTCAGTAAATGTGTCTATGAATAGTCAACACAGTGCCTCATAATATAAATGAATATCATCATTTTGAACAATTTAATTACTATTATTAGAATTACTATGAGTATAAAAATAGCTATCATTTTAGCATGGAATATGAGACTCTCCTGCTCCATGCTTCATTAAATCCACACAACAACCCTGCATAATAAGTATTATCATCACCATTTCATGGGTGAAAAAACTGAGGCCAACACATTTAGATAACTGGTTCATGATTACATGGCTAGTAAAGATGCATAACTCTAATTTAGGCTTTATGATTTCAGAATTGTACTCTTTCCACTACACATTCTATTACTCTGTAAATACTTGGCTTGTTTTCATTTCTTTGATGATGGCTTGAAGCTTCATTTAAAGGAAGCTTAGAGAATTCATTTAACCAAAAGCTCCAAAGAATTAAAATATATCATGTATCTAATGCAGACATGGGTATCGTTAGTTAATGGGTAACTATATATTTTCCACTCTAGTGTGATAACAACCAGAGTATTTTTCTAAGTTTCAGGCTCTAAGTGTTAAAAATGACTTTGTTAAAATAGAAATATTTAGACAAAGGTGACCAAAAGTCTAGGTCAGGTCACCTTAAGATAAATATTAGGGAACTGAGGAAACAAATGGAGATTTGAACTCTGAGGCATTAGGTATAATGGATGTTTAAAGTACTTGGCAGGCTATGGAAAGCCCTATAAAGGCTGGCCTTAGCCTAGCTTTATAGCTTCTGGGCACAATATGCGTATTGAATTGAAAACTCATTTAGGGACGCCTGGGTGGTTCAGCAGTTGAGCATCTGCCTTTGGCTCAGGTCATGATCCTGGGGTCCTGGGATCGAGTCCCACATCAGGCTCCCTTCATGGAGCCCACTTCTCCCTCTGTCTGTGTCTCTGCTTCTCTTTCTCTGTGTCTCTCATGAGTAAATAAATAAAATCTTGAAAGAAAAGAAAGCAAGCAAGCAAGCAAGCAAGCAAGCTCATTTAACTGAAACATTTTGAAAAATAGAACATAGCCAGCACCACAGAAGACCTCTTTTGTGTAACAGCCTACCCCCTCCTCCTAATTTGTTAATATTCCCTGCTATGTAACATACCATTGTATAAATATACCACAATTTATTTGCTGTTATAAACAAAATGACTATAATCATCTATATGCATATCCTGGTGCCAAAATTCATTTAATTTCCTCCTATATTGCTAGAAATGGACTAAAGATTTGTTTACCTCTAAGTTTTCTAAGTATTGCCCAACTTACCCAAAATGTTTTTATTAATATGTATCCCTACCACCAAAATATGGACACTATCAATCTTCCACATTTTTCCTGTTGGCCAACAGGATGAATGTGTAACAGTATGTCATACTAGTTTTTAATATGTATTCCAGATTCATAATAAAGATGAGCAATTTTTATATAGGAAGGGCCATTTGGATTATCCTTTACATAAAGTACATGCTCAAATCTTTTGATATATTAGCATTGTGTTGTATGTATTTTTCTAATACTGTAATAGATCCGTATATTTTCTTTTTTTTTATTTTTTATTTTTTTTAATTTTTATTTATTTACGATAGTCACAGAGAGACAGAGAGAGAGGCAGAGACACAGGCAGATGGAGAAGCAGGCTCCATGCACCGGGAGCCCGACGTGGGATTCGATCCCGGGTCTCCAGGATCGCGCCCTGGGCCAAAGGAAGGCGCCAAACCGCTGCGCCACCCAGGGATCCCTAGATCCGTATATTTTCTGAATGAAAGTTTAGCTTTGTAGGTCTTCACTATTTTATTTTCAAACTTTTCTTTTGTTTGTTTCAAAAAGTTTGTATTTATTTTTCATAGTTTGCTTTTTGTCCTGTTTTGTCTTATTTATTAGTTATTTGTAAGAGAGAACAAGTGGGGTGGAGGAGGAGCAGAGAGAGAGAGAGAAAGAGAACATCTCAAGCAGGCTCAGTGCTGGGTATGGACCCTGAGGCAGGGCTCGATCTCAGAACCCTGAGATCATAATCTGAGCTGAAATCGAGTCAGAGACTTAACTGTATGAGCTACCGAGGCAACCCTGTTTTGTCTTAAATTAACCATCCCATCTTTTAAGTTCTAGAGTAGCCATTTGATCCGTTTATAAAATTTTGCCTAATCATCATTTTTAGTTTTACTTTCTATCAATTTACTGCACCTCTCCTTTCTCTGAACAGAGTAAGCAAGTCTATTTTACAGTTTGTATTGATCATTTTAAGACCTTAATTCCACTGTTTCTATCATATCTTGCTAATGATTTCTTCTTTGCTTGTGTGGTTTTCTACATTTTGCTGTATCCTAGTCATTATATTTGAAACTCTTTTTGGGTGGGAATAATTTTGAGCTATCATAATGGTGTGGTCCTCCTGACCGGATTTTCTTTTATATCTGAGACTACAAAACAATTCAATTCCAAATTCAGTGCTTGACTTTCTCAGATTACACAGAAGGCAAGGTAGGCTATACTCTTTTATTTCTGCTTCTCCTACTGCTTTGGGGATCTTAACTTAAATTTGGGTTGTACCAAAGTCCTCCAATTTGATTGCTGCTAGGCTTGAATTTTGCCTATCTAGTATCAAGAATCTATTAAAAGCACAGCTCAGTGTGTTTCAGCAGTTTCAAATGCTCTCCTAGCAAAAATGGCTTCAGGGCATATATCTCTAGGTTCTCATTATGTTCTATATCTTGGTCCTGTAATTCCTCACTTGTTTTTATAATCATTCTGATATTTTTAACATTAAAAGATATTTTGTCTGGATTTTAGTTGTCCATAGTAGGAGTTTTTAGATCACCATGACTAGAAGCAGAAACAAATATCAAAATATTTGTAGTAGTTTTTCACACCTCTACACACCTCTATGGTTTTATACCTCCTAAAGTTGAGGCATCCTTCTCTGATTATTTAGGCAAACTCCTATTTACCCTTTAAAACTCAACACAAGAATTACTTAGTTTAAGACATGTTCAGGGATTACTCTTACCCACTATTCTTACCAACATTCCCTTGCACTCTTGTTATCTGCACCTTGTTTATGATCTTTCATTCTCTATGTGTATCAGCACCATCAGAATTTTGCTCTATTGTCTTTTTGTTAATTTTTCTATGCATATGTATTTGTTTATATATTTGTCCTTTGGAAAGTGAAGCTCTTGCATTTAGGGACTGTAACTAAATCCTATTCATCCTTTAGAGCTTAAATTAAATATTCATTCCATAGGGAGTGTCTCTTTTCTTTCAAACCTGGGTTAGTTACTTCTCCTTGCCCTTTGTTAGAACTTACCTTAATATAGAAACTTAGAGCCTGTATTGTAACTTTAGAGCTTTTTCAATTTTTTTTTTTGTGCCATGAAATAAACACTCATCCCTGAGATCTTTATGCAACTTCATAGCTGATGTTATTCAGAAGTATGTTCAGACTTCTTTAGAGTGGCTTTTTTGGACCATTCAGCTAAAAAATCTCTTCTCAATCACTGCCCTTTTTTTTAAAATGTGCCTTATTTATTTCATATATGCAACACTGTTAAAGAAAGACCAGTAAAGATTTCTTTGTGTTGTTTTATTTAGTTTACTTGGCTTCCATTATCTATCTCTCCCATTAAAATGACTCCTCTAGGGGATCCCTGAGTGGCACAGGGGTTTAGTGCCTACCTTTGGCCCAGGGTGTGATCCTGGGTCCCGGGATTGAGTCCTATGTAGGGATCCTGGCATGGAGCGTGCTTCTCCTTCTGCCTGTGTCTCTGCCTCTCTCTCTCTATGTCTATTTAAATAAATAAATAAACAAACAAATAAATAAATAAATCTTAAAATAAATAAATAAATAAATCTTAAAAATTAAAATAAAATAAAATAAATAAAATAAAATAAAATAAAATAAAATAAAATAAAATAATAAAATAAAATAAAATAAAAAAGGTTCCTCTGGGCTGGGCTTTTGTTTGAGCCTACCTGAGACCAGGTGCTTAATAAATGGTCATGAAATGATTGAGTAGTTTGACTCCCTTGCTAGATTCTCAGCTTCATGAAGACAAGGATTATTTCTGTCCAGTCTTTATCTTCAATGCCTGTTATAACAGTCATTCATGTGACTACTGAGAAAAATCATAGAAACAAAGAGTTAAAGCTGCATAAAAACTCTATAGGTTTAATAATACAAAACCTTCTAGAATTACTGTTGCTCAGGAATTGAACATTGGCTGCACTTCCGATTATTTTTTTAAATGATATCAAATTTAATTTAAATGGAAATATCTGAATGGTAGAGTAATAAAAAAAATGATAAAAGCAACTTGTTCCTTAAAGTAAGAATTATATAAGGCATCTCTGCTAGAAGCAAAATTTTCAAAGGTCAAACATCTAAAGGCTTAGAAGTGGGAGTGTGAATTGTACTTCAATGCTCTTTTCTTTATATTCAGCAAACAGCTTCATTCACACCTTTCCAATTTTTCAACTCTTTTTGACAAACCTTCAGAGTAGTCAGTGCTGATGACAATCATTGCAGTCTAACGGGAGAGATTTTATAAAGAAAAATAATAGCATATTTTCCCCAAATTGATAAGGAAGGACATGGTAAAACTAAGCTGGATTCAAAGGAAGAACGCACAAGTACATGCTATATATAAGAATGACTTCTTTTATTTTTATTTTATTTTTTAAGATTTTATTTATTTGTTCATAAGAGACACAGAGAGAGAGAGAGAGGCAGAGACACAGGCAGAGGAAGAAGCAGGTTCCAGGCAGGGAGCCTGATGTGGGACTCCATCCGGGGACTCCAGGATTATGCCTTGGACTGAAAGCAGGAGCTAAACTGCTGAGCCACCCAGGGATCCCTAATGACTTCTTTTAATAGTGGCTTTGCAGTTTTTCAGAGATAGACATTTACTGAAACCACTAACAAATAAACTAAAGCAAACAAACAAGGGTTAGAGAGAAGAAATATACAATCTAAAAGGAGCACATGTTCACAGAGTTCACACATCCCAAGTACAACTACAGGTTTCAAGTCGTAGTTAAAACAATAATAAATATAGGATGCAGACTCTACCAGTCAAATCACAAACGGGACCTTTACTGTAAATCCTTATCTTTGGATGGAGTAGGTCCTTGGATGTTGAAGACATGTGATAGAGCTCTATGTTATAGAACTCCTCTGGGATGAGTCACTTATTCCATTGCTTTTCCTGCAAAGCTGTCTGATCCGTGTTTTGGTTCCTGGAAATAGCCACTACCCTGTCATACTTCTTAACATCACAGGTATTGATGATTCTAATCACTCCTCCATTCTTCTGCAATTGTCACTGTGTTAAAATGTGGAGACAGTTGACTCACCTGTTTTGGGAATTTGTAGAAATAAGAAAATAAAGCAGATGACCTTGCAATGTACTTTTTGTTTGTTTGTTTGTAGAAACAACATCTTTAGAAAGATGTATACACCAAATTACATTGAAATCATAAGGATTGTTTTAGGGAAAGCTGTAGGATGCGGGTTCTTGTGTAATCCAGAGATGAAGTCCAACACATACTTAACCTTTCATCTAGGGCTCTGATAATTTTTTTCCCATTTTCCTCTCCTATGGGACCAGGAGCAACCTCAGTGGTAAATTAAGAAGATAAACTGAGATACAAACACCCTCCGGCACACACAATTATCACTTATATTCGGCTTCCTACATCTCCGCGTGTTCCTTATTTATCTTGACTTCTCTCTGAAATCAGGGTACTTGGAATCTCAATCAATTGATATTTACCTTTCTTAATGCCCAGAATTACTGCACCCCAGTCTGATCATACCCATAAGACTTCTTAAATTATTACGGTCATAATCCAAAATCTGCTTTGCTCAGTACACTATCATTTCAAAATGAGGAAAAATGTCAGTAATGCCATATTTGGTAATCTATTTTACAATTCCAAGTACTTGAAACTATGATAATATAATAACATTCATTCCAATAAGTCACCCTAAATTTATTATCACGAAACAAGACTTTGAGAAAGATCATTCAAAATCATCCATGTATTTGCAACTTACAGAGATAAAGCCTGTAGCAATGGGCTTCCTTGTCTCCAAGTTGTCAAATTGCTGGTGAAAAACACCAGATCTATTGCAAGCTTATTCTCATGGCTTCGAGGGAACCCACCTGAACCTTTACTGCTATTAGGAGGGGATAAAGCAGGAAAGGGATAAACAGTGATGTAAGTTTTGACTAGATGGAAGTAATAACTCATTACAAAGTGAATAATTTAAAGCAACATAGCCTGCTAGGAATATTGTTTTATAAAATGGTGGATTTTTTTTTATTAACTTATTTTCTTTACACTAAATTAGTTACTCATATAGGGTATCATTAGTTTCAGATGTAGATTTCAATGATTTATCTGTGGCATATAACATCCAGTGCTCAGTACATCACATGGCATCCTTAATGTCCATCACCCAGTTACCTCATCCCCTCACCTACCTCCCCTTCAGCAACCCTCAGTCTGTTTCCTACTGTTAAGAATCTCAGGTTTAAAATTGTAGTATAATCACTTATTGAGACCTTAAATATGCATCATATGTAGTCCTTTGAGTTTGTTATTTCCTACAAAAATTCTCTTAGAAACTATCATTGTTCCTATTTTAGTGATGAATATATTGAAACTTAAAAAGAATTAATAACTTCTGATAAATAACAGAGCTGATAAGAGCCTAAGCCAAGATATTGACATCATAGACTGAACACTTAGATACAGTTACAAATAATATTGTATTTAAATGTGTTGTGGGACTAAGTTTAAATATCTTTTTAACCAAAAGAGAAGAAATTATTCTTACTGTTATATCTTCCTGAAAGCAGAATTTTAGATCATATTCTCCAATTACTTCCATGTAGTGCAACACTTTTCTGCTAGCAACATAAAAAACATACTGCTAATTAGAGGAATTTATTTAAATAGCTGGAAAAAAAAAAACACAAGAGCCAAATATTAAGTGAACAGTCCTTTTTTTTTTTTTTTTTTTAAAGATTTCATTTATTTACTCATGAGAGACACACAAAAAGAGGCAGAGACAGAAGCAGGCTCCCCACAAGGAGCCCAAAGTGGAACTCAATCCCAGATCCCAGGATCAGGACCTGATCCAAAGGCAGATGCTTAACCGCTGAGCCTTCCAGGCATCCCAGTGAACAATCCTTAATATGTAGGTAGTTCACTAGTAGGCCATATCCTGTTAAAAAATTCAAAGAAGACAACCAATCTTAATGGCAAGCTGATAAGACAGGTCATAAATTTAAATATTGTAAATACATTCTCATCTAATTTAGAAATAGTATATCAAATTTCCATTAATATTATCAAGAATCAAAATCCCCAGATTTTCTTTTAGCATTTTTATTTTATTTTTCTCAATGATACATGCTGTTTCACTGTTCATAGATAAAGTGATGATATTATAGCCACTAGTTGGTAGCACTGATATATCATTTTCTTTTTACTTCTCAGTATATTCTATCTTTACACAAAATGGGTATATAATTTAAAAGAATCTAAATTTGTGAAAAAATTTTTAAAAACCCTAAACAGTAAAGAATATCATTTTCAGTAATCTCATTATCTTTCTTAAAGGTGATAGTATATCTTCCTATCTATGCCAGAAAAAAAATTGTATGTGGGATTTGAAGTGAGATACTTCTCTAAATTTCAGTTTTCTCATCTGCAAATGATGATCATGGTCTTACAATATAAGGTACTTACAATTTTTGGATGAAAATTTAATTAATTATTAAAAGCAATTCAGTTATAGGAATGCGTAGTTCATGGGAAGCATCTTATTTAATTATGTAGCATTAACAGTATCAGAAAAAAAAGTAAATATGTCCATAATACTTAAACTTTAACACATGATAAAAATGCTTTGCCATATTTTCTCAATTCCCTTTACCATTTTCATTGACATAGTCAAATGTACTTTTTCTACTGGTAGCCAGATCTTCTTTTTGTTAGAGGACTGCCCTGCTGAATTATTTATAACATAGAGATAATAAAAGCCATGAAGATGTTTAAAAAAGTTTTCTTCACTAATTAGTGTTCTTAGACATCAACAAGAGGAACCAACTCTAACAAATTAATTTGGGAGATATTCACAGAATTAACAAGTCAATCAGGTACATGGTTGCCTATAAACTCAAAGGATATGCAGAAGGGCTACGTTTGGAAAATAGGTAAGGACTATGAAAGAAAAAAAATCAAATCCTTGGACAAAAGAAATTCTTAAGTGTCCTTTCAATGGAGTCCTGGGCATTGTCTAGCAGAAACTGGGGATTATCTGAATCTATTGGAGTTAAACTGTTTATTAGGTTGCTACTGACAAAGTTATTTACAACCTGTAGAGAAAGGAGTCATAAGGTAGAAAACTGATGGTAATGCACGAGATTCCTGTTAACAATAATGCAAGTGGGACACCGGGTGGCTCAGCGGTTTAGCCACCTGCCTTTGGCGCAGGGTGTGATCCTGGAGTCCAGGATGGAGTCCCACGTTGGGCTCCCTGGATGGAGCCTGCTTCCCCCTCTGCCTATGTCTCTGCCTCTCTCTCTCTCTCTCTCGGTGTCTCTCATGAATAAATAAATAAAATCTTAAAAAAAATAATGCAAGTGAATTATTTTATCAGAAAATATAAATTCTACATCTCAAATTATCATGTGAACTAATTTTAATATCTAATTCTCTTATTAATTAATTTTTGAATAAAAATTCCTGACACAAGTATTTTATAATTGCATGACAATCATGTATTTAATTTCTTGGAGAACAAAATGCACCCTAGCATGACTAAGGGGGAGCGTTGTGACCATCACCAAGTTTAATTTTTTTTTAATTTTTATTTATTTATGATAGTCACAGAGAGAGAGAGAGAGAGAGGCAGAGACACAGGCAGAGGGAGAAGCAGGCTCCATGCACCGGGAGCCCGATGTGGGATTTGATCCCAGGTCTCCAGGATTGTGCCCTGGGCCAAAGGCAGGCGCCAAACTGCTGCGCCACCCAGGGATCCCATCACCAAGTTTATTCACTAGAGCAGCCTTGCTAACACACTACTATTTTTGGTAGAAATGACAGAATAAATGTAGTGTATTGGGCACATGTTTGGTATTCTTTGCCATGTTTTACACTATCTAAAAAGAGGTCAATGAACTTGGGCTGGAATTAGCAGACATGGAAGAAAGTAAATGTTACAGAGAGGAACCCTCTCTGTTTAAGGCCCACAACCTAATCTGGCTGGATCCCCATCATTTGGATCCCTGTACCTTTACAAAAGTCAATTAAATTTTTGCATCTCAGATTAAAGTTGATTCCCTAGTACTTTCCCAGACATATTTTGTATTATTTCCCAGAGAAAGGAAATTAGAATATTAAGAAAGCCTGGTTGGGGTGCCTAGGTTGTTAGTCAGTTAAGTGTCTCCTTTTAGCTCAGGTCATGATCTCAGGGTCCTGGGATCCAGCCCCACAACAGGCTCCCTGCTCAGCAAGGAGTCTGCCTCTTCCTCTACCTCCGTCCCTACCCCGCTGGTATTCTGTGTCTCTCTTTCTTTCTCTCTCTCAAATAAATAAATAAAATACTTTAAAAAAATGAAAAATACAATAAATAAAAAAGCCTGGTCTTACTCTCCCACCACAGCTCCTTTTTTTTGAATTGCATTAAACCAGCATGCATAGAATATGAGGCAGTTAGAATTTAAGACAGTATTATTAGTACTATCTAGCAGACAAGATCTTTGACTTTGTTAACATATGAAATTTAACAAAAGACAATAAGAATTGTACTAACTTTTGTAAAAATTACAATCTCCTTCAACCCAATTAAATACTGACCCACTAAGTAAATTCTTAAAGCGCTCCAATGCCCCAAGCACTCTCTAATAGTAATGAATCTTTGTAAACAGGGTCAACCCAAAGAATACATATACTTTAACTGTGACATTTAAGTATAAGTGAGAGAAAGACTCCCTCAGCAGTCTGAGCTAGGTCTTCCATGTTGTCTGGTTAATGAGCAAAGAGTTTTTTATATTCTTCACCAGCACATTTTGAAAATTATCATAAATCAACAATTGATATGTTATTACTGATATTCTCCTCTCTAAATAATACTGCATTTTTTTTCCTGTCACTTCTAGTTATTTCTGATTGTATCAGTAGCAGGTAAATTATCTCCTATTTTATAGGTGATGGTATCATAAGGAGGGGTATTCTGTCCATATGGAAGGAACAAAAAATCACTGTAATTTTATTTTGGTGCAATAACTTGAGATTTTGAATATGTTCTTTTACTGGGAAGAAGAGAGTGTAGAGATACTGTCTATCCAAAGACAGACTGGCAGATGTTGACAGTTGCCAACCAATATCCGTCTCCTTTTTTCTTTAATATAAGAATGCATTGGGGGATTGGCAATAGACAAGCTTAAAACAACATCAAATACTTTCCTGTCTCCTTTGTGGTTAGACAGTAACACATGACGGAGCAACAGTCATAAAAGATATCATTATCTTTTATTTCATTTTTCTGCCAGAAATGTGGGCTTACCAAGTGAGAACTCCAGCAGCCATTTTTGCAACCATGAATAAAAGGCCATGAAAATCGCTAAGATGTTTTACTTGACTTTCTTAAGACTCTGAACCAATACAAGGAACACTCTCTGTAGTGTAGTGTTCTTGTTAAATGAGAAAATACGGCTAAACCACTGTGGTCACTCTACATCACATGCAGCAAAATGTAAATTCTTTTTTATTTAATTTTTTTTTTATTCATGAGAGACAGAGAGAGAGAGAGAGAGAGAGAGAGAGAGAGAGAGAAAGGCAGAGACAACAGGCAGAGGGAGAAGCAGGCTCCATGCAGGGGGCCAATGTGGGACTGGATCCCGGGACTCCAGGATCATGCCCTGAGCCAAAGGCAGGTGCTCAACCACTAAGTCACTCAGGCATCTCACAAAATGTAAATTCCAATTGAATTATGTCCTCTCAGCTGTACTTGAGCAACTGAGTCCTGAGCTTTTCAGGTTATCAGTTTGGAAGAATATACCTCTGGTCCTCTGAAAGGGAAGAGAAAGGACAGTCTCTTCTCCATATAAGTTAAGGAAGAGAATTCTGTGCATTAAAGTGCACCATATAACATTTATCAAGCAATCATCTCCTGACTCCTTCCACTCCAAGTTATCTGCTCCTCCATTCAACATTACTGCCTTGTCCAGGATTCTCTATACATCATGATTTGTTTTATATTTCCTTCTTGTAAGCTAAAGTTTTGTTTTTTCTCTACTAAAAAAATCAAGAATTATTGTGTAGTTCAACTTCCATTTTCCACAAATGCATTGATTCCTTGTCTACTATTCTTTTCTCTTATACTCTATATCTCTGTCTTTATGGGTTTGTACTTTGCCTTTCCCCATCCTTTACTGCAATTATATAATCAGATCTAATAGCTTCTTAGAGAAAGTTTAAAATTCCTGCATAAAATCACAGATTCTTTAGCAATGCTGTAAGATATTCAGGTGTACTCGTAATTTCTTCACTGAGTCTCAAATGCATCTTGAGTTCTACTCTGGTTCCTACCTAAACTGAAAATCTACTTCTTACACTTTCTTAAATGACCAAATTCTTTCAGTTCAACATTTTCTAAGACTTAAATGTTAAATCAACTGATGCCTTTGTTTGTACATTTTCTGTAAAATATTTGACTACAATAGATTTATTATTATATTTATAGATTTGTAATCAAAGTTTCATCTCTTGAAGTTTGTGGAAATTGCAGATATAGTGATTAACCTAAAATAATACTGCCTCAAATACCTCTGATGTCAAGTCCCAAACCCTGTGATGGATAGTTCCATGGGAAATTGCACTTACTTAACACTGATGGCATCTCATGTTCTATCTCTCATCCTAGAATTTCTCCATGACAACCCACATAAGGTTCCTCAGGCTGAACCTAAGCCCTGCCTAAAAGTGTAGGAGAGGATGGCTCTGAGGATGGCTCTCAGTGAAGGGGAAAAAGGAGCCATAGACAAAATTATCAGCCTTCAGGTTTTCATGAGGACAACGTTGGGAAATGTGTCAGGAACTTCCAATAAAAGTAAGCCTTCATCATCTGTCCATAGTAATTAAATCAACCATATACTTTTTTTTTTCTCAACCATATACTTTTATAACAGATTTGCTTCTTGTCTGTCTTACTCTCCCATTCTCTCACTTCTTCTACCTTGGATAATCTTCCAAATAAACTAACCGTCCTCAAATCCCATACTATTCTTTGCAGTCAGTAAAAATGGAGCCAAAAAGACTTTGATTAATGACCTTATATTGACTTTTGTATGGTCTCTTACAGCTATTTCTGTCTGGATTCTCATAAATAAAAGGACTTTTGAATTATCAGAAGTCTATGAATAAGCTCCAAATGGAGGGGGCAAAAGCAAAAAGTAGAAATATTTATTTTTATTTTTTAATCATGATTAAATTAATTTACTTATTATTTTTAAAAATGCTAAGATCACCAAAGCATAGATCTGTGTGAGACCATGTCACAATGTAAGAAATGAGTTCTATTAGTCCTTCTGAGAATACTAAGCCAAGTGTACAGGTGACATCTAATTTATTGTTTAATCCAAGACATATTAATTTACATTATATATTATATATTATGTATATTAACCTAAGGAATAAGATAGAGTTTGGACAGACTAACAGAAAAATGATCCAAAATTATGTTTATATTTCTGGTTTTGTTGTGAAAATCAAAGTGTTATTGCTGGTTTAATATGGCAAAACTAAAAATGCTCATGGACTCTATAATAAATTTTCAAATTGTATGGAGAGAATTCAAGAAACATATAATTAATTGATATGCAAATCCTCAAAGAGCTAAAGAATCAGGTAGTGGCAGGTACTGAATCAACAGCACCATAATACAGCATTTTATATGTGTGGCTAATGGATATTTTCACGAATGTTTGCTAGCTAGTCAGCCAGTACAGAGAGATATTAGGTAGTGTAATTACTTACAGTTGTGTTTAATAAAATGAGAGAAAATTGTCAAATGACACTAATAATACTAATAATCCTATAGTAGGCTAAATAATTCAATGATAATTTCAAGTATTAATCTAGCTTTCTCCCCTGATTATGAATCTCCTTGCCTTTATCATAATGGGAGTAGCAGATTGTCTGCAATGAATTGTGAAAACCTAGCAGTGACTTTGGCAGTGAAGGTCTCCCATCAATTTTGATAGGTTAAAATGATTCTGGTTGGTCTTGAGTAAATGTGTCATTTTTTTTCTACATGTGTCATAAAAGAAAGAAGCAATAGTAAATTCTTGCTGTTATTCCACAGAGCCAATAAAATCATATGGCCCACAAGAGGCAGTTGACACTGTAAGTGTAGTTAACTATCTTCAAATACTAGACCTGGAAATAAAATTCCAATATTTCACATAATCTTGTTTTTTTTGATAGAAAAAAAAGTTACATTGCTTATTTAGAGCCCTGCTATCGTGAGCTATTTTAAACATGTATATTGTAAGTGTGTGTATGTATGTGTATATATATATATATATATATATATATATATTCCTTTTTTTTCAGTGCAACAAATTTACTCAGAGATAAATTTGTATTGCAAACGATTTCCTTTTTGGCGGGGTGATGGTGACTAGTTGTACAATTTAAAATGACTGAAAGAAGAAAAATATTTTATATTACAACATATTTACATTTGATCAAAACATTTATTTATTATAATACTGATTAATGTGTAATACTGTACACAAAGAAATGTACAGAAAGAAATTTAGAAATGCAGTTATAATTCAGTCCAAGTATAGAGCTGGCCATTTAAAAAATTACCACTGAATCTCTCTGGTATGAAATGTGGGTTTGACAATCAGATCCAGTTCATTACATCAGGTAATGTGTATGTTTTTATTACCATTTTGACAGCACAACACATTTTATAATCCAGACATTTTACAATGGAAGTATGATGCATGTATTTCAAAAGTATAGGCATGCATGAAGCTATGATGTCAAGAAAAGATGAATATCTGTAATGCCATACAGACTCAACAAATAAAAATATCAACAGCTTTGGGTGAGATTTATAAATATTGTATAAGATTAAGTCAATCTGTGATTTTGATATAAATAATCTGTTCTTAAATTAGAATTATGATTAATGAGTACAGTATCCAAAATGGCAGATGGATTTTAGCTGTCTTTGCTCAATAAGGAAAATGGAAAAATGTTTAGTTTGGTCAGATTTTTATTTGATTTCTGAAAATTTTGCATTTGAGAAAACTACCCTGAAATAAGAATCCTTAAAGATATGCCTCTTTGGCATAAGTTTTCAAGAAAGTCTTGTTTGATGTTCTAGACTATTCTATAGCACATGTATTGTAAATGCTTCATGCCAAAAATATGTAAGCCACACCAAGGCTACACATACTATACAGATGTTCCTTAACTTATAATGGGGTTATGTACAGATAAACACATCAAAATTGGAAAATATCATAAGTTGACAATGCATTTAATACACCTAATCTGGCAAACATCACAGGTAGCTTAGCCTACCTTAAACATACTCATACTCAAAAATACTTATATTTCCCTACATTTGGGCAATCATCTTACACAAAACCTATTTTATAACAAAGTGTTAAATATCTCATGCAATTTACTGAATACCATACTGAAAAAAAAATCATCATACAGTTTCTACTGAATGTGTGTCACTTTCACACCATTGTCAGATAAATCATAAGTTGAACTACTGTAAATCAGGAACCATCTGTATTTGAAAATTGAAACAAAATATGCACACACACACAGATGCCCATACACACACAAAACAATAGGCTTTATGAATATCTAAACAACATAAAGCAATGTCTGGACAGCAAATGTGGGTGCCAAGGAGACAACAGCTCTGCGTCAATACTCTGAGCAGTACCACACGTGGTCTTTGTCTCTTGGAAGAATTCCAGGACTAGCCGATGGCAAGGAATTGAAAAACTATTTCCTGGATAGATTAAACGCTATTATTTTTAAATTAGTGTGCATGTTTGTTTTCTAAAGATATGTTAATTTATTTTAACGATTTATTCCAAAACCAAATAATTTCCTCTTATTTAAGTGGCAGGTAAATAGAGTTCTTTTTAATTTAAACCAAATAGGTTTTTTTTTTTTTTTAAGAGAGAATATACTGAAAGTGCTAACCTATATTTCTTAAAAATATTTTATTAGAGTCACTAATAACTTGTCTCTTTCATAGTTTTTCCTAAATAATCTTCATGAATTGGAAATATTTTTTTGCACTTTATTCAAGGCTATTAACACACAATGTCACTTTGTTTTCAATATGGTTCTGAAGTTTCAACCAAAATGTTGTGTTTTTTTTTTTTTTTTCCCATCCTTCATCTGGACTCTCTCCCCTGTTAGCATATATGGACCATTGCCTGTCTTTGGGAAAAATAAGGGCCATTTTTCCCCCTTTATATTATGCCTCATGAGCTTTCTGAACTTGTTGACTTTTAATGTGGTCACAACATAAGCGTTACATATTCAATTCTCCTTTAATAATAAACAGTGAACTGCCAGTGTACACATTCCAAGCTAACAATATGTTTATTCCTATATGTTATTTTTGTGAATTAAAATGACTAAATTGCAGAACAAGAATTTTAGGTGGTAGCTATTGTAAATTTTACCCAAACTGACATTTTTAGGTCTTGTTTTTGTCATTACTATGTCCAATATTCGCTCAGGTCTATTTTTAGAATAAGCTTGTATAATTAATATTTATACTAAGATATTATAAGAATGTTGCAATTCCTTTTAGAAACATTGAGCATATTGGATCAACCTCTACTTCTTTAATTAATTGAAGACACTTTTGGCTTGTTTCCAGTACTTTCTTACAATAAATGAATGTGAAGTAGTCTGAATTTCAATTTCATAGGGTACTTTCCCTTTAACTGATGAACATAGTGAAGATATTCTATAGTTAGCTATCCGAGAAGAGTACTGTATTTTATTCTTCTTAATATGTAGTTGGAAGCCTAGGCAATTAACTTAATATTTTAGTGCTTGCTATATGAATACCTATGTGCCAGGCAGAGAGCAAGATAGAAATATTAAATTAGCCAATTCTATTCATTCTAAAAGAAAATAACTGAGTAATCATAATAAGTACTTCTATTAGTGGAATATCACTGTATAAACTTTGCTACATATGACCAATGCCAAATACCAGAATGAAGGTCCATCTAATGCAAATAAGGGACAGTGTTAAAGAATTCTGGTGAGCCATTTTATCTTGACAAATAGTGCTGCAGTTTTTGCTGAACTGTGCTTTTCAATAACACTATATCCGATAAATGCAGAAGTAACAAAGTGACAAATGAGATAAGAAATGATATATAATTAAGATACTTTTAAAAGTACAGATAGATACAAATTTGTAAACATAGTATTATAGAGGAATAAAAATAAACCCGAACTATACACTCCAACATGGATAAATCTTGGAAACTTAATAGTGAGAAAAGTAAAACAAAGAAAGTGCAAAAATTCTAATGCATTTTAATAATGTTCAATTTTTTAAATAATAGATAATTAAAAATACTATTATGTATCAAATATTATAAAAACTAAGCAAGGAAATGGCAATCATAAAATGACTAAAGCATACAAACCTGGGTAGGTATAACAGGTGAGGTCATTGTTGGGCAGACGGAAGTAGGGACCCTCAAAATGGATAGCCTAAGGCTAATAGGTGGGGTCACCCTTCCCCCAGATATCACACTGGATAAGTTCCTAAAACTCAAGTCACAAACAACTTGTAACCTATCAAGACGTGCCTAAAAGAGAAAGAACTCTAGAATCAGCCAAAAACAGGAACATGCACCCTGCCTCACCCTATCACATAAAGCTACATGTCCCTAACCACCCCATTTTTTTCTTAACTTGCACAGGCATAAAAACCCATACCCTTCCCCTACTGGGTGTGACTTCCCTGACTCTGGCCTCCTCTCTGAGTCACAAAACCTCGCCCAGGAGCACTTCCCATTAAAGCACTCTACCGCCTGGCTCTGCTGTCTTTAATTTTCTCTGCTGATCATTAAAAGAAAACCTACAGTCATGTTTTACTTCATGAGGAGATGAGTTAGTAGATAAATAGAATTAACTAGATTTTTTTTAAAGGGAATTTTTTTTAAATTTTTTTTTATTTATTTATGATAGTCACAGAGAGAGAGAGGCAGAGACACAGCCAAAGGGAGAAGCAGGCTCCATGCACCGGGAGCCCAACGTGGGATTCGATCCCGGGTCTCCAGGATCGTGCCCTGGGCCAAAGGCAGGCACCAAACTGCTGCACCACCCAGGGATCCCTTAACTAGATTTTTTAAAAGTTAGTAAAACTTTAGCCTATTATTTCTTAATATAAAATATATGATTTTTATAAAAATAGTTTATCTAGAAAAAAATTTAAAGATTAATTTCAGGCTAATCATAAGATTCATATTTAGTTTTCTAGTGAAGAAAAAGCCTATGTTTTTCTTGTTTTCTTTTCCTCCTAGTTTCCATTATTATAATGTGAAATGAGGAATGTTAGATTGAAAAAGTGAACTTCTCTACAGACGAAAATCATTACCTGATTTACCCTCCAGGTACAACAGATGGAACTCCTGAAGACATGCTCTGTTGCCTTGAGAAGGAGTAAGAGTCATGCTTACTTCTGGAACACACTTATTGGCAGCCCTAAACAATACAACACAATGGTCAACACTTTGAATATTTGCAATTACATTTTTATAATTGTGGAACTCGTTCCAAGAGGCAATGCTGGTGTCTTAGCAGGTATTTTAATAAAGCTAAAATATTAGCAAGGCACAAAACATGGTTGAAGCTTTACCCTTAGATGTGATTTTTTTCCTATATATTCCTGCTATTACAGGCATGACAAGTCATATTTTGATAAACAAATTATATATATATATATATATATAGTATATTTTACAATTATAAGGGAAATGGCTCTGCTATTTTTTAATCTTATTTTTTAAGATTCTGCTTCTTTTTTATTTCAATTTTTTTTAAGTTTTGTTTTTCAATATACTTCTTGGAATATAAAACCTCTTCCAATTTTTAAGAAGTTACCATCTAAAAATTAATCATGTTCTTATTGTGTCATCTCCTCATGTTGCTTTATCATTATTATTTTTTTTTAGTATTTTATTCATTTATTCATGAGAGATACAGATAGAGAGGCAGGGACATAGAGAAGCAGGTTCCCCACAAGGGACATCCTGGGACTCCGGGATCACAACCTGAGCCAAAGGCAGACAATTAACCACTGAGCCACCCAGGTGTCCCTCATGCTGCTTTTTAAATTAAAAAATCAAAATAAACATGAAGGATGTTTTCCTTGTGTTGGCCCATCTGTTGGACATATTATATATGAACCATGGCAATAGTTTTACAAAATTTATTGATGTTTGTTGGTATTTTTTTTAATTAACTAATTTTTCTCTCCCTTATCTAGATTCCTTAGCACTCAGACTGTTGGAAATTTCAATAAGCCTTACCCAGGGGATGTGTTTAGTACCTTGTAGGGTCCCTCTCAGATCCTTGAGTCCTCATTCTGCTTGGGGTTTTGCAATGGGTTCTGGCAGAGGTCTCTCTGTAACAACTGACACTCCATGGTCTCTCCCCTTTAAAGTTCAAGATGTCACTTGTTTCCATGTTGATCTATAGGTTTAGTGCAAACCAACAAGCTATTTTTTGCATATTAACAAGCTTATCTTTTGAATATTAATGAGGACTGACTTCAGGACTTACCATAAAGATAGAGTAATCAAGATGTTGTAAAATAGCAGAAATAATAGATAGACTAAAGGAACAGACTGGAAATATATATATATATTTTTCAGTCTTTTCAACAAATGGTTCTGGAGTAACTGAGAAGCTGTCTGTAAAGAAAATAAAATAAAATAAAATAAAATAAACTCAGGCAGACTCTTTACGCTCTTCACAAAAATTAACTCAAATTGGATGATAAACCTAAATGTAAAACATTTAGAAGATTACACAGGAGGAAGCTTAGATGATCTTGAGTTTGGCAATAACTCTTTAGATACAACACCACAGGTATTGTCCATAAAAGACAGAACCATTAAGCTAGATTTCATTGAAATTATAAATGTCTACTTTGTGAAACAAGTGCCAAGAGAATAAAAATACAAACCCCAGACTGTGAGAAAATATTTGCAAAAGATGTACCTGACAAAGGACTGTTATCCAAAATATACAAAGACCCCTTAAAACTCAACAATAAGAAAATAACCTGATTAAAAATGGGCCAACAATAAGAAAATAACCTGATTAAAAACCTTAGGAGACACCTCACTAAAGAAATTATACAGATGTCAAATAAACATATGAAAAAATGCTTCACATCATATGTCATCAAGAAAATAAAAATTAAAACAAGAAGACACCACTACATACCCAAAACCCAGAACACTGACAACAGAACATTAAATGCTAGTGAGGATGTGGAGCAAAGGGAATGGTCTTCCTTTCTGTTGAGAATGTCAAATGGAAAACAATTTGGCAGTTTCTTACAAAACCACACAAATTCTTACCAGAGATCCAGCAGTTGCACTCCTTAGTATTTATCCAAAGAAGATGAAAAACTTATGTCCACAGAGATGTCCATAGCATTTTTATTCATATTTGACAAAAATTTGGAAGCAAACAAGATATCCATCAGTAGGTGAAATGTCAAATAAATTGTAGTACTGACAAATAATAGAATATTATTTATTACTAAAGAAAATGAATTACCAAGCATGGCAAGGTATGGTGGACCTTGAAGTACATGTTACCAAGTAAAATAAGTCAATCTGAAGAGGCTACATACTGCATAATTTCATTTATATGACATTCTGGAAAAGGCAAAAGTGTGAAGATAGAAGGACCTCAAATGGATGGAGTGAAAGGGAAGGGATGGATAGGAAGCATACAGAATTTTAAGGCAGTGAAGCCACTTTGTATGATGGATACATGTCATGTATCCATCTCTAATGGTGGATACATGTCATTATATAGTTGTACAAACCCATAGAATATACATCTAAAATGAACCATGATGTAAACCATAACCTTTGAATAATTGTGATGTATCAATGTAGGTTCATCAATTGTAATAAATGTTCATGATCAGAGAGGTAATGAACGTGTGAGGGCAGATGGTAAAGGGAAATCTCTCTCTTGATTTTGCTATTCGCTCTAAACTGCTCTAAAAAATAAGGTTCTTTAAAACAAAGAAAGGTGTGATCTCCTCATATATTTGTTCCTCTCTTTCCCTGACTCAAATATCAGTTTGCTCATTTTTTACTTTCCTAAGATTATGTATCTCAATAAAATATTAGCAAGCATGCGTTAGCCTCAGGCTTTGCTGCCTAAGGATCCTGGGCTAAGAGAAGGGGGACAATGTTTAAGCAGAAAAATAAATGAAGAATCTCTTTATGTCGTTGGTTCAAAACCTAAAATCTCTAGAGGGATGGAGAGGAGTTCTAGTACAGACATTTGAGAATGGAAACGTATAGAAAAAATAAATAAATAAAAGGAAAAGATTGGACAAAAAAACAAGGGGTATATGAGATATTTTAGGTTCTGAATAAAAACTACAATAGCCAATCATGAGATTCATGTAAATAAAATTTTTTAAATAATAGTTTAGAATAGTATTGACAGCAATTAGTGTTGTGATCCTATCCCCAGGCAGTCTCCAAGGAAGCTCTAACATATGAAGGAAATGATTTTTACTCAAGAATTTTCAGCAGAAAGTGGTGTAAAGATCAAATATGGCCAGATGGCCTTCAGCATTCAAAATGTTGGTATATGTAATCTATCAGTCAGAATTATGTTATGAAAAATGCATATAAATATTTAATTTTAGGTTTGTATGTTTGTACCAATCTATCAATAATATTAGTATTATTTCAACAGCGAATGCTCAGCATTCATTATTTTTACCTAATAAAATATTCTGGGGTCAATATTTTAAATACTTCAACCTCTGTGATTATCCTACTAACCTGTAATAATTTTGATTTGAGGTAAATAAATCTTAAGGTTTTGTAACTTTTTTCTCATTTTAAAAAGGCTCAATGAAATTTTAGAAAATATAACTTTACAAAAAAACCCATATAGTCTATAATTGTCAAATACATTAAAATATCCTTTATTCAAAGTGTATTTTTTTCTAAATTTATTTATTTGCTAATAAAACCAGCAATTTTAAGTCATGCTAGGTTTCATATCATACAATAGTACTACAAAGTTATCTAGCAATGATCTATCTTAAATAGAGTTAAGATAGGTGCTATTGCTATGCAGGAGAGAATCATACTGCAACAATTGAGTGTTACATAATTTTTTTACTTTGTATAAAATTACTACTCTATAAAAAGGCTTTTATCAGTGATAGGCTTGGAAATTTAACAAAACTTTGAAACTAACATAATGTAACTTATCCCTAGAAAAACACCACCACCAACACTTTATTAACATTGAAATCACAAGACTATTTCTCCTTTTGGATAAGAAAGGTAGCAACCCCAATAGGCTTATGGACTATGAAATGAAATGCTATAATGCTCTTAAGGAATTAAATGATCCAGCCATGAATCACACACACAAAAAAGGATATAAATTACCAAAGTATTTGTATAATTGCAACGTACAAGTGCCTATTATAGTACAATAGTATAGGCTTCTAAAATAACTCTATAAAAGAACTCTATTTCTAAACTGTAGAAAATATGTTCTCTTCTTCCTATTTACAACTATTAGGTCATTCATTTAACTTTTAAAATATCCACTTAATACAAGCTTTTTAGCTATTTGAACAAGCAACAGGACTCTATTCCTACTGTTTACATCTGAAGGGTAGACTTCTAGGGTTAGAAGTAGAGCCCATAAAAAAATCCAATAACAACAAAATGCAGTAAAAAATTGTTAGTGTGCCCTTATGATCTGCCAGCTACCTTTCTGAGAAAAACTGAAATTAACAAAACATATAAAATACCTGACCACAAAGAGCTTACATTTCCTTCTGAAATACAATAGTGAAAGAAACAGATAATAGAATAACAAATGTATGGCTGATGGTGATAGGAGTCACAAAGAAATATAAAAGCTACTGGGGAATGCCAAGATGGAGGCTAGGCTATTTTTATTTTATATGGGACAGTTATATCTCACTTATGAGATGTTATTTGCACAAAAACCACAGGAAGTGAAGGAGAGCGTTATGCAAATGTAAAGAAAAAGGATGCTCCATACAGAGGAAGTGAGTACGTAGACCTTGCGTGAGCAGCCTCTCTGTTACATCTGAGGCCAAGGGGGAGTTCTGAAAACAGTTTAGTTACATCTGAAAACAAGGAGGCCAGTGAGGAGTTCATAATGTGGAGAGAGGAAGAGAGTATTGATCTATGACCTTCTAGTACATAGAAAGGCTCAATTTTAATTTTAATTTTAATATTTATTTATATTGCATATAAATAAAAAGATACCAAAAGATTTTCAGCAGCAGAATAAAACCATCTGACTTGATTTTTATGCTAAGTTGCTGTACCAAAATAGATTTGAGGGGATCCCTGGGTGGCGCAGCGGTTTAGCACCTGCCTTTGGCCTAGGGCGCAATCCTGGCGACCCGGGATCGAATCCCACGTCGGGCTCCTGATGCATGGAGCCTGCTTCTCCCTCTGCCTGTGTCTCTGCCTCTCTCTCTCTCTCTCTCTCTCTCTCTGTGACTATCATAAATAAATTAAAAAAAAATAGATTTGAGGGGAAGGAGGAATGGTGCAAGTGTGGAAGTGGGGTAATCAATCAGGTCCATAATCCAGGAACTTGTGATAGTGTTTTTACCAAGTTGGGTAATAATGGAAGTGGTGAGATATGGTTTTGCTTTCTATACATTGTGGTGAATATTTTGATGAATGAGATGGGGTATGTGCTGGGCAGACTGTATCAACATTTATTTTATCAGCACAAACAGAAGGATGAAGTCTTCATTTCCTGATATAGAGAGAACTTTGGGTTGAGATGTTCTTTCTGATTAAATAGCATAGTGATGATTAGGATTCAGTCAGTCAGTGAAAGGAACAGTAAGCATAGTGCTTAAGAGGTAAGGGATGATAATAAATTTGAAATTGATTTCATCAAAGACCATTGTGTTGGATCTTCTGTTTATATGAGTAAATAAATGAATGAGGCCTTCTGGGGTTCTGATAGGTATAAAGAAGACTACTATGATTCCAATGCTACAGTTTTCAGTGAAGAGTGTGCAATCAGACATATTTTATTGAAATAACCAAGTACAATGAGGGTAGAAAATTGGAATGACAGAAAACATAAAAAAAGCAGAGATTTTTTTTTATTTTTTTATTTTTTAAAGCAGAGATTTTTAAAAGAGATACAGGACAGCATAGAAAAGATAGTCAAAGGCATTGTAATAGTGTTGTATGTTGAAAGATGGTGACTACACTTGTGGTGAGCATAGAATAATGTATGGAGATGGTGAAAACCTGAAACGAATGTAACACTGAGTGCCAGCTGTATGCAAATAAAAAAAAATTAAATTAGTTTCATGAAAACAATGAAAAGAGGGGCAAGAATTTGAAAAATGATTTTCAAAAAGAGTGAAGATGAGGCTAAGACATGCTCTTGACCTTGAGGGCAACAGCATTTGGGGGAGTCTTCCCCATTTTGAGAAAACTCAGATGAATCAATGTCAGGAAAGAATCAGTTTTAACTAAAGCAAAGAGCTGTAATGAATTTTCAATACATAATTTTCTGACAGGATAATTCTTTCCTGTGAAACAGAGCATATAGAAAACAGGGAAGAAGCCTGGGAGCAAAATAGATTATACTGAAAATAAGAATTAGGAAAAAGAAAAATGATAAAAGACTAAGTTAAGAAAACTATAGTCTGACAGGGACCTAGTGAAAAGAATTTTTAGTTTGTAATTTAATGTTTTGAAGGATAATCTAGAAAGATACTTCTAGAGTCAAAAGCTGCTTCCTTTATTTATCAGGATTAAATATGGAAATGTCTTAAAAAGTAAAAGAAAAATATATGTTATATTAACACTAATCACACTAAAGCTTTGCTGGTTATATCTAGATAATGAAAAATGGATTTTATTTATTATTTATTTATTTTGTACACATTTAAAAAAAGCAACTTGTACACTTGTAACTTTTAAAATTGAACACTTTCACTTTCCAGTGAAACAATAGAAAATTTAAAAATAAACAGGAACAAAATTACAATAGAGAATGTCAATTCCAAATAAGGTCCTACAGGTTCTGCTGATTCTCCCAGTGAGTGGCAGAGTTTAAGTCATCATTAGGAGAGAGTTTTATTTTAAAAGTGTCATCTTAAACTGCAAGGATGTCCATTAAACATGCCAAAGGAGACGCCATGGTGTCAAAATGCCCACTTAATCCACCCAAAGGACTCAAACCCACCCTTTGCTGACCTTCTAAATCCCATTTTTCTGAGTTTTTTTCTTCTTTTTTTTTAAACAAGAGAAAGTAAACAAGTACATATTGGTAAATGCTGAGTATCCATATTCACATAAAGACACAGTGTAATCTCTGAGCCCAATATAGAGAGAAAGGAGGATAAAAGCTAGAATTCTATGCACTACTACAATGGGGCCTAGTACCCTCCAGCTTCCAGCAGAGCTAAGGGTGCAGAAGGGTTTCCTTTTTTTCCCACAGAGCCCAGTGGTGTTGATTTCATAAAGTTTTTGTTGAGAGAGGCAGGATAAAAATGAATTTGGAACAGAAAAGGGTAGGGATTCTTTTCCTGCTGTATTCTGATCAAGATATTTCCCCCTGAATTAAGATGAGAATCATGGTATAAAGGGAAAGAAAAGAGGCTTCAAAATACAGGGTGAATGAGTACAAGAGGAGGAGGGAAAAAAAGATATGCAACTTGCTACCAGGGGCTGGAGAAAATTTTAAAAAGGAAGGTTGGAATCCATCAGTGTTCCATTAGTCTTCTTCATCCTCCTCCCCTTCCTCCCCCTCAACATCATCTTCATCTTCTTCACCTTCATCCTCATCTCCTTCTTCATCAGTATCTTCCAATCCTTCTTCATCATCATCTTTTATCATCTTCTCCTTCTCCTCCTTCTTCATATGGAGAATTTGCACATGGGCAACCAAGTGTACTGCAATGGATTTGGCCAAATATCATCGTTGACTACCTCTCCTAACTCATCTGCACTTGCATCAGAATAGTCAGTAAACCAAGTGCAGAAGCTCTCTGGTTCCCTGCACTGTCTCTTCCAGCTGGCTTTATTCTACATTTGACTTGAATGTTTCCTCAAATTCTTTCCCCCTTAATATTTCTTGCAGAGCTGGTTTAAAGCTCTTTATCTCATCTTCTATTCTGAATGAGAGCCTTGCTGGATAAAGTATTCTTGGCTGCATGTTTTTCTCATTTAAGACCCTGAATATATCCTGCCAGCCCTTTCTGGCCTGCCAGTCTCTATGCAGAGGTCTGCTGTTAATCTAATATTCTCCCCGTATAAGTTAAGGATCTCTTGTCTCTTGCTGCTTTAAGGATTTTCTCTTTATCTTTGGAATTTGCAAGTTTCACTATTAAATATCGAGTGTTGGATGATTTTTAATGATTTGGGGAGAGGGGAACCTCTATATCTCCTGAATCTGAATGCCTATTTCCCTCCCCAGATTAGGGAAGTTCTCAGCTATGATTTGTTCAAATATGCTTTCAGTCCCTCTGTCCCTCTCAGTGTTTTCTGTAACCCCAGTTATACTTAGACTCTTCCTTCTGAGGCTATCATTTATTTCCCTTAACCTTTCCTTATGATCTCTTAATTGTCTTTCTCTTTTTTCCTCAGCTTCCTTCCTTGCCATCAACTTGTCTTCTATGCCGCTCACTCTTTCTTCCACCTCATTAACCCTAGTCATCAGGACCTCCAGTTTGGATTGCATCTCATTTAATATATTTTTAATTTTGACCTGATTAGATCTAAATTCTGCAGTAACAAAGTCTTTAGAGTCTTTTATGATTTTTTTCCAGAGCCACCAGTAGCTTTATAATTGTGCTTCTGAATTGGCTTTCTGACATCGAATTGTAATACATATTCTGTAAGTCTGTGGCAGAGAGTACTGATCTTGTCTTTTGTGGTGAATTCTTCCTTTAGTCATTTGCTCAGTGCAGAGTGGCTGTATAAGTGGGCTGACTCAAGAATATCAACCATGACCTAAGTAAATTTCACCCCAGATGATTCTGACGAGGTCAGAGATCAGAAAATGAAAATAAGATCAGAACAATAAAATAAAAGGACCACTAAAGTGAAAAACGAATTTTAAAATGAAGTAGTAAAAATAAAAGGCCAAGAATCCCAAAGAAGAAATAAAAAAAGAAAAAAGAAGAAGAGAAAAAAAAAAAAACAAAGTAAATAGGAAAAAATAGAAAAAAAAGAAAAAAGAAAGAAGAAAGGGAGGGGACTGGGAGATGGTGGTGGTGAAGAAGTTGTAGTGGAGGGAGAATGTAGTCTATCTGAGACATGAGCAGATTTCACCAAAGAAGACATACACATGGCCAACAAGCACATGAGAAAATGCTCCACATAACTTGCTAATAGGGAAATACAAATCCAAACCACAATGAGATACCACCTCACACCAGTGAGAATGGAGAAAATTAACAAGACAGGAAACAACAAATGCTGGAGAGGGTGTGGAGAAAAGGGAACCCTTTTGCACTGTTGATGGGAATGTGAACTGGTGCAGCCACTCTGGAAAACTGTGTGGAGGTTCTTCAAGGAGTTGAAAATATAGCTACCCTATGACCCAGAAATTGCACTACTGGGGATTTACCCCAAAGATACAGATGCAGTGAAAGAGCGAGACACCTGCACCCTGATGTTTATAGCAGCAATGTTCACAATACCCAAACTGTGGAAGGAGCCTTGGTGTCCATTGAAAGATGAATGGATAAAGAAAATGTGGTCTATGTATACAATGGAATATTACTCAGCCATTAGAAACGATGAATACCCACCATTTGTTTTGACGCAGATGGAACTGGAGGGTTTTATGCTGAGTAAAGTAAGTCAGTTGGAGGACAGTCATTATATGGTTTCACTTATACAAGGATTATAAAAAAATAGTGAAAGGGATTATAGGAGAAAGGAGAGAAAATGATTGGGAAAAGTTAGGGTGACAAAGCATGAGAGACTCCTAACTCTGGGAAACGAACAAGAGGAAGTGGAAGGGAGGTGGCTGGGGGATGGAGAGACTGGGTGATGGGCACTGAGGGAGGCATTTGATGGGATGAGCACTGGGTGTTATACTATATGTTGGCAAATCGAACTTCAATTAAAAAAATGTATATATAGGGCAGCCCCAGTGGCCCAACGGTTTGGCGCCACCTTCAGCCTTGGGTGTGATCCTGGAGACCCAGGATTGAGTCCCACGTCAGGCTCCCTGCACAGAGCCTGCTTCTCCCTCTGCCTATGTCTCTGCCTCTCTATCTCTCTGTGTCTGACATGAATAAGTAAATAAAATTATATACACATAAAAATATATTTTTATATTTATATATAAAATATATGTATATTTATATATACATGTGTATATATACATGTATATGTATATGTATATAAGTATATATATACACATGTACATATACATATACAAACCTTACAATACCTTACATGTATATATACACATAAAAAAATCCTTTACAGATTGCCATTTGATTTCAGTGGACTTTGAACATGGATCACCATTCTCTTTCAGACGAAATTTTTGTAGAGAACTTTATTTTCAAAGGAAGAGTTTTCATCAAAATAAAAATTTAGCCTGTAAGATAATTTAATATCTTCAAATTCTGTCACTCAACCCTTGTCAGATAATGCAGCGCCTCTTCATCCTCTTCCCAAGCAGTGCCGACACTTGTGGATGGTTGACAAATGTTGTTACCCAAAAATTGGGGATTTTGGTGATCAATTCTGGTCTCTTCTGAAAAAATGGTTGGCGGAGTTTGTTATATTTCTGTTCTACTTTCAAAATCTCCTCACTGGCTTTTTCATTAAGTCTGTCTATTCCATTTTGTACTTCATCAAGATGTTCAATTGCTTCTTGCTGTTCTTTTTCTCCTTTTGACAAATGCTGAAAGATCAATGTCTCCTCTGGCTTGGGGGCAGGAGGTAGCCTTGGTTTCTTTGTTTGAGGCGTGAGTGAGGACATGCTGTGAGGAAACTCCACAAAACCAGGAGAGCGAAAAGTAGATTTTAGTGTAAATTTCATCATCAGACATAAAGATCAATTCAAAATTATAAAAGAGTAAAAGGGTCAACTCATCAGTGTATAGTAATTCTTGACTTTTATATACCTAATCACAGATTTGTGGACACATGAGGGAAAACAAAACAAAAACAAAAACAAAACTTACACCTTAAAAGAGAAACGGAAAAAAAAAGCCAATTATGTCAGAAAATTTCAACTTTTATTTCAATATTATATAGACAAATGGTCAGCAAATTAGTAAGATATAGAAGACTTGAACAAAATTATCAACTAACTAGAAATGACTTATATTATAAAACACTTCCAACAACAGCCAATTACACACATATTAGTTCATGACTTTCTTTGAGAAGGTCAAAATTGATAATGTTCTAGTCATACTTCCATGTATCAAGATTGAGAGAAGTAGCATATTTCTTGACAGACAGCTTTTGAAGCTTGGTCAAGAAGCTGTAAAGTAAAGGTATTTGCAAATCATGTATCTGATAGTGGACATCTAATCAGATTATTAAAAAATAAATAAAGATAAATTAACCATACTAATAACAAAATAGAATACCCAATTTTATATGTGAAGAAAATAATTGAAGAGATATGTCATCAAAGGTAAATGGATAGCTTATAAGCACGTGAAAAATTGCTCAACATTTAGACATTAAACAGATACAAATCATAATCATAACGAGTCATGTCTACTTATCTATTAGAATAGCTAAAATTATAAAGGCTGATTATACCTAATCTGAGCTAGGCTGTGAAGCAACAGGAAATCTAAAATGTTAAGAGCACACAAAACATGTTCCAGTTACATGAACTAGTCATTTTACTCCCAGGCATTTGCCCAAGAGAAACAAATCCTATGTTCATACAAGAACTTGTACATGGATTTCCTAGCAACTTTATTTTTAAGAATTGGCAGCTATGCAAATGTCCATCAACAGAGTAATGACAAATTATGATCTATCCATACGAAAGAATACTTCCCAGCATAAACGCGAACTATTGATATTTAGGATTTGGAGATTCTTGAAGTAATTATGCTGAGAAAAGGAAGTCAGGCAAAGCATAAACTTTATGATTCCATTACTATAAAAATCTAGCAAATACAGACTGATGTGTAGTCACAGAAAGTTGCTGAATATATTAGTCTGATTTTGGGGCCCCCTCTGTTCTCCTATAACTTCCTACACTTGGATCTCCTAGTATTTGTACACCATATGAAAACATGAACTCTTTTTCTTATCCTATCTTACTAGAATAAGTATCCTTGGAGCTTTATGGACATTTGAACTCTCAGCTATTAGCAGAATTTCTATCACACAGTAAGTTTTCAAATATAAAAGCCAGAGTTTTACAATGACATCTAAGCCACATGATCTGGCCACTCATTTAACCTGTGTGACCTCTCTCCCTGCGACTCTTCAGTCACGCACGGTGGCCTCCTTGCTATTCCTCAGATCTGCCAGGGCATGATCCAACCTTTGGCCTTTGAGATAGCCAATCTCTTTGTCTGCAGTGACCTTATTGCTGAGAGTTCTGGCCAAATCCGTCACCTTTTTACACCTTTGCTCAATTGTCATCTTCATTGGAACTACCCTGATCTTCCTATTCAAAAATTTAACTTGCCGTCCCTGCCTGCCAATCTTGATTTTTCTCATACTGATCTAATTTTTATTTTTCCCGATTGTACTTATCATTTTTGAAAGTACTATGCACTTTTTAATATTAAGGTTTGTAAGTTTTGTCTCCCCGTTAAAATAAAAGTTCTATAAAGCCAAGTGTTTCATTTGCCAGTGTAATCTAAAGTAATATCTGCTGCATAATAGGTTCAAAAGACATTTGGTAATGTTCTGAATAAATTAATGTTGAGAGAATGCTTAATTTCATAAATCACTTGGACAATTTTCTCCAAAAAATAAACTATGTAAAACATACCTTAAATTTACTTTCACAATGTTGTATAGCATATAATAGACAATATACATAAGCCTTAAAGAAACAGCCATATAAGTAACCAATTGATAACCTTTTTAAAAACTGCATAATACCATGCTTCTCTGAACACTCAAAGGAAATAAATTTTTTAAAATAACAGATTTTTTTGGTAAATAATTTAATAAAATAAAAGTTTCATTCAGCTATGGAGATCATAATAAATGTTTTTAATAAGCATGAAATTATAACTCTGAAGTACAGTAAAATGAAACCACCTGCTAAGGGTGAGAAGACAAGAATAAACATCATTTTTCCAAATAAGGGGAATTTATTACCTGTTTGAATCAAAGCATATGGATTTGTTCACATTGGCAATAAAGAAATATGGAGCCATAAACCGTAGAAAGTCATATTTTAGATTTCTAAAGGACTTGAAAGTGAAGGGTATACAACTTTTAAATGCTATATAATGCTACATAATGACAAGATGACAGGTTGTGACAAATAGTATTTTAAAAGCTCTACTCATAATGGGATGGAAGGTTTCATTTCCCTATAATTTTATATATGTCATTAATTTACTATATCTGGATACAACATATTACCAAACAGATGTTCATCAAGGACTAACTCATTTTTAATGGAACATAATAATTTGAACCTATATCTATTAATCATTTTTCGATCTAACATTTATAATCTAGCTAAACATTTTATCAGTTGTCGACAAAATTAAAAAAAAAACAATAAAAAGTAGAGTTTGGAAAAATAGATTTCTTTCAAAATTGCATTAAGATGAAAATATTTGCTGATATTTTAAAAACTTTAAATGTAATTTCATAAGCTGAATATCTGACCTATTCACACAATATACAATTTTTGGAAAAAATAAGAGAAAATATGACATTTCTTTTAGATATTTTTGAAGGTATTGATAAAGAGAAGTTGTTTGTAGTATATGTATTGTGATATGTCAGTTACTAGACATGGATAACTGTATAGCAATATTTTTTTTAGAATTATAGTTCTTTGGGTGCCTGGTGGCTCAGTTAAGTGTTTACCTTTGGCTCAGGTCATAGAGCCCTGCATCGGCCTCCCTGATCAGTAAGAAATCTGCTTCTCCCTCTGCCTTTCATCTCACTTAAAAAAAAAAAAATAGCTCTTGCCAAATATGGAATTAACGGGAGCTGGATGCCTCTTTCCAAAGTCAATTCTGGAGAAGCCATGAAAAAGCACTATAGTACTGCCTCAGATACTAACAAAAAAAAAAAGAAACCACGTTGAATTCCTGAAAAGACTCAAAGTTGTTCATGACTGATATGTCAGTTACAAACTTTTAGGATGGATGCAGAAATCAGCTGGAATGTTAAGAGGCTATCTATCTGAACTGTGCAAAAGCCTTGAAGGTGTAGACTTGAAAATTCTTTATAGAGACTAGCTCCCTAAGGCATTATTCCTCCACACTTTTCCTCAAAACACTTAGGGCTAAAGGATGATAAATTATGAAAATTGCTTCATCCAAATGATGCCTCTTCATAAGGATTTAAAAATAGAAAGAATTTAAAATTGAAACCCAGACCATAAGATATGCGTTACAGAGTAGCATCCAGTGGAGATGCTCATTACTAATTCCAAAGTATTTGTGATTCTGAATTCTTGGCCTCATTAGTAAATTTCTTGTTAAATTCTGCATTTCTGTGAAGTGGCAATTGGCCTTCAATCTTTTGTTGGTGCACATTTTTAGGTAAAGTGAGATGTGTGTGCCCAGAAATATACAGTATTCTTCATATTTCATTGGGGGTATATTGAGTTTTGTTCAATGGGATTTGGACAGATGTTTAAATAGCCTCTTCCAGAGTTGGCCCTGAAGAATATCTTCCATTTGGAAAAATATCTTCCTTTTTTTTTTCTTTTTTTGATTCTCTGAAAAACCTTGGCTAATATACCACATCTCAGTGATATCAGAAGTCAAGATTGTCCAAACACTTATTTGGAAACACTTGTATAGCTACAAGATAGAAGGAACCTGCTCAGTATCTAATGAACTTTGAGTAAATGAGAAAGAAGACATCATTGTAATTAAGCTACCAGGTTTCACTCTTCTTTATTGTTGTTTAGGAAGTCCTAGCACACAAAATACATTGATTTTATGGTGGCTTGATGATCCTACGAGAAACTGAACTCATGGGCCAAAATAACTACGCACATGAAAAGTAGAATTACTTAACTGAAAAAGACGATATGGTGGACTCTCTAAGCCAATTGAAGTGTTAGTGGGACTTATATAAAAATAGCTTAAAATTAATATGATAAAATAATAATATATACATAGGGAGAAAAGAAGGATACTCTACTGTGTATATAAATTAAATGAAAATTGTTGAAATAATGCAGTCAATGGATAGTAAAATGAATATAGCTATAAAATGAATAAATTAATTGGAAAAAAAACCCAGATTAATGACCTCTGCCAAAATGCAGCACAAGAGAAAAAGATTAAAGAAGAAAATATTTAAATAAGTACTGAAATAAATTTTGGAGAATTAAAGAAAGATGAAAGCTATCTGATTGAAAGAATGCCAAACATAAGAGATTAGAAAAAACAGTCATATATATTCTGGTGAGTTTAAGAATATCAAAGACAGAGAAGAGCATAAAGATGCCCAGCAGATAGAACAGATCACCTGAAGCGTTCAAGACTAATACTGACAGTAGAATCCTCAATAGTAATAGCATATAAAAAAGACAGCTTGGTGTGTGTATATGTGTGCTTTTTTAAGTATAGATGGATAAGAAATTTGAAACTAGATACTATACATCAAGCCAAACTATTGATTAAATTTGAAAGCACAATAAAAATACAATGAAGCATGTTAGGTCTTGGAACATTCAATACACAGAGACAAACACCTAAAAAAAGTTTTTGGAGGACAACTCAATTTAGAGAGAGAAGACAGCATTATGTCTTCAAAGCCATATTTGGGAAGAAGGATTGAATATAATAAACGCTGTAAATATTTCTTTAATCCTTATGTTATGAATTTCCTAAATTTAAGGAGTATTTGTTCAAATCTTTATCTTTAAATAAATCCCAAGTAGCTTTTTCAGAGATTCTGGACAATCAGGCCATTTTGATGCAAATCTTTTTTGTCACTTATGGAGATTTTGATTGCACTTACCTGTAGAATGCCTAGCCCATTGTTATAGCCACTGTACTTGCCAACACATGGGGTTTTTTGTGTGTGTGTATGTATGTGTGTGTATTTCTTTATTTTGATTTTTAATTTTGATTTTTTTAGTTTTCTGTATGATTTTAAGTAGATGTAATTTCAATAAATTATAATTCATTGAAATTTATCTGAGATTATATACAATAAAGTGGAATTTGTGTGAACTTAAGAAGTATATCTCCATCTTTTAAAAAGAGTAGACTACTCTAAAAATTGTTCAAAGAAGTACATCATATTTGTTATTAAATTTGATAATATACAATACTGTTTATGATCATGTGCAACTATATCAAATTCTACTATTAATTCACTTCAATAACTCTCATAAGAGGAAAAAGGAATATTTTTTCAGAATGAAAATAATTGTATTTTTCAGAATAAAATATAGTTTTATTCACTGAACAGAGAGAACAAATGTCAAAGTTTAACAATTTGTATAATGCTTTTTAATACAAATTGAAATTAAATCTGATCAAAGTTTGTAAAGTTTTAAGTAAAATGATAGCAGCTCATATCCTTGAAAAGTGGTAAGTATCCCAAAACATTGCTTAGAAAACAAATTTGACATCACACTTCTCTGAGGTAGGTTTGGAAATATCCTTTGGTTACATTGTGGTATAACTTGCCCTAGTGTATCGTCAAACTATATATTTTCTTTTGTTCCTCAGAACATTTTGATTGTGTCATTATATTTTATTTTAGCCATTCTGATAAGTGTCAGTGATATCTCTTTGTAGTTTTAATTGCATTTTCCTGATGACTAACTAGGTCAAACTATATTATTTTGATGTGTAGTGTTCTGAGCTTCTTCAGTTCAAGACCATGTGACCACTTAGCAAAAATATAGCTGCAAGCACACTCATAGACCAACTCTTATTTAGAAAAAAGAAGAACATTACTATACATTCCAACAAAGAATAGATTTGTTATGCAGTGGGAACTTTATAAATTACTTGACACAACTTATATAGTAAAGAGATATGGGACAGGCCACTTCTAGCAACTGTATATAATGTCATTTAAAAAATATATATATAATATCATTTTAATTTTAATTTTCAGTATAATATTTTCCAAAGTATGCACAGAACATATATGTACTGTAAATTGTGAGCATTTTAAACAATCAAGATATAAATATATGTATATAACTATGGAAATTGATCAGTTTTAAGTTTGTGACAGCCAAAATTTAACCTAAGAGTTTACTTTAAATTAGCCAGCCTTTTCTGCATTGCTAAGTATAATAATCAAGCATTAATAAGAAAAAAATAATCTCTGTAAAATTACATCTGAGTAATGTACCTGGGTGCATTACATCAAGAAGTGCTCAGTCACCAATCAAAATCTAAAATTTGGTTTGAATGGCATGTGATTTTTAAAAGCTGTCATAATAAAAAAAATTTTTTTAAATTTTCTTCATTGTGTTTAATAAATTGCTGTATTCATCCTAACTGGGAGTGAAGTAAAATACCGGACATTTCATCTCAACTGTAGCACTTTTAACTGGTAACTCTTGAATATACTTTACAGCAGTATAACAGAAACTAAAGATCAATGACGGTTCATAAAACATTTGTTATGATTCACAAGGAAATAGGGAGTTTGTGCAGAAATTCAAATTACTTCATCAGTAAACACATTGTTTATTTCAGCTAACTTATATATATATGCCAAGTCTCTCAAAGAAGGAAGCAACAATTTACATTTTCTTTCAAGCTCCTTATCTAATTCTGTGGACCCAGAGCACAGAGTTCAAAGAGCAACTACTTTGAGTAACGCTAGTTTACACATTTCCTAATAGTGCTTGAATTTAGTGAAATTCTGTCCAATTTTGTTAATTTGATGTAGTAAAAGATAAACATACAAAAAGATCATCCTTAATTTATACAGATTTCCAAACTCTGCACTTCCTGCATAAGGCCCAGCAAGGTATTTTCAAAAACAAACTATGCCGGAAGCACTATGAGGTCAGCCTTAGGCAAAAAGTGACTCACAGCCCACCTTACTATATCCCATGAAGTAGACTATAGGTCCTGAATCTACTACCCTGAGGCTGTGTTATCAAATTCCTTAAGTTAGAAAGTTTGAAAACCAGTTTGTGTGGGTGCATTTCTTTTACAATTTGACAGACATTTTGTTGTTTGTACATTTTAATACTTGATTTTTAGGGTATAATAATTCTGTTTTAAAATTCATGATGGTTTTGAATACTGTTAGATAATTGTACTAATGTGGTATACTCACTCCTCCTAGGACACAGAAATTATAGACTGGTAGTGCTTTTCAGATCTGACATCTTTGAGTAGTTGAGGCTTCTGCATAAATGCAATAGGAAAAATGACATTCAAGTTTATGATATTTTCTATAAATAAATTAGAATGCACTGGAGGCCTGATATAAATTGGGAACATGAGACTTCAGTAAGAATTTGTTTTCAATTCAAAATACATTTTAAATAGAAATATACTTCATATACTTTTAAATATGAATATACTTCATAAACAAATGAGTCAAGAGTCATAAACTAATGATGATTCTAAATGTTACTTAGAACATTTCGTTTTTAATATATTTTAAATATTCTACACAAGACAAAGTGGATCCAAGTTATCTTCAGGTAAAATAAGATTTGAGAGAGGCATATATCTCCTTCAGTATTTATAAAGTACCATCTCCATGTAAGGCAACGTCCCCAACTTTATGGAAAACATAGGAGGAATAAGATGTGGCCCTTCAAAAAACATACAATACTAAGATTTAAGGGATGAAGCAGCATGTTTTGTCTCAGAAAAAATGTTGTACCAACTGACTTTACTGAAACTGTAAACTTATTACTTTCATTTTCTATCACATTATCCTACTGCATTCAGGATGCTATAACAGACATGCTATAGACTGAGTGGCTTATAAAAAAACAGAAATTTATTTCTCACAGTTCTGGAGCTGAGAAGTCCAAGATCAAGGGACAGGCAGATCCAGTGAGAGCCAGCTTCATTATAGATGGCTGTCTCGTCACTGTAACCACCAACTCCCCCATGGTGCAAGAGACAAGAGAACTCTCTTGAGGTCTCTTCTAAAAGGGCTCCAATCCCACTTATGACCTAATCACCTCCCAAAGGCCTCTACGTTTTTGCTTTAATACCATCACCTCCAGAGTTAGATTTCACCATATGAACTGGAGGAGACACAAACATTCACATCATAGCATATATAAACAGAACAAGACACAAAACAGCAACAAAAATACTCCTTTTAACTATTATTTTCAACTATATAAATATTACAATTTAATTTGCTTCTATATAATATTAAATAATCCGAGTGATTCATTTATATCCAATGCATGTGAGCCCATTTAAATTTGCTTACCCAACATATCTAGCAATATATTTCTTTAAATTGTCTCATTTGTTTTTCTCACAGGACTTACCATAATTAGAAGGTAGATGATAGCTAACAGAAAGATGTATACTTATACACAATTTTTCCTGTTAATGATACCCATGAAAATAAAATTTAAACTCAAAGAAACTTGTCTTGTTTGGAATTTAATATCCAGTTTTTACTTAATGCCCAAAAAAAACAATCCAATTAAAAAACAGCCAGAAGATATGAACAGACATTTCTTCAAAGAAGACATCCAGATGGCCAACAGACACATGAAAAGATGTTCATCATCACTTATCAATAGGGAAATGCAAATCAAAACTACAATGAAATATCACCTCACACCGGTCAGGATGGCTAAAATCAACAATATAAGAAACAACAAGTGTTGGAGAAGGTGTGGAGAAAAAGGAACACTTGTGTACTGTTGGTGATAATGCAAACTGGTACAGCCATACTGGAAAATAGTATGGAGTTTCTACAAGAAGTTAAAAACAGAAGCACCTTATGATCTAGCAATCCCATTACTAGGTGTTTACCCAATGGATACAAGAACACTAATTCAAAGAGATATGTGTACCCCTGTGTTTATAGCAGCAGTGTTTACAATAGTCAAGATATGGAAGCAGCTCAAGTGTCCATTGACTTATGAATGAGTAAAGAAGAGGTGGTACATATATACAATGGAATATTAGCCATAAAAAGGATGAAATCTTGCCATTTGCAATGACATGGATGGAACGAGAGTGTAATGTTAAGTGAAATAAGCCAAAGCAAGACAAATACCATGTGATTTCACTCATATATAGAATATAAGAAACAAAACTACTAACGGAGGAAAAAAATGAAAGAGAGACAAAGCAAGAAACAGATATTTCATTATAAAGAACAAACTGATGGTTACCAGGGGCATTTTGAGTGGAGTGATGGATTCAATAAATGATGGGGATTCAATATTGCACTTGTCCTGATGAGCACAGGATGATGTATGGAAGTGTTGAATCACTATACTGCACACGTCAAACTAACATAACAGTGTATGTTAACTAACAATAATTCAAATTAAAACATTTTTAAAATAGATTTTATTTATTTATTCATGAAAGACAGAGAGAGTCTAGAATACCTTTCCCCTTTATACTCCCTCTATTTTATTTTGAGTCATTAAACAAAAATGTCCTGAATGATATGGACCTTAGCCTCCCTCCAATTTTTTTTTTAAGATTTTATTTATTTGTTCATGGAAGACACACACAGAGAGAGAGAGGCAGAGACACAGGCAGAGGGAGAAGCAGGCTCCATGCAGGGAGCCCTACCAGGACTTGATCCTGGGTCTACAGGATCAGGCCCTGGGCTGAAGGCGGCGCTAAAACGCTGAGCCACCCAGGTTGCCCCCAATTTAAATAACAGTGTGAGAGAGAGAATGGAGTCCAGGAGGAAGAAAAAAAAAAAAGAAAAAGAAAAAGATAAGACTATTTACCTTTTATGTACTAGTGAACCCATAGTCCTTCCACAGAAGCAGCTCTCTGTTGTCTAGTTCCAGCTTCATTTGTGTTTGGTCATATGTTTGGAGCTAGATAACACTATGAAAAATTGTGAAGTGTTTGAGATTTTTTTTTCCTTATTTAAAAATTAACACATGAGTCTGCCGTGGGTACATAGGTGCTGATAGAAGACACAGACTGGTTCAGAAATAAGATAGTTTATTATTCACAGCAATAGCAGTAGCTAGAATACTAACAGTATTTGCACATGTGTGAGAGAGGTTATATATCAGTTCTGAGCCTCAATCCCACGTGAAGATGTAAGAGAGGCAGATAATACTTGCAAACACAATAGGTTATGTTAAAAAAAAAAAAGGCATGCTTGCACTTTGCACTGAAGGAAGATACTATCTCTGTCTTCCAAGTCTATTTGATATACAAACGACCTTCAACAGATGGTCTAGAACAAATAATAAGTGCAGAAATATAAGAGACCAATTGAAAAATATCTCTCAACAAACACACTTTGAGACTCCTAATTTGACAAAAATACTGTGGGATATCACCTGGATTAGGTGAATTGAATACTGACTGGTTAAGGATCATAAGGAACCAAATATTTTTAAGCAGTTCTGGAACCCAATAAAGTTCAGGTAGGTATTATAAGACTGAAGAAAGAAGCCACCAAAACCTGAGCCCAATTATCCAAGCTGTATGATTTTGATTCTAGTCTCTGTGGGGTTATCCCCTGAAGGCAATGTCTCTAACTGAGTTGGATTCGTTCCCTAAGCAACATACCCCCATATATTGTAGGAGAGGAATAATACGTAGGAGGCAAAATATCACATGGAAATCACCTGATCTTCAGTGGAATATACAATCAGTTCCTCTGGGGTGACTTTTTTCCACAGCTGACTTCCCACTTGAGGGAAAATGCTAGTGCCTCCTAATAGGTTTTAAGTAGGAAATGTGGCAAAGGGAAGCTTAAATTTCATTTAGATAAGAAATAACTTCAAAGTGCTCCTGTTCTTGTTAACATTATAGACTCCTCCCCTAATCATGATTTTATTTGGTATTATATGATGGTGACTTCAAATATAATAAATGTAAAGGATTCACCTCTCTTACTGTAGAGAGTCTGCTGGTAGTTTAATGGTGACAATACTTAAATTTAGAAGAGATGGCCTACCAAGTATTAATACATTTGGAAATGGAGTGAAGATGACAATCCTCTGGGATGCCTGGGTGGCTCAGTGGTTGAGCATCTGCCTTTGGCTTGGGTCGTGATCCCAGATTCCTGAGATTGAATCCTGCATCAGGCTCCCCATGGGGAGCTTGCTTCTCCCTCTGCCTCTGCCTCTCTGTCTGTGTCTCATGGGAGGAAAAAAAAAAAAAAAGAAGAAGAAGAAGATAACAATACTCGACCAGTGAGACAAAAAAATAGGTCCAAGCTATTTGCTATGAACAAAAGGGGTTACTTTTGGACGTGCTAAAGAAACCATCATCTTTTGGAGGAAGAAACTGGGGCTACTGATATTTTACAACCAATTATCAAACTAAGGATAGAGAGACTAATCTAAGTTGTAGCCAAAATCTTATACAAGGCAGCAGAATGATTCTTTCCTGGATAATGAGCTTTTCTAAGTGGTCGATGTTAAAGGGAAGAACAGTTGAGGCACTGTGGGCCTATAACTTAAAGGATTCATAAACTGACTTAAAGGTAATTGAAAAGTTTCCACAATAATAGGCCTTATTTGTCTCCTTTTAGTTGAGATGAAAAATCACAAATGATTTCCCTCTTCTAAGGAGGCAAACAACAACAAAAAACTGGGTAAGTTATACTAAAATAACAGCAAAGATTGCGTGTCAGGTATTGTTAAAGCACAAATCCAGAGGATAGAAGTTATGGTACAGAAGGTTGGAAGGGCAGCCAGATGGCAGAGTAGAATAAAAGAGCTCAGATAGTAGGTTCGGGAGAAATTAGTCATTATCCAGAGATTGTAAGGTATGTGGGGTTGCCAAGGAGAGCGAGAGGGCGCAAGAGAAATCCTGAAAGCAGAGAGAAAAAAACAGACTAGATGAAAGGTTTACAACATTTTAACCTCTAATGTAAGAATATCCAAAGCAGAATGGGAAAAGAGATAAAGGTCCTTACAAGACAACACAGAGGGGCTCCTGGGTGGCTCAGTGCTTGAGCGTCTGCCTTTGGCTCAGGGAGTGATCCCAGAGTCCTGGGATCGAATCCTGTATCAGGCTCCCCGCAGGGAGCCTGCTTCTCCCTCTGCCTGTGTCTCTGTCTCTCTATGGCTCTGATGAATGAATAAATACAATCTTAAAAAAAAAAAAGACAACACAGATATGGAACTCGCTGTAATACCAGCCACCCCCCCCCACACACACACTATGGTAGTAATAATGCAATGAGGAAAATTGCCTGCCAAATAAATCTTTTCCTCTCTTTTATGTTATTTTTATTTTTAAGTTTTTAAATTCCAGTTAGATAAAATACAGTATAATACTAGTTCCAGGTCTACAGTATAGTGATTCAACACTTCCACACAATGGCTGGAATCAACAAATTTTTTTTTAAAAAAATATATTTTTTTAAGATTTTGTTTTTAAGTAACCTCTGAACACCCAATGTGGGGCTCAAACTTACAACTCCAGGATCAAGCCACATGCTCTACTGACTGAGCCAGCCAAACACCCCAACAAATAAAACTTTTACAAAATTGTTGAGTTTGTTTAATTTTAAGAGACAAGAGACAGAAGTGAAGATAAAGCATGATGTCATGACAGGGAAAATTATGACTTACATTTTTTTTTTTTTAAAGTGCAATACCAGTTACATCACCTCTGTTCATCATCAGCCTGGGACTTTCCCTACTGAGTTGGTATATGAACCTTGTAGTAATAAATCCAGAATGCATCCATCATCTATGCTGCCCCTTAACTTTCCCCTTTAGACAGACCTCTGATCTGGAACAAGCCTTATTTTCTAGTGCCTTGTAGGAGCTTTGGGCTGCTGCCTAAATTGCCCACTCTCCTCTCACCATCACCACAAAAACTTGGCCCATTAAGAGGAAGGAATACTAGGAAAAATTGACAACTTTTGTAAATATCTTTAAATAATAAATTATAAGGTGGTTCTCTCTTTTTCTGCCACGTAACCGATTCTTTTTTTTTAAAGGCATTTCTTTTTTTTTAAATTTTTATTTATTTATGATAGTCACAGAGAGAGAGAGAGAGAGAGAGAGAGAGAGAGAGGCAGAGACACAGGCAGAGGGAGAGGCAAGCTCCATGCACCGGGAGCCCGACGTGGGATTTGATCCCGGGTCTCCAGGATCGCGCCCTGGGCCAAAGGCAGGTGCTAAACTGCTGCGCCACCCAGGGATCCCCAACATAACCAATTCTTGTAAGAATGACGTCACATAAGAAAATTTGCATGTTAGCATATCCTACTGGACCTGTATTATTTGTACAATTTCTTCCTGAGAAATGTAATTATTTATGTAACTGAAGCCTACAAAATATTTGATAAGACTACTAATATCACCTGCACCCTACATTATTCAAAACACTTTTCAAGGCTTCTGAAATACATAGGTTCCACAAACACTTACTAAGCATCTTGTATGTATCAGACCCTTTAAAAATATGCCTCAAAAAAAAAAATAGAATCTCTACCTTAATAGAATTTTGAATCTGAAGAAGATCTAAACAATATACAAGGGAGCAAATAATACAACACAAATAATACAAGTAATATAAATCTTTGATTACTGAATCTGAGGATATCACATTAAGTTCATTTGAGACAGGCACCTGGATGGCTCAGTGATTGGGCATCTGCCTTTGGCTCAGGTTGTGATCCTGGGGTCCTGGGATCTAGTCCTGCATCAGGCTCCCCCACAGGGAGCCTGTTGATTTTTCTGCCTGTGACTCAGCCTTTCTCTGTGTGTGTCTCATGTATAAATAAATAAAATCTTTAAAAAAATATAAAACAAAATAAATCAATGAGAAGCATCTGGATTTCTTTTCAAAGATTTTTACCTTAAGTAGAAATTGACATTTAGGGAAAATTGTTACTGAAAGACACCCTGTATCTACCAAAAAGGTTACAAAATGGGCTGACTAAACATCCCACTTGTGATCATTGCTTTGTTCAGTTGTTATATATTAAGACTGAGTTTAAGTCATTTTGTTAGAAACTGGTAATAAAAGCATTTTCACATACCTTCAACCTTTCTTCTTTTTGCTAACATGACATTTTTGTAAGACAAATGTTTCATGCGTAGGCAACTTAAGAAAAAATTTACCTAGGAACTCAAACTTACATTATGAGGTAAAGGTTTGAGCTAACTTTTTGTGGCAATTTGTATTAAAAAATGTTAACTAATTCCAGTAGTGTTACTTGTCCTATCTCTTTTCTTGCTACCAAGAGACTGTCAGTGTTCTAAACGGAGGTAATATCTCAGGTTGGTCCTCATAGAAAGATGGGATGAACTGATGATGGGTACATACTATGAGTAAAGGAAAAAACCAGACAAATCAAGACAAAACAAAACATTGGTTATTTGAAAACACTAGATTTGAAGACTATTTATTCCACCATTAGTATGGCATTATTGTTTTGAATAGTAAATTCTCTATAAGTGTTATGTCTAAAAATTTCCCCTTATATTTTTTTCTTGTGAATTGAAGTATACTTGCTACTTATTAAAAACAAAATTCGGGGCACCTGGTGGCTCAGTGGTTGGGTGTTTGCCTTCAGCTCAAGGCATGATCCAGGAGTTCTGGGAGTGAGTCCCACCTGGGGCTCCCTGCAGGGAGCCTGCTTCTCCCTCTGCCTCTCTCTCTGTGTCTCTCATGAATAAATAAAAATAAAAAAAACAAAAACAAAAACAGAAAATTTACACAATGTTAAAGATTCAATTGAATAACTGAATTCTCCCTTACAGCCTGAAGTTTGTAAAACCAATAATAAATTCAATACCTTGATTCTGGTTTCAATATTTCACTTTAATGATACTTGTATTGCAAACTAGACTGTAAACGTCTTAAAGGTAAAAAAGTTTATACCTCTAATAGTTCCACAGACATTCCTAACAACCCTAAAAAAGCACTTACTGATGTAAAATACCAGCAAATCAAATTATTCTAAAATAAATAAATAAATAATAAACAATCAATCCGTCTGAAGAGAAAAACAAAATCTAAGAATATGTTAAATGATAAGATCAAAGAGGGAAGGAAGAGAAAATAAATATAAAATAGAGATTTCCATTAAAAGGAAAAATGAAGAATAAGGCAGGAGATTTAAAAAAGTATCATGGGAGACCCCTAAAAAAAAAATGGAAGAGGAATTTTTAGAAAATAGTAACAAATGAGCAGAGGAAAAATTGTTGCTGCTTCTATAATAATAGCTATTTTTTTGTTGTTATTTTACTTATTTAATTATTTAAATTATTATTTAATTATTTAATTTATTTAAACAGAAAATGGAAAAAACATTTACATTTAGGGATAGGTTTCAATATTATTTTTTAGTTGTTAGAAAATGTGTCACAGAAAGTGTCTAGAGATATAGTAGCACCATGTAATGAACTACATTGTTTGAATGTCTAATTTGTAAATGCTGTTAGACGAAACTTGGCCTTATGCAGTTGTGGTCCTGGAACTAATTATATTTATTAATGAGGACTAGTTTATAGTTCTGAAATGACAGTGTGTGGACAATTTTCCAAATTCCCTCAGCTCTTTACAGATCTTTTTTTTAGCCCCCTTTAGAACTATCAATTTTATTTATCTAATTGAATTTTATGTTACTGACTTGCTGGCTTTTGGCTTTTTTTCCTCCTTCCTTTCTTCCTCCCCCTCTAATCCTCACCTCAAGTATTTTTTCCAAATCACATTTCCACTTAACAGGCACTGTCAATTCTTTGATATGAATCCTCGTCATCCATTTGCTAACTAACCTAAGAGATGAGGTAGCATCAATATTTAGAAGCTTAGAATGGAAAGCCTTTATGTAAGCATGAATTTTAAAATGAACTAATGAAGTATACATACCTTGAGTTCAGATATTCATACAAGCTGGCCCAGACATTCAACAGACAGACATTTTCAAAACATTTATTTTTATCTTGTACTCAAAATATGGCTGTAATGTATTTTTTTTTTAGTGACTTTAACATAGTAAGGAAAAGTTGGAGAAAAATGAGATATTTGCTTTTAAGATTTGAAATTTATTTTGTTAATTAAAAAAATAAAAACAGGAACACAGGAACATTTCTTCTTAGATGTCAACACTGAAGTTTCTGAGTTGTATTCTGTTAAAAGTGCAGATAAAATGACTTCAGTTACTCACTTAAGTGATCAGCGGAAAGGGTAACGTGTGAAGTAGAGGACTTTTTAATTATTTATGAATGTCCTCTGTGTGGAGGGAATTCCACATACAGTTGCACTTCTCCTTTTGGCTTTGTTTTGTGAGCAGCAGCAGAATCCATGAATAAGATTAAACATAAAGACATTCACAGAAATTCTTAATGATCTTCTGAGCAAGGGCAGCAAGTGCAACAAAAACTGCAGCAAGGCTAATTACAAATTTCAAGTGGCCATCACTTAATTATGGGTTCTTTTAAGTTCAAGTAATATATCTTTTTATAAACCTATCATATTAATTACCACAAACTGCTCTCTCTCTCTTTTTAAAGATTTTCATTCATTTATTTGAGAGAGAGTGAGCGGGCAAGAGAACACAAGCAAGGGGAGGGGCAGAGGGAGAGGGAGAAGCAGACCTGCGCTGAGTAGGGAGCTGGATGTAGGGCTTGATCTGCCACCTGGGATCCTGACCTGAACTGAAGGCAGCTGCTTAAAACTGAGCCGCCCAGCCCCCCCCCCCCACCAAAAACTGCTCTTTTTCTTTTTTTCCAAACTGCTCTCTTGAGCACTTATATTCTTTTCACATATTTCCTATTCTTAGTACTTAAAATTACCCCTGTGATTTATAGGTAAAAGGATTTTACTAATTGACTCATTATATTTATTTACTTATATAAAACATTTATATAAATAATGATGTTATATATGTATAAATATATTATACATATATATAAAGCCTGAATGTATGTGTTCAACATAGTCTTTTCAAATAAACATCTTAAATCTATCATATTGTTTACAAATAGGTACACCCTTTACAGACTCATCAAATCTCTTATTCTTAAATTCATAAATCATCTGTGTAGCAAACTAAACTGTATATATTAAATATAAACATACCATATGTAATAGTTATTAGTGCACCACAGGGCATATATAAGACATGCCCTACTCAAGGCATTGTGGATAATTGGATTTGGCTTTCTACCCTAAGAGTCTTCTGTACATTTCTGTGGCTTATATGCTACAATCAGGAGGAACAATTATTTTGCTAAAAGCTCCCAAGTGACTATGAGAGTATGATGGTTTCAGTATAGGTAATTTGTAGACCAGTGCTGTAATATTATAGTTTAATATAAAGCATGATAAAATAAAATGCTATTGCCATTTTTCATTTATTTGTTGAGTGAAGCATCTCTTGGATTATCAAGCATGCATTTTCTTTATACAGAAGAAACAACAATATTATGGAGTAGAAAATATAGTAAAAATTTTAGAAGTCTTGATCATTTTGCTTTGGCAATTTTAGAACATAAAATTAGGTAAAGTTCAAGTGCAAGTTATATTTGTGACAGTCGAGGAAAAGTTAATTAAAAGTTGGCTTATAATCATAGTTTCAGCACTTTGACAAAGAGATAGAGTCAAAAATAAATGAATATATGAAGTATATAATAAAAACAATAATACAAGTGTATAGGCCTCACTCTAGGTCTTGATAGACTATAGGTCAAAGGGAAAGTATCAATAGAGTCTATTCAGTTCCATGCTTGTCAAATTAATAGGCTCCCCATATTGCCTCCTTCTTCACATTAATTTGTCTAATGGAGTTTACAAGAGTTAAAGACAGTCAGTGATACATTTATGGCTGCAGACAAGGTGCAGAATTTAAAATAGTTTAGTGGTGCTTATTATTTAAGAGAAAGAGTGAGTTCGAGAGGTGGGGGGGGGTAGGAACAGAGGGCCAGGGAGAGAGAATCTTAAGCAGCCTTGGTGCTCAGCACAAAGCCCTCTGGAGGCTCTATCTCACCACCCTGAGATGAAAACCTGAGCCGAAATTAAGAGTCAGACACTTAACCAGAGTCACCCAGGTGCTCCGTTTTTTTTCATCTCCTTCAGGAACTGAGTTTCCCTTCAGAATCTGCACTTGCATCCACAACCTGAGTAATTACTTTGGGATTTGATCCCATAGAAGATAGAATGAGAAAAATTAAGTGGTTCAGAAGGATAAACACATCTCAGAGTTCAGGTTGAGCTGATTATCACTGTCAACAACTGGGTATCAATCCCATTGCACAGAATACATCTCAGAAATTTGTGTCTGAAACAAGGAAAAATCTGTTTACCCACGGACTCCTGCATTGTATCCACAGTGCTTTAAATTCATCCTAGCAGCATCTAATGCCCCTAACTTCACTTTATTGGACATGGCAGGAGAGCTAAGTGGGTTTGGTCAGTATCCCACCCAATGGAACAGAACAGAATCAGGCAAAACAAGTTATTAGACCTTTCCAAATTAGATTTAATGAGATTCTATTGATCATTTATGAATTCACTTTACATTTTTATTTCACCAATTTTTCTAAATCTTGCACAATATTTACTGTATTTTTCAATGGTAACTAGTATAGTATCTATTATTGTAAATTATTTTTCTACTACATTTGTTTAGTCATGGGTATTCATTTCTTCTTCCAAGTTTCTCAGGTATATGACTTCAATTTCCAAATAAATCATTTGAGATGTTTATTTTTTACACTAAATTTCTAACTATGAAAAACATGGATATTTGCATTGTGGCATATCATTCACCTTTTAACTTATTTTTTTAAAAATGTAAATATATCTTGGTGAAATGTATTGTTTTTTTATGTTTATGTAGATTCTTCATAATTTTCTCAAGTTCACTGGTTTATGCTTTATAATTTTTTAATCTTTTTTTTAAATTTTATTTATTTATTCATAGAGACACACAGAGAGAGAGGCAGAGACACAGGCAGAGGGAGAAGCAGGCTCCATGCAGGGAGCCTGATGTGGGACTCGATCGCAGGTCTCCAGGATCACACCCCAGGCTGCAGGCGGCGTTAAACTGCTGTGCCACAGGGGCTACCTGGTTTATAATTTTTTAAATCGTCTTCCTACTGTTGATTAATGTATTTCTTCCATTACATTGTCTACTTGATATTGTCATTAAAGGAAAAAGCAACTGGAAATCTATATACCTTCCAACTTTCTCAACTCACTCATTACTTTGAGGATCTAATTGGATTTTCTTAGGTGCTCCAGATGGACAAGATTTTGCACAGGTGCTAATTATTATTTCTGTTTCTTGCTTCCTGCATATATAGCTTCAAGGATCATTTTGAAAAATAATGATGAAACTGGACATCATATTCTTATTCTCAACTTTATTAATGACTCTAGTGCAACATGTTCTACAAGATATTAATAGATATGTGGAAAAGAATTTCATTGACCAAAAAAGTGGCGTCAAACACACTTTTTGTGTGTTTTTGACGTAAGTCAAACACACTTGAACAGGGCCTGGCAACTACTTAGTCATATAAAGTTGAACTACTTTTTTTCCCTCTCTATCCCCGATCTCTTTAATTTCTAGTAGTACATTCTCAAGGAGTATTTTAAGAAATTTAATATGCACGTACAGAGGAATCATCATGGAGCCTAATCTAATAATCCCTCATCAGTTTTAGATATTTTAAGTATTTTTCATTACTGTGTTAGTTATCTATTAACTTTTTTCTACACTGTACTTAATTGCAAGGAAATCTTTAATTTTGATATAAAATGATTAATCAAGTTAATAAATATTTTTACATTATGGATTTATCTTTAATGTTTAGAGAAATACTTTATCATCTCTAATTGATCTCCTATGTTGCAAAGACTATTTTTTGTATAGTTATTATTAATTTTATTGTCTTACACTTAGGCTATTTTTCTGGTAGCATTTTTAATCAATCTTCTAGGTTTATAGTTTTATTTTTATACATTTCATTTGGTATTCTATTTTATCTTCATCATCTCTCAGTATTTCTTGGCAAGTGCTCATTGGTGATGTCTTTCTTATTAATCCATTCAAAAATATATTTGTTTCTATAATATTTTGTTGTCATCATTGCTGTTCTTTGGTTTGGTCTTTTTTGATGCTTTAGTGTTTTGCTGTTTTTGCTCAGTATTTCTTGGCAAGTGCTCATTGGTGATGTCTTTCTTATTAATCCATTCAAAAATATATTTGTTTCTATAATATTTTGTTGTCATCATTGCTGTTCTTTGGTTTGGTCTTTTTTGATGCTTTAGTGTTAGTGTTTTGTGTTTTGCTGTTATTGTTTTTATGGTTTCTTTCTGTTTTTCTTTTGAATTAATAAATTTTAGATTTCATTTTTACAATAGTTTTAATTATTGTCACATATTTTGACAGATAATATTACCATAGTACTGTAATTCTAAATATTTCTGAATTAGTTGTATTATTATTCTTTTTAGGTATAAGATTAACTTCCAAATATATAGACTTAATTTTTGGTCATTATTTTCTATAATTTTTTTTTAAGGATTTTATTTATTTACTCATGAGAGACACAGAGAGAGAGAGAGAGAGAGAGGCAGAGACATAGGCAGCAAGAAACAGGCCCCATGCAGGGAGCCCAATGCAGGACTCGATCCCGGGACTCTAGGATTATGCCCTGGGCCTAAGGCAGGTGCTAAACCACTGAGCCACCCAGGGGTCCCTGGTCATTATTTTCTAATTTTATTGCCTTATCCTTGGAAAATATAACCTGATATTTAACTCTAGGAATTTATTGGTATATATTTCTGACCTACATAATTAATGGCTTATTTGTGAAAATATTCAACATATGCTTGTATATACTGAAGACTATTGCTCTTGGGGTCAGGATGTCTATATTTATTAATAGATCAGAAATATTAGATTCTCTAAATTTTGGTGCCTCTTCATTTTGTCTAATTAAACCAATTATCAGTTAATGAAAAAGTTTTGTTAATTTTTTTACATACTAATGCATCTAAACTTATCAACATCTATCTTGTGTCTATAATTCGACAAGTACATCAGCCTGTTTTTATACCAAGTCATACATTTAAAAACAATCAGATTCTCTGAAATGCTATCTCTTTATTATTATAAATGTTTTCTCACTTTTCCTCCTTTTTGTATAGTCTTCTTTCTTTTTCATTCTTTCTTCCTCTTCTTTCTTCCTCTTTTTTCTTACTCTTCTTTCTTTCTTCCTCTTCTTCTTCTTCTTTCTTTTTCTTCTTTCTTTTTTTTCTTCTTTCCTTCTTTCCAATACTTATTTTTTTCAAGATATTTGGTCACCTCTTTTTTCATAGTTCTTGGAGTACATTATGATTGTTAAAATAATATTGATAGTTACATATTTCCTATACAAATCAAGGCAAACCATCTGTGGTTTTTATTCCTGAAAATATTTTTACTACGCCTTCCTATTTCAATGACATTTTAGCCAGATCTAAAAGTTTACATTTGTGATCATTTGCTTTCAAGATAATAAAGTTATTACTTTATTGTTTTTTTTTTCAATCTGATACTGTTCAAAAACTTTCTGTCAGTCGGATTCTTGTTTCTTTGTAAATGAATTATTTTTTTCTAACACTTTTTTTTTCTTTCTTTCTTTTTTTTTTTTTTTGTCTTTGGTATGCTTTAGTTTGGTATTTATAAAGTCCACTATGGTCATGAATACATTCTTTCTTTTCTTCTATGCAAATTTTAGTACAACATCTTGACAATTTATTTTATATTTGAGCAATAGATTCACATTAATTTTCAAAAGTTACCACCCTCTTTTTTTAATTTTTAATTTTCATTCCGTTTTTTATTTTATTTTTAAATGTTTATCTGAGGAGAGAGAGAGAACATGAGTGAGGGGAAGGGGCAGAGGGAAAGGGACAAGAGGACTCCCAGCTGAGCAAGCACATGGAGACTGGAACTGCCCTGGGGTCATGAGGAGTGGCTGACTATATGCTTCCAAGTTGGGAAATTTCAGGGACAGCACAAGGCTCCAAGATATTTTGTACACAAGGTTACAGGGCCTTGAGGGGACTAGCTATTTTTAGGAAAAGGTCATTTTTTACTGTTCAGTAAAAACCTAGTCATGAGACTCTTCAGATGTACATCAGTGGGTCATATGCTTGGGGGATGTTTGCCAATATATGTCTTGGAGGGTGGGGAGAGATCAAGAGAGTTTCCAAAGGAATTTGGAAAGTAGACTCTGCAGGATTCAGGGGATTTAAGGCTAATATTACCTTCTGCCCTTAGTGAAGTGTCCATATCAAGGCAGCTGAGTTGTGAGAAGAACTTAAAGGATTTGTGAACAGGTTATATGTAGTAAGGAAATCTAAGTTTTTCTCTTGCCTTTGCTTTCGACATCACATATATTTTATACTTCTTTTCATATTGATAACTTTAATAATTTACTGATGTCCAGATGGATATGTCCTTAAGTTACTCCTTACCTATATCTACCTCATTACTTATCTTATCCATTGTATTCTTTTCCCCCCCATTGTATTCTTAATTCAACTAGATTACATATATTTAATCTATTAGTACCACTAGGTTCTTTTTTTAAAAAGACTTTCTTTATTTATTCATGAGAGAGAGAGAGAGAGGCAGAGACATAGGCAGAGGTAGAAGCAGGCAACATGCAGGGAGCCTGAGGTGGGACTTGATCCCAGATCTCCAGGATCAGGCCCTGGGCTGAAGGCGGCGCTAAACCACTGAGCCACCCAGGGATCCCTGCTTCTATGCCTTCTCCAAGACTGCCACTCTCCCTGCATTTTGACACTTCACCCTAGAAGCATTCTGAACCCAGTATTTTGGGGTTTTCTGTGGAGACTTCATTACATAGCAATGATTGACTAAATCATTGTCATTCACTGATTGAACCTCCAGCCTCTCTTCCATCCCCAGATATGCCTGGATGGGGCGGGGGGTGGAGTGGTTGGGAGGCAGGGGAAAAAGTTCTAACTTTCTAATCATGACGTTTGGTCTTCCAGGCAAACAGCCCTTGCCCTTGAGTGTGGTACAAAGGTCACATCATTTACATAGCAAAAGACACCTCTGTTACCCTTATCACAAAAGTTTCAAAGGTTTTAGGAACTGTGAGCCAGAAACCATGTATGAAAACCAAATATTCAGATGACCAAAATATATTTCTTAAAATCACGGTATCATACTATATGTTTAAGTATTTAATTGTTTGATCTTTTAAGCTAATATTTTCCTAAAAGTATAACTACTTTGTTGTAATCTAGATTAGGGAGTGATGTATAGCAAGATCTCATTCCTCCTTAGTCCAGTAAAGTCAGAGAAAAGCAGCAGGGGAGAGCCCCTTAGGGCAGGAAGTTCCAAGTAGCATGATTGACTACTACTCCCTTTTCTTGAGATTATGTGCTTGGGCAAGTAACCTGGTGGAGCACAGATCATGGAAAAGAACTGCGGGCAAAAAATGGCCTTTCTGTGTCACAAGGGCTGTGTCTCGTCTTTACTTTTCTGGGGACCTCTAACCCTTTCTGCTTATGTTACCAGCAAGCATATGAGATATTACTGATTGTTTTCTTGAACCTAAGGGAAAAGTAATGTAAAAAGCAAAAAGACGAAATTTTAAAATCTGTCCTGCATCTCATCAGGTCACTGCTGCCACCTTCCCTCCCCCCCCCCACACACACGTAAATCACCCTAAAACAATTTTTAATTTTCTCTATTCCATTTTAGTATACTTGAACAATGATCATTTTCTAAGCCAATGTAAGAAAGAACATCTAGGATTCCATCATTCTGTGTGATTAAAATATTAGAGGGATTTACTTCCAATAGCATTCATAAGACCATATTTTATTTATACAATATCATACATCAGATGCCTGCATTTTTCTCATTCTTCAACTACTATTATTTGGCAATTAATATTTTTCTTTGATAAATATTCTCCTACATATGAATGAGTGGGCAGGTAGTTAGACCTGAGCGAGAGGCAAGGATGGTGATAGATAGGTTATACAACAGAAGCCTGAGAGCACAAGAGCCTGACTTTGTGGCTTTTGAGACCCTAGGGCTAACAAACCAAGAGACACAGGTACTGAGCCTGACTCTCCTCTTCCACCTCTGCCCCAGAACCTCTAGACTCATTATAATTCATTTGCATTGCTGTTATAACTCCCCACTCCCATGGGCGAAGGCTGCCATGTTGGTTCCAGTAGGAACCTTATAAGGTCAAAAATGTCTCCTCCCAACCTGTGGGAGGAGTCCCCCCAAATGATAGGAAGCAGCCTCCATTAGAGACCACCCCACTGCATGTCAAAGCTCCTCCAAGACCAGAAAGACCCAAGAAGTATCCAATCCCCAAACAAGCTAAGGGTCAGCTCCATCTCCTGGAACCTACCTGGTCCCCCTTAGAGAGTACACTTGCTATTGCTTTTATGAACCTGTCTTGTGCTTTCACTGAGCACTGATGTCTAATTCTTTATTGCCAAGAGCCAAGGCACAAGCCTTTCCGTGCTGACAAATGCATCATGTCTTAAAACTCCTAAGTTATTTAAATTCCCAGATATGTATCTGTTGATGCTTGAACAATGTGGGGGGGTTAAGGGAGCCCATACCCCACACAGCTGAAAATTTTCATATAGCTTTTGACTTCCACCAAATCTTAATTACTAATAGCCTACTGCTGACCAGAGCTTTACTAATAAAGTAGTGGGTTAACACATATTTTATGTATGCATTATATACTGTATTCTTAAAATAAGCTAGAAAAAATGTTATTAGTAAATCATAAGAAAAAATACATTTGCAGTACTGTATTTATCAAAAACAAACAAAAACAAACACAAAAAACAACTATAAGAGAATCCATACAGTTTATATCCAAGCTGTTCAAAGATCAACTGTAATTGCTTCCAGTGTCTTCACTAGGCCTCTGTACATGATGACCTCCTTCCTGGATTTTTCATTCTGATCAGTCAATGTTTAAAGATTGCAACTTACTAGTAGCAAAGCTTTAACTATAATAAACAAAGAAAGAAACAAAAAACCGAAATGAACATATGTTTTCTCTCCTAATAGGATTTTTAAAAAGTGAAATTGATGGGGTGTTAAATATAAAAATTGCTGAAAATATTATTGATATTTGGACCATGTTAGATATCACTACATCATCATTTTAGTTTTTTCAAGGGAAGTTCTGTCAATGATTAAAATGTTTTATTATTAAATAAATGTATGTACTTAATAAGACAGGAGAATAACGTTTTCTATAAGTTGGAAAAAACATGCAACTTCTGCTAGTGATTAATACATAATTTGCTTAATTTGTATTAAAATCAATAAAAATATTGATATATATTAGGATTGAATAATAAGCATAAGAACACTGGGTAAATTCAGAAGCATATTACAAAAATGAACCATTTCCATGTCACAAAAATATCTTATCAACTTTAGGTTTACTTTTTATGAGTTCATATGGATCAGTTTTATTCTTCAAGTGTTATTCTTTTCTAGGTTCTTTCAGAAAATGTTTTAATAAAATTATTACCTAAAAATAAATATGCTGCTATTGATCTGAATACTGACTCTATTTGAATTTGTTTCAAGTCCACAGTGTGTGAATAATAAGCTAAAAAAATTTTTTTAAAGAAAACTGGCTCTCACTATAGATTTTTTTCAACATCAAAGAGAATGAAATCACATATATCTTAGCAGGAAAATAGAAGTTCCTAGAAAGCTATATGATATCAAAATTTACATACATTACATATATATCCTTTAACTTGGATGTCATAATAAACTAAATCAGAATGCTAGTGGTCTGTGGTTGATATCAAATATAATAAGTTTATGTTTGGTAAAGAATGAATAATAAATAAATTAACTAATACAGTATTTCTCTTCTCACATATTTAACCATTGACCTTTCAGAAGTGTTGTTTATGTAGCTTCTTTTTGAATTTTAAAATGTTAATTTCTTTCTGAACATATAATGTACTGGCAAAATCTATATCAAATTGCATTTGAAAGATTAAAGTACAATTGAATCACTTGTGTGGTTGATTTTTAAAATATTTTTAGATCATTTTGTTGAGGACAGTAAAATAGCTTAAAAGTTTTTTATTGTCTCTGTAGCAAGTTAACAGGAACTTAGACATGACACAGCGCAAATGTATTCTCTTACAATTCTGCACATCAGAAGCCACGGTGGGTCTCATGGGTTAATTTTTTTTTTTTTAAACCCCTAAGGGAGAATCCTTTTCTTATCTTTTCTAGTTCTAGAAAGCATACCTTGGCTTATAGCCTCCTTCCAGAAGCCTGAAGCCAGCAAAGGTCTGTGGGGTCTTATGATGTCAGCTCTGTTTCCAATTCTTTAGCACCTCCCTTCCCAGGTTTAGGCCCATTCAGATAATACAAGATGATTTCTTTATTTTATTTTATTTCAAAGATTTTATTTATTTATTCGTGAGAAACACACACACACACACACACACCCAGAGAGAGAGAGAGAGAGAGAGAGAGAGAGAGAGGCAGAGACACAGGCAGAGGGAGAAGCAGGCTCCATGCAGGGAGCCCAATGTGGGACTCGATCCCGGGACTCCAGGATCATGTCCTGGGCTGAAGGCAGGTGCTAAACTGCTGAGCCACCCAGGGATCCTGATCTCTTTATTTTAAAATCATTTGATTAGTAACCTTGATTCAAACTGTGACCTTAATTCTGCTTTTCTTTCTTCTTTTCACTTATAGTTGGGTTTTATTTTATTTATTTTATTTTATTTTATTTATTTTATTTTATTTTATTTTATTATTTTATTATTTTATTTTATTTTTTATTATATTTTATTTTATTATTTTATTTTTCTATTTATTTTCTCTTTTTTTTTTCACCTTATTTAAACTAACAAACAAAAATTCAGCCGTCCTGTATTTTTGTCAAATAAGAAAACAATGAAATTTGCCTTGCTGATTGACTCTTCCTTTTGCAAATGATTTTTCTGTAGTATGCGATGCTGTTTGATTGCATTTTACCCATAGCAGAACATCTTTTGAAACTGGAGTTAATTTTCTCAAATCCTGCCTGCCATTGCTTTATCATCTAAGTTTATGAAATACTCTAAATGCTTTGTTTGTTGATATTTCAACAGCCTGTGCAGCATCTTCACCAGGAGAAGATTCCATCTCAAGAAACCACTTTCTTTGCTCATCCATAAGAAGCAACCCTTATCCATTCAAGTTTTATGATGAGATTATAGCAATTCAGTTCCGTCTTCAGTCTCCACTTCTAATTCTAGTTCTCTTGTTGTTTCCACCACATCTGCAGTTACCAGAGTCTTCAATCCCTCAAAGTCACCCATGAGGGTTGGAATCAACTTCTTCCAAATTTCTGTTATTAATCCTCTTGTCCCTCTCTCATAGAGATCTTAGGTGCATTGTCAATGAACAGTCACACAGTCATATTGAGAAAGGAACCTTTTTTTTTTTTTCCCGGATCAGTAGGTCCCAGCAATTGGCTTAAAATATTCAGTAAATTATGTTGTAAACAGAGGTGCTGTCATCTAGGCTCTGTTGTTCCATTTAAACATCACAGGCAGAGTAGATTTAGCATAATTTTTAAAGGCTCTGGGATTTTTGGAATGGTAAATGAGCATTGACTTCAACTTAAAGTCACCAGCTGCATTAGCCCCTCGGAAAAGGGTCAGCCTGTTTTTTTTGAAGCCAAACATTAACTTTTCTCTAGCTATGAAAATCTTGGATGACATCTTCTAATAGAAGGCTGTTTTATCTGCATTGAAAATCTGTTGTTTAGTGTAGCCACCTTCATTAATTACCTTAGCTAGATCTTCTGAATAAACTGTTGCCTCATCTTGCACTTTCATGTTATAGAGGTGGTTTTTTTCCTTAAATGTCATAAACCAACCTCTACTGGCTTCAGACTTTTCTTCTGCAGGTTCCTCATCTCTCTCAGCCTTTATAGAATTGAAGACAGGGCCTGCTCTTGATTGGGCTTTGTTTTGGGAATGTTGTGGCTTATTTGATCTTCCGTCCAAACCACTAAATCTTTCTTCATATCAGCGATGAGGCTGTTTCACTTACTTTTCATTTATGTGTTTACTGAAGTACTACTTTAATTTCCTTCAAAAACGTTTCCTTTGCATTTACAACTTGACAATTTGGCACAAGAGGCCTGTCTCTTGACCTGTCTTGGCTTTTAACATGCCTTTTTCACCTAAGCTTGTTTCTAGCTTTTGATTTAAGTGAGAGATGTTTGATTCCTCTTTTCACTTGAACACCTAGAACCTCTTGTATGGTTATTAACTGACCTAATTTCAATATTGTTGTGTCTCAGGGAATAGGGACACCGGAGGGGAGAGAGAGATATAGAGGAATGACTGGTCTGTGATACAGTCAGAAATACATAACATTTGTCAGTTTGGTTCACCGTCATATGGGCATAGATTGTGCCCTCAAAACAATTACAATAGTAACATAAAAAATCACCAGTCATGGGCACCAGGGTGGCTCAGTACTTGAGCATCTGCCTTTGGCTCAGGATGAAGTCCCACATCAGGCTCCCTGCATGGAGCCTGCTTCTCCCTCTGCCTGTGTCTCTCTTTCTGTCTCTCATGAATAAATGAATAAAATCGTAAAAAAAAATCATCAGTCACATATCATCATAACAAATATAATAATAATGAAAAACTGTGAAATATTGTAAGAATTACCAAAATGTGACACAGGGACATGAAGTGAGCTAATGCTGTCAGTAAATGACACCCATAGACTTGTTTGATGCAGGGTTGCCAGAAATCTTCAATTTGTAAAACAGAATGAAACAAAACAATGTCTTCAATGGCAATAAAACTTCAGGTTTTATGTACCTCATTTGAGGTTCAATATACCTCATTTGCGTATATCTATATATGCAATATATGATATTGATATATGCATATATGATAAGATATATATGCACATACCTATATCTATATAATCTAGTCTCATGGGACTGCAAGTGTAAGCCCTGTTGGCCACCAGAGCCAGGTGACCTAGAGGTATATACTTGGGCAGCAGTCACAAAAACCTGGGTTCCAGATGATTATATAAGCTCTTTTCTGGGTTATATGGATGAGCTGGAGCAAGGCAGAGGAGCAACACCAAGATGGCATTTCCATCTGTTCCTCGAGAGCAGCTCTGTAGGCTACTAAATGTGTGCCAAATTTAAGGTCTGCCCCTCCTGTTGAAGCTCTAAGGCAAGCAAAAAAAACTCACAGGAATACTTAGGAGTATTCCATAGTTCATTGTGTGCAGTGTCCTGGGGGTAGCCTGCCAAGAACATCCCTCTGATTGCCACGGACTCTTGGGGCCGAAGAATGCAGTCTTATCCCCACCATCAGAGCCAGGCAACTAAGAGGTGTCCTCTGGGTTGGCATCTGCAAAAAACTAGGGCAGTGGACATAAAAACCAGGGTACTGGCTACTTGTAAATCTCCCTCCAGGAGATACTGATGCTCTGGAGCATGGTAGAGGGTGAACATGAAGACAGTACCCAACCTCTGAGATCTCTGAGAAGATTATAGTCTGTCCCTGGTTTCATGTTTAATTAGAAGCCTGACTCTCAGACCACATTCATTACGCATAACTGAAAAGCCTCCTTCATAGGACTGAGCTCCTTAATCCTGTTACCTCTTGCTGAGCCTGAGGGGTGGTATCTGTGTAAGAACCCTTCCTCTGTTGGTGATAGTCCAGTGGGACCCAGAGTATAAGCCCCACTAGCTACCAGAGCCAGGCGATGTAGAGCAGTCACAAGAATCGTGGCATAAGACAGGAGTTGAGCTCCTTTTTGGGTGACATCAATTATTACAGTCCCATGTGACTAGAAACACAAACTCTCCCGTCTTCAGAGCCAGGTGATCAAGAGTAACCCCCTAGTGGCACCACAAAAATTGATGCATCTTTTCCATGCAGTATAACATTTCACAGATTTCAGGAATCAGGACATGGGCAGTTTGGGATGGGAGGGCATTATTTTTAATCGTCTACTTCAATTATCATTATAAAAATATAATTCAATGGTCATATTTGTCACCCACTTATAAATTTTTATTGATCATCTACTATGGGCAAGCAGCTAAAATAAGTGCTAAGGACACATTAATACAAGTCTCTTACTCTCCAAATATATGGCACATAATGAGAGAATGAGGGGAGTTAGTATACTATATAGTAAAATACTCTGTGATATAGTGTCTGATAAATAGTGGTCCAATGCTAGAAGCAGGAGAACACCAAAGAGGCTTTCCTCCTCCACTAAGGGTAAAATGTGCTTGCTGCAGAAATTTCTTAAACTGAGGTCCTAAGTAAAAGTAAAAATATCCCATGCATAACCATACACAGATGGATGTGTGTGTGTATGTGTGTGTGTATAGATGTGTGGGTGTGTATACTTGAGTGTAGATCCAGGTAAATGGAGCAATTTATGCAATGATGCTGAGGTAAAATGGCAAGGGGAAATTCTAGGAAATAAAATACACGACATCTCTATTTTAGCATGTGGGAAATAGATGGTAGTCAGTATAATAGGTGGTAAACACAGCAATTAAGTTAAAAAATCAAATGAGGAGGAATTGTTCTGTATGAAGAGATTGAGATTATCTTCAACCCTGAAAATTTTTTATAGAAATTTAATTTAATCAGACCTATATTTAAGAGGATCGTTCTAACAATTATTGGAAAATTAGATGGAAGTTGAGATGGAATTATGAATGATTAATGATAAGCTCAGAGTTTGTAGCAATAACTGAGAGAAGAGAATGAAATTGTCTAGGTAGGTGGAGGAGAACTTTTTTTGTGCAAGAAGCAGGCTATGATCTATGATTACAAGTATCTATCATCAAAGTTTTGCTAGGCTGGTCAGGGGTTTCACCGTTCATGGTAGGATGCTAAATCCACAAGAAATTGGTTCTGCATGAAGTATCAGTGTTATGATATTCCTATTAGTTCTATTTCACATCTGTTAAATGTTCTTAACTGCCATAGAAATGTGGATTGTAATAGTCACAAATGTGTCTTTTCAAGGCATACACACCGCAGGAATGGTTTTTAATGTCCACAGTCCAGAAAACTCTAGAAACCTCAATTATTATTTTTTTCTTTTTAATGTCCTATAACTACATATGTGGACACTGCATTCATCACCTGAGTCCACATTTAAGTATCTCCCTGCCTCCATCTGTCTTCTACAGCAAAATCGTACGCTAAATTATTTAAGACATACTGAGACCTCTCTCCCCACTTCCTCAGCACTTTGAAAGAGATAGGAAGGTTATTTTTTTATCACCGTGGATATTAGGAGTATATTTTATAACTGTAAATACAGGAATTTTACTCTGTTTTCTATTTAGTGTAATTTATTTTCTGAACCAAAGCCTGCCTTCCATGTGCTAAGGAGAAGTTGTTTAGTTAACATGGCGGTGTGTACAGTGTATACATTCAGTTAATGTCTTAAAATTTTAGTAAGCAACAGGTGGCTTTAACATCATAAAAGAAAGTTTTTGCCAGATTATGGTCAAAGTTGTAATGAAACAAATGCAATAGGAGAATGGCTAAGCCACTCTTAAGCTGTCAAGAAACCAATTGACTAGTGAGCACCAAATTGAGTAAAGTGAAGGAGAGGGGGTCAGCTAAAAAGCAAGCAGATTGCACTTTAGGAGAAGATGGGATGGGCATTCTGTGAAGAACTTATTACTTTGTTATTTGCTTCTACAAAAAGAGAGTTTTTAAGGCACAGTGAAGAGGATCAGTAGAGATGCAATCTTTTAAGAGGAGAAAGACGAAAGTCATGAGTGGTGAGCATAAAATAATGTATCGACTTGTGAGATCACTATGTTGTGCACCTGAAATTACCATTGTGTGTCAGCTGTACTCAATGAAAAAAATAAAAACAAAAGAACTTCCCCACCTTAAAGAAAAAGAATGAAACCTTGGACTGGGAACCGTGATTACTGAATTGCATTTTGTATAGCATTCCTGGCTAATAGAAATGAGAAAAATTATGAATTGACTGTCCATGAATAGTAGAGAATCCAGGAAATATTTTGTTATTTCCAGTTAGCAGCTGAGGTCTTCATATAGGTTTTCAAATAGAGCATTGGTTGGAAATTGTTCGCTGTATCTGACAATAATGACATTGCATTTTATTATCTATTAATAGGTTTGGATTCTATTAGGTCAAGATTTTATTGAGGGCAGAGCAATTCTCTATCTCAGAATCACTAATACCTGTGTAGTGCTTACCAAACTAAGTTGTAGGTTTGAAGTGAACTTTTATTGAATAAAGTAAGTGAATATTTATTAGTCTATATTTTCATTCAGTAAATATTAGTAATCACTTCCTGGGCATTGTTCTATGCCTAAAGATAAAGTATAAACAAATACCATTATATCCTCTTTTACCTCTTGTCATATTATAAAAGTATAAAAGAAGACTTTTTCAAAATTTATATTAGTGTGTCATGATAGGCATATGGTAATTAGGTAGAAGTTGAGAATTATGCCAAGGTTTTTTTCTGGATTTTGTACTTTGATAAATAATTTCCTCAAAATAAATACATAAATATATAAAGACACAGATCATTATTATATCTGTATGTCTATAATATACATGTGTGTGTAAACATATATGTCATATTTAGAATAGTAGCATTCTTATACATAGGTGTGATTTTTTTTAAGATTCTATTTATTTATTCATGAAAGACACACAGAAGGAAGGGCAGAGATATAGGCAGAGGGAGAAGCAGACTCCCCGTGGGGATCCTAATGCGGGACTCAATCCTGGGACTCTGGGATCATGCCCTGAACCAAAGGTAGATGCTCAATCGCTGAGCCACCCAGGTGTCCCTGCATAGATATATGATTTAAATAGAAACAATATGTTCATATTCTTTTAGCATTATATAAAGCAATAAAATACTGAAATGTTAGAATTTGGCCAATTTGTCTGGCTTTCTATATATAAAGAGAGAGAGGGAAGATGTCAGAATAATGTCACTAATGATTGGTAAGAATCCTTGATTTTAAAAAGAATATAATAAATTAAATGGTATTTCCACACATTAAAAGGTGACCAAAATATCCCTATCTTCCCAGTAATTTATACTCTGCATTTATTTGTTTCAGTTATCGTTTTCTGTGCTGTTGAAACTATGAAAAACTAAGTAACTGCCCTTTGTCAAACAATCTTTTTGCCTATATATATATATATATATATATATATATATATATACACACACATATGTATCTACAAGCATAAATATATATATATATATATATATATTTGCTTCTCATTAAGGATGCAGTTACAGTATTTACAACCATTCTGCAAGTCAGCCTCTTTTTTTATTTCCCTACAAATTGATACTCTCTTTTTGAAAGGATTTAACACAGTAGGATTTTGTATAGTGGTCAGAGTATTTTGCATGATGAGACATTGGCAATTGGGATTAACATCTTCATCTTGGCAAGTAGATTGATCAAATGAAGGAGGCTGGAACTTAGAGATTTCTAATGGATTGCAGGAACATAGACTCCCCTGTTTAATGACATGACACTGGTAAAGTTTTAGAGCTATAAATTTGGAACCAATTGGAGGAAAACCTTCCCATGGTGTGGTTACTACTGGCAAAACACTGTGCATCAGGAAATCAGCCAGAAAAATACTGTAGCCGTACCTTAAAATGGACTATATAATTTTATGGCCAGTGTAACATGTGTAGTTATGAAAGTTAAAATAATGAAAGGTAAAATAAAAAGAGGTAATTAAATATCATACTTCAGTGCATTAACCATTTATCTACAGGGGCAAGAGAAGGGCTCCTTTTCTTTAATTGGTTCTTGTAAAAAATCATGTTTTAGTTTCTGTGCTTTAGTAAGATCTCTTTTACTTTGCTATTGCAAAAACATCATCTGTGGCTTTGTGCTGAAAATAGTTTGCAAATGTATTTGGAAAGACATGGTGTCTAGTCTAACACTTAGCACAGTGTAGGCACTCAAGCAACCTGTGGCCTTCATTTATGTTTCAGATCACTGAAACGTGAGGGTATAAACTGTACTACAATCTAACTTATAATTTATTTTCTCTGGTTTTGCCTCTACCTCCTATTAGGAGTCTTTTGAACACTTTCAAAATTTCATTCAAAATCTCATACAATTTTCTTTTTCTGGGAGCAACAAGAGATGATATAATCCTGATATAAATTGTGATCAATCTCAGGAAAATTTCACACTATAATTAAAAGTTATGATTTAAAGGAAGTCCTACTTAATTTTTTTAAGTGTCCAATTATGTTAGGAAAAAAAATGTGAAAGTGTTCCATTATTATGAAATATTGTAAAATTGGTCTGACTCTACATAGTGAGGTTGACCCAAATACTTGGCCTTCTATCAACTACTATTTATTCTGTATAACATTGTAGTTTAAGAGAACCTTACAAATTATCTAATGCACCTGTGCACTCAATGCATGAATGCAAAATAGGTTAAAAATAGATAATTTGTGATAGTAAACAAATAATAGACTAGATGGAATATTATATCTCTTACATGTCACTTAACTAGCTTCAACAATGATCTTATAGTCTCTCTTGTGATGGGTTGTTGCACTGTTGCCAAAACACCTTATAATAGTAATTTTTAATTGAATATTAACTGTATATTAGAAGCTGTTTTTGATCATTTATCTGCTTCAACTCAGTTAATTGCCACACTACAGTTGCATTGCCGATATAATTACCTCGCTTAAGGTAAACGATTTGAAGCAAGGAAAGCTAAGTATCTTGTCCAAGGTCAATCCAGCTACTTCATGTTAGAGTTCAGATTCATTCTCAGATTGGATTTGAAAACTCTTACTCTTAATCACTGTTACTAACCTGTACTTAAATGCATTCACTGTGGCCCAGCTCATGTGTAGATACCAATATCTCAAAGTAGACTTAAGCTCTTTAATGGAAGGGACACCTGGGTGGCTCCATTGATTAAGTATCCACCTCTTGATTTCAGCTCAAGTCATGATTTTGGGGTGCTGGGATCAGCCTTGTGCAGGGCTCCATGCTCAGATTGGAGTCTGCCTGTCTCTTTCTGCCTTACTTTATTCAATAAAAGTTTACTTCAAACCTACAACTTGGTTGGTAAGCACTACACAGGTATCAGTGATTCTGAGATAGAAAATTGCCCTGCCCTCAATAAAATCTTAACCTAATAGAATATAAACTGTTCACTCATGTGTGCATGCTTTCTGTCCCTTGAATTAATAAATAAATCTTTCAAAAAAAAGTTCTTTAATGTAATAAACCACAACTTACTCACCTTTACATACCTATTCTCCATCACAGGTGCTCATCCATAATAGTCATGCCACTTAGTGGCTGTGCAAAATTAGGCAAGAATTTATTTCACTCTGCCTCAATCATATTATCTGTAAAATGGGTACTAATTAAAATCTCTGCTTCACAGAACAAAGGGAAGGGTAAGAGAAAAGAAAAAAAAATGGGAAAAATTATTAGTAGGTATCTAACTGTGGAAGCTTAGAAAATTGTCCTGTTGAATCTGCTGTGCAATAAAATGTTGCCACGATATCTCCATGAACGGTAGAGTAAGACTTTCTCTTACAAATTCACATATGAAACTATGAAAGAGGAAGAGAGAGAATTGACATATATTAATTATTAATTGAAGTGAGAATGAGATCCTTGGATAGATCAAACGATAATCAGTTAATGGTTACATATTAACAAGATGTTTGATTAGTGGTCACTAAAGTAGAGACAATTTTACCCCTTGGGGGTGAAGAAAATAATTATATAAATTCTATTCACATTTATATTTATAGTTATAGGTACCTGCTTAAAACAGACTAGTAAATGAGATTTACCAACATTTATTGTCTGATTTTTTAAAATGAGCTTATAATACATTAAACAACTTTAGAATAAAATACATGTTAAGAATGCAAGCATCTTAAGAGCAGATATATTAGTTGCATCTTAAATAGCCCTTGTAGAAATAAAACTATTGGTAGCAGGTTTCCAAGATGATTCTTAGTTTCTGTTTATCTTGACTTGTGATAAAGGAATAATATGCTGTTCAGATAGAACAAAATCAAAGGAAGTGATAAAAATAAAATGTTTTCTAAGGCTTAAGCCATGTACTTATATTATTATTAGTGATATACTATCAGGTGTACATAGAGCTCTACATCAGCTTAGGGAAGAAAACGAATGACTTATATTATGACTTGAGAGATGGAGTGAAAAAGAAAATAAAAATTCTTAAAACAATACATTATTTGCTACCTATGAACTATAGCAAACTAGGGAAACTGTCATCAGCAATATGCTCTAGAGATAACCTTTAATCATTTCTCAGGATCACATGAACTTTGAAAATGTCAAGGAACAAGTACTATAGCCTTTTCAGAATGGAATTTGGGTGCCTGTAGTCATCCCAAGGAGAGTTTTTAAGAAATCACTGCTGTGTTTTCCAACAAAGGCTCTTAGGATATGAAATTGGATTTTTCTTTTGGATAGCCATGCAATTGAAAGACTTTCCTGGCCAATGTGTTAAACTTTCTATCTGTCCTGTGGAATTTAGGAAAATGTACTACCGCATATAATATAGCTGGGAATTTTAATTGTACTGAGAAAGCAATGCTACAGTGAAAAGTAATTTTAAATTAATTCTGTTATAACTTGATTGATTCAAGGAGAAAAATATCTTTTTCTGAAAGCATCTTTATATAAAATATATGACTATTTCCATATTATATTACCATACATCATACTACATTTTCATCTCTTTTTCAAATATTTATAACAAACACAAATAAAACATGAAATAAATCTTTGATAATATTTTGGTTTGCTTGATTGAACTGCAGCCTTAAAGTCCAAATAAATGAAAGATCGTTACTATTATCATTAGTGCAAAATGCACGTGTTTAGAGAAATGATTAAAGAAAAAATACAGTTTACTGTCACTGCATCAATTCTGCCTTAGTAGAGTTATGTTCTAGAATACATAGTGCTTTAAACAGTAGTTACCACACAACATATTTTAGGCTGTCAAATTATTTATAGCAACAGCCTTATTATTAGGGTTTACCATACCTCACTTACATAGTTTTTAGGATGCAATCCAAAATTAAGAGTATACTGTAATGCATATGACTTTATGGTGATTAAAAGACACTATTTGATGCATTGACAGTGAATTTGAGCTAATAATTTCAGAAATATAAAATGACACATGTTTGTGTAAGGAGGTTCACCATTTCTGGTATTTCCATGACTGTTACTGTGTTTTAATGTTTATGTCTCCCCAGAATTCATATGTAGAAATCCTAATGCTCCTTGTGGTGATACTAGGAAGTGGGACCTTGGGGAAATGCTTGTTATGAGGGTGGGGCCCTCATAAGTGGGATCAGTACTTTTCTAAAAGAGACCCTACAGAGATCCCTAGCTCCTTCCAACCATGGAGAACACAGTGAGAAGTTGGGAGTCTACAACCCTTCACCAGAACCCAGCCATATTGGCCCCCTGACCTTGGACTCCAGCCTCCAGAGCTGTGAGAAGAAATTTCTGTCATTTGTAAGCTCTCCAATCTGTGGTATTCCAAATTATGGTAGTCCAAAATAGCTAGGACAAGTGTGTTCCTGCATTGGAAGCTTACCTAAGACTGAATCTAGTGACTAAATCAGTATTAGGCACCTGGCATTCTCCGGGTTAGAAAAGTTTATTTCCTATAGTTCTTACTTCCTTATTTAACCTGTATTTACAAGCATACTTGCAAACAAAAATCCTCTTGCAAATAAAAAAAAATCCTTTTGCAAATAAAAAAAAAAAGATCTTTCACATGCATATAAGGTAATGTGGGACACACACACAAAATGACTAATCTGTGAGGATATAACTGCTAATAGAAATAGCAGAAGCTGCTCTGTAGGGAAGGATCCCACTATGACATCAATCAAACTTTCTGGTAAGAATCTTTAGGTCCATGAGTTCCAATATCACATTTAATTTTTTTTCTGATGTCACAGTTTTTGAGTGACAATTTTTGTTTTCAAATTACTTGATTGCAGATGAGTTAAGAAAAAGATTTCATGCACTGAGAGTCTAGTGTGTACCTCAGACTGACAATTGTTAAAGGACAGCTACCACCCAAGATATTTTTCCATTTTGTGGAAGTACTGCTGGTCACATTCTGTCATCAATATCTAAGGGAGACAGACGTAGAAGTTTTTTTTTTTTTTTTTTTTTTTCCTAAAGGAAATCACTCTACATGCTGTATCAGGACAGGCACTTTGGAGATTCTGCTTGAGGCATAACGCTTTGGACAGGAATAGCTCTGTTAACTCTTATTTTCTAGAGTTTTGTCATACATCCATGGAAAAATGATACCCAGAATGCATAAACTAGCAGATCCTACTTGTGGAACAGAAGAGTGCTTTATGGAATAATTTACATGGTCAAAAATAATTAAAAAATGAAAAAAAACATTATAGCCAAAACTCAGATTAGAATTCACACATTACAAATATATTTGTAGTCCTGTATGTCCCTTTCCTGAACAAATTCACCTGTCTACCAAGAACTAACCACTACCCTCATTCCCATGCCTTTTAATGTGTTATCTTTATATTTTAATACATTTTTTTCATGCCTAACTCATTTGTTAGAACATATCTTTAATTAATATACACTGTTCACATTTTTATAATTTAAGTCCATGGCAACTCTAACGTTGCTTTCTTCTCTCCGAATTTGTTATATTTATTTATACTGATCTATACAGCTATTGTTTGTTTGTTTCATTTGACCTCAGTCTATTCCTGTACTGCATGAATATTCTGTAGTGTATTTACCTATTCTACTGGTATGAGTTTAGTCCCCCTTTATTCACTCTTTAAATCTTGTATCTTTCTGTTACAAGCTTCCATGTTGCTCTGAGATTACATAATTATATTACCTATTACTAGTTTATAGATAATATACAGCTTTACCTTAAATAATTAGGAATATACTCTATCAGCACTCCAGTGGGTACTATAGGGAGGATTTTAGAGTTGATGGATATTCTCTTATATATTGTGGGCAAAGATGAAAGTATTATTTCTGGAAACAGACATGTAAATCTATAATGAAACCGGAGATAAATAAACCTCCTACAATATGCTGCCTTCAAATGCATTTACCTTTCAAAGTAATTGTTTGCCAACATTCACAAAGCATATTTTCTGTTTAAAATCAAGTCATATTTACTGGCATCACCAGTTCACTTGCTGATCCACTAATATTGTTAATTTGATCAAATCTAAAACATTGGTAATGATTACATTTGCATTCATTAGTTTCATTTTATATGTCTTTGAATATTAAGTTATCTAAATTTTCAAAAGGATCTTAAATCTGAACAGAAATCTTAAACTTTTAAAATTGTTAGTGGTAGGAATGCCTGGGTGGCTCAGCAGTTTAGCACCTGCCTTTGGCCCAAGGTGTGATCCTGGGGTCCTGGGATCGGGTCCCACATTGGGCTCCCTGCATGGAGCCTGCTTCTCCTTCTGCCTATGTCTTTGCCTCTCTCTCTCTTGTGTCTCTCATTAATAAATAAATAAAATCTTTAAAAAAAATAAAATTGCTAGTGGCTAGAGAAATATTTTTTCAGTATAGATTTTCACTATTTTCTACATATTTAGGATTACATTGGCATTTAAAAATATTTCCTTAGCCCTAAAACCCTTGGAAATAAGTAATTAAATGTATCTGATTTGGAAAATTGTATGATTTTTTAAAGATTGGGTTTGTATTTTTAGACATTTAACTTGTAAATTTTCTTCCTTTTGAAAAATGTTATTAAAATTATATGGAAAATGTAGCACTAAGCACTCTTCTTCTGTACATGTCATGACAAATATTAGCATTGTATACCTTCAGCATAAATGGAGTTGACAAATTGTCAGAACTCATAAATGCATAGAGTTAAAGAAATTGAAATTTAGTCCCATATCTCCTTAAGAAGATTTTTTCCCTTCAATTTTTAATAGGCATAGGTAAAAGTAAAGGGTTAATAGTAATGATTACAAACAAAAAATATTGAATCATGGTAATCAGACTTTCTAATTTATTTCTGTTTGTTTTTTTCTTTTCAAGAGTACTACTAGTTTGATTGCCTCATGCTTTTATTATTTAGTCACTTCTCATAGGGCTATTGTACAAAGAATTACAAATAGCAATGACACCTGCCTCTATTTATGTTAATATATCTGTCCTAATATTCATACAGAGAAAGGAATAGTCATATTTCCCTAACTTCCACTCAATTAAACTCTTCTGAGGAATTCAAAACCTTGACTTCTTGAAAAAAAATTGCCTGATCATGAATTTAAGATGTCTTTTTTGTATCTCAGCATTAGAGAATATACTTTACTGGGTAAATTTCAAACACAATTTTGCAGCATGTGACTCTTAACCAGCTGTAGGAAGCATATGAGCCCCCCCCCCAAATGTCTACAAATAATGGTGGCCAAAGAGGCTTAGGTGTTTCTGATCTGTGAATGTGCTAATTTATATGACAAAAGGAATTGACCTAAAGTTGTGGGTGACATTAATGCTGCTAATCAGTTGACTTAATAGGGAAATTATCTTATATTATTTGAGTTAAGCCAGTGTAATCACAATGATCTTTAAAAGGAGAAGAGGTAGGGGGCACATGCCTGGCTCAGTTGGTAGAGCACATGGCTCCTGATCTCTCCCTGTATTGTGAATTCAAGCCCCATGTTGAGTGTAGAAATTACTTAAAAATAAAATCTTGAAAAAACAAAGTATAAGAGGTAGGCAGAGGGCATCGGGGTGGCTCAGTTGGTTAAGTGTTTGCCTCTGGCTTAAGTCATGATCCTAGGGTCCTGGGATTGAGTGTTGCAACAGGCCCCCTGCTCAGGGGTAGCCTGCTTCTCCCTCTACCCTTCTCCTCTGCTCATGAACTTTCTCTCTCTCTTTCTCTCAAACAAAAAAATAATCTTAAAAAAAAAAAGAAGAGGTAGACAGAAAATGGGGAATCAGAGAGATTGTCACATAAGCGGGACTAGGCCCCACAGTGCTGGCTTTGAAAATAGAGGAAGATGAGCCATGAGCTAAGGAATGTGGACAGCCTCAAGAAACTGGAAAATTTTCTCCTAGGCCCTCAGAAGGAATGCATATTGTTCATACCTCAATTTTGGTCCAGTAAGATACATTATGAAATTCTGATTGCCAGAATTCAAACTAATACATTTTTGTAAGACATCACTAGTTTCTTTATGAACAGTTCATTCCTAGAGAGATAAGTGTTTTCTACTCATTTTGATCTGAAGATTGTGGCACACTCAAGCCAGCCAGTTGCAGAGACTCAATGCTCCTCCTATAGTATTGCACCAATTTCTGATGGATGTGTCTACAAGACTAGGAAAAGTAAGCAAAAGAATCTTTCTAGAGAAAATAAGCGATATTACCCTCCAGCAAAATATGTGTGTGTGTGTGTGTGTGTGTGTGTGTGTGCAATCATGGGAAAATAAGTTTAAAGGAAACAAATGAAATTCTAGAATAAGCATAAATGGACTATTTCTCTTTTTAAAAATATAATTTATTTATTTATTTATTTATTATTTAATTTGAGAGAGAGAGAGAAAAAAAATGAGCAGGGTGGGGAAGGGCAGAGGGAGAGGGAGAAGCAGGCTCTCCACTGAGGAGGGAGCCCCATATGGTGCTCAATTCCAGGACCCTGGGATCATGACCTGAGCCAAAAGGCAGACACATAACTGACTGAGTCACCCAGTCAACCCTGGACTACTTCTTTAAATAAAGAAAATCAGAGTGTTGATGAGTTCCATGTCTCTAAAAGCAATGTTTAGCTTCTGAACCTGGAGCATCTCATCAAAGTTCTTGGACACACACATGAAAATCAAAGATGGTGGACAAAAAAGTGAACTTAGTAGACCTGGGTTGCTAAAACTGTATATATTCCAAAGAAAAGCTTATCTTCATACCCGGTCTTTGGTGGGCTCCTGGGACGTATCCTCAGAGCTCTTACTATACTTTGAAAAGAGTATCTTTTTTATGACTGTAGCTTTGAGTCATGACCAGATGTTTGTCCTAACAATGTAACTGATGGTGAATGCCTGTTTTTGGTTTGGGGTAAAATGTGGCTGGAGTCTGAGAAGTTGAAGTCAGTCACATGGCATTATTTCACATATACCATCGCGCACTGTTGCTGGGAGAAATAAGTGCTTATCTGCATGACTCCATTGGTTGGTGTCAACGGAAACCTTGCACCATTTTATGTGGGCTTCACCCCCATGCATCTTCTTACTTTGCTGATTTTAAACTGTGTCTTTGTTGTGTGATAAACCACAACCAGGTATATAGCAGTTTTTTTGTTTGTTTTTGTTTTTTAAGACTGGTGAGTCTTTCTAGAAAATTATAGAGACTGAGGTAGGTCTTGAGGACCCCACCATAGATGGGAGGGAAAGAATATTATAATATAATGACAACTATTTTTCTCTTATTTACAAATAAAATGTATCTTGCTTAATGAAATTCCTAGGCTCCAATTACTGTTTCCATGAAAACTTTAACACCATTCAATCAATTAAAGTGAAGTTAACCAAAAATCTAGAGCAGTGATTTATTTTTCCTAGTTCTGTGTGCTATATAAAAAGCAAAGATCATCACATTCCCTAAAAAATTAAAAAACATTAAGGAAATTAAGGCAACAGGGTTTTCCGCCTCATATAGTATAAAATTTGATACTGATTTTTTTTCTGTTCCTCACAGGAACATATCTTTAATTATATAATATAAATGGCAATGAGGGTCTTATATACATAATTTCAATTTATAGTAAACTTTACAAAAGTGTTTCTATTTAAGGATGTGATGGATATGTGATATATATTGATGCTTAGGAGCCATTGCGCGCATTCATATTTGGAGAGGCTTGAAAACTGCTTCTCCGATGTCCTTGCAGGTGGTTTTCTGGATGTACCTTTAGGTTTGCTCAGTCAGATAAACTTACATGAAATAGATTCAGAACTGAATTAAGGGCAGAGGAATATGAAACTTGAGGCATCCCTTAAACTGAGCCAGATCAGGACAGAGAGAATGCAGTTATGTCACCTCTGCTCTCTGATTCTAAGTTGTTTGAATGTTTCTGCAATGGAGCCTGTGATCATGGCAGAGATCATTTAATTTGGAAAGTGAAATCATTCCTGGAAATGTGGCCAGAATCTTTTATAATCTACATCCAATAATTTGTATCTCCCTAATACTTGGTAATAAATCCCTTTTGGTTTGAACTTGCTAGAAAAAAAAAAATTCAGTTGCCTGAAAGCAAATACTAAATTTAAGAGATTGAATATTTGGAGGAAAGAATTCACCTTTAATTTATGCTGTTTCACAGCTTTACTTGAAAAACTTTCAAAAAAGAAAAAAAAAACATCAATATTTCACAGAATTTTCATGCCCGTGTTTTCTTTTTCTTCAATAGAAACACAACCAATTGCAGTGCCAATTTACCTAATAAATTCTCAACCTACCAGAGTGAGCTCTACTCACATAAAAGGCACAGTCAAAACCTATGCACAGCTTTGTTCCAAAAGGCTCTTTATGTTTAGTCTAACAATGCAGGAAACTCAAGATAAAATGAGATTATTAACTGGATATAGATAGTTCTCTGTTAAAACCATAAAACAGTGATGCCAACATGAGAGCCACTTTTATGTACCCATCTCAAACCATTTATTTCTTCACCTCTGTCAACATCTCTAGAGAGCATCAGCATCGATACATAACAGATCCATCCCATTTTCTGTAGCCTACAACAAAGAAACAGCCAGGAACACATGCTGAATCATAGGCCAGCAAAACTCCTGCTATTCACCCGAACTCCTCCCTGCCTTAGGCACTTGCTAACCTAGAATTCTGAGTGAAGGACAAGAATAACTCATAATTCTGCTTCAGGTAACTCCAAGGATTTAAGAGGTTGTAAAGCATCTAAGGAGTCAGATTGTTGAGGAGTCTCCAGAAACTCATATTTGCAAAGCAATTTGCATTTCCATTCCTGTGACCTGGGAATAAAACTAAAGAGTCACTAGAATGAAACCATGCTGTCTTTGGGAAGTTGTTTTTACAAAATCCCATTGAGAGGGGACTGAAGGGTCCTTGCAACCTTTTAACATATGTTTCATAATCTTGCTGCCAAAGGAAGAACATGTTTGTTTACATTCTTTCATTTACTTATACAAGAATTATTCTTAAAATTCGATTCTGAAAATAATAAACCTAAGACTTTAAACTTCAACCTTCAGATCACCTGAGTGGCTCAGATGGTTACGTGCCTTCCTTTGGCTCAGGTCATGATCTCAGGGTCCTGGGATGGAGCCTGGCATAGCATCCAGGCTCCCTGGTCAGTGGGGAGTCTGCTTCTCCCTCACCCACTCCCCTTGCTTATGCTCTCTCTCTGTGTCAAATAAATAAATAAAATCTTTTTTTAAAAACAAATAAGCATCAACCTTTAATATATATTTAATTTCACTGATGAATGAGAAAAACACATACTAAGGAAACAAAGGCAATTTTCATTACCAGATAGTAAAAAATAGGAACTGTACAAAATATTATCAAAAAATGAGGTAGCTAATAGAACTGTAGTCTTTAAACAACCCAGGTAATATATGGAAGTTGAAAAAAATAGTGATAGTATATTTTGAAATAATGCTTGAACATTTAAGTTTGTGTCTACAGAGAATGTAAGAAAAATGGTGATCGGGAACTCAGGATGATTGCACACACACTTTACTCTTACAGAGCTGGGATAATGCACACACATCATCTCATACTATAAAGTCTCTCTTCCTCATGCAAGTCCCATTTTAAGTTGAGTAGAAAAATCATTTAGGTACATCGACTTTGGATCGCCCCTGCCCCAGAATATAAGGGATGATGTATTTGATTTAAGGGAAGAACTAAGGGAAAGAATTGATTAAGAGACAAAGAGCATTAAGCAATAGAAGTCAAAGAAGAGATCATAGAATCTAAAATTACAGTAACACTAAGCCTATGTTTAAAAAACAAATGCAGTTTGTTTTCATCTTGCCTTAATGTGCTGAACAAAGTACATAGGTCAATAAAGCATTTTCTTGGTTTTCACATTTGGAGGGTGGGGATGGGAGAGCTAAATTGTTACCCTTTTTTTGAAAGCTGACACAGCTCAGTTCAGGAACCATCAGATCTCCCCTGAATTTCTTCAGTAACTTTGCATCTGGGATCCCTGCCTCTGCTGCTTGCTGCTATCTCTACAAAATCAAAAACAGAGTGCACGCACACCCACAAAACAAAAACATTTCTTTGTTGCTATCAGTATTCTTCTTTTGAAATGAGCAACTGATTACATCAGCTACAGTTTATTAAAATCTATCTATGGAACCCATGGTTCTGGAGAATAGATACCACTACTTTACCTTGTTACACAAATGGCATTATCACTTAACTGTAGCCTCATGCCAGATTGTTTGAGTTGTGTGTTGAAGCAGCAATTTTTTTTTCCATAGGAAACCATATTTACTTAAAATTATTACTGATAGACAAACTAGGGTTATTCCTATTTCAGTATTTGCAGAGTTTATTTTTTAAAACTCAAAGAAGTTGTTCCGTCACTTTGAGGAAAGGAAGTAACAGTGTTTAAAGTTAATGATAATTTTAGAGTTTTCAAGTAAATATTAACATTTTGAGAAACTCACAATTTCCCACCAAAATCTTCATACTTTTTAAACTCCTTAAAGACTCTAATATGATTGTTTATATTATTCTATAATATGTGTCTGTGCTTGGAAATATGCATACTTTCAGTGATGCAATACTTTCCAAATAACCATTTCAGGATGTTAAAAAATTAGTATAGATAAATAATCAAATAAAAATCCAAGATAGGCCAATGGATTGTTTATTTTATTAAGATTATTATTTTTTTTAGAGACGTTTTAGGTTTACAAGTAGGGGAAGATACAGGAAGTTCTCTTATGCCTCTGCCCCAACACATGCATAGTCTCTCCCATTAGCAACATCCCCTTCCAGCGTGGTACATTTGCTACAATTAATGAACTTACATTGGCACATCATAATCACCCAAAGTCCACAGTTGAATGTTCATATTTGGTTTTGTGCATTCTATGTGTTCATAGATGAAGGTCTAATGACATAGTTCCATCATCATGGCATCATGCAAGGTATTTTCACTACTCTGAAAATCCTGTGTTCCACTTATCCTTCTCTTCCCCCATCTCTAGCAACCATTGATCATTTTACTATATCCATATTTTCGCCTTTTCCAGAGTGTAATATATTCGGAATTATACGGCATGTGGATTTTTCATATTGACTGTTTTTTTTTTTTTTAAGATTTATGTATATCAGAGAGAGAAAGAGAGGCAGAGACACAGGCAGAGGGAGAAGCAGTCTCCATGCAGGAAGCCCGATGTGGGACTCGATCCCGGGACTCCAGGATAACGCCCTGGGCCAAAGGCAGGTGCCAAAACACTGAGCCACCCAAGGATCTCCTTTATTGACTTTTTTAACTTAGTAAGATGCATTTAACCTTCCTCCATGTCTTTCATGGCTTGATAACTCATTCCCTTTTAGTGCTAAGTAGCGTCCTTTTGTCTGGATCGATAGACAATTTATCCACTCACCTATTAAAAGATCTTGATTGCTTCCAAGTTTTGGCAAGTGTGAATGAGTAAAGCTACTATAAACATCTATGTGCAGATTTTTGACTTGGACATGAGTTTTTAACTTCCCAGAGTAAATATCAAGGAGTACGATTGCTAGACTGTACTATAAGAGTATATTTAGTTTTGTAACAAGTATTGTATGAATATCAACAAACTGATTGTAAAGTTTATATGGAGAGACAAAAGACCCAGAATAGCCAACACAATATTGAAGGGGGAGAAAAAGTTGGAGGACTGACACCACCAGTCATTAAGACTTGCTGGAAAGCAAGCTACACTCATCAACACAGTGTGGCATTGGTGAAATATAGACAAATACATCAATATAATAGAATAAGGAGCCCAGAAATAGAGCCCCATTAATGCAGTCCATTCATCTCTGACAAAAGATAAAATTTAATACAATGGAGAAAAGATATTACCTTCAATAAATGGCACTAGAACATGTGCATATACACATGTAAAAATATGACCTAGAACTTACACTATTCACAAAAATTAACTAAAAATGTATCATAAACCTAAATATAAAGCACAAAACCATAAGCTCGAAGAAGATAACATAGGAGAAACCCTTGATGATTTTGGATATGATGATGATTTTTTAGATACAGCACCAAAGACATAATTCATGTAAAAACTAATTGACAGATGGACTTTCTTAAAATTAAAAAAAAGTTAAAGATTTTATTTATTCCTGCGAAACTAAGAGGCAGATATATAGGCAGAGGGAGAAGCAGGTTCCCTATAGAGAGCTCGATGTGGGGCTCAATCCCAGGACCCTGAGATCATGACCTGAGCCACAGGTAGACACTCAAATACTGAGCCACTAGGATGCCCCCTAAAATTTTGTTGTTGCTGTTCTGAAAAGACAAAGCAAGAGAATGAGAAGACAAGCTACAGTTTGGAGATAATATTTGTTAAAGACAACATCTGATAAAGGAATGTAGCCAAAATATACAAAGAACACTTAAAACACAACAATCAGAAAAGAAATAAATCTGATTGAAAGATGGACCCAAGACCTTAGCAGACCCCTTATCAAAGAAGATGGCAAATAAGCATATGAAACAATGTTCCACATTATATGTCATCAGAGAAATTCAAATTAAAGTATTAATGAGATACCACTACGCAACTATTAAAATAGCCAAAATCTAGAACTCTGTCAACATCAAGTGTTGGTGAGGATATGGAGCAACAGGAACTATCAATCATTGCAAAATGATACAGTCACCTTGGAAGATTGTTTGGTGATATCTTACAAAATGAAACATACTCTTACCATACAATCTAATAATTGTTATCCTTGGTATTCATCCGAAAGAATTTAAAATTTATGTTCACACAAAAGCCTGCACAAGGTGTTTATAGTGACTTTATTCATAACTTCTCAAACTTGAGAGCAACAAGATGTCCTTCATTAGGTGACTGGATAAATAAACTGTGGTCCACCCAGACAATGGGACATTCAGCACTAAAAGGAAATAAGAAATTAAGTGAAGAAAAGACATGAGGGAACCATAAGTGCACATTACTAATGTGAGTAAGCCAATATGAAAAGCCTACCCTTTGTATGATTTCAACTAAATGACATCCTGAAAAGGCAAGAATATGGGCATTGTAAAAAAGATCAGTTATTTCCAGGGGTTGGAGGTGGGTGGGTGAAGAGGTGAATAGGCAAAACATAGATTTTTAGGACAGTGAAGATATCCTATGTGATATTAAAGTGCTAGATACATGTATTATATGTTTTCCAAACCCATAGAATGCACAACACCAAGAGTGAACCTGAAGGTAAGCTATGGACTTTCAGTGATTATGATGTGTCAATAGAGGTTTATCCTTGGTAAAAATTGTACCATTCTGATAAGTATTGTTGATAATGGGGAAAGTTATATATGCGTGGAGGAAGGAAGTGTATAGGACATCTCTGTACCTGCCTTTCAATTTTTTTGTAAGCTTAAAGCATATTGGGACACCTGGGTGGATTAGTGGTTGAGTGTCTGCCTTTGGCTCAAGGCATGATCCCCAAGTCCTGGGATCGAGTGTCATGTGGGGCTTCCTGCATGGAGCCTACTTCTCCCTCTGTCCATGTCTCTGCTTCTCTCTCCCTCTCTCTCTCTCTCTCTCTCTCTCTCTCTCTCTGTGTCTCTCATGAATAAGTAATTAAAATCTTCAAAGAAACCTTTAAAATATAAAGTCTTTTTTAAAAATACTTTACATTCCAGGGGAATATGGGTGGCTTAGTCAGTTAAGCATCTGTCTTCAGTTCAGGCCATAATTCCAGGGTCCTGGGGTAGAGTCCCACATTAGACTCCCTGCTCAGCGGGGAGCCTGCTTCTCCCTCTCCCTCTGGTGCTCTACCTGCTTGTGCTCTCTGTCTTTTTCATTCTCTGTCAAATAAATAAATAAAATTTAAAAAATACTTTGCATGTATTTTTTACATGTATACTTGTTTACATGTATATTTTACATGAACCACTTGTCATGAGCTAGTAATATCAGTCTCATCTGATAATAAGATTGGGCAGGCCCAGAAGCAACTCATCATTTTCCTTTTAAGATTTTATTTATTTATTCATAAGAGGCAAAGAGAGAAGGCCAAGACATAGGCAGAGAGAGAAGCAGGCTCCATGCAGGGAGCCTGATGTGAGACTTGATCCCAGGACTCCAGGATCATGCCCTGAGCTAAAGGCAGACACTCAACTGCTGAGTCACCCAGGAATCCCTCAACTCATCATTAATATTGAAAAGGTACATATGGGGAGTGACTTGAGCAGATCCAGAGTCACAAAGAAAGGAAACAGGGAGTGAACTCCATGTCTTCTACCATCAGCTGAGCTGATAGTTTTCCTTCAATTCATACCTGTTGCCTAATGGGAGGTCCTTATGACAAGTTGTGAAAGGAGGAGGAAAGTCTTGTTTCATGCACAGATTATTTGCCCAGTCTAGGAAAGAATGCTAAATATAAGCTGCTGCTGCATTACAGCTGCACTCAGGAGTGACCCTGAAACACAATGGTGAGGGACATTCCTCCTACTGGTTGGCATTTTTGGATGCTATACCTGGTCATCTCCATTTTATATAGAGAAAATGGTCTTGAGCTAAGGATACACATGAGTTTATGGTGTTCAAAGATGGCTTAGTTGGTTTGTTAATGGCCTGAAAGAAAATTTGAAGACTAAAGAAAGGGAAAGGCATACAAATTAGACATTTGAGATTATGTATAAATGAATTAAAAAATCTCAGTATTGGACATTAATGCTCATTAGAGAGCGTTTATTGCAGAAGAGGTACTAATCAAGTATAAGATGAATTAGCCAGTCAGTGTCAACCAGCCTCTGTTCTTTATCACCCCAAAACTTACAATATGCACTAACAGAGTAGCCATGGTGACAGAGATGGAGTCTATATGTGGGCCCAACAACATGGGCTGCCATTTACTAAAGCTGACATAGTTATTGATGATGATTGATATTTGACTCAGCAATGAGGTGGATATTGAGCTCTTGATTTCTTGAGGAGACTAATCAGATACACAGAGACAAACTAATTATGTCAGATTCATTTCACCCTTTAGGCAGGGACAGGACAGTGACTCATTCTGACCAGATAAGCACATAATCTCATGGGTATGAGTTTTCCTTCCTTGCCAACAATACCTTGAACTTCAATACTAGTCAAAACTTCATAGAACCTCTGATAGACTGACATGGGATTCCTCATAATACACCTTGGAACCAAGGACACACTCTATGAAACAGAAAGTTTAGCAATTGACATGAATATATAACTCACTGAATGTGTGTGAGTGTGTGTGTGTATCCATATCTATAAATATGCATATATGGAGAGAGAGATAGCCATAAAGGAAGATAGATACAGAGACTGAGAGAAGGAAAGAGTGAGGGGTGAGAGAAAGAGAGAGAGAGGGAAAGGTAGGCCAGTTGCTAGAGACCCAGGAGAATTACCTTTTGAGTTCCAAGGCAGTCTGTTGGCACAGTTCCTCCCTGCTTGAGACAGAGGAATCTTTATTCTCTTAAGGCCTTCAAATGATTGCCACCTACATTCTGGAGGATTAATCTACTTTATTCAAAATCCATTGATTTAAATGTTAATTTCATCTAAAAAATCTTCACAGAAATATTCAGAGAAATGTTTAATTAAATACTTGAGCACCATGGCACAGCGAACTTGGGACATAAACCATAAGAGGGAGCAAGGATGAGCATGTATGGCAATCAGATGATTTATCTTGTCATGTGATATGTTGGCATAGAACTAACCCACCACTGCAATTTATGATTGTTTTTTTTGCTGCCCATCTTAATTTAGGGGAAAAAATACTCTTTATGAAAAAAAAAATCCTAAAATTTACAAGTAGTCACAAGACTCATAAAATGTACAAAGCTAAGAAATCAGAAAACTTTGTTCCTTACTTCTCATGGCACCTAGGGTAAGTAAGAGTTCTCAGTATTTCAACAATTTGCTAATCAGTCAAATGGCTATTTTATATTTTATAAATTTCCTAAAGCAAAGTATATGATATGCCTTGTAATTATACTCAGGATCAAGAGTAGAATGGACTCCATAATAGATTATAGACAGCTTCCTGTCTGATGATAAAATTACTTCATAAATAAAAATTTACAGACTAGAAATAAGCCCAGAAAGAAGGAATTATAAATACCATAATGGTAAATGACTACCTTAAGAAAATGTAAAAAAAGGTTGGAAGTGTTAATCTAGCTGTTCTTCAGAAAATACAAATAAATTATACAAAATATCATAGCATAAATGACTTACATTGTTCTTATATCCTGTTACTTCCAGGATGCAGTGAGCAACAGAGGTCATAATTATCTTTGCACCTTCAGGCCAATAATTTGAATCCTCTTTTCAGTATTTCAGTTTGTTGTGAGTTCCTAATTTTTTTGACATGTAATTCTCCAAAGAAATTTGGTGCTAACCTCTATAAACCATTTATCTGGTAGTTTAAGCAAAAAAAAAAAAAAAAAAAAAGTGTCAGGGATAAAACAAAACAAAATAAAACAACCAGCCTGTCTAAAAGCACCATTGTACTATCCATTTCCTTCAAATGAGCACAGTTATTCCACAAACATGACTCAACATAGTGGAAATATAGCATTAAGATGGAAAAGGCCGTGCTCGCTTCAGCAGCACATATACTAAGATGGAAAAGGCCAAAGTCACAATTGGGCCAGAAGACAATATCATACCAACTCTGATTTTATTGTTGCATTTTTTTCAAACTTTTCAGGGAAAAGAGGGAATTCCCAGTGTTTACCTCTCAGACACTCAGATGTAGTATGTTGTTGCCTTTAGCACGACTATGTATTCTGCTTATGCTGCTGAGATGCTTGGCTGTAAAAGATATGATAAATATTTTAACTTTTATGCCAATTTTTCCCTGATGGTGGACTGATTTCATTCCTTAAAATATTTTTTCAATTTGCAATAAAAAATGACTTCATATTTTATTATAGTGAGTTAGAGATGAAAAATGAACTTCCCCTGATGCCATTACCACTAACTTTAATGAGATGATTGAAATATATATGATAATATTATCATTTATACATGTTATATATACATATATGCATAATTATACATATTTCAGCAGGCAGTTGTAAATATACTTTGATGATAATGTTTTTGAATTATTTTTAATGTTTAGAGTTTTTCATTGGAAATGTTATGTGTAAAGATAGTTTATGTTTTGTCAAAGGTTCAATAGAATTTGGAAAACATGAATGTAACTTTAAATTGCAAGGATAGGAGATCCCTGGGTGGCGCAGCAGTTTAGTGCCTGCCTTTGGCCCAGGACACGATCCTGGAGACCTGGGATCGAATCCCACGTCGGGCTCCGGTGCATGGAGCCTGCTTCTCTCTCTGCCTATGTTTCTGCCTCTCTCTCTCTGTCTCTCTCTCTGTGTGTGTGTGACTATCATAAATAAAAACAAAAAAATTACAAGGATAGAACTGATGTCAATCTTAGAGGTACCAAAAGACTACAAGCAATTGTCAAAATTGACTTACTGACTCAATATTCATTATGTATGAGACATGATTCTAAATGCTAAACACAGAACAAAGACTCTTGCCTCCATCAAGCTTATATTTTACTGAGAAGGTTGAGACAATAAAATAAAATATGCATTATGTTAAAAGCTGATGAATGCTATGGAGGAAAATAAAACAGAGAAAGAGATGTCCCCCCACACACAGGGGGACATGAAATTATAAATATGTTACTGGGACTCATCACTGAGATACATTTGATTAAAGTCTTGAAGGAGGGAAGGGAAAAATCTACTCAAAGTACTACCCAACAGAAAGAAAGGGAGACAGTGAGACATGATGTGTAGAAGAAATGCTCAGAGTGAAAAAAGTATCAGAAGGAAAAAGCATTTTAGGTCATTAAGATATTGTCAGCACTACAATGGCATTGGAGAACTTTGAACAGAGGTATGATAGGTTAATGTGATTATCCTGGCTACTGTTCTGACAACAGACAGGAGGGGAAATGCTGGAAGCAGAGAAACTAGTTAGGAGGCCATGGGAATAATCAAGACTCAAGGCAACAGTGCCTTTGATCAAAGTGTTTGGAGTGCGCGGAGGTAGGGAATTGTTGAGAGAAATTGGATGTATCTCCAAAGTCGAGACAAGAGGATTTGTCAAAGAATTCGATATAGGGTGTGAGAGAAAAAAAAAAAATCAAAAACAAATCAGAGGTGTCCTTGTTACCAGTGGAGAACACAGTATTCTCATTTCTAGTTCTATAGGAAGATTACATTTAGGGGAAAATTTCAGAATCTAGCATGGGAAATGTGATGGCAAGTAAGATAGGAAGCTGAGATAGGTTTTTTCCTCCCTTAGGTAAAAGAAATTAGAGTATGTTTTATGTTGATGCTAAGGATTAGGAGAAAAAAAAAAGTTCAGGACAGAAGTGGGAAAACTGCCTGAGAAATATCTCTGAAGAAGAAAGTACAAATGAGTTATGATATACAAGTGTGGGTTTGCAGCTGGAAGGCCAGGGAAACAGACCAGGAAAGCGTGTCTTTCTTTATCCTAACCCAAGACCAAGGATATAATAAGATATTGAAATAATATCTTCCAGTGGCTTTTCTTGTTTTGAGGTATAATTTACAAACATTGAAATGAACAAATATTAAAAAAAAAGAAATGAACAAATATTAAATATGAGTATGATAGATTATGACAAATGTACATATCCATCCAAAGCACACTTTCTTAACACGTATCCCTTTGTTTCAGTTCCTCGTCAATAATCACCTCATTCTCACCAAATCCATAGAAGTAGCTTCCATTCTGTTTTCTTTCACAGTATAACAGCTTTCTCAGTTTTAAATGTCATTTAAATAGAATCACAAAGTTTGAACTTTTCTGCTCATGTCTTCTTTTATGCAGTTGAATGCCTTGGGATTTATACACGGTATTGCACAAATCAGTAATTTGCCCTTTTGATTCCTGAGTACTAGTCTATTGTGTGAACATGCACATTTTATGTATCTATGCCTAGTCATAGACATTTAAGTTTTATTTACTTATTTTTTGGGTGATTATGAATGAATTTCCTAGGAACATTCTTGTAAACGTGTTTATATTGGTATATGATTACATCTTTTTACCTTGAACACTTCCCAGTAGAAAAGTTTAATTATAAGGAAGGTGTATTTTTAATTTTATAAGAAATTACCATGTTATTTTTTATAAGGATGGTCTGTTTTAACACGCATTCTAACAAAGTAAGAGAGTTCTGGTTGTAATATACCCTCACCAACATTGGGATAGATGTGTCTTGCTATCTCATTATGTATTTCGTTACATTTCCCTGGTAATGTTGCTCACTTTTCATGTGCTTATTTACCTACTTGTCATTTTCCTGTATAGAATGTTTCTTGATGTCTTTTTAAATTTTTGTTATTGTCAATGTTTTTGATTCCCTGGATCACCTTTATAACATTGGAATTTATGTGTAACACGTATCCTGGAACTCAGATATATGTACTGTAAACATTTCTCCTAGTCTGTCACTTGCTTACTTATTTTTTAATGTGTCTTTCAAAAGCAGATGTTTTATTTTGGATAAAGTCTGAATTTGTTCCTCTAAGATGTTAAAGAATTCTGTTAATGTGACAGATAGTGGAGGCAGGTATGGCATTGGAGTGGTTTTCCTTGGGAGGTACAGGAACTAGGGCAGCCTCCTGCTATCAACTCATAGAGCGTATGTCAGTCAGATAAATATGAGGTGCTTGAATTTATTTGGGAGAGACGCAACAGTATTCTCTTCGTGGAAGTCTCCAGTGACAGTTCTGAAAAACCAAAAACCATCAACCACCCTCTCTCCTCCACAGCTCTTAGGGTCTATGATGTCTGAACTCTAGGTCCCAGTTGTTTCCCTCAACCTCAGACATTCCATTCACTTTGCCTCGATTGTTCTTTAACAATTAATCTCTTCAGTGAAACCATTTTTCCCCTCATTTTTATTTTTTAATTTTTAATTTTTATTATATTTTTTAATTTTTATTTATTTATGATAGCCATACAGAGAGAGAAAGAAAGAGAGAGGCAGAGACATAGGCGGAGGGAGAAGCAGGCTCCATGCACCGGGAGCCCGACGTGGGATTCGATCCCGGGTCTCCAGGATCGTGCCCTGGGCCAAAGGCAGGCGCTAAACCACTGCGCCACCCAGGGATCCCTTTTTTAAAAATTGAGTATAGTTGCCATACCATATTACATTAGTTTCAGGTATACAAATAGTACAACATTCTACATCTCTATATTTTAGACCATCTTCACCACAGTGTAGCTATGATGTGGCACCATATGATGCTATTATAATATCATTGACTAAATTCCCTATGCTTTACCTTTCATCCCTGTGATTTATACATTCCAAAACTGGGAGCCTGTATCTCCTACTCCCCTTCACCCATTTTGTCCACCCTCCTAGCCTTTTCCCTCTGACAACCATCAATTTATTATCTGTATGTATAGTCTGATTCTGGTTTTCCTTGTTTATTCACTTTCTGTGTGTGTGTTTTAGATTCCACACGAGAGAAATCATATGGCATTTGTCTTTCTCAGTCTGACATATTTCACTTACCATTATATCCCCTAGGTCCATTCATGTTGTCACAAAAGGCAAGCAATCTAATGTCCATCAATAGCTGAATGGCTTAACATGCATGCACACACACACACACAGGAATATTATGCAGTCATAGAAAATGACCAGTGAAGCCAATCTTAATCTTTTACTCCAAAATTTTTTTTGACATGCTCCAATCCCCAACAACCTTCCTGGAAACCTGCACCATCATCATTGTGTCCTCTTTTTATAATTTATATTTCTCATTATTTATCAAAAAAATAATATCTAGGGGTTCCCTGGGTGGCTCAGTGGTTTAGCGCCTGCCTTCCGTCCAGGGCATGATCCTGGAGTCCCAGAATCAAGTCCCACTTCGGGCTCCCTGCATGGAGCCTCCTTCTCCCTCTGCCTGTGTCTCTGCCTCCCTCTCTCTGTGTCTCTCATGAATAAATAAATAACATCTTTAAATAATAATAATAATAATAATAATAATAATAATATCTCTATTCCCTCTATTGCGTCTTTCAGAATCATGCAAGATTTTTTTTTGGACTTTTTCCCAAACTTTGCTACCAAAGTAGATTCCATTTTCATTATTGTTAAAAAATAATTTTGTTAAAAAATCTAACTCTATTTGCATAAATTATTTTAGCAGAACTTCCTTTTATTTGAAAACATGATATAAGAAGATGTGTGATTTCAACAGAGTCCAGATGTGATTTCAACAGATAACAAGTCCAGAAACATAAAAACCTTTAACAGAACAGGCTAATAATTTATTTCTGCATATTAGTAAAATAAATGAATATCAAAGAAAATAATTTATTTTGGGGATGTATTAATGAAGTTGTTGCCATACATTAAAACACACACATATTAAAAGCTTTGTGCAATGTCTTATCATAGATGTAGTTTTTCTAAATGATTAACTTTAGGGGCACCTGGTGGTTCAATCAGTTACATGTTTGTCTTCAGCTCAGTTCATGATCCCAGGGTCCTGGGATTGAACTCCATGTTGGGCTCCCTGCTCAGTGGGAAATCTGCTTTTCCCTCTCCCTCTGCCCCTCCCCTCAGCTCATGCTTTCTTTCTGTGAAATAAATAACATATTTTTAAAAAATAAATGGTTAATTTTATAATCATGTTATTCATAATGAAGCACTGTCATACTTGTCATACTGTCATAGACAAAATTTTGTATATTTTCCCCAGACACTTCTCTGGTTCTATCAAGCAATGCTCGTGGAGTTAATTTAAACTAGTCAGAGGTCATTCAAAATAGAGTCATTCTGTTTAGCAAATAATACAGTGAGGAACATGTTCTATTGTCCCAAAGTCATATGCCTTATGAAAGCTAGAAGATGGAAAGTACGACAAAAATATCATTGTAAATGAAGAATCTGTAACAAAAGAGACCGTATTACCTTTATTTTAAAAGCTACCAAATACTAGTTTGTCTTATAAAGAGCTTGGAAGTTGTCACTCCCATCCTCACAACAAGAAAGAAGTCGAACAAACTGAAAATCAAACATGCTTCTTAGATGCCTCTGGGAATTGAGGTCCCAGGACAGATTACTCCCATGAAAACTAGAGGGACAGGCAGGCACATACAGAGAATCAAAGCTTATAAGAGGAGAAGCCCAGAAGGCTGCAGCTGGAGCCAATATTAGTGGGGATGCTTTAAATTTTAAGTGGTAAATTACTGGAGACTTAATGTAGATTACCTTGTGACCTTGTGACATCAGGGGGCTCAGTCAGAGGGAGGCCCCGACCCCATGCTTTCAAGAGTTTACCAACAGGAGGGCACCAGATTCTCACATTGGAAACTTAAAAAATTCTTCTTTCCCACAGAGAGTGGGAAAAAATAGCCATTTTGAAATCGTATAATGCTTTCTGGTCTCCTTAACAAGGCCTGAAAAAAACTATTTTACAAGAACCTAACCAATTGGAATTTTTTTTTCTTTTATTTATTTATGATAGTCACACACACAGAGAGAGAGGGAGAGAGAGAGAGAGAGAGAGAGAGAGGCAGAGACATAGGCAGAGGGAGAAGCAGGCTCCATGCACTGGGAGCCCGACGTGGGATTCGATCCCAGGTCTCCAGGATCGTGCCCTGGGCCAAAGGCAGGCGCCAAACCGCTGCGCCACCCAGGGATCCCCCAATTGGAATTTTAACAAAGCCTCACCAACCTGTGGAAAGAGAAAAATCCAACTCTGGCCATTGCTATGGAGAAAGGAATACCCAACTCAGGCTCAACGAAAAGACTGAGACCTCATCAAAGAACTATAGAAGACTTCCCATTTCCTAACCCCCTACTACCATATCAGTAGGGATCCTGTATACCAACAGGGATTAGAGATGAAAAACTGCAAGATCCAATTTAGGAGTCGCTAGGAAAATCTAAAGAAAACAAGTGAGATAAGAATAAAGATATTAGAGGAAATTTTAGACTCTGACTCTTACTGGTAAAGCAAATAGTAAATATAAGTATGCATAAAATCTTACACAAAAGACCTATCTACCGCAATTCTTTTACTGGATACTTCATCTCTTGCTTTCAACAAAAAAGTAACAAGTCATGTTAAAAGACAAACAAAGTCTAAAGACACAAAGCAAGCATCAGAACCAGACATATCTATGGCAAGAATTTTTGTAATTATCAGAATAGGAATTTAACATGATTACCATCCATGCTGAGGACTGTAATAAAAAAAAAAGTGGACACGAAATAAGAACAGATGCAAAATGTAAACAAGGAGATTAAAACTAAGAGTCGAAAGGATATACTAGAAATAAAATAGTCTGTAACAAGGAATAAAGAATGCCTTTGATAGGCTCATCAATAAGCCAGACACAGCCAAAAAAATAATCAGTGGACCTGAAGACATATCAATAGGGTTTTCCAAAATTGAAATGCAAAAACAACAGAAAGAAAATATGGAATCAAATGTCCAAGAACCTCGGCACCCTTACAAAAGATATGATATATCTGATAAAGGATTTGTATCCAAGATATACGAAGAACTCTCAAAACTCAACAATAACAAAACAACAACCCAAATAAAAAGGGGACAAAAATACATGAACAGACATATCATCCAAGAAGATAGAGATGGAAAATTAGCAAATGAAAAGATGTTTAACATCATATGTGATTAGAAAATCGCAAATTGAAATAGCAATGTGATACTGCTACATATCTATTAGCCTGGCTAAAATCATTTAAAAAAAACCTGAAACTGTCAGTTGTTGGTGAATTTGCAGAGCAAGAGGAATAATTATTCACTGCTGGTAGGAATGCAAATTGGTAGTCACTTAGGAAGGCAATTTAGCAGTTTCTTATTAAGCTAAGCATAAACCATATTTAGCAGTCACACTCCTAGGTATTCCCCCAAATAAGTTGAAAATTTATGTTCTTACAAAAATCTGTTTATGAATTTTTGTAAAAACTTTGCTGTAATTGCCAAAAGTTGTAAGCGACCAAGATATCCTTCAATGGGTAAATGGGTGAACCAACTGTGGGATGTTCATACAAAACAATAATATTTAGCAACAATAAGAAAAGACCCATTAAACCAGAAGAGACATGGTGGAAACTAAAGACTTTTATTAAGAGAATGAAGCCAATCTGTATGATTTCAATTCTATGATATTCTGAAAAAGGCAAAACTGTAAAGACAATGAAAAGATTAATAGTTGCCAGGGATTCAGAGGGAGAAAAGAATTGGCAAAGTATAGCATAGGGGGATGTTTGGACTAGAAACTTCTCTGTATGATACTGTACTGGTGGAATCATATGTTATGCATTTGGTAAGACTCATAGAATTTTTCAATATAAAAAGTGAACTCTAATATAAGCTTTGGACTTTAGTTAATAATACTGTATCATTACTGCTTTATCAAGTGTACCAAGTATACTACATCAAAGCAGTATGTTAACAATAGGGACAACTATTTGGAGAGATAGAGTATATGGGAAATATTCATATTTTGTGTTTATTTATTTTAATAAACTTAAAGCTCTAGGAAATAAAGCCTTTTAATTAACAATGACAACAACCACCACCACAACAAGGAAAAACACTGAAAAGATGGGTGAGCTTAGGAAGAGCTATAGAATATTCAGTTTTTACTTTAAGTAGGTAATAAAATCAACAGAAATTTGTTTGGAATTGGTAAGGCACAGGAATTGAATCTATTATCATGACTCTCTTTCCCCCAAAATTGATAAAATTACTTGGATAAATGCTAGGTTCCCCCTCACCCCAATCAGAAAGCCCTCTTCATGCAAATTTTCAGTTAAGGATAATCAAAACAAACCTATCTTCCAATTTTAATTTCTGTCCTTAAATGAGAACAAAACAAATTTCTTAATTAGGGTGTATTGAAATTGTTATGTGCTATCTTTCTTTTTCAGTATTTCTGAATAATACTGCATGATAAAAATACAGCTGGAAATAAGAGATGGTGATAGACAATTAATTTCAATTATTTTTAATATAAATCTATGTTGCATGTGTTTTAAGTTAATGCAATTCAGTTAATTTTAGTTAACATTAATTTTGTTACTTTTAATTAGTAACTTTCTTTTCAAAAAGATTTCAAAAAGATTTCAAAAAGAGCACGCAGGAGCAGGGGAAGGGGTAGAGGGAGAGAGAAAGATAAGGAGAGGAAGACTGAGCAGGGCCCTCCTGGGGGCTGCATCTCAGGACCCTGAGATCAGGACCTGAGCCAAAATTAAGTTTTGCTTAACCAACTGAGCCACCCAGGGCCCTTTAATTAGTAAGTGCTAAGTTTATTCTAGTTAAGACCTCCAATACAATGCTCAAAGAAATGTTGATGGCAGATGTCCATATCTTGTTCTTTCCTCAAAAAGGAAGTTAACAGATCTTATAAGAAGTATATTTTCTCTAGTTATGTTGCAGATCAAGTTTGTAGCTGAAATTGGTAGGCATTCACAAAATCATATTTTCTTTCCTAATTGGAAATGAGACTGTTGTAGGTTTTTTTTTTTTTTTTTTTTTTTTTTTTTGTAGGTTTACATTTCACTTGAAACTAGCAGTGATCGGTTTTGCCTCAGATAGTTACAGGAAGAGATGACGCGCTCCACTTTGTGACTTAGCGCATAAGAACTGCACAATCGATTTTTTTTTTCTACCTTTGGCAGCTGAAAGTAAAGGCCATAGAATATATTTGTGAAGTATCACAGGGGACCTAGGTTTTTGAGTTACTAATTTGAGAAGAGCCTCGCAGAAGAGTTCCTTAACAAGGAGCCTATACCCTGAACCATTATTTGCAGGAAAAAAAGTGTATTTTGCAATTACCTAAACTGGGGGAGATGGGGGTAGGGTGTGTGTGTGGCATTTGCTAAATCAGTTAGCTTACTCTTACTAACACATCTTGACTAGTGTAAATAAAAAAGTTCCCTTCTCTTACTGACTTGATAACTGATCTTATCAAGAATGAATGTTGAATTTCATCAAACACTGTTCCTGCATCTATTGAGATTATCATATGAAAATTCTCTTTTAATTTTTATTTGATGGACTGCATATACTAATTTCTCAAAGTTAAGATAGTGTTAAATAGTTGATACAAATTTAACTTGATTATTGTAATATATACATGATATGCATGTTGTAATTTTCTTGGGATTACTTTCTTGGTTAATTAATAATAAATTCATTATTTTTGTATTTTGTGGTTATGAAGGTAACTGCTTTGTAATGTTCATTTCTCATCCTATTCAGGTGATATAATATGCTAAATTTTAAATAATTTTGGGATAAATATTGGGAAGAAATTTTATATGTTTGGAGGTATTAATTAGAAGTTTGTACTGACCAGCAAATCCATCTATATCAGTTTTATATTTGAGAAATTATTTGATTATTGCTATAAATCTTTGATACTTTAGAATATTCATGTGTTCTATTTCTTTTCTATTTCTTCTTGTGTCATCTTTGGCAAGTTTCATTGTTCTGTAATGCTAAATATCTCAAATTAGGTATGTTATATATACTTAATATTATTTTTAATACAGTTGCTTATGGTATCTACTTTTGTATTTTTTGTATTATTGAAATAATAGTATAGTAAAATGCACAAGTTTAATATACAGGTTGATTATCTTAAAAGTTAGGTATAAAAACTTGTACCATCACAAAGATCAAAATATATAGTTTCTTTTATCTCAACAAGCTCATTCATGACCCTTCTTAGGAAAAAAAAAAATCCTGATATCTAGCAAGACAGATTAACTTTTCATGGTTCTGAATTTCATATAATGAACTCATATCAAACATGACCTTTTGAGCCTTTTACTCTTTTACTTATTTTTGTTTTACTCAGTATCATGTCTGAAGGTTATGTTTTGTATATAGTAGTCATTTGCACTTTTTATTGTTATATAATTTTACATAGATACCAAACTTACCCTAATATATGTCAGTTTTAAAGAGCTTATCTGAGGGGCACCTGGGTGGCTCAGTCAGTTAAGTGTCTACCTTGGCCCAAGTCATGATCTCATGGGTGCTGGGGTTAGCTGCTACTTGGCTCCCCTCTCAGTGGGGAACTGGCTTCTCCTTCCCTCCCTGTTCTGTTCCTTCCCACTGTTTATGCTCACAGGTGCCCACATGCATGTACCTGTACTCCCTCTCCCTCAAATAAACAGACTCATAGGAAAAAAAGAGCTTATTGGAAACCTCTGTTTACTAGATTATTGTAGGAGTGTTTCTTTTTATTTTTTTTAAAGATTTTATTTATTTATTCATGAGAGACACACACACACACACACACAGAGAGAGAGAGAGAGAGAGAGAGGCAGAGACACAGGCAAAGGGAGAAGCAGGCTCCATGCAGGGAGCCAGATGTGGGATTCGATTCAGGGCTGCCATGTAGGAGTGTTTCTATGGACTACTTCTAGTCACTTAACTTTTGCACACATTGTCTAATTTCCTGCCTCTGCATGGTTATATTTGAGAGACAGCCTAAGCATTTATATAAAATTTGTTCTCAGTGTGATGTGAACTAAATATAGTCCTTATTTTTTTCCTCTCTCACTTCCTTCTTATCCTTTTTCCATCCTACCTTTTTTTATGTCAGATTCCAAATGCGATTTCAAATATCTGATAAAATGCGTATAAATAGGAAGATTATAAATACATATGGACAAGAAATGAAATAAAATTAACAATGAAGGACTATAATAAACACAAAGATTATGTTTATAATTAAAGTGAAATTAGGGTTTCATTTGATGAGTATGTGTCAAGGACCCAGGAATAATTTACCTAAAATCAAGGCAACCCTATCGAAGAAATCAACAAGATTTTAAAAAAATATATAAAATGTAGAGAATTGTTGCTGTAACCTAATCTTATATGTTACCATTTTTCTCTGGAAAGCTAATCTAATGCACAATCCTACAAATCAGTACAAAAGAAAATGAAATCAGATACATTGATTGAAACAAAATGTTTTAAAAATCAATATAATGTGATCCAGTAATTCTATTGGAATTTTGGATGTCAAGCTACATTTATTACTTATTAAAACACATCTGGTTGTATGTAGGACTAGACTTAACATACTTTTACTGTGCTCATATCTGGCTTATTTGAATTTCCAGAACATTAAAAATGCATTATAATCTTAGCTTTGCTCATATTGTCCACTACGCTGCTCTTACATGGTTATATTTGATAATGAGCCTAAACATTTGTATGAAATCCATTCCCAGTTTGAAACTGAATTAAGTAAACATAAACCCACCTGGCTATAAGGAAAAGTTTTATATCACATAAAGACACTATAAAAAATAAATAATACATAAAATGGTGTTTTTTTCCCATTAGCAATATATATGTAAAAAATGTTTTCTACTGCAGGGAGTTTAAAGTTGTATTTGCAATCTACTAATCACTGTCCTTCTCCAGGGTAAAAAATCCTACGAGAAATTTAAATATTCATACACAATCATGACATTTTCATATGCAAATTTGATATTATCACAGGGGAAAAAATGGTTCCTCATTTGCTAACGCTCATCCCTCAGATCTCAGGTAAAAATCATTTTTTTGAAAGGGCCTTTCCTAGTAACCTCCTCTTAAGGATGTTTGCCATTTTAACTTTCCACATCCTGAGTGTTTTTCTCTGTACTTTATTTTCTCAATAGCATATAGCAAGTACTTTAAATATTTACTTATTTTCTTGATCATTGTCTCTTCTATATCCATGAGTTTGGGACTATCTTTGTCACTTTTATCTTGACAGCTCCCATGCTTCATATAATGTGTCACATATTTTAGTTGTTCCATAAATAATCTTAAACTAATATATACACTTTTAAACATCCTTATTAAAAAACTCAAACATTCAAGTGATCACTGTATAGTCTTTAAAAAATGGACTTAAACTACAGCTTAATGTAAGGATAAAACTTAATTGACAAAACAGAGAAAAGGAAATTTAAGTATGAAGAGCACATGTGTTCTAATTTTAAAGAAAATATAGGAATAACTCATGGCAATTATGGCATATAGGAAGCATATCCATGGGACATTTAAAAACCCCAAAATAATCAGTTTGGAGATAGTTAGATTTTAGTAGCCATATGAATATATTCAATGCTATGCTGAATGGAAACTTAAATAATTATTCATCTTAATCTAAAAATGAATTTGTTTTGGAGTGCCTGACTGGAGCAGTTCATTGAACACCTGATGCTTGGTTTCAGTTCAGGTTGTGCTCTCAGGGTCTTGAGATGGAGTTCCATGTGGGACTCCATGCTCAGCATGGAGTCTTCTTGTCCTCCACTCCTCTTCCTACCCATGCTATCTCTCTAAAATAAATAAATAAAATATTTTAAAAAATAAAAATAAAAATGAATTTGTGGTTAGCTCTTTTAGTGTTTGATTATAGATTATTGTATCATTTCTATTGCATGACCAAAATAGGAGCCAACTTTTCCTCATACATCCTGTATCAGCAATGTGTATAAGGTAAATTAATTGATAGATGTCTATTCTGGCTTGGAAAATTTTGTGTGACTTCAGTGTCCCATATAATGTAATGTACACACATGGAATCTAGCATTTACATTTCAGTTAGGCTGTGAGATGCCATTCTTAGTTTTTTTTTTTGTATCCAAGACAGCATGTTTTCATATCAAAATCAGGTTCAGGGGCACCTGAGTGGCTCAGTGGTTGAGCATCTGCCTTTGGCTTAGGGTGTGACCCTCCTCTGGGGATCCTGTTTGAGTCCCACATGGGACTCCCCACAGGGGGCCTACTTCTCTTTCTGCCTATGTCTCTGCCTCTCTCTGTGTCTCTCATGAAAAATAAATAAATAAATAAATCCAAAAAAAAAAAAAACAAACAAAATGAGTTTCAGATTATGGTGCATGGTGTAGAATTACCTTTATATAAACATGGTATTTATATAATAACATCAGTCCATTAAATTAATAAATTACTTAGGTATTTATATGCATATCCTTATTTTTATGTGTACTTCCTTGTTTTAATTTTATGTTAATATTAATTAAATATTGAAAATAATATTAATTAAAGGTTAACAGTGTAAAGGAAAGAGCATTTCAGAGTATATGACTTGAATAAACTTAGATGAGATTGCAATATTTAACTTTCTAATCTAATTTTTCAGAAATAAAATAACATTAAGTCATGCAAAAGGACAATTTGGGCTTGGTGAAACATGGAAAAAAGAGTTTATGTTTAAAAGATTCTTTAAAATATTGACCTTTAAGGTAAATAAACCTGGGGACAAAACTCTGTTTTTTAATTTGCTAATTGTCTGACTTTGGCCAATAGCCTTTCTGACTCAGATTCCCAACATGGAAAAAGGTGATATAACTTTTCACAGCATAGAACTGTGAGGAGAATTAAAAGGAATAATATATGCGAAAAGCTTTGTCCAGTGCCTGGTATACAGAGGGCCTTACTGAATGGTCTTTATTAATATTCATAAAAATCACCTCAATATAGTATTACATTTGTTGAAGTTATTTTACTCATCTAAGATCTTCCATCATCTGGGGGAAATTTTGAATGTGCTTTAGAGCAAGACTATATTATTATATTAAAAAGCATTTTCATTACTGAAAGTCATAAATTTCAGAGAAATAGAGTATAATCGTCAATTTTCTGGAAGCAAAGTTGCTAACTTCAGTGAAAATTTAAGCATTTAGAAATGTAGGCTATGAGTAACCAGCTTTGCCCTAGCAGGATATATCAAGTTGATTAACCTTGTTTGCATTGACCCAGTGCCCTTGTGTTTCTTTTTCACTCTCTCTTCCATCAAATTGACAAACTTATTCATGCTTAATATATTTTCCTGGGGATTTATATATAATTATTATATCAAATATAGGGTAAATTCTATTAGAATAAGAACTTTAAAAAAAGCATAACTCGACAAAACTGTGGAAAAATAATAAACTGTGGGAAAATATATCAGATAAAGAGAATAGTCTTCTCAGTCTTCCTCAAATATTATTTTATAAGAGGCTGCTAGCTGCAAGAACAAATGACATAAAACTAGAAAGAGCTTTTGCATTAATATCAAAATTATTTGCTTAATTGTATAACTATTAACCCGCTTCAACCATAACATTAGCCTCTCTTAATTCTTTCCTATTTAGATTGGATACTATAGATCTAATATTCTCTTGTTAGAGTCTTCAATTGCAAGTGCTCAATATTCAAGGATGTTATTGGAAGAAACAAAAACAAAAAACAGTTGTCTTTGATAGTTTTTCTCCAATATGCGGTTGCCCATGCAATGGTAATTATGATATTCGTGAAATCAAGTACTTTTTATGAGACACCCAAAGTAATCAAGGCTTACATACCTTTAGTATTTTGCTTTTTTGTTGACCCTGGTTTTTAAGAATGAAATGTGTGTGGCTACCTTGCATCACTCATCATGTATGTACTTCATTTTTAATATTACATTTCAATAACATGTGGCATAGACTTTTATTATATATATATTTTCTAGCAACAACTGTGTCTTTTTGCATTTATCAGAACATGTTGAAATTATTAAAAATGATGATGCTTATTCAGCCTGTGTCTTCAATCATGTGTGAAGACTGTCATGGGGGAATGAACAAATTACTTAATTAAACTTGTTTTATGTAAACCACTTTTATAAATGACTTTTAATTCCTGAAAATAATAAAAGTTGTATGTATTTGCAAAAATATTGCATACTAAATTAACTTATAATGGCCTTGTCAGATCCTAGAACGTTGGAAATATTTCACAAAGGTTTAATGGGCATGAGCTCATGACAGGTCACTAATGGAGTCTACTTAATGTAAGTCTTAGGAAGGTTTTTTTTTTTTTTTTTTTTACGTTTCATATAGATCAATCCCAAAATAGATACTTTTTCCTATGATTAATCATGTGTAGTGAATACAACTAAATTAAATTGGAAAAAAAAAAACAGGTTATACTTACTCTCATTTAACATTATCTATGCAGAAATATAAAATTGATATATCCCAGAATCCTGTACTTTTGTGAAGAAAGAATTATAAAAAGGCCCATTCTTAACTTCATCTTTCCCACTCTTAGCTTATAAACTAGTTATTTTTAGAGGCAGAAGGAAGAACGATTGAGCAATTAAATGTTGGGGAAACCAAATTTAAAGATATACTATTGGACATGCAACTTTACAGAGAACATTGAATTATTTATTAAGCATCAATGTCTTATTTGACGAGATTCAAAATATTAGCAAGATAGCAAATAATATGCAAAGAATGAGTTGCTGTTTGGAGAAGTATTTTAGCTTCATTTTTAAATCATTACCTTGATTTTGTATACTAGTTAGATTGACTCTTAGGTTTGAGAGAGTATACCCACGATTCATATGTCATACATTTTCTTCTTTTACTTTAGAAAGATATCACTTCTATCATGTAATTCTGTCATATGAAGTCAAGGTAGGTTCCAGTCTTCTCAAAATAATGCTTCTAGAAAATTTTGCCAATGCATTAGGATTGGAATATGAAGTATATTTACCTAGGACTGTATAAAATAGATCATCAATTTCAGGAAGGGAAACAAATACTTTTACTAATTATTTTATCTAATAAACTACAATTAACATTTTTTTAAATTGGAGTTTGTGTGTTAGTGAACATTATTACTATGTATCCTGTAAGAGGTAGGGTGTTAATTATCAGGAGGTGGTGTAGACTAGAGAGAAAAAATTATTTAAGTTGCTGATTAATTAATTTATCTCCCTCCACAATGGAAAATTGTGCTGCCTCTAAGATTACTCTTACTATGTGAATCATTAATTTACTTTCTGCAATATAGATCACTTTAATTGTTTAAAAGTAGATTTGGAAAATAATATTTGAATATTAAATGAGAATAAACTTATTAGATAAAAATTCAGGTGCTGCTTTACCCAAACTGGAGAAATTTATTTACTTATGAGAAGTACTTAATTGTGTCTTGTATGATTGATTAATATGTCCCTGTATTCTGAAATTAGAAGTGATCATGAAAATAATAAATTAAATCATCATGATACCCTCAGAAAACATTTCAGAATGGAATTCTTTGCTATGCAGTCTTTTCAGTGTAAATAAATTTCCAACAGAGAGTATGAGTCTTTTTAGAGTCAAACAGTCTACACTTGGCCTCTTTTCTAATCTAAAATCATATGTATTTTAGACACACATTTAATGAACATTCTAAAAGGTAGAAATAGAAAACCAGCTTATTGTAAAATGATCTATGTTCTCTCACTTCACATTTCTAGTCAGAATTTTCAGAATACCAGTTTTTACAGTAAATGCCAGTAATTTAAAAGGGGGTTATACTTTTTTAAAGATTTTATTGATTTATTAGAGAGACAGAGATAACAACAGAGATAAGGAGAGAGAGCACAAGTGGGGAGTAGAGGGAAAAGCAGGCTCCCCACTGAGCAGGGAGTCTCAGGGAAGTGGAGCTCAATCCCAGGACCTTGGGATGGTGACTTGAGTCAAAGGAAATGCTTAATGGACTGAGCCGCCCAGGCATCCCAGATTTTTACTTTTTAAAAACGATCACTAAGAGTTATAAAGTTAGTATTATATGGTTCTTCACATACCTGAATTTGAAGGTGCCTATAAAGGTCATCTAGAAATCCAACCAAAGGTCAGGATAGAACTGAATTGTTTTTCTTTGCAAATCATAATAAATTTCCTTTGGGCAAATATCTCTTTTCAAACTTTGTCTCTTTCAATTTGAAATTTTATTTCTCTACTCTTCTAAGATTCATCTTCATGTAATAAGCTGATAGAAGCCTAGAGTAAAAAAAAAAAAAAAAAACAAACAAACAAAAAAAAAAAAAAACAAAAGCAATAGTGCAAGAATAACATTCTAGCTAGAAAAAAAAAATCCAAATACTCTTTAAAGTGAAATAGGAACAATCTGAATCTGAGGCAAAAGCAATAAAGCAAATAAGGCTGTCACTCGTTTCAACACGTTTTCTGTAACTAAAAAGATAAAGTCCTCCTTTAGCTTTAAAAGCTCAGACAATACCAGCAACGCCTGCTCTTAAACCTTTGCACATACGTACGATTAATATATTATCATAATCTAAGTATTCCCAGAGTCACCAGTAGAGAGGCAAATGTTTATGTCTCAGAAAAATAGGAGATTTAGAAATGGAAGAAAACTAGATAATTTTTTTCCGAAAATTTTAATCCAAAAGCTCTGCTTATATTTTATATTCTCTATTTTTAAAAGGTTTTCTTTTAATTCTACTTAACAGACTGATATTAGTTTCAGGTGTACAATGATATTTTATATTCTCTTACAGCCAAGATTCCTTCATCCCATGCCTCTTTACTTATGGAGTACATAGGGGGAAAAAGGGATGATTTTGTGTGAGACAATTTAGTAGGCATTTTCAGACCACCTGAAATTTGAAATCCAGCCCCTTTTTGTTACCCTTTTTTGTTGTTGTTGTTCTCTGTATTAGAATCTTTATCCTTCATCAGCTATATGAAGTATGAAAAAAGATAAATGCTTTCTAGACTTCTGGTTTCTATATTAGCTTCTCATTTAAAGTACTTCTTTCATCTGCTTAAGTAAGCCAGCATCAAGTAAGATGGTTTTGAAGTGAATTTTATATTTTCAAGAATTTTTTCTTCCTATAACCATAGCTCTATTGAATAGAAATAAAATAATTTTTATAAGGAAACGTCCCTTTCAACTAAAAAAATTGGTATATCATAGTATATGTTTTATTTTATTACTTGTATGAGCTTTACTTAAGTAATTCAAATTACAACTGTGAATACAAAAAACAAAATATGAATTATGGAATGTGAAACTCAGTGAAATGTGAAACTCAAGCTCAAAAATCACATATTCATGCCAAAACCACGTGGATAGAGTAGAATGTAGTTTATGGTTTGTGTCATCTACTAACACAATTTATGTATGTTCCAATTCCTTCAAAGAGACAATTTTACTTACCAACTTATAACAAAGTACAAGATATCATCCTCTCAAGAAGTCTGAGCATATTAATTGCAAATAATAATCTATAACCCTTCTAAAAGACTAGTTTCAACATCTGCAAATCTGAGTTTGCATTACAAATTCTCATCCTAGACCTGACAAGCATTTTACCTAATGCATTTGGCAAGTAACTTTAAGATTCTGTTCTCATATCCCTGGTTATGAAGTGAGAATATTAAACATTGCTTTGAGTGTTGTGAGAATTAATTATTTAATGTTTATAAAGTTCCTTCCGGCTCTAAGGTAGAAGTCACAGAAGCATTTCTTATACTCACAATGGATATTCTCATAAATACAAATCATGGAGTAATTGTTATTATTAACCATAATCAATATATAAAAGTCAGAATTATAAATGGGGTCAAAGATAAAGATGATATAATACACAATGTATATTTTAATTGTTTGTTGGAGGAGTGAGTTTCCATGTTCTATATTTCTTTTCTCTAACCATGCTAAATAACACAAAGTTAAGGTAAAGGTCAAGATGGCCTAATACAGAGAAGATGAACACTTACTTCTGTGAACCCAAAGGTATTAATGAAAACAAAATTTTACATCAATAAGGTCACATAATATAACTTCATAATGGACACCTATGCAAGTTGGAATCTGTAAAAGGAAACAATGAGGAGAATGCTTATCTGAATCAGGCTTTGATTATATTCTTAAAACCATCATCAGAAGGTACATTTATATGTCCATTTGCTGGTCTAAATCTATTGCTAATCAATGGCGATTTGTTAATTTGTTCCTTTGTTTTTGTTGATTTGTTTTACTATGTGGAGAAAGAAGTAGGATAAGGACAATCAGGTGGATCTTAAAGAAAAATTACTTTTTTCCCCCTAAGATTATATTTTCCCCACTTTTTCGGTTTAAATTCCCTTTTTAATTATTTTTTTTCTGCTTTACTGAAACATGCTTAACATATAATATGTGTAAGTTTGAGATGCACAAAATGATGAGTTGATACAAGTATATATATTGTAAAATGGTTACCATGATAAGGACAGTTCACAAATCCAGCACTCTATATTTTGTGATGAAAACATTTAAGATCTCCTTTCTTAGAAACTTTCAAGTGTATAAAGAGTATTGATAACTATAGTCACCAGGCTGTACATTAGATTCCCCAGAACTTATTTGTCTAGGGACACCTGGGTGGGCCAGTGGTTGAGTGTCAGCCTTTGGCTCAGGGCATGATCCTGGGACTCCAGGATCCTGGAGTCCCACATCGGGCTCCCTCCATGGAGCCTGCCTCTCCCTCTGCCTGTGTCTCTGACCCTCTCTCTGTGTCTCTCATGAATAAATAAATAAAATCTTTAAAAAAATTATCTGACTTATAACTGGAAGTTTGTATCCCGTGGCCAGCCTTTCCCTATTGTTTTCAATCACACAATAGTAATAAAATATACAGTAATATTCTGTTGTATGTTTTTATGTCCTTTCCAAAATCTTGAAAGATAAAATAGCAACTTATGGCAGTCTTTTACAATTTTTATTTTTTGATATCCAAATGTCTAAATAATAACCTTGAACTTACATATACGTGCTCAAGGATTCTTCTAATTAAGTGGACAACACAGTACTATTATGGTTAGAGAACATTAAAATTTTATTACTAAAAATGAAAATACCTGAGAATTGGCTTTATGGATTTTGCATCACATGTGTAAATGGACTGTGGTAGAGAGAAAGGACAACATAATTCATTTATTTTGAGACTAATTCAAATATTTTTGGAGACCATGTCTTAGAAGTCCAAAAGTTAATTTTGTAGGAATCATTTTGAGTATCTTATACCAACTAAAATAAAGTAGCACTATGATGTTTTTTCTTATTGCTGCACTGTATAGAGAAACTTATTTTAAAAAGAAAATTAAATACAATTCATATTCCAGTATTTTTCAAATCCCATAATACATTTGAAAAAAAAAGTTAGAAGCAATATATTGAATTGACATACACAGTTTGGTTATGCCAAAGATTTCTTTGGTGAGTTGATAAAAGTGTTCACCTTTCTCCTTCAACCTTTTGATTGGTAAAATAGGGTTATGTTATCACATTGAACTTTTAGAGTTATAACTTTAAGAATAATCAATAATGGGAAGCCGGCAGTGCTAATGCCATTGCTATTTCAAAAATGATTGATGGAAAGGGCTGGCTCTAAAATACTAAGCTGTCTAGTTTTGCTCCATGACAAATAGCATCAACATGATTATATCTTGAATAAGAAAATAAAATTCCTCCCCAAAGCTTAAGGTCCGTGCTAAATAAAACACTGGGAGCCATTCAGCATTTTGTGTTCCTTAATGACCAAAATTCATAAAAGCAAAATTGATGAAAAAATGGAAAAATGGCTATTTTAAAAATCAGATTCAATTTAAAAGGCTTTTTATCAAATATCCAGCTTTGAGCAACAAATATTCCCTACTTGGTGAGTTTGTCAAATATCTTGCTTTGTATTTGGCCACTGAAACATGAAAGTGCTTATGTTGGCATTAAAACTAAAGAAGATTAATTAAGTTGTATAAACTAATGTAAACATTCTATTGTCCAAGAAAATCAAATTTGGTTTAGTTTTATTTTCCCCAACTACTATGGTCTCCAAAATGCTTACTAGTTACAGATGTTTTATATAAATTAAAAACTGAGTAAGCTCCAATTAACTAATGATACATACCGCTCTTTTATTTTTAAAACAAGTTATCTACTTGAAGACCAGTCCATTTGTCTCATCTTTCTTTTATGAAGTCCAATAAAAACATAAGTAAAATTATATTTATGTTTTAGATACTAATGCTAGAAGTGTAATTGAAACAATCTGAAAACTCCTAAAGTGTCCTGCTAAATTGATTAAATTCTTATCACTATATAAGAGATTTTCTTTGATAAAATTTGTTTAAATATTAAATATTTTGTCATTTTTTATTGAGTTTTTTTGTTGCTGTTGTTATTGAGTCTTAAAATTTTATTCCACATTCTGGATAAAATGTGTTTATCCAACATATGCTTTTTTTAAAAAAATTTATTCATGAGAGACAGAGAGAGAGAGGCATAGACACAGGCAGAGGGAGAAGCAGGCTCCATGCAGGGAGCCCAATGTGGGACTTGATCCAGGGTCTCCAGGATCATGCCCTGGACTGAAGGTGGCCTAAACTGCTGAGCCACCCGGGCCGTCCTCAATATATGCTTTCTATTTTCCTTCAGTATTTTATTTTATTTTATTTTATTTTATTTTATTTTATTTTATTTTATTTTATTTTATTTTTTTTTTATTATTTTATTTTATTTTATTTTATTTTATTATTTTATTTTATTTTTTTTTATTTTTTTTATTTTTATTTATTTATTTATAAAATATATTATTTATTTATTCCTGAGAGACACAGAGAGAAGCAGAGACATAGGCAGAGGGAGAAGCAGGCTCCTCATAGGGAGCCTGATGTGGGACTGGATCCCCAGATAAGGATCACTCCCTGAGCCAAAGGCAGACCTCAACTGCTGACCCACCCAGATGTCACTGGATGTTTTTTATTTAAATTTTTGTTTAGTAAATCTATATGGTAAATTGGTTTTGAGTGTAGAATTTAGTGATTCATCACTAGCATATAATACCCAGTGCTCATCACAAGTGGCCTCCTTAGTATCCATCATCCATACCCTGCTGACCTCCCTCCATCAACCCTCAGTTTCTTCTCCGTAGTTGTCTCTTTTATTTTCTTTTTTAAGATTTTATTTATTTATTCATAAAAGGCATACAGAGAGGGAGAGAGAGGCAGAGACACAGGCAGAGGGAGAAGCAGGCTCCATGCAGGGAGTGCAACTTGGGACTCGACCCCGGGTCTCCCAGATCACACCCTGGGCTAAAGACAGCGCTAAACCACTGAGCCATTGGGGCTGCCCATGTAGTTGAGTCTCTGATGGTTATTTCCTTTTCCCTCATTTTTCCCCTTCCCAACTATGTTATTCTGTTTTGTTTCTTAAGTTCCACATATAAGTGAAATCATATGGTATTTGTCTTCCTCTGATTTATTTCACTTAGCTTAAAATACTCTAACTCCCTCTATTTTGCTGCAGATGGCAAGATTTCATTCTTTTTGATGGCTGACTAATATTCCATTAATCAGTTGTTGGACAGTTGGGATCTTTCCATACTTTGGCTATTGTTGATAATGCTGTTATAAACATCAGGGTGCATATGACCCTTCAAACCAATATTTTGCATCCTTTGGGTAAATACCTAATAGCACAATTGCCAGGTGGAAAGATAGTTATATTTTTATTTTATTCATTCATTCATTCATTCATTCATTCATTCGAGACACAGAGAGAGAGAGAGAGAGAGAGGCAGAGACATAGGCAGAGGGAGAAGCAGGCTCCATGCAGGGAGCCTGACGTGGGACTGATCCCAGGACCCCAGGATTATGCCCTGGGCAAAAGGCAGGCACTAAACCATGAACCACCCAGGTACCCCTGGTAATTCTATTTTTAACTTTTTTGAGAAAACCTGCTGTTTTTCGGAGTAGCTGCACCAATTTGCATTCCTACCAACAGTGTTAGAGGGTTCCCTTTTTCTCTGTTATCCTCACCAACACTTGTTTCCTATTTTGTTCATTTGTCCATTCTGTAGGTATGATGTGGTATCTCATTGTGATTTTGATATGGAATTACCTGATTATGAGTGATGTTGAGCATCTTTTCGTGTATCTGTTAACCATCTGTATTTCTTCTTTGGGAAAATGTCTGTTCATGTCTTCTGTCCATTTCATAACTGGATTATTTACTTTTTGGGTGTTGAGTTTGTTAAGTTACTTATAGATTTTTGGAGATAAACCCTTTATCAGATATGTCATTTATATCATATATATATATATATATATACACACACACACATATATATGTATATATATTATGTCATAATATCTTCTTGCATTCTCAAAGTTGCCTTTTAGCTTTCTTGGTTGTTTCTTCCATTGTGCAGAAGCTTTCTATCTTGACGAAGTCTCAATAGTTCATTTTTACTTTTGTTTCCCTTGTGTCAGGAGACATGTCTAATAAAAGTTGCTATGGCCAATGTCAAAGAGGTTTCTACCTGTGTTCTTCTCTAGGATTTTGATGGTTTCCTGTCTAACATTTAGGTCTTTCATCCATTTTGAATTTATTTTTGCGGATGGTGTAAGGAAGTAGTCCAGGTTCGTTCTTCTGCACGTTGCTGTTCAGTTTTCTTGGCACTATTTGTTGAAGAGACTATCTTTTTTCCATTGGATGTTCTTTACTATTTTATGAAAGATTACTTAACCATCACATTCTGGAGCCATTTCTGGGCTTTCTATTCTGGTCCATTGATCTATGTATCTGTTTCTGTGTCAGTACCATACTGTCTTGATCACAACAACTTTGTAATAGAATTTGAAGTCCAGAAATGTGATGCCTCCAGCTTTGCTTCTCTTTTTCAATATTGCTTTGACTATTCAGTGTCTTTCATGGTCTCATACAAATTTTAGAATTACTTGCTTTATAGCTCTGTTTAAAATGTTGGTGATATTTCAATGGGGATTATATTTAATGTGTAGACTGCTTTGGGTAGTATCGACATTTTAACAATATTTGTTCTTCCAATCCATGAGCATGGGACATTTTTCCGTTTCTTTGTGTCCTCTTCAATTTCTTCCATCACTATTCTACAGTTTTTAGAGTACAGGTATTTTAGTCCTTTGGTTAGGTTTGTTCCTAAGTATCTTATGGTTTCTGGTGCAATTGTAAATTGAATTAATTCCTTGATTTCTCTTTCAGTTGTTTCATTATTGGTGTATGGAAATGCCACAGATTTCTGCCATTGATTTTGTTTCTTGCCACTTCGCTGAATTTGTGTATAAGTTCTAGCAATTTTTGGTGGAGTCTCTGAGATTTTCTATATAAAGTATCATATCGTGTGTGAATAGTGAATTTGACTTTTTCCTTGCCAATTTGGATGCTTTTAATTTCCTTTTGTTGTCTGATTGCTGACGCTAGGACTTTCAGTACTACGTTAAATAACAGTGGTCAGAGTGGACATCCTTGCTTTTTTTTCCCAGATCTTAGAGGAAAAGCTTTCAGTTTTTCCCCATTGAAGATGATATTAGCTTTTGGGCCTTTTGTATATGGCCTTTATGATGTTGAGGTACATTCCCTCTATCCCTACTTTGTTGAGGGCTTTTATTAAGAATAGATGCTGTTATTGTCAAATGTGTTGAGAGAAGCATATGGTTCTTATCCTTTCTTTTATTAATGTAATGTGTCACATTGATTTATGAATATTGAACCAAAACTGCAGCCCAGGAATAAATCCCACTTGATAGTGGTGAATAATTCCTTTAATGTATTGTTGGATTCAATTTGCTAGTAACTTGTTCAGAATTTTCCCATCCATGTTCATCAGGGATATTGGTCTGCAATTCTCCTTTTTAGCGAGGTCTTTGTCTGGTTTTGGAATCAAGGTAATGCTGGCCTCATAGAAGAAGTTTGAAAGTTTTTCCTCCATTTCTATATTTTGGAACAGTTTGAGAATAGGAGTTAACTCTTCTTTAAATGTCTGTTATAATTCCCCTGGGAAGCCATCTGGGCCTGGACTTTTGTTTGTTGGAAGAATTTTGATATCGATTCAATTTCTTTGCTGGTTATGGATCTGTTCAAATTTTCTGTGTTTTCCTGTTTCAGTTTTGGTAATTGGTATGTTTCTAGGAATTTATCCATTTCTTCCAGATTGCCCAGTTTGTTGGCATATACTTTTTCATAATCCTCTCTTATAATTGTTTTTCTCTTATGTTGGTTGTGATCTCTCTTCTTTTACTCATGATTTTATGTTTTTGGGCCATTTCTCCTTTCTCTTTTCTTTTTGATAAGTCTGGCTGGGGGTTTACAAATTTTGTTAATTCTTCCAAAGAACTGTTCTTAGTTTCATTGATCTATTCTATGTTTGTTATTGCTGTTGTTGTTTCTATATCATCTGTTTCTGCTCTAATCTTCATGATTTCTCTTCTTCTGCTGGCTTTAAGCTTTATTTGCTATTCCTTTTCTATCTCTTTTAGGTGGAAAGTTGGTTGTGTATTTGAGGCTTTTCTTGCTTCTTGAGGTAGGTCTCTTTCTATGTAGTTCCCTCTTAGGACTGTCTTTGCTACATCACAAAGGATTTGGACTGCCATGTTTTCATTTTCATTTGTTTCCATGTATTTTTAAATGTCTTGTTTATTTCCTGGTTAACTCATTCATTGTTTAGTAGGATGTTCTCTAACTTCCATGTATTCGTGGTCTTTCCAAATTTTATCTTGTGGCTGATTTCAAGTGTCATAGAATTTTGGTCTGAAAATATGGTTTGTATGATCTCAATCTTTTTGTACTTGGTGAAGATTGATTTGTGACCCAATATGTATGATCTACTCTGAGGAATGTTCTGTGTGCACTCAAAAAGAATGTGTATTCTGCTTCTTTAGGATGAAATGTTCTGAATATATCTATTATGTCCTTCTGGTCTAGTGTGTCATTCAAAGTCATTATTTCTTATTAATTTTCTGTTTACATGATCTGTCCATTGCTATAAATAGGGAGTTAAATTCCCCTACTATTATTGTATTATTATCAATGAGTTTCTTTATGTTTGTTTTGAACTGAATTGTATATGTATGTGCTCCCAAGTTGGGGACATAAATATTTATAATTGTTAAATATTCTTGTTTGATGGACCCCTTGATTATGATATAGTGTCTTTCTTCATTTCCTGTTAAAGTCTGGCTTAAAATCTAGGTTGTCTGATATAAGTATGGCTACTCCATACTTTTGATGTCTATTAGCATGATAGATAGTTCTCCATCCTCTTACTTTCAATTTGGACGTGGTTTTTGGTCTAACATGCTTGTAAACAGCATATAGATGGGTCTTTTTTTTTTTTTTACCCATTTTGATATTCTGTGTCTTTGGATTGCAGCATTTAGCTTGTTTACATACAGAGTAATTATTGGTAGGTAAGAATTTAGTGACATTGTATTACTTGTAAAGTCTCTGTTTCTGAAAAAAAAAAAAAGTCTCTGTTTCTGGATATTTTCTCTGCTCCTTTCCAGTCTTTGTTGCTTTTGTACTGGAAGTTTCCCCTTTAATATTTCTTGCAGGGTTCATTTAATGGTCACAAACATGTTTAGTTTTTATCTGTCTGGGAAACTCTATCTCTCCTTCTATTCTGAATGACAATAACACTGGATAAAGTATTCTTGCTGCATATTTTTCCCCTTCAGCTTGTTAAATATACCATGCCAGTCTCTTTTGGCCTGCCAGGTTTCTGTGGATAGATCTCCTGCAAACCTGATCTGTTGTTCCTTGTAGGTTAGAAATTTATTTCCCCTGCTGTTTTCAGGAGTCTTTCCTTATCTCTAAATTTTGCAAAATTTTCTATTATAAGCTCTGGTGATAGCTGGCTTTTGTTCAATTTGATGAGAGTTCTCGGTGCTTCCTGGATTTGGATGATTGTTTCCTTCCCCAGATTAGGGAGATTTTTAGCTATGATTCACTGAAATAAACCTTCTGACCCCTTTTCCCTCTCTTCTTCTTCTGGGACTCCTATGATACCAATGTTATCAGACTTTGTGGAGTCACTGTGTTCCCTAAGTCTACATTTGTGATCCAGTACCTTTTTTTTTTCCCACTCTTCTTTTCAGCTTCATTATTTTCCATAATTTTATCTTCTATACCACTGATTCTTTCCTCTGCTTCATCCATCTTCATTGTTATTGCATCCATCAATTTTGTATTTCAGTTATAACAATTTTTATTTAAACCTGACTAGTTTTTAGTTCTTTTATCTCTGCAGTTAGGGATTCTCTAGTGTCTCCTATGCTTTTCTCAAGCCCAGCTAGTATCCTTATGATTGTTATTTTAAAATCTGCTTCAGGCATCATTCTTATATCTGTTTTCATTAAATCCCTGGTTGTACGCCTCCCTGTTCTTTCTTTTGAGGTGAATTCCTCTGTCTTGGCATTTTGTTTAGGTCACTATTGTGTGTGTGTGTGTGTGTGTGTGTGTGTGTGTGTGTGTGTGTGTGTTAGGAAAGCCTGTTATATTCCTGCTTCTGAAAGTAATGGCTTTACTAAGAAGACATCCTGTTCTGTCTTGGGCCTGGTGCTTCAAGAAGTGTTTCAGAGTGTGTGCTCTTCTGTTGTGTCTTGGCTGTCCTTTCCCTCAGGTCAGTCCTCTGCAGAGTTTCTCCTTGCCTGCAGTGCAGAGTGTTCAGCTCTTTGTCCATTGTCTGACAAGTTTTAACCAAGTCTGTTTTGGTCTCCTTGTTAAAAGAGGCTAGATCCTATTTCCCCTAGAGCTGAAGCTTTGCAGCATTCTGTGATCAGTGCACTTGGTGTACTTGTGGGGTTGGTGCTGGTCTTCTGGGGAAGGAGCCTGATGCACTGGGTCTCAGGCCTACTTGCCCTAGTAAAGATGCACCTGTAGGGTACAGGAGGGGAGGGAATTAGTGTTAGCAGCTCCAACCTCCACTGAGGATGCTGTGGTGCCCATTGATGCTGGTTAGTGCTAATGAGTGGGGGAGAAAATGGTCTTGCCCATTGTTTCCTCCCAAAAGCAGGGAGTTTGTGCCTCATACTCTTCCAGAAACCTTACAGAAGAGTAAAAAGTCTCCTCTCTTATGTCCCTGGCTTTTGTCAGATTCCTGCCTTCACTCTGTCTGTGTCTGAGCTGTCTGCCTGCCAGGGGGCACAGTACTCCTGTGTTTTATCTCAGGCATGTGGCTGGGTTTCAAAATTCCAAATTTTAGGGATCCAACACAGCACAGGCCCACTCTGATTCTCTGGGGGAGGGTCTTGCCATGCTGTGGCTGGTGCCAGTTAGTCCCAGAAAAACCATCACTCAACCACTCACTGGTTCACAGTTTATGGCAAAGCACAGCAACAAGCCAGCACCAAAGTTTGCAACCTTTAGCAAGTGTCTCTGTTCCTATGCTAAGGAAAAGGGCAGCACATTGATGCCTGCCAGCTCTTTTGACCCTAGAGAGGCTGTGTCCCTTCTCCCCAGTCCCCTCCAAGAAGGGGAACTGTCTTTTCTAGTGTGACCTAAGGGATCCTCAGAGCACGCTGTTCCTTCCAGGGCCTCTGCTCTCCTCCCTACAGGAGCTATGCCCACCAGGCTCCACCCAATGGTGATATAATCTTCTAATACTTCAAAATTTCAGCTGTCTGCCTATAAAAACTTGTGACAATCAGCCACTCTAGTTTTCCCAGCCAATGGTTTGGGGAAAATGTTTCTCTTGTGCAATATCCTGCACAACACTTTCTCTCTGTTTCTTTATCTCTCTTTCTCATCTCTCAGAGATCAAGGTTCCTTTCCTTCCTCAGCATCTGTGATTCTCCTTTCACTGGAATCAGGTTTCCACACCTCCTATCTTCCATGATGTAGCTCCTTCTCTCCCTCTAGTTCTGCAGTTTGTTCTCTCAGAATTCAGATTCCTTGGGTATTCTGAATGATTTGACATTTATCTAGCTATATTTGAAAGACAATGCAAAACTAGGGTCCTCCTACTGCTCTGCCATCTTAACTCCACAATCCACAATGTCTGGCTTTTTCATTTTTCTAACCTTTTAACACGGTCCTTCAAACTATCTTTATTATTTATCTATCTATCTATCTATCTATCTATCTATTTATTTATTTATTGAAAGACAGATTGTACCTTTGGTGTCATAGCTAAGAAATCTCCCCATAATCCAAGATCACGAAGATTTTCTCTGTTTATTTTCTAGAAGTTTTGTAGCGCTAGGTTTTAACATTTAAGTGGTTAACTCATCTTCAATTAACTTTGTATATAGTGTGAAGTATGGATTAAAAATCATATTTTTGCAATAATTATTCAATTGTTTGACCATTATTTGTTGAAAAGAGAAGCCTTGCTCATTGAATTGCTGGTTTACTTTTGACAAAAACCAATGTCAAATGCTTACGGGAAGTCTGAAATAGACTCGTGTGAGTCCGTTTCTGAGCACTCTATTCCACTGATCTATTTGCTTATCTTGACATCAATATCACACTGCTTTGACTACTGTAGCTTCATAATATGTCTAAAAATTAGGTTGTGTTACTCCTTTAACTTTGTTCTATTTCAAAGTTATTTGATTATTTTAGAGATTTTAATTTCTGTGTGTTGGCTGATTCTAAGTTTTAGAATCAGCTTTTCAATTTCTACAAAAATGCCTTTTGGGATTTTGACTGAGAAATCTACCTATAGATAAATCTGGAGAGTATTGACATCTTAACAAAATTTAGTCTTCTAATCTATGAAAAAGCTTTTCCCTACTTATTCTAATATTTCTCCTCAATGATTTATAGTTTTCAGTGTGTAGATCATTCACATTCATAAACATGTTTTGCCAGATTTACCCTGTTTCATAGTTTTGATGCTATTGTAAATGATATTTTAAAATTCAATTTTAAGAATTTCATTATTATAAAAATAGGAAATAGACTTGATTCTATGTATTTCCTGGAAGATAATGCCAGAATGTGTTTATATAGGATATCAGAGCAAGAAATAAAATTATTTTAGACACAGATATTGTGGGAGAGGAGATATATTTTCCTCTACCCTCTGAATTCTGAGCTGAGCCCTTTTTATAATGTTAGATTAACAAGAGAAAACCAAACAGAAGTTTAACATGTATATACCTGATGTATGCATGGGAGATACCCAGAAAAAGGAAGTCCCCGAGGTGGTGTAGAATTCAGGATTAAACACCATCTTAATAAGAAAAGGGGAGGAGTTGCATAGGCCTCTCAGGGGAGAGTGAATGCTTTTTAGGAAAGATGAATGGGTCCATAGAAGACTGGATAAAAGATGTAACAGCTGTGACAAAAGTTGTGTGCATATCGTATCACTACTAGTCTCCTGTCCTGTGATAAGAATTGGTGAAACTCCAGGGAATTTATGACAACTGAGTTCCTGGTGGGGATCTGTCTTAAGGCAAATAAGGGGAGTTCAGAGAAAGTCTCTCCCTGTATTTGCTGTTTTTAAACTGCCTATACTTCAAAATAAACACTATACCAAAGTGGCATATTTTGCTACTCTTCAATTTTAGTGTACCAAAATTTAGCCTGAACTGGAACGCAGGTGGGCATGTGAATAGTCAGTTGCATAAAGTAGAAAAGCTGCACTGAGGGTGGCTAGGCACTAATGAGTTGTCACATTGAACAAAACTAAACTGATCGATAGTAGCCTTAATACTGAAAGATGAGTACGCCAACAATAGGAATTGAAAAATAGAGAAGATGGGACTGTGGTCAAATGTAAAATGAAAACAAAATTATTGAAGACAGAAGAAATTATGTAAAACATGGATGTATGTGGGCAGAGTCTGAAAGGAAATTTGTGGAAAAATGGAAGTTACTTCACTTAGAATACGGACATATAGGATATGGTTATTTTTCTTGGTTTTTAAGTGTAATGAATTTTATTATAGTAGGTTTATAATAATGACAAAAATAATGATAATATTGTAAAAGTTGGTTGTTTAAATACCTTTACATGGTAGGAATGTTCACTTAGGAGGAAAATTTCTGATTATGTTTATGCGAAACAATAATTCTTCTGAAAACTGGATTACTTTACATAATTCTACTTTCATTGGATACATATCATGTATTCAGAATAAAAAGTAAAGTCCATGACTAGAGAGAGAGGAAAAAAACAACTATTAACAGTATCAGTATCAAAATGATATTCTTAAGCATATTGAACATCCTCAAATTCTTTTCCCTAAAAGATGACTGCTCAATCCCAAATTTATTTAGAGCCATGGATACCTGAGTAAATTTTAGTAATTTTAGGTTCTATTTCTGACCTTGATTTTCACTTTTAACTTCATTTATTCAAAATAATATTTGAAGGCTCAATTTTTCAAAACCCAAATAGATAAAAATCTTGAACAGCTTTGGGATAAATATTCTACAATTTTAAATGCATAGGATTTGCAATATTAGTATATTAAAATAATAATGGCATGAAATTGGTGATATTATATTTTATAAGGAAAACACAATGTATTAGATACTATTTCGCTAAGATTAAAGGTAACATAAACTTAACAATGAAACAGGGGGATCCCTGGGTGGCTCAGCGGTTTAGCGCCTTCCTTTGGCCCAGGGCATGATCCTGAAGTCTTGGGATCGAGCCCCGCATCAGGCTTCCTGCATGAAGCCTGCTTCTCCCTCTGCCTGTGTCTCTGCCTCTCTCTCTCTCTCTCTCTCTCTCTCTATGTCTATCGTGAATAAATGAATAAAATCTTAAAAAAAAACTTAACAATGAAACAGTGGGAATGTCAAATGATAAATATATGAAATGTATATAAATTTTAATGTCATTCTATAAACTTATTTGCTTTTCTTTCATATTTCAGTTAGTATGAAATAAATTGATGAGAAAGAGAAAGAGCATTTTAAAGTAAAATTAAAAGAGTAAAATATACTTAAAACATGCTGTACGTAACAAAATTTTCAGTAACCATTTTGCCAAGACTGAGAGCAAAATGATCAATGATTAGACATAGATGTGAAAATATTCAGAATATTTATATTCAGCCAAGAGAAAAGTGAGAGTTGATTTTTTGTATCTATTATATTTCAAGAGTGCTACAAATAGTAAAAATAAAGAAAGAAAAAAAAAGAGAAAGAAAGAAAGGAGAAAAGAAGAATTTTAAGAAATACAGTAAAATACAGAATTTTTTTCTTATTGCTAGAATGCTTGGAAGTTATAACCAAAGAGCTCTTGACCTCAAGAGCACCTCTATCTTTTATGAGAGCAAAAATATCTCAAGTGGCACAGTGCTTCTTTTTCCATCCCTGGTTTCATTAATTTAGATATACAGTAAATGTTCTTTTTGAGTGTTCTTGTTTGGTCAAGTCAGAAGAGACAGTAATAGCTGCAGGATTGCAGGTAAAATGATGAAGGATTGGTGAAAGTCAGGTACATTGGTGTCTGTCAGTGGAGATGAATCAGGATACAGTAGTCTTTTGCTTTAATTTTTTTTTCAAAAAAAGAATTTTATCCTTGAAGCAACTACTTTCTCCTCCTTACGATTGATCTTATTCATTGTTAATGTTTAATCACAGCTCAGAAAATTCTAGAAACCAAGTGTACATTTCAAACATTTTTAGTTAAATGTATCTGGCATATTTTTCAATGGGAAAAATCTTGTGCCCTTCCAAAATTGACAAAAATTTGGGAATGCATTATTAGGAAGTATATATTTTCTTTTCCTTTTTTTTTTAGGAAGTATATATTTTCATGCAAAAAATTAGGTAGATACCCAACCACAATTAACCTATTAATTTTAAGTAAGAAAATAGCAAGTGGAATAAACCTCCAAATTTTACTTTTAGCTTAACTGGCTAAATAACAAAAAGGACTTTTTACTTCCTTTCACCACTCTACAATTCTGCTATCATTCTCTTTATTTTGTTTTCTTAGCCCTAATACAAGAAAGAGATATAAAACTAATCTAAGTTTCTAACCTCTTATCAAAGTATATTAAATCTCTCAAAATTAACAGCCAGATTGTGTTCTAATTAATCAACTAGAAAGGACATTCTGATTTTTGTTTTTCAAAATAAGCCACTTTGAGAATATATACAACACAAAACAGTTTCTAAGTGATTTGTTCCTTAAAGAAGTATTTTTTTATACTTTGTCACTGATTTAGTGACACTGATTTTATACTTTGTCACTGAGTTTTCTTTGCATATAAATTTTTTATCAGCTTCGTGGATAATTGATGACTAAAAATTGCATATATTGGGGCACCTGGTGGCTCAATGGTTTAGCTCAGGTCATGTTCCTGGGGTCCTGGGATCGAGTCCCATATTAGGTTCCCATAGGGAGTCTGCTTCTCCCTCTGCCTATGTCTCTGCCTTTCTCCCTGTGTCTCTCATGAATAAATAAATGCATAAATCTTTAAAATATGCATATATTTAAGGTGTACAACTTGATGATTTGATATACCTATACACTGTGAAACATTTGCCACTATAAAGCTAATTAACATCTCCATCATCTCACATAGTTACTATTTTTCTTTTTCTTTGTGTGTCTGTGTGTGTAATAATACTTAAGATCTATTATCTCAACAAATTTCATGCATATCATAAACCATGGTTAATTATAGCCACATAGTTGTACATCAAATATCCAGAACTTATTTTTCTTCCATAACCAAAACATTGTGATTTTGCTTACTTTTTAATCTTTCAAGAATTTTTCACTGAAAAATTTTTCTGAAGCCAGTGGAGTAAGATAACTATATGAAATGGGGATTTTAATACTGATATCAAGCTTCATAGGTTTGTTATGTGCTAAAGATTTAGCATACAGTGGTCTTTATTAAAAGTCAAACTACATAAAAAGTGAGAAGAGATTAATAGTTAACCACCCTGATAAAAACTCTATCTCTGGCTTTATCTTACTTAAAAAATAGAGTTCTAAAGAGTCAATTAAATCATCTCATGTTTTACTTTAAAATTTGAAATTTTCCAAGTGCATGATGGAAGTAATCTTTTGACATAAAGAAGGAACAGTACTTTTTCTGAGAGCTGTTTCTAAAAGGTATAAACCAATTCTTACTCAGAAGAGTAAATTATTTGACTAATTGTGAAATGCTCTGTTCCTGTGAAATTGGCTAATTAGTAATTACTTTTACCAATCTTATGCCATCTTAACTCCAAAACACTGAAGTAGATTGAATCTAAAAAAAAAAAAAATGAATTGAATAAGAATGTACTCACCACTCATTTTAACTCTATTGAACTTGGAGAATTGATTTATGGCAATTCTGAGCAATTGCCCAATTTAAGGGAAATTATTTCAGATCATGTTCATTGTAATTTTAAAGTTACTGTCTTTCTTAGAGGTTACTATATCATTGATAACTGAGATTTTTCTCAGAGCTGTTCCATTGCAAATAAACAATTTGAGCTTCACTTTATTATTTATAATTCAATGATGTCAGGAACAATGAAAGAGATATTCATCTACTTGGCAGATTTCATAGAAACATGCATTTATGAAATACTGATTTTATATCTGCACTGCATAATGGCAATATGTACTCAAGAATAACCTGTTTGGAAGACTATTGTATTATAATCTCAGTTCTCTGGGGAGTTATTTAATCAAAATAGCTCTGCTTAAGTGCACTACAAGAGGAGACATGAAAAAAATGTCAGAGGATCAAGGAGAGACAAAGGACTAGAAATTGTAATACTAAAAGTAATTTAGTGCCTTGAGGAATGGTAATTTATTTTTTTCTAAAACTTGAGGTGGGAAAAGCTCAGATAAGTCAGAAATATCAGAGTTACAACTGAGATCTCAGTGAATGGTAAAATAAGTTCTCATACCCATGAACAACTACACACCTAAATAAAATGTGTTAAATCAAAATGGAAATGTAAGTCACACTGTGCTCCTTAATAATCAGTGTCAGTGAAACACTAATTAGTACCGTATGATTATAAGCAACCATATTGGGTCTTATTCCTCTATCTTTTTAACTCTTCTTTGTACAGCATAACTTCAGGTAGGCTTTCCAGTTACTTTATGACTTAAATTGTGGTACTGTTCATGATTTCCAATAATGAGTTAAACAGCATAATGCCTTTGCATAATAAATCAAGTATTAAGATATACACTCTTATCTTACTGTGGAAATATATGTTAATTATTCTATTAATAAGTACTATGTGTTTAACAAATATGCCTAATTACTTTAAACTTTGATTATTGAGCTTAAAACAATATTGGAGGCATAGAATGTTATAGTTTTCTTTTATTTATTTTTATATGCAAATTCATCATTGCCTCTCTCTACTGTAAAGGCATCTTATCAAAATTTCCTAAAAAAAAAAAAAAATTTTCCTCCAATCTATGATTTCAAGGTTCTCCTCTTGTAATTTCCTCCTGTAATCGAGTACCAATGTTTCTCCTCCTTGTTGTTAAAGTCAACACCTTGGTATTATACAGTTATTTATATTATCATATTAATATTTTAAAGCATTCTATTTTACAGCGCATACCCGCACATGATCATCTTTGTAAAATCTGTTATCTACCTCAAAGTAATCAAAGATAACTTGATTACTTTAGCATATTCCACACACACACACACACACCTTTTTTTTTTTTTTAATTAGAGAGAGAGAATGCACAAGTGAGAAGAACGGACAGAGAGAAAGAGAGAGAGAGTCTTGAGCAGACTCCACACTCAGCATGGAGCCAAAGAGAGGGCTTAATCTCATGACTCTGAGATCATGACCTGACCTGGAATCAAGAATCAGACACTTAAACTGACTGAGCCACTCAGGTGCCCAGTGAACAACATATCCCTACTAATACCTCAGGCAACTGCTAGTAGTAGGTGGGTTCTAAAACATAAATTCTGAATAGAATTTGTCCCTGTATTTCTGGCAAGTCTCTTTTGCCTGGTCTTCAAAATATTGCTTGCTTCAATACATCCCATCATTGCCCTGGTTTCAAGAGCTTCTTACCTTACATGTCAATCAGTGTGTAGCCACTTATTCAAGCAAACATGATTTAAAACTTACCTCTGAATGACTATCCTACTACCATGGATGGCCATTTTTATGACAAAATCCACTTAACATTGATCTAACTCCCTTCTAGATACGCTTTCATATTTCAGTGTTTTACAAAAGACTTACCATTCTATGTAATTCAAAATGATTTCAAATGGTAGTGATAATAATATTAATAATGGATACCATTTTTGAACAATTACTAATTTTCAGACCAATTTCCATTATTAATTTCCAGTTGCTAAGTGCTCTGTATGAATTATCTGTTTTTTTTTTTCAGTGAATTATCTTATTTAATGCAGCAACACTAAGAGGTGAGGATAACTCTATTTATTTTTGACAGATCCCATACAACTGGGATCTCAATCTTGTCTTAGGATATGAGAGCTGTCAGCCTCCAGTAATAAATAAGAGTTCAGCCCAAAGGTTACTCTCTCGGAGAGGTGTTCCCCAACCACCATATACAAATACTATCTCTGTCATTATCACAACCTCTTTTCTTTTGGCAAATGGTAGATAAAATTTACCTCCCTGTGGCCAAGCCATTGAAATATGACTGGATTTTCTCTTTATCATTTCTGAGTAAGAGAGTTTAAGAATGAGTGTGTGGTTCGCTTAACCCTCATTTCCTTGCTACATTGGCAGCAAATGTTTATGATAGTTCAGGATCCACCGGTTCCTGAAGTGAGAAGACATAAACAGGAAACCCTAGCAAATGCAACAAATAAAATTTTATTATAGCTACTATGGTATTGGGTTTATTTTTCAAATAACTGATTATACTCCATTAATTCGTGTATTCATTTTTTAACAACCATTTTTGAACACCTGCTTTGTACTAGAAACTGATTCAAACCCTAAGAGAATTACAGTGAACAAACAAAAACCCATGCTTTTTTGAAGCTTATTTTCAGGAAAAGAGACAGCTAATAAAGAAAAACAAACACAATATTTTTTAAAAGTTGTCTATTAATGGTGATAAAATATTACAGAAAGAAGAATGAAATTATAATAGGGAGTGATGGGGATTAGACTGGGTCGTCAAGGAGTGAGGATCTGATACAATGATATTTGACCAAAGAGCTGAAAGATAAAAGGAAACTTGGTACACGGGTATTTGACAAAGGAACATTTTGGTGAAAAGTAGCAACCTTATGGCACTCTGGAATAGTAAGTAGGCTTAACATAGTAGGTGCAGAGCAACAGAGGCAGTGCAATGAAAGATGAACCATAGAATCACAGGGGGACAGAGGAAGACTTAACTGTGAACAATTCATGATTGTTGAGCAAATGAAAGAACAATCTCCATAATAACAAATTTCCAAATGTTCCACTTCATTCTGCCATGAACCAAAAGAAAAACTCACAGTTGAACTCATCAGGTCCATATCAAATAAATACAGATGCTATGAATATGCATTTGCATTGGCTTGGTAGTTATATTCTCAGTAGCTAGAAATCTTGGTGAGAAAATAAATAGTGATATCTATAAAAATGTTTTTCTTCAGTTATAACTTAACCACTGATAATAAAGCACTACTGAGTAGAATGGTAAACCAGATAGCTTCTGGAAAGTATTGTCCTAGAAGAAGAATGAGATTATCGATAATTATTTTGCACAAATAATCCATGACTATTTTGAAAAGTAGCCAGCTGTGCTTTGAAATATATCTTTCATGAATCTTAACATCTTTGTTTCAATTACCTAATATTGACAAATCATACAAATTGATTTGACAATTTCAAATCAATTTCAATTTGACAAATAAATTGACAAATCAACAAATCATACAAAAAGCTTACTGTACTATTTGATCACCATATGTGAATCAGCAATTTGGGCTGAAGTTAACTGAGTTTCTTTATTTACTTATACAATAGTTGTTGGAAGGAATGGCTCCTGATTTTTCACATGCCCTCCTCTAGATGCTGGACTAGTTCTTTTTATATAGATGCATTCAGTTGCCTATGAGAGACAATTCTGCATGAATCCCTCATATTTCTGTGGCTGGTTTAAAAATGTTTGTATAAGAAAATATAACAAGATAGCACTTTGCTATCAGATATTTTCTTATGTTATAGAGTAACAAATACCGTGTCTTCTTTGGTAAATTTCTTAGAAGCACATTATGAAATCCAGGGTTTTCTAATCTCAGGGTTTCAAAGCTGGACACCAGTTAGCTGTGTGCTCAGAATTCACCACTGCCCATTTTGAATCATCCCCACAGAGCTTAGGGGACAAGAGAGATCAATGAAAGCATGAAGTTCAAGTTGCCTGTTATTCCAGAAGTTAAAAACTGTAAAATCATTTGGTCTGGTTGTATTTCCAGTGACTAAATTTGTGCAAATGTGATGAGTCCACCTAGCACCTGCTAGCAGCTTTTGGACTCCTTGATTGCAAGGCTTCCCAAATAGTAGACTTGAAAGTCTGGTAAAGTCTGGTAGAGTGTGGTAAAAATATAAAAATGTGCATAAATCATAAATATATACAGCTTGATGAATTTTCATAAATTACCAACAGCCTTGTCACTAGACCCTAGATCAAGAAAAACAAATTACCAGCATTCTCATAACCCCCCTTATGCCACCACCTTGTCATTACATATTCCTAAAACATGAAAAATATTTTTTCATTTTTGAACTTTATATAAATGGAATCATAGATATGTGTTCTTTTGTGCTTTCTGACTTTGTTCCACATATGTTTGTGAGAATCATCTATGTTGTGACTCAATCTACTTTCTCTGGACAGAATGCCACTATATGAGAAAACACTATCTAAAAGTTAGATTTTTTACAAACACATATTTGAAATTTAGAATACACTAATAAATAATTTATATCAGATAAGAGCCCACACTTAAAATTAGAAAAATATTTATAATTAAATATTTTAAAGTTATTGTTTCTCAGAACTTATGAGACGATGCTAACTTGTTACTGTATGAGAATTTAAACATACTTATATATGAGAAAAGAAAAATAGCAACAAATTAAGTACTAGGCATCAAAATTGTTAATTAGTAAACCATTACTAAAATAACTCCAGAAACCATAGAAAGGAAATAATAACAACTAGACTAGAAATAAACAAAACAGATACACACATAGAATTATAAAGATTCTCAGAAACAAGTTTTTTTTCTTCAACGATTAGTATTCAGAGAATACCTACCAAAATTAGTAAAAACAAAAAAAAATTACAAAAATATCCTGTATTCTACATCCTTCCCTGTAGCAATTTTTTTTTTAAATCTCAGTTCAAGTTTAATAGAAACAACAAAAGATCAAAAGTGATGCCCTGCTACTATACACATCAGTTGACCTGCCCCATAGCACAGCTCAGGCCATTTTCTCCAGAGGAAGAAAGGCTGGCCTCCCCAACCCCTGCAGAAAAGGCCTGTCCTGTCCTATACCACATCTGCACGGAGTCTAAAATCTTGTGTTTTAAGCATGATTATAGTACAAAAAAAGAGTTTGTTTTCATGGATGCCCACTATAGCCTGGCCCTAAAATGGTGCTCACTTCTGCTTATAGAAATACTCTTTGCTCTTCTGGACATCAGGCTTCCATAATATTGTAGTTGTGAAAGAATTGGATCTTCTCTTCTGAAACTGTGAAGTTGGGCTGGCTTTGTGATTTGCTATGGTCAGGAGAGTATGGAACAGTTGACAATATTCCATTTCCAAACTAGGGGTCCAGGGATCTTGTGTGCTTATGTGCTTTATCTTGTTTCTCTGACTTCCCTTGGAGAACAAGTAAATGAAAGCTAGCCTTTTAGACAATAGGGGACAAACTGGGGAAGAGCTGAGGTGCCTTCATTGAGGCCCCAAACAAGTGAAAGTCCAGCCAAGAAAACAAAACAACAAAATAAAACAAAACAAGTATTGGTTTCTTTAGGTGAGTGACTGCTAATCACAGACATGCACCTGGGTATCTCTAGGCCCTCTGAGACCGGGTAATCTCCCAGTCAACCCATAACTGTGTGAGCTTAAAAGAATAAGCTTAAAAAAACTTATTGTTTTAAGCATATGTGTTTTGTGGTTGTTGGTTACAAAACATTATTGTATCAACAAATAACCATATAGAGTCCATTATAATAGTATACTATTTGATAAGCAATGAAAAAATCTCTTCTTAATTTTAATACTTAGGTTGATATAAATAGCACCAATAAGATTTGCAAAAATAAAATAATTTATGAATATATTTATTTTAAAAAATAAGATGAAAAGATAGATGTTCAACTTAACTGAGGTTAAATTTTAAAAAGTTGTGATATCTGCAGTTAGCAGTTAAGAATGTTTATGGAGATCTATTGTAGTTTAACTTACAATAAAAAATACTGAGCAATAATAATGACACTTTTGGAATTCATTGCTGGGATACATAATTGTTATATATATATATGAAATATTTAACATCTCAAATAGCTAAAAGGAGTTTAAGAAATGGTATATTTGTGGTCCAAAGTAGTCAATAGGTACCAACCCCCCCACCCCCCCAAAAAACAAATGGTGTCTTCACAGCTCTTTCTAAACATGTAGTTAGCTGGCAGACCAAAAAGATTTCAAGATCTCAAGAAACTAAATTTTAGATGGCAAAAAATAGGCAGGTAGAAACATGACTGCCTTTACCACTAAAATCAAAATTTAACATATGGCATGAAAATATAATTGACAGCACTTATGAATAGAATTTAAAGATAAATTTACAAAAGATACCAATCTATTAAGCAAGGCTTTCACTGGTGAGAATATGTAAAGGAAATAAAGATTAGATTCATAGATTAACAGATTATTTTATGCTCCTGAACAAAATATGGATATTCTCATTTGCAAATCTTGGCCAGGTTTTCCGGGATCAGGACAAAGCTCTTCGCCACTGGTCTTGACAAATACTAGTAAGAATTTATTTACCAATCTCCGGTTATTCCTCAACCTAACACAGGCTACAATTGCTTCTTTTCAGGTGAGCAGGAACAAAACTAAAAATCATACGATTGCTGTTGTTTTGGTTATATTCCAGAAATTACTTTCTTTAAAGTATATTATTTCTGGGATTAAACGATAAAGTTGGATACATTTCTGGCAAAGATCACAGATGTATGTCTGTGATATACATATGTATATGTATGCCTCACTATGCCTCACTACACCTGCTTTTCTTTATTTGAAAATTAGAGTATTTGGTGGGACCATGCAGGTTTGTTATAAGCATATATGAGAAAATGTATGTGAATAGGTTGGCACTATATCTGGCAAATAGTAAACAATGACAAACAGTTATTTATTATGAACCATTCCTGAAGGAGAAGCATTTCTGGATATAGTATATCCCGGTTAGTAGATGTTGCTTTTTAATAATTTTTTTGTTTTATTTATTTTTTAGCAGATTTATTTATTGATTTTAGAGAGTGAGCATGAGCAGAAAGGGCAGAGGGAGAGAGAATTCCAAACAGACTGCGTTAAGCTCAGAGCCCAACACGGAGCTCAGTCTCACAACCCTGAGATCATAAGGTGAGCTGAAGCCAAGAGTCAGAGGTCCAACTGATTGTGTCTGCCAGGTACCCCATATAATCTTTTGTTTAAAAGATGACTTATTCTTATCTTCACTTCTCTGATCCTTAGCAGGGTTCTGAATCATTTCTTATACAAAAATTACATTTTCTACTTCATCAAAAGAGAACTAAATCAAACTGTGTTGCTAGATTCAATTAATCAACAAATACTTACTGTGTATTTAATGCATCATAGCACTCTATCAAAGATTACTCAGATCTTGGGGATCAAAATCATATTAATTTTTCAGACTCTTTAACAGTTATCCACCCCAGTATGCTCTTGATGAACAGCACAACCATAATTTTATTCAAGGCTGATCTAAGATGCGACCTTTCCATGTCTTCCGTGCTCACTCCAGGCCCACGTTATCCCCTACTCAACTGAATTCTCACAACAGCTTATCTATGCCACCACTATAATACATACATCTCATTTGCTATGTGTGCAATGGTCTCTAAAAGAATTGTTTGGTCTGTTGTTCAAAATATATGATGAGATTGTGGAAAAAATATGGCCTCTGCAATTTACTAGTACAAGCTTATAAAAGGAAAAAGAAATAAGAGCAAAAGAAATCGTTTTATTCACTTCAAGTAAGAAACTAATGGAGTGCTAAATACACTAATGAAAAATACTGGGAAGTAATAACAATCTCTATCACCAAGGTGAAGATAGCTTCTTGGAAAACAAAACAGAGGTAAATAATAAAACACCACTAGGTGTCACTGGGGAAGGGAAGGAGAAGAAACAAAGAAGTTTAAGGAAAAGTTAAGTTGAAGCCTTACCATGAGTGCATTATTTATGGAAAGATGCATAACAGCTTTTATAGAAAAGATAACATGACATCAACAGTTCCCAAGAAGAGCAAAGTAGAGAGAGAAAGGAATCTGGCTTCAGTAATTCTGCAAGCAGCTGTTGAGATAAATCAAGCCAGAAGAACTCCAGCTGCTGGTTCTGTGAGCAGTGCCAAAGGTTTCACACTCCAAGTATGTATCATAACTCCAGGAGAATACCAACATCTAAAATATGTAATGAGGAGAAGCTAAAGTCAGAGTTAACAGAAAGAAAATGAGATTCTAGTCCTTGGAGAGGCATTTACATTAAATTTAGTATTTAGTTCTAATATTTGTTGTGATTTTGTAACTTGCGGCAAATCACTTAAAAGCTACTGCTCCCTTCAGTTGAATCTTTTATACAATGAGAAAAGAAATACAGGACCCACCTGTTTACAGGTTGCCTGTGAGTGTAAGAGCAGGTATTCTATACAATACGAATTACTCCCCTAGAATTAATATTATTTTCAGTTTTGCTCGTTATTATAAATTAATGTATATATATATATATATATATATATATTTAAAAGAGAAGAATGAACCATTTTCAATTGTTATTTTAATAAAGAGGAATTTCTTTTTGGAAAACAATTCATGTTTTGAATGATAAAAAGCATGACCTTAGAACTCACGTAGTTGGAGCCATTTGGAATTCATCTCCCGCCATGGTTTCTCTCTTACCTTCCAGAAGCCCTTGTTTCCTTAGCTATTGTTATAAAAAGACATTGGGAGTTGGGATGGAGTAATTTTGCCAGTTTTACAAAACAAGATTTTTATGCAATATATCAGTAAATTGCTGTACTAAGGAGGCCTTATTGCTCAGGATATGAATTCTATTTTCGAATCATTTAGTGATACTTTCCTCAGAATAAGCATCACTTCTTTTCTAAAACTGACCCAAAGTTCAAACGCCATCTTCTCCCTTATCCCAACCTGGGGATAAGCCAGGTATAATCACTCTGAAGTTGCTTTTGTGTTTTTTATCATAAATGACCTCTGCTTCAATTCTGTGCATCCCAGATTCTAGCCTTAGATGCTCTGCCATTGCAAGTTTTGTCTGTTATGTATAAATATCAACACAGTAAGACCATGTTTTCAGGCTCTAATATGTACTACATGACCCGTGACCTGATGATCTCATCCCCTCATTTGACAGAGGAGGAAATAGAGACTTTTCATGAATTAGTCAGCAGTAACAGTACTGTGGAAACATATATAAATGGTCATTTATCTCCATGAGGGACTACTTTTTTTTTTTTTTTTTTTTTTAGAGATTTTATTTATTTATTCATGAGAGACACAGAGAGAGAGAAACAGAGACAGGCAGAGGGACAAGCAGGCTCCATGCAGGGAGCCCGATGTGGGACTCGATCCCGAGTCTCCAGGATCATGCCCTGGGCTGTAGGCTGTGCCAAACCGCTGAGCCACCCCGGATGCCCAGAGGGACTATTTTAAAGACTCCTTTGAAACTCCCCTTAAATTATGTTTCTAAGAAACAAACAAAAAGCAATCTTGTCCCTTTCCTTCATAAACACACAAAGAATCTTCTTAGACCTACAGAATCTAACTTCAATTCATCCACTCAACTGTATCTACACCATTCATGTATGTATTTATTGAGAAGCAGGAGGCATTGAGATAGCTGATGGGAATAGAGTAAATGATACAGAAATATTCCCTGCCTTCAGGGCACTTAAAATTTAGTAAATGAGTAAACCTTATGCAGATTATCACAACTATGTCATCACACAAATGGTTAGCTGATCTTCCAGCTTTCTCCTACACACACCCTCAGCACCAGTCATACCACTCTTCTCACACAGTCTTTGACCTTTCCTATTCTTGCTCACTTGTGTCCTATGGCCTTGCGTTTGGTGTGTTGTGTTTTTCTTGTCTTGAATCTCTTAGTTTCTTTAGTTCTCTGGCAAACTCCTTCTTATTCATCCTACTCAATTATTACGTTTCTGGAAGCCTCTCTGCCAGAGCTGATTGCTTGTTCTGAGGCCTCAGGGCACTATATATTTTGGGTAATGTGTTATTTTGCAGCCAGCTTTTAATAAGTGTGTTCCATTCACTGCTTAAGAGCAAAGTTCTAACATGCACGCGTTTGATTGAGCCTTGTCTGTGCTGATTTCTCACTGTGCCCTTGAACGAGTAATTTAACTTCTCTGATAGTCAGTTTCTTTATGGTTAAAATGTGGTTATAATAGCATTTACCTCTACATGTTGGAACAAGGGAATGAGTTAGTACCTGTAACATATTTCAACAGGACTCAGAAAATAGTAAATGCTTCATTAATATCAGCTTTTGATATTATTATCAGGCCTAATTTCCTGGCTGACAGTAGTTCTCAGTAAATGTATATTGAAAATGTGAAAACAGGACTTTGTCTACTGAACTTTAAATAGATTTAAAAAAAAACAATTAAAAACTAAAATTAAGTCTAGGACTACCAACTCAAATATAAACAAGTATCCAGTGAGAATCAAAATTATTTTAATAAGCAGGCTTTACAATTCTAACCATATTCAATGATGAAAAATGCTACAGATAATTAATTTTTTATATTGCATTCATTTGTCTTAAGTTGACTTGGGTAGTTTTAACAAGGTAACCTTTTATGGTTTGTTTCAAATTACTTTTCCTTCACTATTTGGTTAGGAGTCTAATGAAGCAGCACAACAGTGCTTCAGTTTTTCTATTCCTCAAGGGACAATTCATTTAATCATCTGAACACTTGAAACTCCATTGTGGTACAAACAAACAATTACGTAGCATAGCTTTAAAAAATACTGAATATTTTACCCAAAGAGAAAGAAAACGATCTTGTAATGAATTTAAGAAAAACATGTATGTTTTGCTGTAAAATTATATCATTCTACTCATGTATTACTACATGTGCACCAAGACTAAATATGTAAATAAATAAAAGGGAAATGATATTGCCATTCCAAAAATGCATATTTCTGTTCTGGTGGTCAAACAAACAAAACAAAACAAAAAACTATGACAGCAGTTATGCCTCTACATCAGTGCCACAGTGTCTCATTCTGGAGGGCAGTTGGCACCCTAGGAAAGAAAAGATTGCAGATTGCAATGTCACTGGTCATACACAATGCATCTGGCCCCCTGAGGAATGATTTGCACATTTGGCTGGAAATTACCACCTCCACCTCGTGCATTCTCCAACATCTAATATCGGGTTCAAAATCACATATTTATGGATTATACTGTTCAGATTCTGCATTACTGTGGTATGGATCTGAAAGAGAGAGAATATTGCCAGGCATTAAGTAGTTATCTTTGCACCATTACATTTAAAGAGAAGAATGAAAAAAAGCCAAATATGGACAATTTAAAAAATTTTGGCGATAGCCGTATAAATAGTGTTTGAATAAATCTAGTCATTTATAAAGTTGAAAAGCACTTTCAAGTAAGTGGATAGAATAATGTATTGTGATCATTTCGTCAACATTTTCAAAAAAAGAAGTTGATGACGAGGGCTGAACTAAAACATTAATTAACAATGAGGCAAAGAAACTTTTGAGAATACATTTATAGAAAATGATGAAATATATTGGAACGCTTGGGTGGCTCAGGGTTTTTATGTCTGCCTTTAGCTCAGGGCATGATCCCAGGCTCCTAGGATTGAGTCCCATATCAGGCTCCCTGCAGGGAGCCTGGATCTCCCTCTTTCTATTTCTCTGCCTTTCTTTCTATATCTCTCATGAATAAATAAATAAAATCTTAAAAAAAGGAAAATTATGAAATATAGCAGGAATATGCCAGTCAATATTAAGAATCCTTCAGTATTATTTCAGGATAATTATAGGCAGCTTAACATACATGACAGTTACAGGGCACCATTTTTTTTCCCCAAGAATTATCATCAGCATCTGGGAGGACACAAAAGGACCATCACATCTCATTCTGATGGCTGCTGGCTCACCACCTCTTATACTGACATCAACAATGATGCTCTACCTTCCACCTACCAGGTGAAGTCAGAGGAAAAATAATACCAATTATTATAATGTGGGCATCATCCATCTTCATTTGTTCAGTGTTCACTTGGTAGATGCTGTTCTACTCAACAAGATCATCACGCATTATCCCTGCCTCTGCACCAGCATACACATCTTAGCAGAGTCACCATTTTCTATACACTAGATGGCTTAAACACCAGAAATTTATTTTCTCACAGTTCTAGAGTCTGGAAGTCTGAGATCAGAGTGCCAGAGTGGTTGGGTTCTGATGAGAACGCTCTTTCTGGCTTCCAGCAGGCTACCACTTCTCTCTGCCCTCACAGGTTGGAGAGAGAGATAAAAAAAGCATACTCTCTGGTGTCTCTTTTTGTAAAGATATTAGTCCCATCATGGGGCCTCATTCTCATGACCTCGTCTTAAACTAATACCACCCAAAGGTCCTACCTACCTCCAAATACTCTCATAATTGGGATGAAGGCTTCAAACTAACTAATATGAGGTTTCCATATTAGTCCATAACATAATCCTAAATGTTTAGGTTTGCTGTTTTCCTTTCTTATTCTTTAACGTTTCAAAAAAAATCACATCATTACATTTTCATACATGACAATTATTGAGTATGAACTGTGTTTGACCAAAGAGGTCATTAGAGATTTAGAAAATCAAGGTTGTTACCCAGTAAACTTTACCAACAATATCAAGAATACAACAAATTGTGATTACTGATAAAGTGCAGGGAGGTATAAGACCATAAAAGCAGCAACTCAAACCTTTCCTTGCCACATTAGGGCATTCTCTGGGCCCCCATTAACATAAAAGATAACTAAGCTCCAGTTCTGATCATGTCAGTTGTACAGAAGGGAGTTGTTTGGGTCATGAATTATCTTCATTTATATTCTGATATGTACATTGCTTAGATGACATTTTCCACATAAAACCATAGGTAAATTCAATAACTAAAACTTGAAACCCTTGATCATTGTTTGTAGTTAATTGAGTCAAGTTGAAAAGTGTATTTTTTTTTTCAGAAAAGTGAAATTTATTAGCATTGTGCTACGGACATAAGAAATTTAAAGATTTGTCCTTCATGATCCACTGACTTGAAACTGTAAGATCCTGAGAGAGAATTAGTATTGTTACAAGTCATTTTATTACAGCATAAAATCATACCAGTTAGGTTTTGTAAGATGCGGAATTCTATGCCTACGCAAGAAGAGCAACAGATGATACTTTTGTGAAATTGGCAACTGTCTTCCCTGGAAGCCCTGGGAAATACAAGATGTTTTGCATGGTATTAGTCACAAAGGGCATTTGTAGACAGTCGCAAAACAACTGTCCCCAAGGAAACACAAGAGAGGGTGGAGAACGGATGAGAAAGGAGGAAGACCATTGGTCAGATGGCACATCTGACAGGAGGGTTGACTCAGGAACATCAAGTCCTTATGTCTCAATGGATGAGGGACAGGGATCAATTCCCACCACCAACCCATATACAGTTCCAGTGCGTCAAACCCCAAACAGAGTTGGGATGATATAGCTCCACCTCTCTGGAAGCTGAGGGATGATGGCTCCACAGAGAGATGGCATTAAGGCAGCAGTGGGGCCAGGGTGTGTCCCATGAACTGGACTAAAAAAGTCACTCAACAGGTTCAGAGACTCCTTTACATCTCCCTATCATGCATTTTTAAGTGTTTTGTACCTCCCAATGTAACAGAAGTCTTTCTTTCTAATATCAGTGTTTCTAGCAAATTTATTTTCCCCCATAAATCTGCTTGATTACAGTAAATCAAGGGTTGGCATTTTTTTTTTTCTGCAAAGGGCCAGACAATAAATGTTGCAGACTTTGTGGGCCATACATAGTCTCTGTTAATTTTTGTATTCTATTTGTACAACACTTTAAAAAGGTAAAAACATTTTTAACTCTTAGGTCATAGTTTGCTGGCCCCTACATAGGCAATTGTAGACAGATAAATATATCCTGCTAAAAGCATGTCTTAGACAAGGATTCTCCTGCCAGAAAATGCCATTAGTTCATTTGTCTAGTATATTGTATATATATATATATATTTTATTTTCTGTGTACTATGATATTAAAAAAAAAAAAAAAAACTCTCTGGGGTGGGGAAGAGACTGTCCCTTCAGAGTTAGCCTATTCTTAGAGATAGTAAAGAATACAACCTGGAGAACACCTTTGATATGCAAACTAAGCAATCCAGATCCACACCCCCTCTATCTGGTTTATAGAGCCCAGGAGGTAAAATCCTTCAATTTTAATCATCCCAGGGCCGGATTCTAGGCACCTAGAGAGGAGTAGCACACCCATAACCTAAAGTCAGCTGAAATTATTCAAAGTACCCAACCCTAAACTATTTAGCTGGCCTTTGTCTTTCTTTTAGAAACCCCAAGAAAGGTCAGGTCTTTGTGCTTCCCTCACCCCTGCTTCGACTTCCTTCTCAAAATCTGGTGTTCCTCCTTTGACCTTGTGTGGTGAGCCATGCTTCCCATTTCTATGGGAACTGTAAGTATCATTAAACTTTTCTTTCAATAGAATCGAACTCTGTCTATGGTCACTCAGTCATCTTTGTAAATCAAGACCTGGGTACAACGCACAGGGAGGTCTGACTTCAGCATGTTTACAAGATGATTTGAGGGGGGTACATGCTGTCTTTCTTTCCAAGGAAATGTCACCCTGTAAAGGGAGGGAATGGTGGGAAGTGTTTTGCTAAACATTTCCTTTCCAGTACAGTAGTCTACACTTCATATATTTTCACTTGCACAGTACTAATTGAGTACTTTAAAAATCAAATTATAAATACTATGCTTGTAAGGCTTTGTTAGTGATTTTTAGTTTGCTTCTTTTTCTCTTAAGTCTAATGTTATATTTATTTCAGGTTTATTTTTATTCTGCAAATTCTCTATATTTAGAACTTTTGGGTCAAGCGGAGATTCTAGCTATACCAATAGATTAAATGTTTTCAGACTTGTGTGCTTCTGGCCCCTTGGTGGTTTTTGTATCAGAGCAAACGTGACTGATTCACAAACCACATGGTTCACCAATGTACAACGTGGTACAGAATTTAAGAACACAGACTCTGGAAAGAGATGCACCTTATTTTTAATCCTATCTCTGTTTTTAAAAATATTTGAGGTCTTCTTCTAATACTTCATTGTTTTAAGTCTTATTTCCTTCATAGGTCACATAGAAATACAACCTATCCTAGAGCTATGATTAAATAAGATAATACATGTAATTTACCTCGCACAGTGCCTGAAACATTAGAAACAGTCAAGTAAGGTTGCTGTTATTCCAGCCCTAGTACTTGTCCAGTACTTGCCCAGGAGCTTGTGCCTCTCATCCAAAAATAAAACTAGGGCTTTTCTCTATTTTATTTAATCTTTCGTTGGCAATGTTTCTGGCAAAACACTTAGGTTAGAGAGCAAAACTCTTCTGCTACCTTGGGAGGTACAAAACACTTAAAAATGCATGATCATGTTACACTTTTCAACTTGACTCTACTACACACGCTGATCAGGGGTTTTAAGTTTTACTTACTGAGTTCACCTTTGTATCTAACCCCAGTTGAAGTTAACACCATCCTTTTGCTGTGCTGGCCACTGATGAAACAAAGTCCATTCTGGCATTCTTCCCAGGTGTATCTGCTACAGTTCAAGGTCAATCTGCATTCCTTAAAGCCACCTGACACTCTTAATAAGGGTTGTTTCTCTTTGCCTGGGTCTTTTGCCTAGAAATTCCCTTAAACTGCCTTCTTACTGGCCCACAGCCCAGGTCAGTTCAAAAGAGGCTTCTCTCTTTTCATATCTCTTCTTTAGTTTCACTTTTTTCTGTACAGAAAAAGTTTCTTCTAAGTAGCTGCTTGCAGATTTCAAGTCATTGCGGCTGATTTAAAGCAAGCAGCTACCTTTTCAACTATCTCTTTTATTGTGATTTTTAATCCATTTTCATTTACACATCCATATTCTAGTCTATTGTAGGACTGTTAAAGCATCTACAGATTTTAGCATCTACATGATTTTAATATCATGTTTATGTAAGTTTATACTAATGTGGTTTTATCCCTTAGTTTTAAAGTGTTGAAATGCTTCCAAGAGCTTTCATAATATAAATAAGGGGTATAGAAAATAGTTTGCTTCACATTGGGGTGTGGGGATGGTACAAATATAAATATAATCACCCAATGTTCTTTTCTATTAGCACTAATTTCAGTTTCCTCTTAGGTATTGGATTACAAAGAAATCCCTCCCTCCATCGCCTCTATATGGACTCTCTATGAGAGGACAAGATCAAAAGGGGAACGGTGTCCGATGCATTTAAAATTAACCACTCCATCTCACCTGGTGTCTTTGGTTCCAAAAAATTTCACAGAGATCCCAGCCCTACCAGTGACAGAACATTTTTGATGTACATCTCTTATATCATTCTTGGCTGGTGGCTGAATTGTGCCAATTCATTCTCAGCTCTGATGCTATAATACTATGAACCGTCTCCCCTTTGATATATCACGACATACAAACTTAATCTCTTGTCTTTTCGCTGGGCCCCTGTGATTTACAAAGTATCTACTGAGTGCCATGTCATTGGAATGCCCCAAACTCCCAACTGCAGTGACCCATAGCTGGTTATTTTCCCCTTCCAGTTGGATATTAGAAACACATATCAGTGATTTTTCTGAATCTAGAATCTATTATTTTCTTCAAATGAAGTCCTAATGATCTCAGTTCCTTCCTGAATTGGGAAGTAGGAAAGGAACAAGTTCTTATTGTGTTTTCTCTCTCAAACTTGAGGAGATAAAAGCAAAAAAAAAAATGTAAACCTTCTGCCTATGACACTATATCAACTCAGCCACTTTATCTCTTACTCATTTATCACATATGTGTGTATGTGCATCTCCTTACTCATTTATCACATGTGTGTGTATGTGTGTCTATAGTAAAAGGTATGATGGTAATCATAATATTTTTTTCTCCAGTCTTCCTTTCTAGAGCGGCCTGTCAGGCCAAAGTTTAATCACTAATGTTGTCTTCACAGGTGTCAGGGTAGATTTAACTTTTGATTTGGCTATTTGGTCCCAAGAAACATACAATGAAGTATTATGTTTGAAATAGCACTTGAAACACTGACATTTTCTATAACAATGAGCCCCATTTTGATACAGAATTATCCTACTTGTATTCATACTTATGAGCATTAGAAACACGGCAAGCATTCAAAAAATCATATAAAATGGGACACCTGGGTGACTCAGCGGTTGAGTGTCTGCCTTTGCTCAGGGCGTGATCCTGGAGTCCCAGGATCGAGTACTGCATCGGGCTTCCTGCATGGAGCCTGCTTCTTTCTCTGTCTGTGTCTCTGCCTCTCTCTCTGTGTCTGTCATGGATAAATAAATAAAACTTTTTTTTTAAATAAAACTTTTTAAAAAATCATATAAAATAAATAATTTCACAATGCACATTTAATTCTGAAGCAGAATGTTTGGTATCTGTTTATTATAGTTTGGTATACTTGTACATCTAGCAAACCAATATGAAATAAATGAGCCTGAGAGGCAACAAGATGCCTCCTTTGGCCTACTCTAAAGCAAGAAGGAAAGCACACACGATTAATCACTGCTAAGGTTAAAATGATTAAATTTTTAAAAAATAAAAATTAAAAGAAACTACCTAAATATGTTAAGTGGAAAGTAGTTACTAATTTGCTGATAAAAAGTCTTTATAATCTTCATACAGAATGATTATGATTATCTTCATTTATTTGAGCACTCACTATGTGCCAGGCACTGTGCTAAGAACTGGGGATAAACTCATCTTAATATTCAAATTACAGCAACGTAAGTTTCAAATAAAATATTAAAATCAGCTTAATGTTCCCCTTTTAAAATAAAAGATGACAGAGATAAGAAATGGCTGTTCAAATTGTGTTTTGAATTCTGTCCTTGGATGACTGAAGCATACTAATATTGGGATTTCTTTTATGTACCGTGAGTATAACTAAGTAGAAGTGTTTCACGGATGTGTAATACTCTGTAACAATTTAAAAATCAAAGGAATTTGTGTTGGGCTATTTATATTTCTAATCAAATCTTTAGCTTTGATCCTGCTGAGTCTAATTTTATTTGGAATTCCTAAAAAGACTCCTTAGAATAGTTTATCTGTGTCATGTAGTCATGAGTTCCTACTACATTATAAGTCATTTAAAATTTTAGATTCACATTCTAATGGGAAACTTTCAGCATAAAAGCCACAGTACTCAAATTATTGCTGTGAATACCAAATTATTCATATTACCATATTCATATCAATAAATAATCTTATTTTTCTACCCAAATCAATTTCAATTAATCTCTCATCAGGGCAATCAGAACTGTTTTGTCATTCTAGAATTAGAAGATTTGCCAATGTGTTCTCCATTTTCATCATCTTTACATTTAACCTTCCTTTGAAATGTTATATCTAGAGCAGAACAGATTCAGGAATAGTTGAGGAAATCAAGCAGTATTGATATGAAATTATCTGTCTAATTCAAGAAAAGAATTTTTGATAAACTAAATGCTCCTTTACAATCTTCTAATAGGTGTTTTGCACCAATTCTACCTCTCTCTTGCAGGCAATTAAATAATTTCACACCTTGCTTTCTTTAAAGCAGAGTTTTCTAACCATGGCACTACAGTGTTTTGCACCAGATACATTTTATGGTAAAGGACAATCCTGTGCATTGTAAAATGCTTAGCAGTATTCTTGATCTCCATTCAGTGACAATAGCTCCTGCGCAAATTCTTCAAAACTGTCTGCAGATATTGCCAAATGTCCCCTACAGAACAAAATCACCCTGGTTGTATTACAAAGAAATATAATAAAATGTAGCATAAAGAAAATAAAACAAAACAAAAAGGATTAGTTGCGCATTCAGCAAATTTTGAATAAATATCCATCATATAGCAGCCACTGAAAAATATACTAAAATGCATAAGGTTTGGACTGCAAGTAATTTTTAATCTTAGTAGTAGACAAGATTCCCTCTAAAAGTAAGTATATTAATAGTAATTTTCAAGTTACTTACAATTATATTGCTATAAAAATTTCCATTTCTTCAATTCTTTCGAATTCTCTTTCCTAATATGCTTATATAGATTTTATTTTTAGAGGTATTTATTTATTTAGTTAGTTAGTTAGTTACTTTATTTTATTTTTTTAATTAGGAAGCCTGGAAATTTCTTAATGTTAGGGTAGGTGAAGTCTGTATAATTATCTCTATTTTGATTTTTAAATTTTTTATCCATAAAAATAGTATCCACTGTATCTTTAAAACTCCTGGTACCGTATCTGTCCTTCAGACATGTGGTTCTTATTCCAATGGAAGATAGCATAGAGCTTAAATCCTACTTAGAACGTGGGAATTTAGATTAGAATCCATGGAGACTTAAGTTCCTAACTCTTGGTTCCACTCTTTAGATATGTTCAGCATGTGATCTAAAATACTTCTAAAATTACGCATGCATTCTATTACTGCCCATTACTAGAATTAAGGAGGCATGCTCAAAGACACCAAAGTTTTTCATAGTATCATTTCGTGTATTCTGCTTCAATTAATCCTTGGAAGAATAATAAGAAAAGTCTAGGGACACCTGGGTGGCTCAGCAGTTGAGCGTCTGCCTTCAGCTCAGGGCATGATCCCAGGGTCCGGGATTCCAGTCCCGCATCAGGCTTCCTGTGAGGAGCCTGCTTCTCCCTCTGCCTGAGTCTCGGCTTCTCTGTGTCTCTCATAAACAAATTTATTTTATTTTATTTTATTTTATTTTATTTTATTTTATTTTATTTTTTATGATAGACACAGAGAGAGAGAGAGAGAGATTGAGAGAGAGAGAGAGACAGAGACATAGGCAGAAGGAGAAGCAGGCTCCATGCACTGGGAGCCCGACGTGGGATTCGATCCCAGGTCTCCAGGATCACGCCCTGGGCCAAAGGCAGGCGCTAAACCGCTGCGCCACCCAGGGATCCCTCATAAACAAATTTAAAAAGAAAAATCTTAAAAAAAAGAAAAAAAACCTTAAAAAAGGTCTAATTATATCTGAATATTACTGCTGCAAGATTTTTTAAGTCATTTAACATCATATTAAATACTTTTCTTGTTTTACTTTATAGCATCATAATATCTTTGGATTTTCAATATATTTTATACAGAAATGCCTATATATAAGCATATACCATATAATTAATATATTCCATATTAATATAATTATTTGCATAAAGTTTATTCTATGTAATAAAATCAAACAAGTACAGTTTGTATGTACTCAGATAACTTGCAAGAAGAATACTATTTTTTAAAATTTTATAAAGTTACAAATCCTCACTTTTCTTACATATATTTTTTTCCTTATAGAGTTGATTTTGTTTTGTCAATATATAGAATTCTGACTGGTTATCAGGGTTACTTTACAGAAGCCATTGCTTACCATGAAGAAAGAATCATGGTGATATCTAGGAAATCAAGTAAAATGTTTCAAGAAATGACAGTATAATAATTTACAAGCATATTTTTTAAATTAGGGCATTTCTATCTTGATTTTACACTCATTGCCAATCATTGGAATAGCATAAAAATACCCTATTTTTGTGAAAGTGCCTGCATTGAGCTCAGGGAGTGATACACACTTAACCTGTACTCATGAAAATGTCTTCAGGCTGTGATTTGATTAGCTTATGATCCTTTTAGCTTCCATGTACCAAATGCAAATTAAAGACACAAATGTATTTTGTATTAATCTACAATTGATATGGGACTCAACTGGCATATCTCTATCTTGTTATTGCTGAATTTCCTTGTGCTAATACAGACTGAAAATATATCCTGAAATCCAATATATTTAAAAGATAACCTATTACTTTACCTTGTACTGAGCACTATCGTTAATGTCACATCATCAAAATCATGAATTTTAAAGCCAAATTCTACTTTGGTGGCCATCTACTTGATCTAAATCCCTTATTATATTGCCTAAGTCAGAGTAAGTATTGCATTATTTTTCTATCACTGTATAAAAATTGCCACAAAACTAGTGACTTTAGACGTATTTATTATCCCACATTTTCTGTGGATCAGGAATCTGGGCATGGGTTAGCTGGGTCATTTGATCAAGGTCGCATCAGGCTGTAACCAAGGTGTGAGGTGGGGCTGAAATTTTGTCTGTGACTCAGGGTCCTCTTCCCAGTTTTCATGGTTTTGACAGAATTCAGTTCCTTGCAGCTACAGAGCTGGGGTCCTCTGTATATAGAGGTGGTCCAGAGTTCCCTGCCATGTGATCCTCTCTACTTCATGCAACTTTGCTTCTTCAAGGCTCTGGATGGCTAAATTGGAGTCTTATTTAGGGTAACATAAGCATGCTAGATTCATCCTAGTGCCTTGTTAAGGTTAAGAAGTGAGTCACAGAGCCAACCATACTCAAGTGGAGCAAATCATCACCCATTGGGTATAACCTTAGGGCATTTCTTCTGTAGTGCTCCCTCATATCCCCAGTGATTCACATCTCTCATACCTGCAGAATACATTCACTCCTTTCCAAGTTTCCTGAAAATTTCATACCATATCAGCATCTATTTATTGTTCAGGATCTCATCACATAGATCTGATACAGATACAGATGAGGCTTCTGAATATAATCCATTAAGTTCATCTCCTGCAGAAAAATTTCCTTATCTACGACCTGGAAACTAAAAAAAACGAGATGACTGTCCTCAATAAACCCAACATGCAATGATAGAATAGATGTAGGATAAAGGCATTCTATATTCTAGATAAAAGAAAAGCAAAAGAGTCAGTCTTCACTGATGTTCTGAAATATAATCTAGCGAAGGTGAAGGAGTTTCTTATCTTGAAAGGCTTCAAAGTAGTTCTCACTGGTTCTAGGCTCCACCTTATGGGATCTTGCTCCTACCTACTTATTTATTCTTTCTTTTTCATGGAAAATGACACATGCTTGTCACTGAATAATTTTATAAACTTTCTTCCGGTTAGTAGAATTTTGGATTTTTTAAAAATTTGTATCTTTCTGTCATTTTTAATCCAAATTGGCAGTGTTTCTGCTGAAACTATTTTCATGAGTGTATTTGGATATTACATGGATTTTGTTAGCTTTTACTTCATGAGATAAATGCTACTTTCACATATCCTTTCTTCTATATAATCTTTTTTTTTAAGTGGTGTTCTATTGAGATGGTTCAGGAATAGTATTCTCAAATATTCTAGTGCCCCAAAATTTGACTTATAGGTTTAAGGAGGTATACCCTTAGTCTATTAAAAAGGCCCTTTGTGTATCTAAACATGCTGACCTCGAACTTTTGATTTTATGAAGTTTCTGCAAGAGGTGGCATAATCACTCGTTTGGCCTTTTCATATCTTTTGCCACTTGGAGAAGCTGATTTTTCAAAATCATCAAGTTCTGGTCCCCTTTGGTTTACAAATTATTTTTTCAGTTGATCTCTCTCTTCTAGTACTTTACTGTTTTTTCCTTGAAATAAATAATTATCTTCTATAGGTCCAGAACTAAGATTGGTGAAAAACAAATCCAAAATCACATTCAGCAAGTGCCTTAATTACAATGCAAATTGAATATTTAACCTCACAAGGTATCTGTTGCTAAATTGATGGCATTTGCTGGAAAGAAATGTGATTCTAAAAATCGGAATGGGGACAAATGAAAAGACCCTGATGAAACCAGGGATATTAAAGCCCAAACTCTGATGAATCTTTGTAAATAGAATTAGCTATTCCACCTCTGAATGATCAATTCTGCTTTCCCCAAGTAAATTGAAATGGTATCTCAAGAGATTGTTGCCTCGCAAGACATTTCTGATTCTCCTCAAAACCCATACCAACACCTCTTTTTCCTTCTAGACCTATAACTAAACGAGTCACATGAAGGTGAGGTACAATATGTGACCCATGAGGAAGTATGCTACACTCCAAAAACCCACATTATTTTTCTCCAAATTATACAAAAAAGCCTTGGGAATATGTGTACAAATAGATTTTGAAGATGTGGGATAACAGTGGAACATAAATTAGAATCAGGCTGAAGTTTTTGATATGGGACCCTGAGCAGAGATTCTGGATTTAATGTTGCAGTTTGAGTGGTTAAAAAACTATAAAGATTGGTTTGTTTGGTTGACTCAAACATGGAACAAAAGGTGGCCTAAATTAAATTAAGTTAAATTGTCAAAATTGCCTTGGTGTACCATAGTGGATGAGATACAAAGGCTTAGGGAGATTGCAACGTTAAGGTCACTATATGTAAGGGTCTGAAGAACATATATTTTACCATGGCTGTGAAGAATAAATCTGTGAAGGGAACCCCAGAAACTTGAAGAGCTCTGTGATCACTTTTTTTTTTTTAAGATTTAATTTATTTATTCATGAGAGACACAGAGAGAGGCAAAGACACAGGCAGAGGGAGAAGCAGGCTCCCTGCAGGGATCCCAATGTGGTACTCCACCCGAGACTCCAGGATCGTGCCCTGAGCCAAAGGCTCAACCGCTGAGTCACCCAGGCATCTAGAAGTTCCAATGGGAACTCCTGCCACTGAACTGGTAAACCTGAATGCAATGGGAATAATCGGATCCCTGAGTGTCAGGGGCTAAGTGGCAGCACTTAGTCCCCAAAGGCAAGGTAGTTATGGTAACATAATGGATAGCAGAATAAAATCAGAATCAGAATAGTCTGATTTGAGACGCCTGGGTGGCTCAGCAGTTGAGCATCTGCCTTTGGTTCAGGGCGTGATCACAGAGTCCTGGGATGGAGTTGTGCATCAGGCTCCCCGCACGGAGCCTGCTTTTACCTCTCCCTCTGCCTGTATCTCTGCCTCTCTCTGTGTGTCTCTCTCATAAAGAAATAAAATCTTAAAAAAAAAAAAAGTCTGACTCACGAGACCTATAGTGTTGGCTAGTTGATGATTTTAGATACTACATGGGTTTTGTTAGCTTTTACTCCATTAGATAAATGCTACCTTCACATATCCTTTCTTCAATATAATCTTTTTTTTTTTAACTTGGTGTTTCTAGAAGTGAAATAGATGGAGATTCTTTTAAATTCTTGTTTGATCTGTATGAGCAGAAAAGTTCTAGGACAAGTGAACAAGTCTAACTTGAATCATAAAAACAGAGTCATGGCCTTTCAATCAATTCCCAGACATGAGCCAATTTATAGAATCTCTTTAAATAAAGGGGAGGCTAGGTCTCCTTAAGGAAAGGCCTCAAAAAACTGCCCAAAATTCACACTGTTAATCTTTCTTTTAGCTTTCTGAAAAGGGACATATAGACATTTGCCAGAGTCATTGTGCATTGGAGAAAGAAAATAATCACAGTTCAGTAATTACTGCACCCTGGCTCTGAATTGACAGTAATTCCAGGAGACCCAAAATGTCACATGGTCTATCAGTCAGAGTAGGAGCTTCTGGAGGTTATCTTTTCAGTAGAAGACAGCTGAACACACAATACAAACCTGACCTGTTTTTCTCAGTAGTGAGAAAATATGAAAGAGAAAAAAAATTATGGGAAGACTATTGATGTGTTTCCAGTTGAATGAATTATCTGGAAAAAGATTCCTATGTTCTTGCTGGAATACATCCTTGTACCATGTAACCCTGGATATAAACTTGAGTTTGACCATAAGTTTAGTTTAAAAATAAACATCTGACACAATATGAAGCTGGATCTCTTATTGTGTGTATTGACATTTAACATATCTGCTCCACCAAAGAGTGAATATAGAATCAGGTTAATTTCAGGTTTTTACCAATCAAGGTACATATTTCTTATCTCTGGAGAACCAACTTAAAGAACTCAATTTAGAATAGAGAGTAGAGAAATGAAAGCCACGTTCTCTGTAGGTACAAAGGAGATAGTATGTTTTCTCTAATAATATTTTTGTAATCTTGAATTATGTAAGTAAAAGTAGTTACACACTTATTTCTCTCACTTCATTGTTCTCATTTCATCACTCCTCTCTCTTCTTCAAGCATGTAGTTTCCTACTCAAGGTGTTTACTGTAGTGAGAATTACTGTAACTCCTTGGTGAACCCTTGAGAACAACATGGTCCAGTGTTTCTTGCTGAGAATGTCAGTGCTGTTTCCAGTGACTTTCTCGGGTATTTGCAGATTTCTGAAGCTCTTCAGAGAAAGGTGTTCAGAACGTCTTTGAAATACAAAACAGGACTCAGTAGTTTCAGAGTCCCGAGGAGACACATATTGGAAGTATGGACCGGATAAAGGGAGAGGTACTATATTATATACCCCAGGTTCTCAGTTAAAAATTTGGAAGGGTACAGTACATTCTAAGAGTATTAATAAAACAGAATTACAGTCTTTCAAAATCTGCAAGCCCAAATCGAATTAGCTCTTTAGATTGAAATTATCTTCTCACTATATCTTTCTGGTTGAACTTTGAAGAAAAAGAACATGATCCCAAAATTCCATAATTTTTCTGAAAAATCCAGTGTATCTGACCAAAAATTACAAAGTACTCAAGAAACAAGTTCTAAATATTAAATACAAAAAGTAAAAATGTAGCTACAGATATCCACTGATAAATAAGGTTTTGGAAGTATCAGACAAAGTTTAAAATATCTGTGATCAATAAGCTCACAAAAATATAAGATCACATAAAGAATTTTATCAAGAATTATAAAAAGAATTATAAAGAAATTCTAGAACTAAGACAGTAATATTCGAAGACTATAATGAACATATGTGTAATTAAAAATACAAAACCTTGCCATTTGTTGTAGCAAAGGATACTATAATCAAAAAGAACTATAAAGTTTCTCAGAAGAGGATGGTTGAGGAAAATATATCAGGGTTTTTGGATTTGGAAGTTTTATAGTCTTAACTCAGATTAATCAAAATTTATAAGAAGATAAGTTTCTAAAGGATTCAGCAGTTACATTAAAATATGTAAGCTTGGGGATCCCTGGGTGGCTCAGTGGTTTAGCACCTGCCTTCGGCCCGGGGCATGATCCTGGAGTCCTGGGATCGAGTTCCACTTCAGGATCCCTGCATAAAGCCTGCTTCTTCCTCTACCTGTGTTTCTGCACCCCCCCCCTTCGTGTGTCTCTCATGAATAAATAAATTAAATCTTAAAATTTTTTTAACTAAAATAAAATATGTAAGCTTATACTGAGTTACTGTTAAATCAAGTTGTTTGTGACCCATTCTCATAAATACTTTTCTGAGCAAACTGGTGTAAAAGGAATTTGAACTCAATCTGTGATGTGTATCATGGTTTTGTTTGGTATAGTGTTGAGACTCTTGAAAGTAGTTTTGAGAAACAAGTACAGTCCAGTTTGTAAGTTGTTATTTTTTATTTAACTCCCATTTGCTATAGTCTGAAGCAAAAGATATCTTTAAAAAATTCTAAAGGAAAAGCAAGGAAAGCAATTGTAATAAATGATAATGGCAAAGGTCTTGATGACTTCCAGATTTATCGCTTTACTGCCAGGAATGATCATTGAATTAATTAATATAGAAAATCCATAAAGATGTCAAGGTTAAGATTAGAGAAATAGTCAATAATTTTTAATATGTAAATTTTGGTGTTGTTATGGCAGATCAGGTAACAGTGTGGGTAAGAAACTAACTCTATAAATGGTATATGGTATGAAGATGGTATATAAAAATTTATTTAAGTGCACATTGCTTATTTTAGCAACTAGAAGCTTTCTGTATTTAGATTTTCAATAAATGAATTTTTCATGTGTTATATAGGTATCAGTAGCCCCATGTAAATTTGAATCTTTTTACAACAAATCTATTCTCAACTTGCTTTATATCTGTTACTTTTTAATAAAGCATGCAAAAGCAAAGTTTATATAAACTAAAGCAAAAATAAACTTATCTAGATATGGGAAATTCTTACAGTCTTCTTCGAGGTTTTAAGTAATTCCTAAATTTTGTTTACTTGATTATAAAGTGTCCTATGGGGTTTTGATAATGAAGTAAATCTGTAAGACTAAGGATGACATGCTGAGTTATTAAATTAGCCTCTAAATTAAATTTTGAGTGTATCTTAGCTTGACTTTGGCACTACATATGTTTATTAAGCTCAAAAGTACATTGAAGTATATTTAAAATGATATAATATTTCTTTGGGAATAGTAAAAAATATGTAGGATTTTACTTTATTTTTCTTTTAAAATTTGGAAATCAGTGTCCACTTATGGAGCTTGAGTTATTATCAATATAAAACAAGAAGCCAGATATCTAAAAACTGTACAACTATTCTCTTGTGGTGTAAAGATATCTTTGCAATTCATATTTAATTATATTTAGCTAAGGATATGGATAGTTTCTTTGTGTTATCCATCTCCTTCCATTTAATCTTCTTTTGAATTTATTCTTTTTTTTTCTCTTGACTTTCTGCTTATTTTCCTACATTATTTATTATTCTTTTTTCTTCCATCCCATTTTAATCTCACTTCAAGAAATAGTCAACTACCAATTACTCAGAGTCCACCATCTGAAACTATGTATAGGAGTCACGGTTGAAAGATATAAGAAAAAGTCTTTGCTTTTAACGAACATACGAACTAGCTGTACATAAAGATCATGGGCTCTTTAGCTTTCTCCACATGCTCCCAAAGCAGAGCACAAACAAGTGCAAATATACAAGGTGAAAACCATACTCATGAATGCCAGAGGCATCCAGAGGAGAGTGTGAACAGTTAGAAACATCTGTTTTTTAAAAAAAAAAAAAAAAAAATCTTAGGGAAACTTGAAAGGGAGTTGGATTTTAAAGAAAGAGACAGAAGAATATCAAATGGGCAAAATCACATGCACAATGGTGTCTAGCACTGTCTCACAAATGCCATCTGTTTGTTGAATTAGTTGCTGGTGGCAATGAGCAGGCAATATCATTCAAGTGAGTCTGTCTGGAGCCGGGAATCTTCAATGGGAAAACAAAGATTACGAGGTAAGTTTGAGAAAATTTGGAGAAAACTCCAAAATCTTAGAAAGATCTATGTGGATTTTGTATTATTAAAGGACCCAATTAAGAATATGTTAAAATTTGTATTTTAGCTGGATGTTTCAAAAAGAAACAGGTTTCTTGTGGCAATCTGTATCTAAAGTGTTGCAATTCTGATAGGAAAGTGCTGTGAAACTAGACAGCAATATTTTGATTTTATATTTGCCTTAGAAAAGTGTTTCTGTAAGTAGTAGATTGACCTACAGGAACAAAAGGAATTGAATTTAAAAGTAATTCCAGGGGATCCCTGGGTGGCTCAGAGGTTTAGTGCCTGCCTTCAGCCCAGGGCGTGATCCTGGAGACCCAAGATCGAGTCATGTCGGGCTCCCTGCATGGAGCCTGCTTCTCCCTCTGCCTATGTCCCTGCCTCTTTCTCTCTGTCTCTCATGAATAAATAAATAAAAATCTTTAAAAAAAATAAAATAAAAATAATTCAAGGAGTACCTGGCTGGTTGTAGAGCTTGGGACTCTTTATCTTGAGATTGTAAGTTTGAGCCCCATGTTGGGCGTAAAGATTGCTGAAAAATAAATCTTAAAGAAATTTCAATTAAACACTACCATTATCAAGAATAGGTACAAAATTATATTTAAATCAATGCAGAACAATAAGTGAAACCTCGTGTATTTGGTATTAATTTAAAAATTACAATATTGTTTGAGATTAATACTGGTTTCCAGGCATTTCTGTAATGTATGGTGTTGAAATAGTTACACAAATACTACATAAACTGTAGTGATAGAGCAGACTCACCCCAAAACTCCTGGGTTTCATTCTAAAACTCCTTTTAGAAACACTAGCTCTCTAGTGTTTAGACCTCAGATTACTTATTCAACCTCTATGCTTCACTTTTCAAAATCTGCTAAATGGAGATACTAGTAGATGTCTCATCAAGTTTTTATGAAAATTAAGGAAATCACTGCTTAGAATTTGGGATAGCTTATCACATAGTAAGCTACCAACAAATGCTAGCTATTGTTGCTATTGATAAATATTAACTGATTCACAAAAATACATAAAGCACAAAATTTACTCTTTACCCATAGAAAATCACCTCATTCTCCTTTTTGAGAACAGAGAAGAGTTGGATTTATTTATTTTATCATAAATTTATCCCCAAATTATGTGTTTATGCATTGTTAGCCTTTTAGAGTAAATTGAAGTCATACCGTATGTGTAGTGATGTCTTCTTACCTCTTCGTGTGCCAGAACATTTCATGTCAGCAATAAAGCTTAAAATAGCTTAACATTTCTACATAGTTCATAATGTTCATGTACCATAATTTATTTAATCAGTTTCCTGTTAGTGAGCATTTAGGATCTTTTCATTTCTTTTTATCATGAGCAATGTTGCAAATCATATGATAGAAAAAACTTTTAGCAAGCAGTGCAGGAACAAACCAATCAGAACAGTTGATAGATGAAACAATTGCATACAAAACAAACAAAAACTAGGATCAAAAAAATATATATATAAATTCTGCCAAGGATTTCTGAGGGAAATTCCAAGATGTAATTAGCTGTTTAAAAAACTGTAGTGTTTAACAATTGTAAACATTCAATCAAATCTGTCCTTCTAAAGGTATTTTATTAAAAAAAAAACCTTATATGGATGTAAGTTAACATTTATAGACACTAAACTATACTGATAACAAAGAGAGCAATGAAGAAGGAATCACAAGTATAATAAAAAATTGGCAGCAATTTTTAACATAAAATAATGAGCTTGGGATGCCTGGGTGGCTCAGAAGTTGAGCATCTGTCTTTGGCTCAGGGCGTGATCCTGGGATGAGGGATCCAGTCCCACATCTGGCTCCCTGCTTGGAGCCTGCTTCTCCCTCTGCCTGTGTCTCTGCCTCTTTTTCTCTGTGTCTCTCATGAATAAATAAATAAAATCTTTTAAAAAATAATAAAATAAAATAATGAGCTTGTAGAATCCATTATTGACATTCTTTATTGATATAATGATGGCAAAATTAAAAGAAATGTTTAATAAAATATGTGTATTTGGAGAGCATTTTATTGTCTATAAAGCACAATTCTAGATTTATATTTGTATACTAGAATCAGTGGTCAAAAAATTGCTATAGTATTTCTTTAAAAAAGAGTGAGAATAGGACTTAACTCTCTATAATTCAGACCTACTCCTTAAGCCAATAGGGTAATAGTTGTTTTTTTTTTTTTAAGATTTTATTTATTTATTCATGAAAGAGGGAGAGAGAGAGAGAGAGAGAAGCCGAGACACAGACAGAGGGAGAAACAGGCTCCATTCAGGGAGCCCGATGCAGGACTCCATCCCAGGACCCTGGAATCATGCCCTGAGGGAAAGGCAGACGCTCAACTGTTGAGCCACTCAGGCAACCGCAGTAGTAAGTTTTTGGGGGCATTTTATATCTCTGTATTTTCGTGAAACAAATTCAGCAGTGGCATCACCAGAGCTAAGTAGTGGTCTTTCTATTTGAATATGATTCAAGGCAACATTTGACAAATATTTTTTTTAAAGATTTTATTTATTTATTCATAGACACACACAGAGAGAGAGAGGCAGAGACACAGGCAGAAGGAGAAGCAGGCTCCATGCAGGGAGCCGGATGTGGGACTCGATCCCGGGTCTCCAGGATCACACCCCAGGCTGCAGGCAGCTCCAAACCGCTGCGCCACCGGGGCTGCCCAACATTTGACAAATATTGATTGAACTTGTTTTATGTCCTTTATATGATGCAAGATTCCCATGGATTCAATGGTGAGTAAGACACAATGGCTTCCCTCAAAAAATTTAAAAGCTACAAGGAGGGATAGACAAATAAATAAATTAAAGTTTATTATGAACCATGATGTTGAGAGAACGATGAACAGCACTTAACCAAATATTAGATGGAAAGTCAGCAGGTTAAAGGATGTTTTCTGGAAGAAATAATTCCTCCTCAGAGATTTAGAGGGAGCTGGGTGATAAGCTGGTTGAAGAATAATAAAAGTGACTGTTTAGCCATGATTCTTGCAATGGCTAAATGTTGATTCAATTATGCAGGTGTGAAGTAGCAAGTTATAGATTGTAAAAATCAAACTAATTAACTGTCGAAAAGGGGTCTTGCAAGGAGAAAAATCTAGAAAATTCAGTTATAAGAGTATGTTTTGAAGGCACCTGGGTGGCTTAGTTGGTTAAGTGTCTGCCTTTGGCTCGGGTCATGATCCTAGGGTACTGGGATCAAGTCCTGCATCAGGCTCTCTGCTCAGCAGAGAGTCTGCTACTCCATCTGCACCTTCTCTCTACTCGTGCTCTCTCTCTCTCTCTCTCTCTCTCTCTCACACACACACACACACACACACTATCTCCCTTTCTCAAATAATTACTTTTTTTTTTTTTTAAGGGATGTACTTTGATCAGAGTCCTAGCAGTTCTTTTTGCTACTAGCAAATGAGTGGAGGACATATTATGAAATGGAGTTTCGTAGGAAAGGAAGCCTAAGGCCAAGGTGTTAAGCGTCTTCAATGTGATTTTTAATTTTGTTTTGTGGAAGATTATGGTAATTGTTGCATGGATGACCTGAAAAAATTCTTCCTATCTCTGTTTGCATGGCTTGTTGAAATGTGATTTTGCCTAAATCCAATCAAAAGATAACATTTATTTTACCCATGCTTGAATCTAGGCCTGTGACTTGTTCTGATCAATAAACATGAGTTGATTAATGTTACTGCCAAGTCTAAACATCAGGAAGTTTGAAGCTTTTGCTCTCCATCTCTTGCTGTCCTGGAATTGCCACAAAAGAAAGCCCTATCTGTCTAACTGGAAGCTCAAAGGCTTCTGAACAGGGAAGTCCAGCCAATAGTCAGAACCAACTACTAGATATGTGAGTGAGACCATGTTCAATCATTCAGTTCCACTGGAGCCACCAGAGAAGCGCAGCCAGATATATGGCTAGGAGACACCAAGAAAAGACCAATCCAGAGAAGCCCAGCCCAAACTGACCCACAGATTTGTGAAGAAATAATATCCTTATTTCAAGCCAACAAATTTGCGATAGTTTATGACCCATATATGGAAAAATATTGAAAGGCTTTAAAGAAAGAGAGGAACAAGGAGTGATTAACTTCATTATAGAATACCATGTGGCTACATGGAATTAGTTGTGAGTGAAGACAGTTGAGATGATGATGAACATTTGAACTCAAATGGTAGTAATGGAAATAAATATAGACTTGAGAGATAAGAAATAGGTTGGATAGATCCTAATGATTAATGGGGTCCTGTTAAGGGAGAGAGTGCATATGTAGTAATGAAGGATGGTAGTCAGTTTATAGTTGGGAATCTGGATGGATTTTTGAGTAATCACTGAGGTAGTGTACATAAGTAGCCATTGTCTTAGAGGGAGTATTGTGAAGATTATTGACTTAGTGATGGCTTTCTTTTAGATTATTTTCCATTATGAAATAAGAGGCAATACTGTTTTCTGCCATAAATTCACGATGATAATGAAAAGTTAGCTACAATGATCTGGACCAAGAAGAAAAAATGTAACTTTGGGAAACAACTACAAATGGGTTATAGTTACTCCAAAGGGAGATCATGGCAGGAGTAGGTGAAAAGACTCAAAAACACCAAATGTAAATCTAGAGGCTTACAGCAGGAGTCAATGATTTAACCAGAGATATCTGTGTACAGAAGTTTGTAATAGTCCTGCTGCTGTTTTCCAGCTTTGTGGATAGATACTATCTTACTATCTGATCAATATTTAGCTACCCTGCCTCTTCTGTTCTCTAAGGTGGATGTGATACAAAATTCTTTACCCAAATTATTCTCTCATAAGCCAGCATTGGTCTGCCACATATTTGTTGAACACCTGCTATATTTTTAGAACTTTTTTGGCTTTCTGGGTACAATGCTTCATGAAATAAGAAGTTTTGCTCTCATGGCAAAATAATACACATACAAATAAATAAGCAAAAATAAGAAATAAACATATGAAAACATATCAGGTGGTGACAACTACTATGCAGGAAAAAAATGTAGGATTGGAAGGTACAGAATAATCAGAAAGAGGTGCTATTTCATGTCAATCATGTAAAAGATACCTTTGAACAGGTGACATCTGAACAGAGATCTGAATAAATATGTAGAAAGAAAACATGCCAATATTGGAGAGAGAACTCTCCAGGCAAAGAAAGAATACAGGAAAAACATTTTAAGGTGGAAATATACTTAGCATGCTTGAGACACAGGAGAAGCATTGTGTTTGAATCTCCTTGCAGAAAGAGCTTAGTTGGTGGAAAATGTAAAGCTTTATAGATAGCAAAGGAAATTTTGGATTTCAGTGAAACTCTGATAGGAAGCCATTGGAGAGGTTGAGACAGGACAATGCCAGGATTTGATTCACATATTGGGGATCCCACATAAAGGGTTCCCCAGCCTGCCTTATGGAAAATAGTTTTGACTAGGTGAAGCACAAGCAAGGAGATCAGTTGTGTGACTACTACAGAGGGAAAAGATGGGATAAGTGAATAGTCTCAGAATATATTTTTAAAAACAATGCATTAGTTTTCTATCACTGTTTTGAAAAGCTACCACAAACTTAGTGACTTAAAAAACACAAATGTATAGGTTCATGGTTCTACACATCAGAAGCTTGACCTGGGTCTCATTAGGCTACAAGTCTGCAGAGGTGAGTTCTTTACTGGAGGCTCTAAAATCTACTTATACACTCACACCAGTTGTTTGCAGAATTCAGTTCATTGTGGTTGGAGAACTGATGTCCCAATTTTCTTGCTGTCTGTCTGCCAAGTTTGGTTCTTAGCTCTTGGAGGCCACCTGCATTCTTTGCTACTCAAGTCCTTTTGTCTTCAAAGCCCGAAAAGATGGCTTGAGTTCTTCTCATGCCTTTGTGTTATGCTTTTTCTTTGCCACATCTCTCTCGCTGACACCATGCCCACCTCTTCTGATTTTTAAGGGCCCATGTGTTTATATTGGGCTGTATATAATCCAGATAGTCTTCTCATTTGAAGCTCAGCTGGTTAGCAAGTTTAATTCTATATGCAAGTCCCTTTTGCTATATATATATATATATATATATATATATATATATATATATATATATAAACATATTTACACATTCACAGTAGTTATACCCATGGGCAAAGACCATGGAACCAAAATGTCCTGCTTATCACATTTGGTCTGACCACTATTAGCCGATATTTGAAATTGTTTCCACTATAAAAATGACAATGTCATATGGTTTGGCCTGATATTATTAAACAACAATATTCAAAATATAGTTAGGATACTCTCTTTCCATATACATATGTATATATTACAGCTTCAACTTTATTGATGGTAACAAGAACAAAAAGAACAATAGCAAAGAAGAGTTCATATATGGAAAATTGTGTCTAATTCTCACAGCAACCCTATGAAGTTGGCCTATGTTTCTTTTGTTTAAAATATTTTGGTTTCTGTGAAAAAATACATTTTCACTAAAAAAACATTTTTCCAAATAGTATATATAATATGCTGTCAATTCTTCCCAAGCAACACAAAACACACTTCCTTCTCACCTATACCTGCCCCCAATACTTATCTCCTAGACAGAATTACACATTTATTAATATTTTGCTTCTCCATCCATAGTGTAACTTTATTGCCAAGAAACAGCTGCCCAGCCAGATTCTATATTTTTCAGCCTCTGAATATGGGTCAGTCAGGTACTGAGTTATTACCAATGAGATGTGAGATGATTTGAAATGAAATATTTCTAGGCTAAGGCACTTGGGGTGTGTGTTTACTTTCACCTTGCTCTTTCCCTCTTCTCTGCAGATTGCTTATGATGACAGTGCTGAAGGAGTCATGACATGGAAAGAGTCAGTTTCCCCCAGTCATCTTGTGGTGGAAAAGCAACTCTGGCTGGGATTGTCAAAAAGAAATAAGCTTCTACTAATACTTTCTTCATTGTAATAGCTAGGGCTACGTTAACTAATATAGAAATTGGTCGTTTGAAGGAAAGTTCTCCCTCCCCGCCAAAACAACCTAAAGTGGCATTGGCTAGGTAGATGGGAGACAGGCAACAAGGAAATAGCTAACCCTACCTGGGATGATATAGACCTGTTGCCTCCATTATCTTCGTAGCAGAACCAATACCTGAGTCTGCATCTCTCAGGTAGTGTTCCAGAATAGCATTATTACATGGAACAGATCAATTCTGATGGCAACTATCCCCTTTACTAGGAAAGACTGAAAGGAAATAGAGTGCAGCAGAATTTAAGTCTCACCTTTTCCAACCATGAGGACTTCTTTGTAGATAATAGCAAGAAATAATACTGAAATAGTTTTGATCCATAAAATAGAATTAAATGTATCAAATAAAAAAAGAGATCCACCACTGGGGTGAAGGTCATATTGGGGTGTAATCTTTCTATAAAACCCTACAGCTTACTATGCCTACAATTTAGGAAAGAGGACCATGGAGAAAAGAAGCAAAATAAGTAAATTAAAATAGCAGACATGGGGATTCCTGGGTGGCGCAGCGGTTTGGCTCCTGCCTTTGGGCCAGGGTGTGATCCTGGAGACCCAGGATTGAATCCCACGTCGGGCTCCCAGTGCATGGAGCCTGCTTCTCCCTCTGCCTGTGTCTCTGCCTCTCTCTCTCTCTCTCTCTCTCTCTCTCTCTCTCTGACTATCATAAATAAATAAAAATTAAAAAAATAAATAAAATGGCAGACATGAATATTGTGTATGGGAAAGAGTTACAGGGGCTATTTGACACATGAAATGACTTTGGCTTCTGCTATTCTTTCATTATTATTTTTGAACAGGGTATTTTTAAGGTTCATGAAGATGATAAAAATAACTTTTCATATTGAATACCTCTAAATTAACAGTACAAATACTCACTGAATACCTAATCACGATGTGTTTTATCAATGTGATGATAAAAACACAATAAAATATATTTCATTTTATTTAAAGTCAATCCCTAATCAACTAAAATGATACAGCTTTTAGTAGTTCTTGAGTGAAAAATCCCAAAAACTTCTTTTTAAACTTTGATGGAAGTTTTAAGAATTAGAATATCTGTAGCATTTGCTATTATTACCGTATAGGACAAGAATGCCAAGTTCAGCAGTTTGACCTCTCTGGGTTTTATGATACTGTATTATAGACCTAGGACAAGTCAACCAAAAGTTCATTGTGCAAAACCAAATGATTGGAAAATACATTCATAAAACCTAACACAAATTCACTGAAAATTGTGTGCACAATCTTGTAACCCCCAGCATAAACACAGTGTATAATTTGGGGTCATTTTGAACTACACAGTGGACTTCTAATTCATAGGGGGATTGTGTGGCATAAAAAGAACAGTTCCCTCCTCCAAATTTTCAGCACTTGCCCCATACTCAGATCCATAATTAAAATTAATGTCAAGCAGAAACTGTCACTGTAGAAACAACTCTCAGTAATATAATCAGCAGAAAATGATGAAAATGTAATCACAAAATATATAGCCAGAAGAAAAAGATGTGACAAAGCTGACAAGCAAGTGGAATCCAACATAACTCTTCTCTGCGAGCCACTTACTTGCGGACAGATAAAAACCAAGGAACAGCAACGTTACTGTCTCCCTTGAGCAGAATCATTGTCTTGTGGGAAACAGGCATGACAGACGTTGACTGTGTTCATAGATAGACTGTAGGGTCTGCTATGTATTTTGAAAGGACACAAATGTACAACTGACAGTATAAGAGCCCTAGATATTTCCAGTATAGGACAAAGGTAGACAAGCTTGAGAATCGATTTGCCCAGCTACTTTTAAGGATAAAAGTGAGTAAAATCAAATGAAGCAAACAGCATGATTATTTACTGGAAAATAAATTATTTAAAACTCTCTTTTTTCTTGTGTTCATGAAACAAGCTCCCATGATCATGAATTAATATCATCTGAAATGCATAGGGCAATACTGGGCGATTAAAAATAATTTGCTCCTTGGTGACTGACATAAGAAGGGTATCTAATTAGAGTAATCAAAACATAGTAGACCATAGGTTCCATAAATTTATCATTTTCTCTAATAAATTTGCAGTTTTAATGTGCTGATAGTAGGCCCCTATAAAAATAGAGGTAGAGCTCATCAGGAAATACGTTTGGAAAAGTAGAACGTTGTTAATTTTGAATTTTTCTCTTTGCTTCATTAGAAATAAAATTCAAGGAGAATATTTGAATGCTTTGTAAAGACTTTAAAATGAGATTTAATTGCACCATTTTTTGTTGGATTTATATAGCTGTTTAAAAATAATAAGCATTTTTTAAAGATTTTATTTATTTATTTGAGAGAGACAGAGAGTGAGTGAGCACGAGCAGAGGGAAAGGGAGAATCAGACTTTCCTGCTGACCAGGGGAGCCTAACATGGAGCTCGATCCCAGGATCCCAGGATCATAACCTGAGCCAAAGGCAGATGCTTAACCACCTGAGCCATCCAGGTGCCCCTAAGTATTTTTCTTCTAAAGTAAAATCTTTAGGCAACAACATCATGCATGTGTACATACATGTGTTTGTGTTTGTGAGTATAATTGTGGTCATGATGACCCTACATATAACATTATTATTAAATCTATTGACATATTCAAAAATTAATTTGATGATTGATTCGTTACTCCATATTAAGACTGAACTAATTTATAAGAATCTGCATGTGAGTGTGTGTTTGTTATGGCATAAATTAAAAAGCAGAGTAGTTAGTCTGTGCTTTAGTTCAAATTAAGGCTGATCTTAAGCTCATTTTGTGTTTTTGGACAAGTTGGTAATCATTTTGAAAAGATGTGTTGACATCTATGAAATATCTGTAATAATACTTAGTAGATATCTTGTGAGGATTAAATCACACAATCTGGGTAAAATCTTTAGCATGTTTCCTGTCATATAATTTACAATTCATAAAAATATGTTTTGAATAAAATAATAAAAGATTAAAATTCTTCTGCTATAGTGGGTAAGATCCTGACTTCCATGACCTTCACTGCCCGATGTTACGCATATGAATATGTTATCTTCCACAGCAAAAGAGACTTTATAGATGGAATTAAAGTTGCCACTGTACTTCTGACCTACAAAACCGTGAAATAATAAATTTATATTTTTCTAAACCACCACATTTGTGGTAATTTGTTACAACAGTAATAGCAAATGAAAGCATCCACCTTATATGCATACATATGCATATACAGATATATAATCCCATAAATATGCTTTTTTGTTTAATTCAAGTACGTAATAAATGATATCCCAGAGGACTAAAAAAGCTAATTCCTCTTCAGTTATTTCTCTTAGGGAGTATATTGCATATTAGAGTGTGATTTAATTTAAATATTTCAGGCTACCTACAGTTTCATTGTTCCTTAGGGGTAACTGATTTCACATCTTTTGACGCTCATTTTGCTTCAGAGATGGTGTTTTTGCATTATTCATGTTTGTCTGCATCTATCTACCCTATGAGAATTTCAATAGCTCTGTGTGTGTATGTGTGTATGTGTATTTGAATACTTTTCTCTGTTTAACTCTAGAAAAACAAAATGAATGAAACTATTTTATAGACCTCTATTTACAGTGACTACCAGCTAAATTTGTAAAATAGGAATCCAAGTTGAATTTTAAGTATGTTCTTGGAAATATTGAGAATGTTTACTGATACCATGTTACCTACAGAAAAGTTGTGCAGTAATGATAGGAAAGAGAAAATGACACTCTTCAAATAAGTCATCATGGTTGAACTACTAAAAAATTTAGAGGGCACGTATAGCAAACCCAACACGGGACTCGATTCTGGGTCTCCAGGATCATGCCCTGGGCTGAAGGCTGCGCTAAACAGCTGAGTCACCCAGGCTGCCCAGAAAGTAAATTTTTTGAAAAACAAAATATAACATATAAGAATTGTTAAAAATGTTTATCCTGGGATGTGGGATAATTATTGATTTTTCCATTATATATTGTCATGTTTTCCAATTTTTTTACATTGAACATAGAGGTTCTTAAGATATTTTTTAAACTTCTATTTATGAATAAACACAAAGCAAAGGGTAATGTCAGTCTCCATTTAGTGAATGATACTTTGTACTAGTAAGTAATGCTTTACTAAGAATTTACACAAACTCACTGAATTTTCAAAATTTAATTTCAATTTTATCAAATTGCATCCTCTCTCCCAGAGAGGTAAGTCTGAGGAAAGAGAAATAGACAGGGGGAACAAAGGCAAGAATCTTAAATAAAAGAAATACTGTAATAATGGGAATCATATTAAAAAATGACATCAATATAATAAAATCAGTATGCACATAATATATATATTGATTACAACATAATACAATCAATATATATGAAAACAGTTTAGTACTTTATTTAAAATAATGTTCCTAATCAGTTTTAGCTTCCTCTGGTAACCATAATTTCCAGCACTGTTCAAAAAAGTATGTTTCCCAGAGAGATTCTTTGATCATAAATTTGTGCTAATTTGCTGTCCAAAGCTTAGGTTTCTGCACTCCTTTGTTTTAACCCTTCCCAATTTCCTAGACAATCAAGTATAAGTTTTTCTTCATCATTTTTAACTTCTCCTCTTCCTCTTCTTCAACCTTTCTGTTTTTGAATTTGTATATTTCAGATGGATTGGAGTTAAAAGGAATACAGGGAAATTTTGTATATGATATGACAAAATTGTAAAATTGATGGCATCTTAAAGAAAGCTGGACTTCAGCATTGTAGATGACGTATATAAATATTTCATTTGTGTGTGAAAGTTCTGAGATTAGATCCCATATATGTTTGTTGGGTTGACCATCATGTCATTTTTTTTTTTCTTAAACTGTTGAATAACTGAGTCAGGGACCTAGGCTCATATCTTCTGCTTCGGTCCCTCTTGATTGCTTTTGCCTTTCAGGTGACTAGATATACAGCAACTACTGAATGCTGGCATCATGAATATGCCACCATTTCAAACTTCTAACAGGGCATGACTAAGTTTATTGCTTTCTGTGGTGAAGGGGAATACACTATCCATGCTAATCTCAAAAAAGTGAGAATTTATTGTATTCTAATAGACATTTTATAATTTTGTGATTAATCTAAGGGATTTATTTTTTTCTTTCACTTTTATTTTTTATTTTTTTTAATGCTGGGGAGGAGCAAGAGAGAGCAATCTTAAGCAGTGCAGAGTACAATTTGGGGTTCCATCCCACAACCCTGAGATCATGATCTGACCCAAAATCAAGAGTCAGACACTTAACTGACTGGCCACCCAGGTGCCCTAATCTGAGGGATTTCTTTACTGTCCCAAAGTGAGGAGGTATAACTGCTTTACATGCTTAAAGGATTAATTTCCAAGGATTCATTGATCTTGTAATAGTGCACTAATGATTATTATATGCATAGTGTGTGTGTCTATATACATATCAATATACTGCACACAGGTATTTTTTCTAAAAGAGTAGGAAACATGAAGATATATGTTTACAGTTAAATGCTGCCTGGAAAATATACAGTCGAAATACAAAATGTCATGTCCCTCTCTCTTCTGTTATTTTGCTTTTTCTTAACACTTCTCCTTTGCCACTACTGTGATAGAGTATGTTCATACTCAGAACTAGAGCTTTTTACTTTTTGCTGTTCAGAGGCTATTTAATTTTAATTGCTCCCCAAGCATAGGCCAATTCATGATGGCAAGAGCAGAGCAAGAATCCTTCACAGATCCTTTGAAGTTTGAAGAGCTGCTATTCACATTGCCTCAGGCTTCCATTCCCACATTTGTGTGAAAATGTTAGCAGGCGAATGAACACCTCTGTCATACATGCCCAATGTTACTATAACTGAAAATATCTTCTGCAGACTTCAGATTTTTCTTTATCTATATAAAGTTTAAAACAAGGATAGTAAACAGATGTTGCTTTGCTACCTACATTTAAAATGGCATTAAAAATACAGGTTATGAAAGGATATCAGTGGTTAAAATAATCAAATTAAACACAATATGTACACTGAATATTTCAAGTATGTGTGTGTGAGTTGGGGTGGGTTTAAAGAGTCGTAAATCATCTTCACATTGGAGAATAATATCTTCAACTGTACCTTGTAACTTTGCACATATAATATATGCAGAAATATTCTGAGTAGTACTGATCTTTTGTAAAAGGAATAATACTTTCTTAAAGCATTCAATTTCATGGTTTTTGTCTAAGGCAAAAAACAAAAAAGAAAACATGAATACATTTGCCTGGGTGTTTAAATGCAAAACAATATGTATACTACTTATACCCTGTATTTGTGGAAGATGGAAGCTGAAAATAGATAAATCCCATCTAGGGCATATTGGAATTATAAATGGTATAAGTAACAAGAGTGGTTCTTATTATTTTCAAAATCAATTTTAAAATCATTCAACAGAGGAAATTTAGACCAAGAAACACATGAGAGGGAAATAATTTGAAAGATGTCCTTCTTGATTGTTTCAAATAAGTGATCAATTTCGGATGGAAGAGGAACATTTGAAATTTAAAAACAAATTTTAACACAGGATGACAAGAAACTTACCAGAGTCATTAGAGACTTTTCTCCCCACTGACATCAAATTATAAATTGTTTCTTCGCATTTTCTTCTAAAAGATAAATTGGGAAGAATAAATAATTAACATGTATATAAATTTGTGAAGTGAGGCTTATTGACTCTGAAATTAAGTGTTTGAACTTGTGTTATTACCCTTCCAAAAGCCTGATTTATTCTTTAGCAGAAGAAAATTAGAGAATTTGTTTTGGTTAGCTTTTTCCCTAAGTAGGACTTTCCAGGTTATAGTTGAAGTCTTTGATTTAGTAATATCTATGACGTGTTTTCCCTCTTCCAGATTATATTTCAACTGGCTGTTCCATTAAGTTGCTACTTTTAAAGTTAAGGGATCAACAGAGCAGCCATTTATACAATGGACCCTTATCCTGCTTTGAATTTTTCTTTCTGGTTCCTCATCTCTGATTCTTGTGACATCACTGACAGTAATCATCTTGATTCAAGTCCTCCACTCATGCTACTTTTAGGAAAAGGCGATCTAATAAAGGAGAGTCTCTCCAAACCCAGCAATTGCCATGTTCACCTGCTTGATTTTTGAAGACATTTTGTTTTGTTTTGTTTTCACTCTTTTGTTGTAAATAAATGCAGCATAGGTAGAAAAAATAATTATTTCTATCATTCCACATGGCTGTTTTCTGAAAATACAGAAAGTATTTATTCTTTCAACAGTTTCTTCTTTCCTGATGATGGTCTTTTCATTCAGGTCTTTCTTGTCTGATTGATCTTTCATGCCAGCAATCTGAAGAGTCTTGACACACCTACCTACTCATTACTCAATCTTTACTTTTGGCTAAGCCTGTTAAAAGCAGCAATGGATTCAACATAGATATGGAAGAAAAAATAAAGTTACTATGTAAAATATATTTTTTAAAAGCCCCTTTAGAAAGAGCAAGAAAGTTTCTCTGCATGCAAAAATGGGAGAGCCTATGTTTATTTATTTATTTTTTCTGAGAAGTGGGTAGGCTTGTAAGAAAATGTGAAAGACTATATATCCAAACAAAACTCTGATATATTAGAACGTTCTTTATATTCCAAAATACTGAATTTGGCTGAGATGCAAAATACTGTCCCTTCTCCTTCCTACCCAAACAGTCTTCTCTTTTTGACCCATAGAGATCATGCATGAGAAGAAAGTGGTATCCTACGACCACTTCCTACAAGGCAATTTATATATATAAAGAATTTTTAAAGGGCAAAAAGCAAACAAACATTCCAGAAACAAATGATGATGAACAGAGAATTAAAAGAGAATAGAAGCACCAAGTCATAGGCAGAGGTAACTGTGAAGATGGACATGATGCAACACCCAACTCAAGAAGCTCCAAGTTATGGAAATATAATAATGTCCATTCTGTAGAAAAGTGTTCAAATCAATTTTATTGAGATTTTACTTAACAGCCAATATCTGGGTTAAAATGTGAAATTGTGTCCAAGATTATTTATATTCTATCATTGTCCCCAACTGCACTTCAGATTAAATCCATACCCCTACTGAGTCAGATTTGGATTCTTACCTGAGCTGCCAAATGAATAAGGAATGATTCAAGGGAATACGATATTTTCATCCTAGGCAGGATACTTCAAGGATCTTACCACAAAGTTAGGATGATGTGGAAAATGTTCACAGATCAAGCCCTAGCCTTTCAAAGGGTATGTTAAGATTGGATTATTCAAACAAACGGATGAGCAAACAAAAACAAACATGTAGCATTCTGTGATATGATTTAAGTGATTCACCCCAATAAATATTCTTATAAAGTGCTAAGGGAGAAAGAAATCTTGATATCCAGTAACACTGAATCAATAGAATAGGAATGAGCTACTAAGAACTATAATGTGTTCTTGATAGTCATAAAAGAATATTGAGATAAATGACGCAGCATTGCATAAAATAAATGGGAAGATAAATTGCAAAGTTTAATGGCGTTCTGCTCAAAAATCACAATAACTTGATGTGGAATATTGAAAAGTAAACAGGAGAATGAATGCAAAAACCTAGCTTTGATGCTTTTGAAAAATATAGTGATTTTTTTTACTGTTTTTAAAATGTACAAAATTATGAAGTTGTAATAACTCAAATATTAGATTCAAGTTAGTATAACATTTGAAAAACCATCAGTATTATCTTATGAAACTGAAAATATGTACACTCTGAAAATTCCATTCCTAGGTATATTATCTACAAACCTCTTACAAATGTGCATGAAGAGACATGCACATCATTGACTGATACAGTAAACAAAAATAAAAATAAAACAGAAACACAAACCACTTGCTCATAAACAGGATATAAGTCAAAAATTGGGGACCGTTTTTATAGTGGACTTTTATACACTCTTGAGGAAAAGGTAAATACAACATCCATGAATCTTAGAAACATAAAGCTGAGTGAAAAACAGTATATGACAGTTTAAAAAAATTTTTAACAATATACTTAGAATTATATACAAATATGACAATTCAGTTTTTAATAGTTGCAAAAGAATAAATAATAAAAATTCAAAGCATAAAAGCAGTTGAATGGGATTTGAGAAAGGGACACAAGCAGCTTTGACTTTTTTTGTCTTTGTTCATTTTATGTTGTGATTTATGGCTTTTGCTGTGTTACATATATTATGTTACATGTATAGAATATTACAATATAAAAAATCCAAATCCAAATAAATAATAAAGCTGAACTGCCTTAAAGGAAACAGAGTATGTGAAAATTTAAAGTATCAAAGTCCCACTAGATGAATTAAAAACATTGATGGACAAAGCTGATGAGTGTGTTGTATGCTGAGAGCCTGAGTTGTGGCATTCTCTAAGAAGTCAGTGTAAAAGGCCAAAGAGGTATAAAGGGTAAGAGGAAGATTATGAAAAAGAGAACAGACTAATTGTCCTCATAACAATCTAAAAGCAAATTCATAATGAGAGGAAGGAAAAATGATGTGAAGGAATCCATTGTAATAATAAATTATAATAGTAATAATAAGAACAAATCATCAGAGCTACCTATGGCTGCAGGAATGAAATTTCAGACCCAAAGGCAAAAATAAAATCCAATAAAATAACAAAATAGAAATTAACAAATAAAAAAATTAGAAGTCAAATTTTTCAGAAAGGAAAAGAAAGTTGTCTGCAATGTGTGGATAATCAGATTGGCACCAGAATTTCAGGATTTTTTTTTTGTTTTTTATGACCAGATGATAAAATATAATAAGTCAACATTCTCCAGGAGATGTTCTTTACAAAGACTTCTACACTTGAACTTAGCCAAAAGGCCGAGAAGTGATTTTACAAAGACTTCTAAGTCAAGGAAACCAAGTATTCAAGTCCAAAGGCAAAATATATTTTCATCCAGGCAAAGATTCAGATGTTTACCATGTACTCCAAAAGAATTATCCACAACTGTTCTGTAACAATAATTTGAAAATCATTCAAGAAAGAGAAAGATGTGGAATATTTTTTAAATGATATTTTCACATCATAAAATACTTTCATCCAATTTATAATATTAAAAATTTATCTTGTATAGCATAAAATATACTAATACTATATATTTCATATATTTATTTTATATATTATATATTTATATTTGTTTATATATTATATTATTTTTATTTTATTTTTTATTTTTATTTTTTATATATTATATTAAATATAACATTCATTTCTAATATTCACTCATAATAAGTTAGTTATCAAAAGAAATATCTCTAGTCTGATTGGTAGTATTTTTGGAATTCTAAAAAGAAATTCTAGTTGGAAATAAAAGAATAGAAATCCCTCCACTACATTCAACAAGAAATTAAAATCTTAGCCAAGGAAAAGGAAAAGCTATATATACCATATAATTATCAAAAATTGTTTTAATCATTTGTAGGGTGGGTCTTTTTCGGGAAATAATATATTTATACACCTTGAAAACCCAAGATAATGTTAAATCATGAAAATTAAGAAAGTGGTACATATAGTATGTTATTTGCATAGAAAATCAACATATGATAAGAGAAAATTAATAAAATAATATACAATATTTATTATGGGAAGGACAACTATTAATTAGGAATGAAACATGTTGTATTTATGAATAGAGAATTATTAAAATTAATCAAATAAGAGTTCCTGATAAATTAAGGAACATATCACAGCATTAAAATGGTGATATCATCAAAGTAATTTATAATATAATTAAATCCTAATCAAACAGAACTTTTCTAAAATATATGCACCATGCATGGAAGCATAGTAAAATTATTCAAATGTTCCCCAGTAAGGAAAAATATAGCAGAAAAGCTAATAACTTTTTGAATAGGGGAAATAATGCCAGGTTAATTGTCATGCTATACCTTAATCTACCATAATAAAAAAATGTATCACAAATAGGACAAATGAAGTATCAAATACAAACGATTTGAAACCTAACAGCAAAGACAGAAACAAGCAAAATAACTAACATCAGATATTAATATGCATTTATATATTTCATATATGCTATAAGTGGAACCTATGCACATACGAGAGTGACATTATATATAACTAAGTTGAAATTTTAATGACATGGGGAAAGGATGAGGGTTTTAATATGGATTAAAGATGCTTGGCTAACTATTAGGGAAAAATCAAATTAGTTAATTTTCAGATTTAAAGTAAAATATGTAAAAGGTAAATTTTAAGAGAAAATAGAAGAGAGTATAAATTTAGGATAATAAGAATCACTTAGATTAGTGCTGTATGATGAAACTTTCTGCAATTATGGAAATGCACTATATGAATATCCTTTGGGTAATCTCTCACCCTCACACCAAATCTCCAATCTCTGTCCATCTACATACATATCCTCTGCTTTCAGCCCTATTTCTACAGATCCGTGCCCTGCTCCTGTCGATGGCATCTGCTCTGGATCCCATCTATTTTTGCCTTCTCAACACATGCCCTTTGATTATTCTCTTCATGCATCTCTGATTTCTTCTCCTCCATGCCATAATTTCCATCAGTATATAAATATGTACTATTATCTCCAATTAAGATAAAAATATCTTCTGGCCTCACTCTCCCCTTAGCTATATCCCCATTTTTTTTTCCCATTCCCTTTCCCAGCTAAAATCATTTGGGTAGTTGTTCATATTCAGCATCCTCATTTCCCTACCTCACATTCTATTTATGATTTAAGTCTTCTACTGTCAGCACACCATTTAAGTTGTCAAAGCAGTGGATCCTAACTTCATCATTTAACTGCTTTCTTCTTTTGACTTCCCAAATTCATATTCTCCCATTTTTCCTTCTCTTTTATCAGTCTCCCTTACTTTCCAATTTGGCCTTTCCTCAGTCTGCTCAACTTGTATACTCTTTGGTCTTGGCTCAGCCTTGAACTTCCTACTAATCTCTAATGACACATTTACGTAGGTGGATCTGTCCAATTGCCTAATATTATATGCTACCTCTACGTTGTGTTTTCCCAGGAATACCTAAAAAAACACAAACTCATTAATTCAACGACTTGTTTGATATTACATGTTGGATCCCTGTTCAGAAGCTTGAAGGCAAGATGGCTATAGCAGAATTATTAATATTTCTCTTTAAATCTGAGTCTTCCATATTCATAAATGGCACCACTTTTGAACACACAAATCAAAGATCTTAGAGTTATGCTTGAATCATCTAATTTCCTCAAGCCATAATTGTTCTATTAGTGACCATTCTTAGCTCTACCATTAGAGTAGAGAGCAACTTCTAAAGAGAGGTTATCTGTTCCTCTCTGCCATCAATATGACCTTGGTCTGAGGCACCATCTGTTTTCATCCATATTATTGCAGTTGTTTTCAGTGGTATGGACTGGATTTTGTCCTGTTCTCTCCTACCCCCACCCTGGCCCCAGTCATATGTTCTAGCTCTAACCCTCAATGTGATGATATTTAGATATAGGGTTTTGGAGATAATTTGGGTTAGATGAGGTCATGAGGGTGGAGCCCTCATGATGTGATTAGTACCTTATAAGAAGAGACGGCAATCAGCTCCTTTCCTCCTCTCTCAGCCACCTGGAGACACAGCCAAAAGGGTACCATCTGGAAGCCAGAGAGACATCTCACTGGAACCTGACCATGCTGGCATCTTGATCTTGGGCTTTCCAGTCCCTAAAACTGTAAGAAACAAACTTCTGTTGTTTAAGCCATCCAGTCTATGGTATTTTGTTAGGGCAGCCCAAGCAGACTAATTGGCTTCCCTTTTTCCACTTTTTATTTTTTTTTTAAGATTTTATTTATTTATTCATGAGAGACACACACAGAGAGAGGCAAAGACATAGGCAGAGGGAGAAGCTGGCTCCATTCAGGGATCCCGGTGTGGGACTTGATCCCTGACTCCGGGATCATGCCCTGAGCCAAAGGCAGACACTTTATCACTGAGCCACCCAGGTGGCCCCCCTTTTTCCACTTTTGATTCCCTACTACCTTTTCTTTGTTTAGCAGCCAGGTTGATAATTTAAATACCTAAAATATTTGCTCTGTATAAAACCTTCTAATGGCTTTCCTTCTCTTTGGATTAAATCCCAACTCTTTTTCCTGACCTTGTTCATATTTGCCTGTCTGATCTCGTGTTATATTATTCTACTCTTCTACTATGTCCCAGCCATACTGGCTTCCTTATCATACCTTCAACATGAATACTATCTCAATATTGGGAACTCCAAACAGAAAATATCCTCCCTTTATTCTTTGCTTCATTGGCTCCTTGTCATTCATCTTAGAAGCCCACCAATTTAAATTAGCCACTACCTCATTCTAAATTATAGCATCTTATTTCAGTGATCTTCTTTTTATACAGGATATATCTATTCTTATTCATTTAGTTATACATTGCTCGTCACTCCCTAAAATAATGTAAATTCCACCCTACTTTATTCAACAATCTTTCTCAATGCTTTCTGTGGTAAACAATAAATATTCACTAAAACAAATTTTGTATAGAAACTAAATATGATTATAATATTCATTGCTGCAGTCATATCTGATGGTTTTTTTAGATTGAAAAAGTGACGTTATCTAACAAGATTTAAGATAAAAATGCCCTTGAAATACTAATTCCATTTTTGTCTACTCCTTTAATCTAACCTTCAGCTATAGCTATATAATGAATATATTATTAGTAATATTTTTATTTTATGTTCGCATGTATGCTTTTATTTATTGTGAAGCCAATCTAGCTTTTATTTCTGAAGAGCTTCTCCATGGCCCCCAGAAGCTCGAGCTTCAAGACTGATGAATTCGCCTTGGTCCCCATGGCCTTCATGTCCTCTAGCCCAGGTGTGTCCCAGGAGAAAATCAGGAGGGCTGAAGGCACCTGCTCATACTTGTTAAAAGCCAGATCCTCATCCTGCAGCAATTCCTGCTCTCCTGAGGGCAGCAGCTAAAAGGTGGCCAGTGGTTCTGCAAGACCCAGGGAGGAACCTGTACAGGACTGACTTGACCTGCCTTCTAGGCAGAGGAGGTCCCCGAGAGGAGGTGGCCTTCAGTGAAGCAAATATGCAGCAGCTTGTAGGTGGAGTTTCACATCTCTTACCATCTTCCTTCTCCCGCCTGGTGTTGGGCAGCAGCACCCTGCACCTCTAGCACCTCAGGCTCCAGCTGAGACTCTCTTCATGCTTTATCAACCCTGTCTTGAGGTTGAAGGAGTCCCCAGAGCAGATGGAACTGGTTGGCAGGGGTGAGGGCCGACCACCCCGCCCTGGAGGTCCAGTTGGTTGGCTCTGGCACCAGGCTTAGCAGCTGCTCCTTGTCCCTCTCTGGTCTCTGGGGCTGGGCTGGGGCAACTTGGCTCAGACAAAAAACTCTGAGGTTCCCTCCTAATTGAGAAGTATTGCCTTCTGGAAGCTGCTGGCCTTAAAAAAACTCATGGGTTCCTTCTAGAAAGTGTGTGCACTCCTGGAAAACCTTGTTCTGCCACTTGATCTTTTGGTACCTCTCCTTGGGATGCAGTTAGACATTGTCCAGGTATTTATGATAAGGTCTACACCCAGCTTCACCTTGTCTCACATTTGCCCTGCTAAATGTGCAGATCATTATTTTGGAGGCAGCCACTGAGTTGTCAGAAAAGTATGAAGGAATGGCCTCTTTGATGTGGGCACCCTGCTGGTCCTGCCTCAGGCTGGCCTCTGTGAGCCAGCAAGTGAAGTAGATAGACTCCAGGTACCCCCAGATGGGTGGAAACTTACTCCTTGGACTCAGGTGCCTGGCTTCCCAGCTGCCACTGACAGATGCTTTGGCTCGCAGTTCTTCCCACCTGAGTCCCGAATGCAGTCCTGCTCTGTGTGGGATCTCAAGCTCTGGGCTGCTTCTGCTAGAGTTGACCAGGAGTTTCCATGGCCATCTGAGCCTTTTTGATAGGTCCCTCAATTGGTGACCAATTGAGAAATGTGTACCAATAATATATTCAGTGTATCATCTATAATCACGAAAACCTGGAAACTAAAAATTCAGCAGAAATAAAATGATTAACCATAGACTTCATGTGTCCTAGTGCATAAAATGTCACACATGTGACACTGCTGATCATGAGATGTGCCATTATTTACACCACACCAAGGGGAAAAGAAAACTGAGGGAATAAATAAATAAATAAACAGTATTTATTATTATTATTATTTTCAAGAAACAGTATTTATTGCCAATGATAATATACACAATCTCAAGAGGAAAAAAAAAACACTAGAACTTTGGAAAACTTATCATTAGCTTGTCAATTTCCTAATATTTTTCTGAAGAGATCAGTGGTGACATTAATGAATGTGTGTTTGATATTGCATCATGAAACCCGTCAACATTTGGATAATCTACATTTCCCAGTGAATCATTATTTCTAAATGATCAAGGTGTGGAAAATGGAAAAATAAAAGATTTTCTAACTGCAGAGGAGCCCAATGGATTTTATGGTCAGAGTACAAAATATTCACTGATAGGGTTTCAGATTACACATCACAACCATACATTTGGAAACTGCCACTTGTTGAATTTAGTGTGGTAGGAAAGAAAACTCTCCACACTTATCTAAAAAGACTATTAAAATGCTCCTCCCTTTCTTAACCACACATCTGCATGAAGCCAGATTTTTTTTCATGTACTTCAACCAAAACAAGAGATACAACAGGTTGAATGCAGAATCAGAGGAGAAGCTGATATGTAAACATGAAAAGTCTATATATTAGAAACAAATATAGTTTACCAGGGGGTAGTTTAAAATAATGAAATGTTTCATATATCTTGCAATAGTTCTAAAAGAGTTGGGAGGGGTGTTTGTGCATGTGTGTGTACACATACGCACAACAGGTGGCATGCCGGCAAAAGTTTGGGAACTGGCTTTTCCCTTACAGTGACTCTCTCCCAAGTCCACATTTATAGTATTTATCAATTTCATAGTGTAAATATTTCCATTATGGCTCATATCAAGTCACCAACAAAATGTGACTTAACTTAGATTTGGGGGAAAAATGCTTTTGTAAGGCAGTATGAGCCAGCTCCAACATACTATATAGCTATAGAGTTCACAGCCCTCCTTTCTAATTTTCTATGTATCTATGCATCTATCACTCTGCCAACATTAACTGTGTGTATTTATATATCTAAGTGTGTCTTTATAGGCGTGTGCATATATTTAAAGATTTCTATTTAGTTACTGAAGTTGGTGTAAATTTGGAGTTGTTTTCCTGACAGATCCCTGTTTAAAAGACACAACGCACTAGCCAGTGTCTCTTTTCCATCCATGAAATATGTTGACTGTGGTTGCCCAAGGCAGACTGAAAATTAGCGATTAGTAGGTTACTCTCAATTATGGTCATGAACTTCTCCTCCCACCAAAAGAGCTGTGTGCTTAACAACATTCTGTTGTATTGTTCCCAAGTCTGTTTTGGCTGGTGGCACATTTTCTTAATAAATGCTTCATTTATTTAACAATCAAAATCGCCTATAAAATGTAAATGAGAAAGAAAGAGCTTTGTTATTTCTGTAAAAACAAAATTAAGTAATTTTATATAACCTAATAATGTCAAATTAAAAAAATCACTGATGTCATTTTTAGGGGAGGACAAGAAAATTATAAAATACTGGGCAATATATATTTTAAAAGTCTAGGAATGCTCTGCATTCAAATTATTTTTTAAGTGTTATTAAGATTAAGTACACCCTTTAAATCAAAATTTGAAGTCAAAGATGATATGCTTTATGAAAGAAAATAATAATGTGAAGAACATAGTAAATCTGGAGAGAAAAAAAAAAAGACTTTGTATGTGGAGACTATATTTTTGCCTGGCTGAACTTGGTTTCCCTTGGTTTCCCAGAATTCTCTTTCCTGTAGATTTCTGGTTAAGGAAGGCCACGAGAAAGATTTTTCTTTTCTTTTTTTTTTTAAGATTTTATTTATTTATTCATGAGAGACAGAGAGAGAGGATGAGATATAGGCAGAGGGAAAAGCAGGCTCCCTGCAAGGAGCCACATGCAGGACTCGATCCCAGGACCCCCAGGGTCAAGACCTTAGCCAACCACTGAGCCACCCAGGCATCCCTACAAAAAGGATTTTTGAGTTTGGTCTAAAGGGTTGCAGGAAAGCAGCACACATATTGCTCGTTGATGCTCAGAAGATCAAGTGAGGGTCACCAGGCATTTTTGTAGCTGACTCGTATTGTCAGTCATTTGGTGACTTACCTTGTCGGCATGGAGCTCAGCCTGCGACTCTTCTACCTCCCTCAGTCCTCCAGACTGATTCCTGCCTCACCTGTGTGTTTAGCTCTGAGAAGATTGTCAGCTTCTCCTGTAGGATATCCACATCAAGTTAGTGAGAACTGATACAGGATCCAGTCCTTACCTGGGTTCCCACATTTGCTTGCGGGGTTCCAGTGGTGCTAGTTCTCCCCCACTTCATGCTCATCTTCCCTTTCCAACAGCCCATCCTGCAGAAGTCAAGCCCCAGCATTAGACATGAAGATGACACGGATACTGTTTCAAATTTAACATGTAATTTAATATGCTGTGAGTTCAACTCAATTCATTTGCCTCTGATTCTTACTTCAGCTTTTTTTTTTTTTTTCATTTAACGAAAAGCCACTGGTAATTATGGTGCCAGATAATAAGATGCTATATACGCTACATACTCAATAACGGTCACGACAAAATGAGAAAAATCACTACTACAAAGCTGAAGAGATATGAGGGAAAACATTTATAATCCCAATTTGGCAGCACACATCTTCAAACAAACAAAAAAAAAATCACGCCCTATAACCTAACAAACACATTTCCACCATTTAGCCTAAAAAATAGTATTGCACCTAAAGATATTAAATTTGGATGCTTATATTACTTTCAAATTAAACAATAATAGAAACATCCATATATTTGATAGAATAGAATATAGTTAAGTAGATTAGGATAAATCCTTATGATGAAAAACTTATGAATTATTAAAAGAAGTATCTCAGGTGTAAGAAAATATCAATGTAGGAAAATACCAATGGTATAATTTAATATTTTAAATATTACTGCTATAATTGATCATTTATTTAAAGTGGGGTAAGAAATCAAATATGCAAGAACAATTTATATATATATTTGTGCATTCTTGGGTTTAAGTTTGTAAGTGAATGAAAGGCTAAATGAAAATATTTCGTATCAAGAGAATATCACTTCTGAATGCAGAGATAATAAGTGGTATTATTGCATTTAAATTTCTTATTTTCCAAATTCTCTGTCTCTATTGCTTTCATAATGATAAAACATGTTTAATTATATTTCAAAGATATATTTTATTAAGCTTAGAAGGATACAACAAAGATAATTCAGATATTTTAACAATAAATATCATTTGTGACACAAATTATTTTTTATTATTTCTCTTAGGCCCAGAGAATATTGTGAAATGTGGATATTTTAGCATCTAACCAGCCTCATTAATTTGTTAATACTTACAACTATTGTCTTTGGAGTATGCTTCTTCTCTGTATAGTCACAGAGCAGATAAAATATTTCACATCTATAATCTACATATTTTCTCTACTCTGGGATTGCTCATCCTCCGTAGCATTTTGACTCATCTCTCCAATCTATCATCACCCCTGCCATATCCATAAAATCCAGGCCTCATGTTATATGGTATCACTGAAGTGCACTTTTTTCTTTATCATGCGCTGTAATGGCTAAACCATGCACTTTAAACTCTGAGCACTCAAAATCAAAATCACAATCTCCAATCACATTCTTTCTTTTTCTTATGCCCCAGATCCAATAGATCAAGTGTTAGTCCCCACCACCTCCTTCAAATCTGCTGAGCCCTTTTAGTTTTGGGCATTTTCTTTTTTGTAATAGGTCCCCTAATTTATCACTTCAATATTTGCTTGGCAATATCAAAGAATAGCTTGTCCTTATTCTTCTTGAGTCAAGTAAAGCATCTTTTTTTTTTCCTCAGAAACTACACGTAGGCCATTCATCCCAAAGGCCTCCATTCTAACCATTGTGCAATATATATTAACCCTAATTCATGTTTTGCCTTCAACACTTTCTGACCATTCTTATGTATTGTCTCTAGTTTGGTCATTCCCAAACTTCCTCCGGATTTCTTTTTATCCAAACTCCAACTGGTTAGTTTAAGCAGAAGGCCTCTACATCTTAGTTTCTCAAGAAAAGAGAGATCATTGGGATGGCTGGGTGGCTCAGTGGTTGAGCATCTGCTTTCTTCTCAGGTCGTGATCCTGGGGTCCTGGGATCGAGTCCCACATCGGGTTCCCTATGGGGAACCTTCTCCCTCTGCCTGCGTCTCTGTCTCTCTCTGTGTATCTCTCATGAATAAATAAATAAAATCTTTTTTAAAAAAGGAAATACAGATCATCATCAAAGTATATTCTCAAACTCTATCCCCAAATTAATAATTAGATCTTCTTTATCTCAGGAAGGAAATATCACATCTCATAGTCAAGACTAATCCAAACACCAATGCTCTTGCTTTTTCTACAAACTCCTATCTATCCAGAATGCTGTTTAATATCCATCTTTCCCTCTCTAACAGTAATTTATCGATTATGCCAAAATTTAACCACTTAAAATAATACACATTACTATTTATTATTATCTCAGTTTTCGTGACTCAGAAATCCAGTGAGACTTGCCTAGGTGCCTTTTGCTCAGATTCTCACAAAACGTTACAGTACAACTTGAGAAACGCTCTGGTTGTGTCAGACCAGACTGAGGGGAGGCTGGGCTTCCCAGATCTTTGCCTTCTGAGGGCTAATTCTGTTCTCAGAGCCACTTTCTGACCATAGATGTTTGGGGGGGCCTCTTTTTTTTTTTTTTTAGTTCAATCTGGTAATGTTTCTGCATATATAAGTGTTAAAAGGACTTTGTGGGTCTTTTATACATCTTTTTGGGTTCTTTCCATTAGACAAAAGACACACCAACAAATCTCTTAGATACAAGTCCATCTGTACCTTCGGCTCCTGTTGAGGAGGCTGACGGGCAAGCCCTTACACTTCATAGAGACCCTGTTGTTTGATTGAGAAGGCCTGGGTAATGCACTCTTAATCTTTTTAAAGGGCCTTTTATGTGACTGAACAGTACTCTGAGGCACTACCTTTGATCTCTGTGAGGTCTTAATAAAAGATTTCACAGTCACACCTTTAGCTTCAGACCATATTTTCCTGGTAGTGCCCTGGATTTAATCTTTGCTGAAGTCTTTTCTTAATTTTAGCACTTGATTTTTTTTTTTTTCCAAACCTTTCAATCCTGGCTTCTTTTTTTCATGAATTCTGTTCTCGAATTATCTCTTTCCTCTCACACTTTACTCTAAATAGCAAGAGTAAACCAGCCGGCACCATCCACACTGCTTTGAAATCTTACCTAGATCATGTAGATAACTAGTCATATGTTCCTCTTTCTGCATAACTGCAGAAGACAATGTTTACTGAATTTCTCCCACTACATAATAGTGATCGCCTTTCCTTCAGTTTTCAGTAGTAGTTTCCTTACTCATCCACAGGCTCCTCAAACTCCTACATTCCGTGAAATGTGTTCAGTGCACTTTTAAGCCTTTACAATCACTCTCCTCAATGTCTACTATCTGATTCCAATGCTTTTTCTACATAAACATTAGGGGAGCAGCCCAATTCTAGGTACCAAAATCTATATTATCCATTATAACTGTTATCCTTTAATAAAGATCTGTTGCTACATAAAAATTACCCTTGATCTTATTGGCTTAAAGAAAAGCCCAATCATTGGTTACCTGATAGTTTCTCTTGGTCAGGAGTTTGGGTGCTGCTTGAGTGGTTCTGTGTCTGGTGCTCGAGAGTCTACAATTAAGCTATTGGCTGGGGTTGCAGTATCTCAAGGGTTTTCTGGGCTGGATTCTGCTTCCAAGCTCAATCGCTTGCCTAGCAACTTTACAAAATAGCAGATCAGTTGCCTAAAATGGAAACCATAGTCTTTTTGTAATATAATCTCATAATTGACATTTCATGTCTTCAGTCAGATTTTATTCATTAGAAGCCATTCAATAAAGCCACCTCAAACTCAGGAGGAGAGCATTATACCAGGGTAGAAATCCTTGGGGGTCATGTTATAGATTTCCTATTACAGCTAACCACCATCTTATCTCTCTTCTTTAAGACACAAAGACATTTCTTTCCACTCTTCCTCCCTTGCCAATCACTCAACCTATTGTCTTCTGACTTTATTATTTTACTCAAAGTGTTTGCACTGTAGACCAATAACTCTCTGATTATCATATCCAGGAGATCTTTTTTAGATGCTTTCTTAGTGAAAATATTAATCTTAGTAAGATTCTCTTTCTTTCCCCTTGAAATGAATTTTATGACATCATTGTAATCTCAATTTCCTTTTAGAGACTTTCTTTTTAGCTTCTTACATTGCTCCTTCATCTAAGTGCTCTTTGAATGTTAAAGTTCCCGATCTATTTCCTTTGTCTACATTTTCCTCAGAAAATTTTAATTCTTTTCATGGCTATATCTTCTGCTGTTCCTCAAATTTATATTACTGTTCTGTGCTCTCTACTAAGATTGATATTTATATTTCTGATTTCAACACCTACCTTGTGATCTCTACCTTGTGTGATATAAGCAGCTCGAATTTAACATGTTCTAAAGATTTTATATATTTATTTATTGAGATTGAAAGAGAGAGAGAAAGAAAGAGTGAGAGAGCAGGGGGAAGGGCAGAGGGAGAGAGAATCTCAGGCAGACACCCTGCTGAGTGCAGAGCCAGACACAGGACTCAATCTCACAACCCTGAAATCATGACCTAAGCCAAAATCAAGAGTCAGACACTTAACCAACTGAGCCACCCAGGTGCCCCAAAGTGTTACATGTTCTAAATCATATATGTGGTTTCAGATTACCTAGGTATTATGTTAATTATAGATTTGGGGGTTTTGCTTTGTTTTTTGGTTTTCTTTTAAAGATCTTGTTTATGTATTCATGAAACACACACACACAGAGGCAGAAACATAGGCAGAGGGATAAGCAGGCTCCATGCAGGAAGCCCGATGTGGCACTCGATTCTGAGACTCGGTGATCATACCCTGGGCTGAAGGCAGACGCTCAAACGCTGAGCCACGCAGGTGTCCCAAGTATAGATTTTGATTCAACAGGTCTTTAGGGAGTCTAAAGTAAAAATTATGTACATTTAATTTTTATAAAGTAATTGAATCTGGTCTCTGATCTCCATTCATAGCCATAAATTCAGTACTGCCTACACTAAAACTTAATCTGGATTATTACAGAAAACTCCTAATCAATCTACTTTCTTCAAACATGTCCTCCATCTTGCTCCAAAAATATAGGCTTTTTATTAGACTACTCTTTGCCTTCAAGATAAAGTTCAGTGTCAAACTTTAAATGTGACACATTTCATGATCTACACTTTGCCTACCTCCCAAATCACTCTTCCTAGACATTTATTTGCCATAATCAGTCTTATTTTCAGAAATTTTTCTAGCCAATGGTGCACTTAACCAGAGGTAAATCCCCTGAAAAATGATTATCAATTCCACAAGGTCAAGAGCTCTGATCATTTTGGTTCTTTAATTACATTTTCACTTTTCTCATGTATGCATTATAAATATATATTCTATAAATACCTGTGGAATCAAACATTTAGGATAGAGGTTTGATTTTTTATTATTTAAAATAAAATGTTAAATCTTCAGTTTGTATTAATTATTGATGATACCTATGTATACATATTTTTCTTTCTAATGCCTTTGCTTTGATTGTATCAAAGTGTCTATTTTTTCTTTACTTTAGGGATATATTATGTTATGTTGTGCAATTGTTTGGCCACCTGCTGCAACAGTGTCTCACATTATAAAGATATTTGGTCATTAGTCCATACAGTTATTTCACGCATGAGAATTATCATTTTTAATTTGGCAGCAGTGAACTAACACCCCAGCATGTGTTCAAAACTACCACCTCCAAAGAGCAATAAAGAGTGTTGACTAAGTTGATTAAGACAATAAAACTATCAGAACTGCTTCAGGGCTAACAAAAATGCTTACATCAACTCATACTGCTTATAATTGCTAGTATTTTTTTTTCTATTTTTCTTAATGACAATAATACAAGCTACTAATTCAGGTTGTAAATTAAAATGTACATAAAATGATAATGTAGTTAATAAATTTAAGAAATCACCCATTGAAACTTTAATTATCAAGATATTTCAATGTAAAGTGCACCATGATAAGATACTAAGCTAAATATATTCAAGTAACAGGCATTCGGTCTTCATATTCAGAATACCACAACTATTAGGAATGAAAATGTAAATGAACTGAAAATGTAATTGGTGAAAAAAATACAGAAATTAGGAAAGTAAATTTTGCCTCTTTTCTTCAAGAACTGTAATCTGAAACTATACTCTCTTGATAACATTTCAGAGTACAGAATGAAGCAGGAAATTTGTAGTTATTTAGAGAATATAGGTTATATACACTTAGTTAACTACTCAATTCAAAGGGGAATACTGGCATTTTTCATTAAAATTGTGCTTTAACAGTTAATGCAGTTTTCATTGACTATTGTTTATTCTTTACATTTAGAAATTTCCTTTCTCAATTTATTGTTTTGATTTTTATAAAGAATGTTTAATACAGCACACACAAAGTTTAGAACTTAATAAACAACTGACTATAAAAATTGGATGAAATATTTTGCTTCATATATAACCAAAATGTATTAGGAATTCATTAATTTATTTTGGTCCTTCATAAACTGAAATAAATTTATAGTCAACATAACAGCAATAATACAAAAATTAAAAGAAGTTACCAGGATATATTTTATGGAAATTTACTGTCACAAAACAAAGCACAGTAATTTTATTGAATAAAATGTGACACATTTTGCAGAAGAAAGAATATTAGGATATTTTGTTTTGGTTTATTTGGTCTTGATTCTGAAGCACAGTTCTCAAGACTGTGATTTGAATCAACATAAGTTTTTTCCTTATTTTTTAGTTTTTTTTTTTGAGGTAAAATTGACAAATAGGAATCGTATACATTTTAGGTGTACAGTCTGATGTTTTAAAATATGTAAACATTATAAAATGAGCACAACAATCGAGCTTATTAACATACCCATTGTCTCACATACCTTTTTTATTCTTTTGTTTTTTCCACGTGTGGTGAGAACACTTGAGAGCTACCTGCTTAACAAACCTCAGGTATACAGTACAGTATTGTTATTATAGTCACCAGACTGCAAATTGGATCCCCAGAATTTACTCTTGTTGCACAACTGAAACTTTCCATCCTTTGACCTATCCTATTCAGACCAATCAACTTGGGATTTGAAGATGAAATTCAGACATCAGTCGTTAAGGAAGCTTACCAGATGATTCTACTGAGCACACAGCTATCAGGAAATTTTCTGTATAGGCTCTTCACCTTTTCAAGATCCTATTATCTCTATATTAACAAACTACATATAAACTTAAAAGAATATGAAATCGATTGTTTAAATATGGCTTTTTAATTTTCTTTGTTTTCCTTTTCTTCAAAATTTCTCTTGATATTTATTTTAAAAATGAATGACAAATCCTATACATTTTATTGCTCAGCTCTAATACTCATAATTTACATGTTTTGTTGTTTTCAACAGTGGAACTAACCCTTTGAGATGATTATATAGTTTATATGACCAGTCATTGATAAAATCAGATATTCTTTCACATTAAAAATTTTCACATGTTCCTTAAATTATAAGAAGTCTTTGAAGTATCTGAGGCTCTGGCTAATATACCTGTTAACTCAGAAATTTCTGCTTAACGGGGAAAAGCTGCTTCTGTGCACATAGGTGAGTTTAAGTGAAAATTTAGTTTCTTTTATTTATTTGAAGTGTTAGTTTCTCCTGGGTTACTAGGAGTGAATCCAGCTGAGCCTGGGTGAATTCAAAGGCCACATTTGGCAGAGGCCACAGTTTCTGCTGGAATTACAACAAAAAAGATAAAATAGAGCAAGTAAAACTTTTATTTTGAGAACAGGGATGTTGTAAAATATTTCTACTTTGTGCTTTTCACCATGGTTTGGAAGTAGGTGCACAAATATTTGGTATATTCCTGATGCTGATTTTTCTTTTTCTTTTTAATTAGGCATAATGCAAGAGTCAATAAGTCAAGGAATGCCTTAAATAGAAATTGATTTATTTATAAAGTTTCTTTAACACCAATAATATAGTTAGTCCATGTTTGCCTAGACATATTCCATAATTGGGATAAAAGAGTATTTTTTTTAAAGATTTTCTTTATTTATTCATGAGCAACACAGAGAGAGAGAGAGGCAGAGACACAGGCAGAGGGAGAAGCACGCTCCATGCAGGGAGCCCAATGCGGGACTCGATCCCGGGACTCCAGGATCTCGCCCCGGGCCAAAGGCAGGCGTTGAACTGCTGAGCCACCCAGGGATCCCCAAGAGTATTTTTTTAAAGCTACTAATTGGAAAGAGAAGCAAACACAGCTGAAGTAGAAAACATACTTTAAAAGTAAGAAATTCACACATCTAAAGATACAAATTGAATGCTATTTTTAAATAATTTCTGGTCCCTATAGTATAAATAAAAAGTAGTATATATGCAAATAGATAGCATACCATATTGACTGAACGTTTATTGCTATTTGGAGTATATTTCTTTTTAACCTTAAATATATAAGTAGCCATGATTGGATTTCAGTAAGCTTCTGTGTAGATATTTGTCTAGCTAAGGACTGACAAAAAGGAAAAGAATATGAATGCCATGCTGATAACTTTTTTTCCAATTGTAGTAATTGATTTTTTTTTTCAGCATTGACCTTTGTTATGGAGTGAGTGGATGTAGGTAGATTACAAAAATAATTGCAGGAACTATAGGGAGATGGTAGAAACTAGGTAAAATGCATGAAGTTGTTTGTACCATTAATTCTTGATTTTGTGGTTGAAATTTACATTTTCTTCAAGTAAAAATATCTCACATTTCATTTATAATCTGAAAATTTGAACGGATGTTCTTAGCATTTTAACTTATCAGCCTCATATTGTTATCCTACCCCTATCACCTGGACAAAAACAAAACAAAAAAGGAATATTATTGTATTTTTAAAGGAAAAAGTACCAAATTTGTTAATTTGGCTCCATAATTCCTTCTCTTTTCCAACAAGTTAATATGATTTATAACATTACTGTAATCACCTTATGAATAAAGCTCATTGGGTTGAAAATGGGATGCATAGCTTTCCTTTAAGGCCATGATGACTTGTTCTTTGAGTGGGTATTTAGGTCACAACATTACAGGCAGGGGGTTCTTCTTAAGTTTGGGTTATGTTTATGTGACTGAAGAAATCCAATTTAATTTAGCCACTGGAATGTAAAACGCATTCCAGATGGATGAACCTGGAAAGCAGAGCATCTATTTTCTCCAACACCTTTTGTATCTTTTTTTTTTTTCCACTATAACAATTCAATCTCTCAAATACAAAAGTATTTTTTTCTGGTTATGGATTCATTGCTAAAACTTCCCTGAGAATGGGAGAAAAATAATTAAGCTAGAAAATTGCACATTTGGAGGATAGCAAATATTAAAAATTTATGGTCTAGATTGTCTCATCACACATTTGAATAGTTTATTTGACATTTAAAAATCTCTGGCTGCAAAAATGTTGACATAAATTTCCCCAGTTTATATAAATATCAGCCTCCTAGTTTTCCAAAGGTTTACTTTATTGATCTTACCTCTCTTCTTGAGGTCGTAGGGGGAATCTTAACAACTCCCCCATCATCATTTGAAGCCTATGTGTGTATTGTCAAGCTTTGTGTAAGTTCTAAGCTCAGCCAAGCTTAATGGTACGTTAAGAATCACAAATGATGTTTGTTTTTAAAGAGAATAAATTGTTTACAATTTTTTCAAGACTGACTTAAAACTTTTTATGAAATTATTAGAGTTTATAGTTTCTTTTTTTTTTAAGATTTTATTTATTTATTCACGAGAGACACAGAGACAGAGGCAAAGACAGAGGCAGAGACATAGGCAGAGGGAGAAAGCAGGCTTTCTGCAGGGACCCTATCCCAGGACTCCGGGATCATGCCCTGAGCCAAAGGCAGACACACAATCACTGAGCCACCCAGGCATCCCTAGAGTTTATAGTTAAAAAAAAAAAAAAAATAACTTAGGAGCAATAGGGTTTTTAAAAATTAGGTGTGTATTAATTAATTCATTCAATAAATATTTATTGAGAAACTGTTATATACCAGGCACTTTTCTAAGTGCTAAAGATAAACAGCCTTAGTATTATAAGTATATGAAACATATTAGTTCAGAAGAATAAACTAATAATTATTATCAAAATATTACTATTTGACTATTATTTAATAATATTAAATATTATTATTAAAAATAATCCATGGACCATTTATTTCAAAATCTCCTGATGGGATAATTTATAAATGATGATTTCTGGGTCTGATTTGGGATCAAATGGATCATATAATTTACCTGTGGTTCCTAAAAATATGCATTTTAGCAAGTTTCCAGCTGCTTCATGACATAAAGACATATTTTTGTTTTGGTTCTAAGTTTATATGGTTTTGAAAAGTAAGATCATATTAGCCTAGGGTCAGATTCTACATTAAAAGAAATGTGGGCTCTGGACCAATATAAGAAATAGGATGGATGGCCAGATCCTGGCTGTGTTTAAAGTTTCTTTAAATATTTCTGTCTCAGGCTCCACAAACAAAATGTCAGCTCTAGTATTTGATCATATTTTCTTCCTTGTATACTATTTCTTGTAAAAGGGTTCTGGATTTCACTCAGGTTTCTTCTGCAATTATTAATGGCTGTGAAGTCTACAGATGAATTATTTTACGACTAATAACCAGGCCTAGATTTGTCAATTGTAGTTCATTACAAAACCTTATAATCAGGTGGAATAATGGTTAAGTATTTCATCAGATATTGTTTTCATAACTCTTTAACAATTAACAAATCTCATCAATTGACACCCACTAAATGTTTCAATGAAACTGATATTAATCCATACAAGATACTCTTTAATAGTCTCAGAGGAAGCTGAAAGTTTTATGGGTTGTAATGTTTCTCAATGAGATAAAATGACATTTTAAAGGAACAGGATGCAAGTATTCGTAATAAAATGTCCTCACACATAGTTAGATAAAGTTAACAATGTGCCCAGTGAGTATTCATCAGATAATTAACATTTTCTAAGCAATTGACCAGCTCGAAGAAACCATTTCATTTTTAATTAAAATTGTGGCTCATGAGAAAAGTATAGCAGGGGAACAGTGTGTGTATATTTGCATATGTTTGTGTGTGTCTGTATGATATGCTTCTTCAGCACTGCAAACAATTTGACAAATGCAACATATTTTATTTGGTCTTAAGAACCAAGGGGAAAAAAAAACAAGATGATATTACAAGTATGACATTTGGAAGCATATTGCTTTACATGTAGGAAGTTCAAAATATAGATGGAAATGCACACATTTATTTCTATTGAAAATTAAATGTGTTTTAAACCTGTTGGGTAATTTAATTACAGTTATGCAAAGGTTATTTATTAGAGACTTCATTCATTCAGCATGAAAGGCAAGAAGAGGGAAACAACCCATAAGGGCCTTCCAAGTACCATTTAGAGAGCTCAGGATTCCCCCTGTAATCAATCACTGATGCCTTCAGAGACTTCATGGTCACATAAATGTGGACTCTAGGGCTGTAACTGCTGAGTGGAAGACTAACCCAAAAATAGCCTTTGTTTTTGTTCTCTAATATTACTCATTAACTGCCCACGTCCATGGCTGACTTGGTGAATAGCTAGTTATTTATTAATTTCAAATTCTTCATTAATTATTCTCCTCTTATTATTTTCTCTCTAAGTCTTTGCATACATCCACACCCTCCAATGTGTAATTAATTGGTTAAACTGTTAAAACACTGTTCTTTTCTAAAGAATCATCCTTTGCGTCACTCAATTCAATCCAAAAAGAATTTCTTGACACAACTTTTTTTTGTTGTTGTTCACCTACAGAAAGGTTAAAGAAAATAAAGAGTAGGATTGTAAAGAAAATTGTGTTAGGAAGCATTTGAATATCTGTTAGCTTTTATACTTTTCTGAATGGTTACTATGTATAATTGTTTTCTTATTTAAAAATTTCCATGCTTCTAAGTTACACTAAATTTTTTAGAGTATTGTGCTTTAAGAAAATTATGCGTAGAGGAGCTCATTCCCCAAGGGGATGAGATGAATGCAAAGAGCAGCATAAAGTTTCTCTGACAATTCTGCAAAGCAATGAGCTTTATAAGCCTGACATATACAAATAATTATAGTAATAATTACAATGATAAGAAGAGTAGCTAACTCTTATGTAGCTCTTAGTATGGCTCAAAGGGTAAAATGCATGTTTTATATATGAACTTATTTATTTTCAAAACAAATCTTAGATGAGTACTATTATAACTCCATTTTACAGAAGAGAAAGGTAAGGCACAGAGGAGTGAAATTTCTTACACAGAGTCACACATCTAGTAATTGGTTAAGCTAGAATTAAAATACAAGTAGTCTGATTCCCGAATAAGACTTAAAATATTGAATCATCACAATTTGTCAGAAGAGAACCCTGGGGAACAAATAAATACATAAAATGAAACAAAATAAAATAATTTGGATCTTGCTAAATGTCAAAGACTTTGAATTCTTTTTGAATTATAAACAAAATCACATAGCAAAATCTATCATTAGAAATTATTTTATGATCTGTCAGCTGGCAACTTGATTAGGTTCTCCTTTAATTTTGGCAAAAATAAAGAATCACAAACATCTGAATTTCTAAAGCATTTGCTACCCAATCATTAATCTCATTCACTTCATAAGACCAATACCAATATTTAGAACCCTCCATTGATTTGATACCACAGGTCATTTTTGCTTAAAAACAATGGTCCACTGTAGGATTGGGAATGGTGGCAGAAACGCAATTGGGGAAGAGGAAATGGGAAAAGCAGCAGCCATGATATGTACTTGGGTGATCAAGTTTTAGAAAGAATACTTGGGAAAGTTAAGGTCTGGAAATTTATTCTCTTAAAGCTAGGTCTCTTAAACATATGTCTATGGAAAATCTTCATAAAACCTTGGGAGGCAAAAAAAAAAAAATTAAAAAAAAATAAAAAAGAATTAAAAAAAAAAAAAAAAAACCTTGGGAGGCGGGGGGAAGTACAAACAAGTAGCCCAATATGAAAAAAAAATTAATAGAAGTTCTGTTTTCATATATGCATAAGAGAAATCTGTAATCCTGGTAACCAGAAGAGTTTCAAGTATAAATTAATTTTCAGTGTAGTTTTTCCCCATGTGCCATCAATGAGTCTCCTTGGTGTATAGCACTTATAACACGATAACATAATTATCCTACACTCTATTCTTTCTTTTCTTGGTAACCAGGTCAAAGTCATCACTGCACTTAAGTTTTCTTAAGTGTTTATGTTCACAAGATCACCTCCTCCCATTTTATTTTTTATCTATTTATTTATCTTTTAAAGATGTATTTATTTAAGAGAGACAAAGAATGTGTGAGAGAGGGTAAGGGCAAAGAGAATCCTTGAGCAAACTCAGGGCTCTAACTCAGGACCCTGAGACCATGACCTGGACTGAAACCAAAACAGTCAGATGCTTAACCGATGCTTAACCAACTGAGCCACTTAGGCATCTCATGTCTTCCCATTTTAAAGCTTCTCTACCAAATTTGATATACAGTGTAAGGATTTACACTGGCTTAGAGCTAATCAGCCTTTGTTTTTACTCTGTCTTCCCTACCTGCTAGTTGTGAGATAGTGTCACACCTCTGTGTCTAGGTTCACTGATTTGAATAAAGAGAAATATCTATATTTTGGAGTTGATGTGAAGATAATGTCAGTTATCATGTGTAAAACAACTAGAATAGTGCCACCACAGAACCTACTCAGTAAAAAGTTAAGAATTATTATCATTTAACTATATGTTATATACATTAATTATATATTATATTCATCATATACAATGAATTTCCTTCTTCAATTTAAATATTCTAAAAAAAAAAGAAAATACCATTATGGATACCATTTGCAGAGTACATATTAACTTCTACTCACTGGGTTGAATTTTACATATGCCATCTTATTTCAACCTTTGAAAAGTATTGTAAGGTGGATGTTATAAAAATTTATTTTAACAAATGTGGCTTAGAAAAATGAAACCATTTGGCTGAGTTCATATCTCTAAACTATGATTAAGATTCAGGTATTTCTGTCTACCGGTGTATCCACTGATATGCAGATCCCATGTGGAAGAATGATATTGAACACAAAATCAAGAAAAAGCTGACTATCTGTGCAGAGACCCCCCTAATGCATTTATATAGGCTGAGAGATGTGCCGCCCAGACTGCCCTGCAGGATTGAAGCTCTCTTTTTTCCAGTGACTGTGAAATGTCACTGCTGAGAACTCACAGCTGAGTCCCCCTCCAGAGATTTCCCCTCAGCAGAGAGGAGCTTAAGGTTGAGAATTTCCCAGTTGGCAGTGCTCATTCAATATTTGGTCAACATAGTGATATATAAGTCTGACTCCTCTTGTTCTTTCTTATTCAGGACATCTCAGAAGGTCCATCTCATGTCCAGAATTCCTATGTGATCCATTGGAGCCTCTGTTGGAACCAAATTGCAGTTCAACTGCTTGTCCTGCCCAACCCCACTTCCCTCTCCCTTTTAATTATGATCCTTCCAGCTTTCCCCCATACAACATCATGACTCAAATCTTTGCCTCAGGGTCTGTTTTCTGAAGAACCCAAGATCTGACACCCTCCTTCCTATTCTTGGAATTCTGAATTAAATCCCCACTTGAAAGAGAACTACAATGCATGTTGTAGAAATTTTCATCCAACTAATCCTTGAACTAAAATTAGAATTTTTTATTTATTTTGAATTTTTCTCTGAAAACTTTTAGAAAAATATCAGTAATAACTTCATTACTTTTAAAGGTTTCTATTGCAAATATGTTTTAATAATTCTGATTTCAGTAATTATTCACTACACAACAGTTTTTTAAAAATGTTTTTGTATATAAAACAAGCTACATAATACCCAGCCATAGATCTGGAAAAATTAAAACCACGTTAAGTGTGTCCCCTACTAATTTCTTTCTCTATCTCCATGACCATTCTACATGTGTGTAAAGGGAACAGGTACAATATAATATGTAAAAACAAGTGTACCTAGGTATAACTCTAGTAAAGGAAGTAGCAATCTCTGTTGAAATTAAAAAGACTATAAAAATTAGAATGTCTCTAATATTTTAGAAAATAGTGTATTTTCTTTCCATGATTTAAAATTCTGGAAATCATCTGATCAGAACTCTACATTTTATATGCGAAGAAAATAAAGCCCAGTTCAAATAATAATTTTGCTACAAAGTTTAAATTCCTTAAAAATCAACACTCTCTTATGAGTATTTTTGTGATTTCTAAAGAAATTTAAGAATTTTAAGCAATGTAAAAAACAAATCAAAACAAGATACCATTATATACCTATCAGAATGGCCCAAATCCAGAACACTGACAAAATGCTGGTGAAGATGTGAAAAAGCAAGGACTCATTTATTGCTGCTGGGGATACATAGGTGGAGCACAATAGGTGGGTTTTTAGGACAATGAAAATATGTACTATAATACAATAATAATGAATTGTGTCTTTATACATTTGCCCAAACAGATATACAAGACCAAGAGTGAACAATAATGTAGAATATGGATTTGGGGTGATTATGTTGTATCAATATAAGCTCATTGGTTGTAACAGATATACCAGTCTGGTGGGGGTGTATTTGGTAATGGGGTAAGCTATGCATGTGCATGGAGGGGAAATATATAGGAAATCTCTGTAGCTTCCTTCTTAATTTTGCTCTGAATCTAAGTGCTCTTGAAAAATCTTTTTTTTTAAGGAATATTTTGATTTTTTTAAAGATTTATTTATTTATCCATGAAAAACACAGATAGAAAGAGGCAGAGACACAGGCAGAAGGAGAAGCAGGCTCCCCGCAGGGGGCCCGATGTGGGACTCATCACACCCTGATCCTAAGGCAGATGCTCAACTGCTGAGCCACCCAGGCATCCCAAAGAAAGTTTTTTAAAAAAAGGAAATCAAGTGTCCAAAATTTATAAGAAATTCCTACAAATCAATAAAAAAGTAAAATATTGGATCTCAACAATCAGAAAAAAAAAACATTAAGCAATTAAGAGATACTATTAGGTAAACATATATTTAAATTAAATTCCATTGATTGTGAGAAGGAAACATTTAATTTTTGCTCCTATTATATCTGGCATGGCTCTAGATGCTTTGGTCCCTTACCTCTCTTCATGAAGTCTTAGAACAAACTAATGAGTGAGTTTTACTATCTTCATCATACAGATGAGCAATTTGAAGCTCAGAACAGTTAAGAAATATGCCAAAGAAAACACAGGTAAAAATTCTGACCAGGATTCAAAACTTATGTTTAAGTTCAAGGTCTATAATTTTTCTGTTAGGATCTATGTATGCATACGTGTTGTCTGAATGGAAAGTTACAATTTAGTAAAAGACAAAACCTTGAGCCCATATCTTATCAATTTACAAGGATAGAGAATATGCTCTAATCATTTTTATACCCTAATACCTACTAGTAACAGGAATACTTTTAAAAATGGAGTACCTCAGCATTGAAAGATTAGTGTCATGTTTTTATATTTAAAATTTGTCATGTTTTTGAGAACACATTTGAAATTTTGGAAATACATACCTGGTTCATCAGGAGTCATTTTAACCTGCTGAAATGTTCAGTTTACAGAACACATACACAGAAACTAGGATATCACTCTCCCAGGCTAGTGGTTATGAAAATATATGACAACCATATCTATGTAAATGGCAGATTCCTTTCAATATATTTTGACATGTTGCTAGTTTTACCCCAAATAGCTATGAGTCAGAACAAATTAAGGTTCTAGGGGCAGCCCTTATGCAAAATGAAAACACAGATTGTTCTTTCAATCAAGCCTCTATCTTGGCCTTAAGGGAAAAGTGCTGTAGAGAAAGCAGAGCTGTAGTAAGGAACAGTCTTCTGCTGTATTCTGTTAGAAGCCAAATCAGCAAAATACCCAGAAAACATTATAAGTAAACAGTCTTCATACAAGGAGCCAATTTTGCAAATTGAAAAAAAAAATTTCCGTGCAACATGTTTTCAAAATTTGAAAGAAAAATGTAAAGCAAAGAAAATATTAGTTATTGAAAGAAATACTGGCTAAATGGCAACTCTTTGAAGCAATACTTACATCAATGGATAGACTCAACTATCAAAGACACCAAATATGTTCATATAGAATAATAATTATGAAAACTATAGGAATTAACACAATTTACTGTTGCATTCATGTTCAGTCAGAGTGACTTCTTATTTGCTTGCTTAGCCCTTGCTGATGAAAATGAGGTTTATTATGATAATAAATTGATTTCGTCAGGATTCCTTAAGGAACCAAATGCCAAAGACAGTGAGTAATTTGAGACCATTGTAGTAAAAGGAATTTATTTTAATGTGGGTGGGATTTAAGAAAACCAATGGATGACAGTTCAGGACACCTGGGCTGGTAAAGAGGAGTGATATTACCCAACCTCGATGGGAAAGGGAAACAGAAAAATAGAGCTTTTGTAGAGGGACATGTATAGTTGAAGCAACCTACAAAGGATGAAGGTTGAATATCTGGAAGTTATTATGAGTAAAGAATCAAAATCTTAAAAAAAAAAAAAATCTTGTAAACTACAAGAGGAATGTCCATTGCTTTTTCCACTATATGATTGCCCTTGCAAATATTGATATTAACAATATTAGTAATATCAGTATTACTCCTGGGAAAACTTGGAGGCAATTTACAATGTGTGTTTGAGGCCATGTTGCAATGTTTTGTTTTGTTTTGTTTTTCTCAAAAGGACCCAGCTTCCCCCAGGTCAAGGTACCAATTCTGTGAATTGGTTTATATATAGGAACTGAATACAAGACTATGAATCCTCACTGCAGTGAGTTAAGCTTTCACCCACTTGATGTTAATATATTTTTGCTGTTATATGTCAAGCAGCATATTAGCTTCATTTCTAGCAGGGCTGTGATGAATTAGCCAACATCATATACACTCGTAGGCACAAACACTGACCACTATTTCCTGTTTATGACTTATTGTGATAATTCCTCCTACCTTGTTTCTGATAGCTAGTAGATATCATCTTCTTTTATTGCTTTATTATCTCCTTACTCCTAGTGAGATCAATTTCAATAAAGAACCACAGAGTGATCCCTGGCCCACAGAAGACAGCCACCACTGAACATTTCAAGGGTGCTTATAGTTCTCTCACCAAAGCATTTCTTAATATCTTCTAGATAGTAGCCTTTGATTCCTTTTGTTGGTATGGAAAGGGAGTGGCTTAACAGATTGCATGCAACATTTTCTTCTCATGCTTTGCATTCTTTTCTTATAGCATGCCTAGGAGGTTCTGGGATTTCTACCTCATTGACCCTAAGCCATTAAAGAGTCTAGACTTCATTTAGTACATATGCCACACCAAAGCTGGTACATTAAATACTGAATTTTTGTTTGGTGAAACAATGTCAGTAAATTCAACCCAATACAGTATTATGTTTTAGCCTTCTTGACTCAATATCCTAGAACCCATACATTTCCATACATATTCCTCCATTCTTAACCAATAGAACATTTTTTTTCTAAAAGATTTTATTTATTTATTCATGAGAGGCACAGAGAAAGGCACAGGCAGAGACACAGGCAGAGCGAGAAGTCGGCTCCATGCAGGGAGCCCAATGTGGGACTTGATCCCTGGACTCCAGGATCACACCCTGAACTGAAGGCAGACGCTCAACTGCTAAGCCACAAAGGCGTCCCTTAACTGATAGAAATTGTTAAGCATTTATAATTTGCTGGTACATGGCCTCCAAATACAAGCCTTGTAATTTTAATTGCATGCTACAGGTATCTGTGTTCCCAAAGAATCTATGGTGCATCTCCCAAATATATGAGCAATCCAAACCCAGGATCCCTTTGTGAAAGTTTATCTCCTGGGGCTACTTCTAGGTACTGATTGCTGTATCAATCAATATCTTAGCAGGAAGCACTTAGGCTGGGTAATTCTAGATGAGTATAATAAAGAGAATACTACAAAATGTTGGATAGAGTCAATGAAAATTAAAGATAAAATCGGTACTTTTGGACTAATGGTAGCTTTCAGATCGAAAAGGTAACCAATACTCAATCCCCGAAGTTCTATGTATACCTACTATACCACTATGTATACCTATACCACTTTCCACTGAGAATAGAATATTTTTTTTCTCCTCTTGATTTTGGACTGGCTTATAACTTGCTTTAAGCCAAGCCAGGAGAATGTTGTCAAAGTAATGCTGTGTCAACTTTAAGACTAGCTCTGAAGAGGTCTGGCAGGTTCTGCTTTCACTCTTGGAGCACTAAACCACCATGTAAGAAGCCTGGCTACCCTCCTGGAGGGTAGGTCTTGGCCTTTCCTAACACCATAGCTAAAAATCCAGCTGAATTTTGCTGCACATGCTATTCCAACCAACACCACATGGAGTAAAAAATAATTGTCCCCAAATTCCTGACACAGTTGAAGAATTGTGATGCAATAAATATTTTTCTTATAAGCTACAAAGTTTTAGATCTGCTTGTTATTAATAAATAGCTGGTCAAGAGTGGGACATTGTACCCCTCTCAGATCTGAAGGAAGGGCATTGTGTATCCCCTTCTCAGCTGAACCCATATTCTCACTTCTCTTTGAAATTCCATGCAGAAGTAATCTATGAAGTTTCTAAACCTCTAAATCATTTGTAACCATCCTTGTATCCTTTATATCCAATAGCTTACATTGTAACTCAATCAATCTTTTCTCCCCAATTGTGTTGTCACTTTCTGGTGTGGGAGATTTTTTTGTTGGACTCTTGACGTTGCAGCATACTATAGAAAATATGTCTCTGAAATATAGTATGCATCAAGATAGAGAAGACTTCATACAAGGATGTTCATCAAAGAGAACTCAAAATAAGTTAAACATGACTTTAAATTCTATTAATAGAGTAATAATTAAAGTATATTTATGGACTTATGATTATTAACAAAGAGTACCTATCATCTTCATGAAAATCAATACTTTTTCCTTTTTACTCTTTAATCACTGCAAACTACTTTCTCAAAGAATATGCCTGTTTTATGTATATCACTATCTAGGACACTATTCTAAAACATTTACACAGGATTCATAGATTTTACTGCCTCACTATTGGCCACCAGTACCATACATAACATTTTAATAAAAATACAGCTTTCTTAACTGTTAATTTCATCCTTAGTACAATAGCACCTTTATCATGATGAATAAATACGTACCTTGGGGATCCCTGGGTGGCGCAGCGGTTTAGCACCTGCCTTTGGCCCAGGGCGTGATCCTGGAGACCCAGGATCGAATCCCACGTTGGGCTCCCTGCATGGAGCCTGCTTCTCCCTCTGCCTGTGTCTCTGCCTCTCTCTCTCTCTCTCTTTCTCTCTCTCTCTCTCTCTCTGACTATCATGAATAAATAAATAAAATCTTACAAAATAAAAGATTAAAAAAATATGTACCTTGGTAAAATATGGTCAACAATCGCTAAAATTTGCATAGAACTTATTATGCACCAGGTACTTTTCTAAGAGATTAACCACATTAACTCTTTTAATCTTCCCAGCAATCCTATGAGTAATATTATCATTATCTCCATTTTACTAAAAAGGTCACTAAGGTACAGAGAGATTGTGTAAATTTCTACATAGGTTAGTTGGGGTGCCTGAGTGGTGTAATCCACCTCTTCCTGTCAGCTCAGGCTGTGATTCAGGGTCCTGAGATCCAGCCCCCATCAAGCCCCACTTCCAGCTGTGAGCTCAGCGGCAGAGTCTAAGACTTTGTGTTATTCTGTATGTTGGCAAATTGAACACCAATAAAAAATAAAGTTATTATAAAAAAGAAAAAAATTAAAAATAAAAATAAATACATAAAAAGCTGCTATATTTAAAAAAAAAAAAAGAAGAAGAAAGCTTTTGAAAGTTTGCATTCTCTTTGAAATCTGGTCTGTTGGGCACCTCAGGTGGCTCAGTGGTTTAGCGCTGCCTTCAGCCCAGGGCTTGATCCTGGAGACTTGGGATCCAGTTTCACATCAGGCTCCCTGCATGGAGCCTGCTTCTCCCTCTGCCTGTGTCTCGGCCTCTCTCTCTGTGTGTGTCTCTCATGAATAAATAAATAAAATCTTAAAAAAAAAAAAAAGACTTTCTCCCTCTGCCCCCACCCTTGTGCTTGCTCTCTCTTTCTGTCTCTCTCTGTCTCTCTCTCAAAATAAATAAATCTTAAAAAGAAAGAAAGAAAGAAAAAGCCTACATATATTAATTGGCCATAGAGCCAATAAGAAAGAACAACACATTATTTTTTCATAAGGCTCCAATGCCTATGTGATCACACTTTGAAGTATGAGATATATATTATCTATTATCTTTTAAGTGTTATCCTTAAGTTACACAACAAACTACCCAATAAGCTCAGTGGTATTCTTTCTTTCTCTACTTTTTGGTTTTCTACATCATTTCTTCCATTCCACTTGGAGCGTGCTTACTTACATGGTTTAGAAAGACATAGCTCAAGTCTGAAATTTTTCCACAAACATGTTAGCCAACTTGCAGTTGGTATACACAAACTTGTTTGTAACTCTGCAAAAAGATTAAATGAGTTCACACTTCTTTGATGTGATTTAGACGAGTTGAACTCAAGATGACCATGATCAAAAAACACAATCTTCCAGTAGAGATTTAAACCAAGAAAAGATACATGTTTACCTGGGGAAGAAATAATGAAGAGAGGCAGTTTTCCCATTTAAAAGTCTACAGACCATATTATAGCTTCCCTTATTCACACTAAAGAACAAATATACTGAGTTATTTAGGAACTAATTTTCCTGAGCATGGCTAATTAAATAAAAACTCAATGCAAAATATCACAGTGTTATAAAAAAAATAAATGTCCTATTTATCTTTCTAAAATTAATTGAGTCATATAACAACTGGTCTTATTTTTCTAATGTGAATATGTTCATGATATCCTGGGGTTGGTATAGTTTTATATGATCTGTAAATGTTGGTCAGAATTATTTGTTACCTTCAAGCAAAAATGGGAAGACAATATTCTAATTCCAGCACATTAAAAATGTTGATGTTCCATATAAAACAATCTCGTGTGCATTAATAATTTATAATATTTGATTTTTGGAGGAGAGGAAAGGACTTTTCTGTTTCATGCTTCTGCACTGTTTGAATTTTTATCATTAACCTGTATTACTTAAATAGTGACAGACTAGTTTGATTTTTATTGAAAAGAGTATGGATTAATGGGGGATCCCTGGGTGGGTTGGCGGCTGAGCACCTGCCTTTGGCCCAGGGTGTGATCCTGGGGTCCCGGAATCGAGTCCCACATTGGGCTCCTTGCATGGAGCCCACTTCTCCCTCTGCCTGTGTCTTTGCCTCTCTCTCTCTCTCTCTCTCTGTCTCTCATGAATAAATAGAGTCTTAAAAAAAAAGTAAAGAGTATGCATTAAATTGGTATATCTTAATACTATCCCCTCTTGGGGGAAGGTAATTTTTTTTGAAGTATCATTGACATACAATATTATATTAGTTTCAGGTGTACTACACAGTGATTCAACAATTATATACATTAAGAAATGCTCACCATTATAAGTACCAGGCAAATAATAACCACTCAGTAGAGTTAACACAGTCCTTGCAATTGCATGGAAAAGTTAAGTCTAATTATGATAGGCTGAAATGATTTCCATTTGGAGACAAGATTATCAAAGGCAAAACATTTTCATCTTTGAAAAGTATAAAAACCTTTTTATTACTGTGTACAAAATTGTTAATTTGCATATAGGAATAAATTTTGTGAGCTCTTAAATGACTCCTGTTCCCAAATCTCTGTGGCACTCCCAGTGTGAATTCACCAAATAGTGCCTATACATCTAATTCAAATGCAGAATTTCAATTCAGTTTTGTCCTTAAGTAATAGGCAATCTGATCCGGCACCAAATAGGTTATTTTTCAAATGCTGTTCTGTTGTCTAAACTGCACTGCCACCTGGTCTGATTCTCAAGTTTTACTCAAATGAACATATAGAGCAGTTCAAAAATAGCACTTTAGCCAGAATAGAGTTAAGCAATACAGTTAGGCAATAAAATGCATGGCCAAAAAACTGATTAGGAAAGAAAATAAAGATTCCACATAGATTAGTTTGGTAAGTGAAAATGTAGGAAGGTAGCAAAGTGGAGAGTATATAAATCATGGATATCCTCCTTATGGGTTCTATGTTCTTGTACTAGTCAATTACATTCTTTGAAAATTTGGTTTCTTTATTTCTAAAATATGAAAAATAATGTTCACAAAAGTATTATATAGTTGTGGACATAATATCCATATTTAACTAGATCTACATTAAAACTTATACAGAATTGGCATTCAATAAATGATTATTGTCATTACTATCTTAAATGTTAACAATAATATAAATGTATAATAGATATGCATTTATCATAAATTAATGAATGTTAAAAATAAAACAATACTGGGATCCTTGGGTGGCGCAGCGGTTTAGCGCCTGCCTTTGGCCCAGGGCGCGATCCTGGAGACCCGGGATCGAATCCCACGTCGGGCTCCCGCTGCATGGAGCCTGCTTCTTCATCTGCCTATGTCTCTGCCTCTCTCTCTCTCTCTGTGACTATCATAAATAAATAAAAATTTAAAAAAAAAAAATAAAAAAAAAAAAAATAAAACAATACTAATAGCACCTGGCTCTCCCTTTCATATCTCTTCAGCAGCACATAATTAAGGATACTCTCTATCTTTAATTCCCTTTATAGATATTTATTAAATATCTACAATACGATCAGCACCATTTTAATTATTGAGCTACTCAACAGAAATGGTCTTTAAGATCATGGAGGTTTAATTCTAGTGAAAGTAATCAGAAATAAGCAGTAACAAAAGAAATAATAGTAAATAGATAAGAAAATATTAGAAATCAGTAAGAGTTACTGAATCATTCCTCAAGTGGAATGTTTAGAAAAGCTCTTAATTGTGTTAATATTTATAAAACTTTTATTGAATATTTGACTTATATTTATTGTCTGGCATCAGAGGCATAGAGGCTAAGAATTTCAGATCTACGGTTGTTTTCCTACACTTGTCACATTCCTTTCCACAGAGTCCCATGATTTGAATAAGTTGTTCAAAATGTTTAAACCTTTATATCTCAACATTAAAATTATGGTAGTAATAATAATATGTATATTATAGTCTTTTTAAGAGTTATATGAAATGATGTGCAAAATGTAATTCCAGCATCCATCATATAACCATGGTTTATTTTGACTAGTATGATTTTAAAAAGTGACAAAAAAAAGAGGTCACATATAATTATGTGCTTTGATGGAAAAGTTTTCTTCTGCCTTGAGTAAATAATAGAATCAAAATCCAGATGGAAGCCTATTGGGTATTTTCTTGAATCAAATGAGTTACCCAGAGAATGGAGACATAATGTGTCCATCTTGTAGGAGGAAAAAAAAAATCTATGAACTCTTTTTTTCATCATAAATCTTATTTGGAGTTAATTAAAGTAACCTATGTCAAGTAAATCCATCATTCTATCCCTAGAACTAATCCACCGGTAATGGAAACATTTCTACTCCATTAAATGCGTGCTTATTTATAGCTTTAAATTTTGAAACCAATTTTCAATCTAGGCAAGGACATTTTGATGCACTTATTTAGTAAGTCTTAAAGGTTAGATAGTCTGATACACTTCCGATTTTGCTATCCTAGCACCTCAACGTCTGTATGTCTGCCTTATAGCATAGTTTTAACATATTGGGTTCTTATTGTACAACTGATCTTTGAGGTACAAATAACTTATCTGAGAGTCTGAGTGTCCTATGAATAAAGCTCTGCTGTGACATTGAATACTAATAATAGTTCTTCCACAGATCACTTATTCTCTTTGTGCATGAAATTCTTCATCTTATACTTGTCTTAGGCCCTTTGGCTAATTATGTACTCATTTTTATGAGGTAAATGCCTACTATGTTCTGACTATAGCACCATGTCTCTCCAATCAAGATTGACATTCCGTTTTGAACTTGCTTTGAGGCTTAAACCTATTTATCTCATTATTAGAACAACTTTCCCAGGTCTTATTTCTTAGGGAACTCAATAATCTTTTTCAGTTGGGGAAACCATTGCAAACCACCCACAATCAAGTCTTATGATTATAAAACATATTATTTGATTTATACCACAATAATCATCTTTGGACTCACATTTTCACATGAAGGGAATACTTAAATCTATGTTTCACATTCTCTAAGTGCTGTTCTGGTTCTTTTTAATTTCAGCCACTGAGTTGATAGGGCTCCGAGGAAAACAAAATGGATTTATCCATCACTGAACACAATTAATTGTATATTGGCCTCTTTAGGAATGGAGTTAGATAAAATGACTTAATCACAATTTTTCAGGGGAAAATTATAAATAATTAACCACTCTGACTATGACTCCGATAAAAGAAAGTGAAATTCAGCACATCCAAGCAAATGACAATCAGATAAGGAAATTACTTACAAGGAATATTCCATTAGTATAACTGATTCTGCCCCATATAGCAATACCTACTGGTTGAGGCTACTAGTTTTAATATAGAACTATACATAAGACTGAAAGTCAAGTTTAGCTACATAGTCGCACAAATGCCTAAATATATTGCAAAGTGCCTCTGTTATGTATTGATATCTCTTCCTTTCATACTTACCCATTTCAAAGAGCTCAAAAATGAATGTGGGACCCTGCATTATAATCAAATCACTGAAACTGAAGCAGTTTTAACATATAAACCTACTACAGAATAAGTATCGGACATGGCCATGGAGCATTACTTCTGCAAGGATTTGTCAAGTATAGCTAATGTTTTGGTACAGTTGCTTCAACCTGAAGGCTCAGAGACACGCATTCTGGAGAGATGCATATTTATTGTTGTTACTGATATAAATTCCTGTCTGATAAAGCATTTACTTCAAATACCAAGTCTCCTCATTTCAAGTATATGTAAAACTTTGATGAGTGTCTGACACAGTGAAACACCCAGCCAAAAGAAATGAACATGCTGTATTTGTTTGTCAGGGCTGCATGACAAAATTCCACAGACATTGTGGCTTAAGCCACACACATTTTTTGTTTTTCTTCAGAGTTCTGGAAGTTGAAAGTTCAAGCTGTCATCAGAGTTGATTTCCTTCGATGTCTCTCTACTTTGCCAATGGCTGCCCGTTTGCTGCCTCTTCCTGTGGTGTGGCCCTGCTGTCTCCTCTCATAAGGACATTAGTCATATGGGGTTAGGGTCTCACCCTAAAGACCTCACTTAATTAAATTACCCCAGAGACCATCTGGAAATTAGGACTTCGACATACGAATTTTAGAGGGACCCAACTCAGCTTATAACAAAATAAAACAAGACAAAAAGAAAACATTTTTGCTCCTCAAATAAATCACTAAATTGCCCCTTCAATTTCTTTACTCTTATCTGGAAAAGTATGCTTCCCAGAACTCCTTGCAACTAGGTTTCTAGATATTAGACACATGCTACCAATTAGATGTCTTGTAGAACTGTGGTGATGGCTCTCTTCTTGCATGCCTTGGTTATTTTCTTCTTGTAAGAAAGTTTATTATATACCGTGGGTCTTCTTGGGATGTTTATTCTTCTAGTATTTACTCTATATATTCGTAGATATTGAGAGCCTAACTGTCTATACTCCAATCTCCTGAGAGTTATAGTAGCAATGACTTCTTTCTGGTCTAACTCTAGAATTGGCTGCAAATAGAGCAGCATCATATTATATTAATTTGACAATGTTCTGGAAATAATTTTAAGATATCAATCTAGAACTTGTTATTCAGTTCATTCTGTTATCTCAGAGGCACTAAATTCCTGTATTAAAGCTCTTCTTGTTTAAGGTACATAGGGTGGCTTTTATTTCCTACACTGAGTTCTCACTGGTGCAGATATAAAACTCTTCCTCTCATAATCTCTTATAACTCTATTCTGTACCCTCTGTCTGGAACATTGCTCTTTGCATATTTATTTTGACCTATTTTTATTCCTTCATCAATATTTAGATCAGAAATTATTTCCCATATATAATTTGAATATCCCAACTGCAGGGACGCCTGGGTGGCTCAGTGGTTGAACATCTGCCTTTGGCTCAGGGCATGATCCCAGGGTCCTGGGATCGAGTCCTACATCAGGATCCCTGTAGGGAGCCTGCTTATCCCTCTGCCTATGTCTCTACCTCTCTGTGTCTCTCATAAATGAATGAATGAATGAATGAATAAATAAATAAATAAATAAATAAATAAATAATAAATAAATAAATAAATAAATATCTTAAAAAAAATCCCAAGTGCAAGATCATAGCTAAAACACTTTTTCTGGGATAAATGATTCATCTGGTGTTTTAAAAACTTTCATTCTGGAAATAAATGGACACTGTTGGAATGGGATTCACCTGGATCCCATCAACTAAAGTGCAAACATCTTACAGGATTCTAAAAGATTTGGGGATGAAATCTCTCCTGTGTCAGATTTTGAAGCAACAATTTCTTTCCTAGTGTTTTGACAACTCAGATAGAAAATATACAATGGGGTCAGAAAGAAAAGAAGACAGAGTAGTCACTGTGCTCTGAATCGTCATCTACTCTTTGGAAGAAGGAGGAATGTGCTACACAGTCTGAGCTCAAACCTACTGAAAGAGACTTCACAAAGAGTGCTTACAAAGTTCTAAAGGATTTCCCTTTAGATTAGAAACACAGAGTACCAAAATCTTAATTGTGTCTGTATAAAGTAGACTGTGGATAAAACACAAGAGAATGGGAAACGATGCCTACATGCATCAGTGACTGTGAAGAGAGAAAGTAGTGGTTGTTGGGAGCTGAGTGTTCTGTCGGAGTGTGAGTAAACTAAACATATATGGATGTTCCCACTGGCCAGATGCAGGCCTTTTGTCTTGTATAAATACAGTGCATGCAGTCATCTTGGGATCTGAAGGGACAAAGAAACATGAACAAAAAGATGTCCGAGTTCTGTCATTAGATGCCAGAGCTAAAGAAGGATTCAGGAACCGTCACTCAGAATAGAGTTGCTTCTCCCCAAGTCAAGACGAGTAGAGAGAGAAGTCAGGCAAAGTCAAGGTAGGGCAGAGTCTTCTGGACAAGAATGGGTAATATTTAAGTAACTGTTGGAATCCTACACAACAAGGAAACAAAGATAGATTTGTAAATTTCCTCTTTAAGAAGGAACTGTCCCACCACCATTCCTCTCTGCTCAACTGTAGGTGTGTGGGACTTGGAGCTTTGTTTATGACATGGAACTAGACATCCTATTTTCTGAATCAATATTTCTGTGCTTATTTCCAAAAGTATCTTTAGGACAATATATTTCTTAAGAGCGAGCGATAAGAAAAAGTTGGGTCCATGGGTCCAACAAAAGTTGTCATGCAGGAACAAGGGAAGCTAATTCCCTGAATAATCTTTAAGTAAAGGAGAGTAGACAAAATAGGCTTATATTTTTATTACTTTATGAATCATATATATGGACATATTAAACTGTACATAATACACAAAACAACCATAACATAGATAATTCATTTCCTTCCAGCTTTTGCTCTATTTTTCGGCTTCATGTTTATGGGTAACCTTGTTTAAGCAGTTATTTCTTTCTGTTTTTTTCTAATACCTTAGTTAAATAACTGTTCAACATACAATATTTCTTCCTTACCCACAAGTCTCATTTAGTTCTAAAATTACAAACAGGCTCAGTGTTCCCAAATATGGTGAACATACTTGCCATTCTCTCATTCTTGATAACTTTTCTTAATTCTCTTCAATTCAAAAGCCATTCCTTGATCATTTTTATTATTCAAATTCAAACATTGTAATTTCTATACAGAACCTCCTGGGGCTCCCTACTCCTGTGTTTTGTTTATTTGTTTTCACTCTTCCTATTTAACTGTGTCTGCCTATTGGTTGACTTACTATTTTTATTGATGAATCCCACTTAATCCTCTGAACTCCAATACAGTCTACCTCCACAAGTTTTATCTCAGAAGTATCTCAAATGTAGTATATCCCTACTGACTTCTTGACATATATTATTGAAATATATTTGTCTCTTTTTTTTTTTTCATTCCATTAGATCACATCATTATCAAGACAACTGTGGATATCTACATAAATTTACTTCTGTCCCTAAAAATAAAATTAAATCCCAATGGGGATGCAGTGTTATTCATAATAGCCCAAAAGCAGACAAACCCAAATGTCCATCAACTGATGAATGGATAACAAAATGTGGGATAGCCATACAATCCAATATTATTCAGTAACAAAAAGGAATGAAATACACAATATATGCGAACCTTGCTAAACATTACACTAAGTGAAGTCAACCGGTCATAAAAGACCATATATTGTATGACTGTATTTAAATGAAATGTCCAAGATAGAAAATTTAAAGAAATAAAAAGCAGACTAGTTGACTCCTGGTTGTTTAGGACTCAGGAGAGTGTTTAGGGGGAAGAGTGACTGCTAGTAGGTACAGAGTTTGTTGTTTTGTTTTGTTTTGTTTGGAGGGGAGAGCAGGGGATAATGGACAAGTTTTAAAATTAGATTATTTTGATACTTTCAGAACTCATGAAGAAAGTAAAAAATCCATCAAAATTTACTCTTGAAATATGCAGATTTTGTAATAGGTGAATTGTATCACAATCAAGCTACTTTTTAAAATAAATATTAAAACATTAATTGCTTACCAATACCATAAAATTAATTCAAATTCTTTCCTCCTATTTTTTTTTAAGATTTTATTTATTCATGAGAGACAGAGAGGGAGACAGAGGCACAGTGGGAGAAGCAGGCTCCACACAGGGAGCCCAACAGGGGACTCGATCCCTGGATCTGGGATCACACCCTAAGCTGAAGGATGTTCAACTGCTGAGCCACCCAAGCATCCCTCTTTCCTCCTTCTAAAATCTATACAGGGGCAGCCCGGGTGGCTCAGTGGTTTAGCGCCGCCTTCAGTCCAGGGTGTGATCCTGGGGACCTGGGATCGAGTCCCATGTCAGGCTCCCTGCATGGAGCCTGCTTCTCCCTCTGCCTGTGTCTTTGTCTCTCTGTGTGTCTCTCATGAATGAATAAATAAAATCTTTTTAAAAAATTTAAAAAAAATCTATAGGATCCTTTCGGATCTGTCCCTCTTACTTCTCCTTTCTCATCTCGAGTTAACTATCCACCACTCATTTTCTCTAGCCACATTGGTCTCTGTTCGCCTCTGAAATCTACCAACATTTGTATGTTTTTGGTATCTTAATACCACTGCACAGTCTATGTTCTCTGTTCTAAAATATCTTGACTCATTAGATCACTGTGTCTTTGGCATTGTTCAAATTCCAGCATGAATTTATCAACTCAGACAGCTTTGCTCTCCCTGTGGCATCATAATCAGTTCATTCTGACCTTAGCTATCACAACATTGTCTTCATTATACTTCAAAGGATTGTCTAATTTTTTAATCTGTTTATTGTCAGTTTCCTTCCACTAGAATGTGGGTTTTATGAACATGATGACCGTGTGATCTCCATTCACCTCTGGAACCAGTATCTAGTATTATACTTGGCATGAAATAGGCTCAATTATTAATAGTTAAATAAATAAAAACAAAACAACATTTACCGCATTCCCTGTGCCTACCTAGCACCTAAAGTCTAATAGTGGAAAAAAAAAAAAAGCTAGGCTAAATGTCAGAACAAATAGTAATTCTACTGTCAGCAGTGACTGGATAAATAACTTTGAAAGAGGTTTTTGAAGTCCCATATCCTCATTTTTCTACACTCCAAAATAATGACCCCAATACCTGGTCCACCTACAATACAAGACAGACAATAATTTCAAACAAGATATAAAAAAAAAAGTCAGGCTTTTATAAATCATAAAATGATGCTCAAATAAGAATGATATTGCAACAATAGACTGAAGCATTACAAAGCCATCTTAATAATTCCTCCCTTGCTGTCAATGGATTTCTTTCCTCTATCAGGAATTTCTAAGTCATAGATAACAATCTGGATCTTTTCTGTATTACTCTACTTCAAAACTAAGGTTAGCATTTGCTGTGCCATTGATTTTCTTTTAAGAACACTATTAACTTTCCAATAGATTATTATCTCTCTCCAGCTATCTATTCACCATCAGAACTGAGTTAGGTCTTTTGGAAAATTCATGAGTATAGAACAATTTGACTTTAACAATTGTTTTGACCATTCAATTTTTTCCCCACAATTTTTATAAAGACTTCTATTTTTCTTTAAACCTATAATTTAAAATATCTGAATGGCAATTACAATGATATACCTTTTCTCACTATTTGTAGTTTTACAAAAGGTGGTTTACAGAACACTTTGAAATATATTATGACATATGATTATAACAATAACTTTTATTCTCCCTTTACAAATGATAACACTGACAATCAAGAACTTTAATACTTTTTGCTTGAGTTGAGTTGACAAAGTAGAGTGCACATGATTTAAACTGAAAATTTATTAGCTCATAAACTCCTATTAATGAATTAAAACAAACCCCAGCTTTCCTGGCTTCATCTCTTTGCCTCTTGATCTTTTTTGTTTTTCTCTTGTCTCTTCTCTCTCCCCACCCTTTCCCTTTCTTTTCCCACTCCCTTGAAACTTAATTGGCATTAGACATTTTATAGATAACTCACAAATCTTACAAAGATAGTTCTCAAAATAACTATTCTGACAGCTGCCAAAATAAAACTATACCAAAGATTCTGAACCAGAGACAAAGAAAACAAGTAATCTCCCAAATGTACCAACCACAACTTTTGTAATGGCTAAAAATAAAATAGCAAGCTGAGAAAGACCCTAAGTCACACAACCTTCCCTTCCCTATAAGATCCCCCATAAAATAGTATAAAACTGCCTATAAAACTGTATAGAACTCCAATCTTTCTTAGTTCTGTGAGTTTCTTGATTTAAGGTGTTCTCAATGTGCGTCACCTGATAAAAAAAAAGGTCTCAAACCTCTATCTGACAATTTTTTAAGGATTTAATTTTTTTTTTTTTTGAGGGAGGGAGAAAAAGAGGGAGAAAGAATTTCAAGCAGACTCCATGCTGGGAGAAGGGCATTACATGGGACTCCATCTCAAAATCCTGAGATCATGACCTGAGTTGAAATTAAGAGTTGGTCTCTTAACTGACTGAGCCTCCCAGTGCCCCTCTATTTGACTAATTTTTGTCAGTTTTTGTCTAACCTTGACACTGTTTAAGAGAAGAAAACATTTTTCATTTGTTTTTACAAATTAGTCACACTTCCTCAGACCTAATCAAACTCTCTTGTTCATAGTAGGCTGCCAATATGATCAGATAGATTCATAATCATTTTGTAGTTCAGTGAAACCAACCATAATTACATACTTTGTGCATTTTCAAATATCATTAGAAACTGGATAGAATGAATTATTACTCTACCTGCCAAAGAGATTGCCCGTGTTTCTCTAGCTAATATTATTAATATACTTTTAGCATGTTGCAATCTTGGGCCACATTCTTTCACTATCACCTCTCTCCTGATTCAAGAATATAAATCTGTGACCTAACTTCATCCTTGAAAATCAATTACTATTCTAAGAGTGTCCCTAACACTTCTGAGGTGGGATATGTATTAAAATCTCAACTTCCAAGCAGCCTGGGTGGCTCTGGCTTAGTGCCGCCTTCAGCCCAGGGCGTGATCCTGGAGACCTGGGATCAAGTCCCACGTCGAGCTCTCTGCATGGAGCCTGCTTCTCCCTCTGACTGTGTCTTTGCCTCTCTCTCTATGTCTCTCATGAATGAATAAATAAAATCTTAAAAAAAAATCTCAACTTCCTCATGAAAGTGTTGTTATTATGCTCAGGTTACATAATTTATGTTAGAATCCCCAATTATCACATGAGTCACAAAGAAGGTGGTTTGTAATCATTTTTTAGAAGCTCCATGGATTATGGTTGGGAACTTGAGGTCAATAGACTCACCAACACTTGACAGATGTTAGGTGATACCTCATTGTAGTTTTGATTTGGATTTCCCTGATGATGAGTGATGTTGAGCATCTTTTCATGTGTCTATTGCCTTCTGTATGTCATCTTACTAGATATATCTCCAGAAACAAGGGAAACAAAAGAAAAAATGAGTGATTGTGAGTTAATTAAAATAAGAAAGCTTCTGCACAGTGAAAGAAACACCCAACAAAAGTAAAAGGTAAAAAAAAATAAAATAAAAAATAAAAAAATAAAAAAGTAAAAGGTAACCAAGGGAGTGGGAGAATATATTTGCAAGTGACATATCTGATAAAGGGTTAGTTTGCAAATCTATAAAGAATTTATCAAACTCAACACTCAGAAAACAAATAATGCGGTTAAGAAATGGGTTAAATATTTTAATAATTATTATAGAAGTTTGAAACTTACTCAAACATCTTAAATTGAGCAAACTCATATCTATAGGCAGATTTTCCTATTCAGTTGGATTTAGGTAGTTTGCTTTTGCATTATGAATATACAAAAAAGATATTTGAATGGAAAAAAATATTTTCAGTATTAAAATGTTCCCCAAAACAAAATCTTTACAAGCAAGATATGAAAGTTTGTAAATCTCATTAAAAAATACACGTGTTCAAAATCACATGTTCATATATATTTATGGAATTCAAGTAAATGACTAAATTATATAAACACACACCTCATATTCATAATCACAATAGTAAAGTAAGCATTATTTGAAACATACTAGTGGTTCTAATGTCCACTTAAACATCAGTATTAAAAACTGTAATTTCTGTGTGATGGGACAAAGTTATGTATTATACTGCATCTGGTAGCTATGTGAGACTAAATGGTCAAAGACTGTAAGGAAGAATCCTAAATATTGTACACACAAACTGAAGCATATTTTTTCTTAATTAGTGTTAATAACACCTCTTGTCAATTTATATAAATTCACTAAATTACCTAAAGCCACAGAGCTAGTAAGTATCAAAGTGGTCTGTAACCACCGTAACTGCTCTGTAACTACAGGGTCTGAGTGCTGGTGTGACAAAGAGTTCTGGTTTCCATTTAAAAGAAGGAAGAAACCTAAATATTGGGTTTTTAAATATATTTATTTAGTCTCATTTGTTTTAATGATTTGAAGTATAAGCTTGGCTTACTCAGCTTGGGCTGCCATAACAAAATACTATACTGAGTGGCTTAAACAAGATATTTTTATTTCTCACAGTTCCAGAGGCTGGAAAATCCAAGGTGAAAGTGCCAGCTCATTTGGTTTCTGGTGAGAGCTTCTCGTGGCTTGCAGACAGCTGCTTTCTTGCTGTGTGCTCACATGGCCTTTCCTCAGTGCATACGCACACGTGGAAAAGAGATCTCTTCCTCTTCTTAGAAGGCCACCAGTCCTGTTAGATTAGATCCCACCTGTGACATTTATTTATTTATTTATTTACTTATTTATTTACTTACTTACTGACCTTATTTAATCTTAAGTACTTCCTAAAAGCTGTATCTCCAAATCCAGTCACATTGGGGGTTAAAGGTTCAACATGTAAATTTTAGGAGGATATCAATTTGCCTAGAGTAAAGCACATATGGTGGTCTTCACCAGCCACTTGCCTTACTTGTGGTTTGACTTTCCAAAGTTTCAGTTACCCATGGTAGACTGTGGTCTAGAGGCAGATGATTCTCCTTCTGACTTAGCATCAAAAGGTCAGTCGAAGTCTAACACTATGTCACAGTGCTTCCCTTCATCATTCACCTCACTTCTCATTATGTAGACATTTCATCATCTCATATCACCATAAGAAGAAAAAGGGTAAGTACAATACAATATGTATGATATTTTGAGAGATAGACCACATTCACATAACTTTTATTACAATATATTGGTATAATTATTTTATTTTATTATTTTATTTTAATATCTTATTGTGCCTAATTTATAAATTAAACTTTGTCACAGATATGTATGTGTAAGAAAACATAGTATATATAGGGTTTGGTATTATCTGTGGTTTCAGGAATCTACTGGGGGTCTTGGAACATTGCCTGCAGACAAGGTGGGGGCAACTCTACTGGCTTTTGTTACCCCCATAAAATCTCTAAAGGGTCCAGGAAATTCCTGGAAAACATATGTATTATCTCACAATAATAATTTTAGAAGATCTTACTTCTTCCTACTAGAAAATCAAACAAGACAAAGTTTGTTATTTTTAGATAAAATTGACCTTTCAGAGCAAAATGAATTGGCACTCAGTGGTCTCTTATGTAAAGCACAGCTAATAAGAGGGAAAATGAAGTGATTAAGGAACACTTCAGAATTAGGACTTGGACCATAATTGTCCGCAAGTCAAGACCAAAAGTATGAATAATGAATATCATGTAAAGGAGGTTAGAGATAATGCTGGAGGAAAGTGTTGTCTGACTTAATTAACTGTACCAAGATAAAGAGTTTTCAGTGAGAGAAAGATTTGAATTTCTCATTTGCTAAATATATATATGTATATATATATATATATACATATATATATATATCCTTAATTTATTAAATAATAGTTTTCTTGGCCAGTATATTAATTTGGCATTGTTTCATGAACCATGATTCTTGCAGGTTAGTCATTGCTCTTGATTCAAGATAACACATCCATTGAAATTTGGCCATTGATTAAGAGTACTACTGGAGTTTCAGCTCTCTTGTCATTTTTAATTAAACTTGTGAGACTTTACACTTTAATTTACAACGTGTGCAGCATTTATGTCTCCACTCATTCTCATACCACTCTTAGTTTCCCTAAGTGTATAAAATAACGATCAGTTCATTGACTTTTAAAATGTTTTATAAACTAGAAATTCCAATTAAAAACCAAATGGAGCATGAGCCACAAAAACTGATTTCCTCCCAATTTTCTGTGCATTTAAGACCCCCACAGAAACAATCTCTGATAGTTATATCTGGAAAGTGTTTTCATTCTCCCTCCTGTATAAGGTAGACTTCTCCAACCTGAGATATTCTGATCTAAAGTCCATCAGGCTTACTCACCCAGTTCAAGAGTGGACTTTCAGCTTCATATTTTATGGCCAAAAAATGTACACAGGAAACGTGTCTATTATTTAGTTCATGGAGCTTCAATCCCATTTGGGACATTGACATTAAATTGATTGAACTACTCAACAAAAAAACAAGAACTGAGGAAATAGAGAATCACTTTTCTAAAATAGTTTTAATCTGCTTTAATTGGAATAAAATGTTTAGAATAGTTATTTATCTAATGACAATTTAACCTGAGACAAAAATGTTTAAACATTAAAAATCATCACCTTCATTATTTTGCATTTTCAAAAGCACTCAGGTCATCTCTACCAAATCAAATAGAAGAGTACATATAATTAAGGCAGGTCTGTTTAATGCAAATGGAAAACAAATATTTTTAAGTCAACTGGATATAACAAGTGGAAGTGTGGTTGATGCTGTCTTATACTACTCCTTTATTTTATAGCAATATACATTGCTTTGTGCTGATAGATAGTATGAGTATAAAAGTGATACTTTTTTAGAAGCACTTATCTTTACATTAAAATATTTATTAACAACCACTCCTAACTAAAAAGTAGCCATCGGCAAAGTTTAAATTTTGAGGTTCACCCACATTCAAATTTTTATGACCTATGGACAAAAATGAAAACATATACTGGTTTTGTAATTGGAAAGTTCTGAATGGCATTAATTTATAGTTTTGGAAGCTAATCACCTCTGGCCTGGAACTAAGAGTAGAAAACATTAACTGTAATATATAAATTTTAAGAAAAAAAAATCAAGCAGTTTAAAATACTACTGAGATAAATTTTTCCTCTGAAGGATTCCTACACTCTGCTTTATAACCAATTTGCTGCAAAGATTCATTCAAAAGTCAGTTTTAAGCACTAAGTTCAGAAATAATGAAAAATAATACCCAAGTTTTAGCAATAACTAGATTGTTATTTTTAGTAATAATTTATTGTTTTTAAGATAATCAATGTGGAACTAATAAGTATAGTAGCTTGTCTATTGTTATCTAGCATAACAATATTTTTATGTATTATTGCTTTAGAGGGGTATTTTCTAGGAATACTATACCCTTTAAATTCAAACATCTTACAAAATTCCAGAAAATGTTATCAAATCCAATATTCAGATAGTCAAAAATAACTAGAAAGAAAGACCAAGAATGATATTTTCCTAATTATTTTATTCCCTCACTTTTGCTCTATGCTTGAATTTCTATCACCTGTGTGCTGAGGTAGTTAGAGTTTAGATAAGGCTCTATTAGCCATAGGCAAACAATCAATTAAGAACACCCAGCCCCTATACTTAACTTCATTTGTCTAGGATAGCAATAATTGTGCATTTTAATTGAAAATAGTGGGTATTTGGTCAATTGGGTCTTTTAAAATAGGGGAAATCTAGCATGCACACATAAAGTATAAATATGGAAATTAACAAAATCTGAGTTTAACAGCACCCCTGCCCCCCCAAAAAATGCAGGATCATTTTGTCAAGTTTGAGATTTTTTTTTTAAATTTTTATTTATTTATGATAGTCACAGAGAGAGAGAGAGAGAAGCGCAGAGACATAGGCAGAGGGAGAAGCAGGCTCCATGCACCGGGAGCCCGATGTGGGATTCGATCCTGGGTCTCCAGGATCGCGCCCTGGGCCAAAGGCAGGCGCCAAACCGCTGCGCCACCCAGGGATCCCTGAGATTTTTTTTATACTATATTTTATTAAGACTATCTTTTAGTGATAGGATTGGAAATTTAGAATGCTAAGATTTCCATATTATTGGACAAATAAACTAAATGATCACAAATATTTAGCCAACTAGAATTCATTGCTTACTCTAGCTCTTTTTTTGTGTGTATCGAGCAGTACCTTTTGCTTTGTTAATTTAAATATTTTACTACATGGTAGCTTATATACTCAGAAAATTATTGTTAGTTTAGTCTAATTTTTTAAACATGTATATAGGATAGACAACTGGAATTATCAATGATACAGAAAACATAGTAAGTGGACTTTACTAAGTTCTAAGGTGTGAGGTTGGAAGGAAGTCTAGAATTTGTCTCATCAGCAGTTGCAATCCTTTGTTTCCTGTGCAAATATGGAAACATCACTTAACTTTGTACTTTTACCTCAAGTATGTAATGAATATCTCGATGAACTAAATATATCTACCACCATGTAAGGAAAACTGTTCCATTTCAATTGCACTGGAAATATAATTATTAGGAAATATTTTAAATAAATTAGAAACAACAACCAAGGTAAAGTAATATCTATTAATTGAACAAATAAAAATAAAGAAACTATTGCAAATACAAGAAAATAAAATATTTCCTACAATTTTTCACTGGCAACTTAGCACAGGACCCACTAAGTCTGTATACAGTGGTAGCATACAGCAGTGTAGAGACCATAAAATTCCATTCAAAGTGATTTGAAATGCTCCTCCATAGTAATATGTAATAACACATTTGACAAAATTCTTCTTAATATATTTCAACAGATATTGTAAAAGGGCCATTTCTAGTTTTATAGCCACCAAAATATGAGAGGGGGTGGGGGATAGCTCAAATAATTTAATGATCATGGCCTTAAAAAATATATATAAATATAACAGAGACAGTATTGCTTTGACATTATATTACTTTTAAATATCCATTGAACTTAACAAAATTTGCCAGTGTTGTGGTTAATACAAAACAATAGATAATCTAAACATAGCAGTTCCGTCTCGCTTGGAGTTATATTTTTGTTGAGAATCTACGTGTTTGCATTTCATTGCACCTCAAACCAAACTATATGATATTATCCTGGAAACTCCATTTTTGTGTATTTTTAAATGTTTTGAAATACTTCTATATCTCCTTGGAACAGAAGACTTTTCTAAGAATATTATCAAAAACTTTTATATGCAAAACAGGATCCTTCAGAAAGTCTTATATGGTACTGTGATATTTAAAACAAAACAAACAAAAACAACAAAAACAAAAAAAGAAAAAAGAAAAAGAAAATTTTAAAAGACAAAGTCAATGCTGGAAAATCCTTGTGCATAGCAAGCAACATAGTTCTAAAAGTCAGGCCACTCAGTCTATGCTAATAAGTAAAACCCTTCTGATGAACAATTTAATTGGGTTTAACAAGGCTGTTTATAGCTAATCCTAAATGCAGGAATAGGAAGCTGAAGGCCTATACTCAATGTTAGTTTTGCTCCCTTTAGATCTTGCTTGTAATTACAGTTTGGTCTTTAATTATTCTGCTTCTCATTTTCAATTTATGATTAAGACCAACAGCATGCCCTAGAGATGGAAGTGCTGACGTGGACAGGAATAAAACAGAGGACAGCAATTCCTCTAGTCTATTGGCCCAGGTGGCCAAGATGGATTCTTGTTGTGGTTGTTGTTGTTCTGTTTTTAAGCAAGTTGTTCCAGAACAAAAATAAAGAGTATATTATTCAAGGAAACCAGCATATATATTTCCATACACAGGTCAGGGTAATATTTTATAACTTTTAAAATATACTTTATTTGTAAGGTTAGCAGTGAATAAGGCCATAGAGTCCTGGGGCTACAATGTAGTTTAATTCCAGCGCTATGATGTACTGGTTTTAGGACTTTGGAAAAGGTCCCAGAATTGTCCATGTTTGAGGCACTGCATTAAGAATGATAGAGCACCAAGCACAATAGTCATTTTGTTGATTAACTCAACAAGTGCAAATCATTTTGAATACTACCTGCCATATTGTAAGCCATCAAGTTTATGTAAGATATTACTGTTGTTATTGATTCAAATACTTTCAGTGATAATGAGAAGATCTTGCTAATTCCAAATGGTAGATGTTTACAGTTGGCTTTAACACCTTCCTCCAAATAGATGCAGCACAAAATTATACAAGCAATTACTTCAAGAACAACACTGAAATGTTTATGAGGAATATAAAATAATGCTTATAACTTTTAATTATTGTCATTCATGTAACAGATATCATGTGCACCCAAACACCACTTGAAATTCATGGTTTATAAACTGCCTTCATACCCTAAACTACAAACATTTTTCTAAACCCTGCTTCAAAAAACATCAGTTAATTGTGACAAAAGAGAAATGGAAAACCCCCAACAAAAGTATTAAAATGTAATTAGACTCTACGAGTAGCACATATGTTTGACTCTTTAGTGATATGAATAATGAAATAGGTTTAGGAGATTAACAGAACAGTATAAAGCAGTGAGGATAAAGCTAAAATCCAGTGAGCAGATGATGTTATTTTAATGTCAATGAGGGCAAACAGAAATAGCCAGGACACGGCATAGGGACATTTATTGAGTCATCTGTTTTATCATGTGGTCTTAACGAATAAAATGTTGGACGTTAGTACTCCATGTAACAGACTGATGTCAACCCCTTTGATGTCCTAAATCATGTCCCTCGTGGAACTCACAAGATTTTTCTGGTCCCCTTTAATTGTTTGGATCAGTTTGATATATAAATTATAGATCTTTGTAAGCCCTGCTTAGAATATCTAGTCATTCTGTCTTTCCTGATATTCTAATATCCAGCTGGAAGCAAACTTTTCCTTATTTAAATTTTTGTAACATTTTATTCATGAATCTTGCAATGTCTTTCATCATCATCCTCTATAGAATGATGTATTGGTTTGTAATCAGAATGCCACTGGTCCCCATAACGTTTGAGAGGAATGAGGCATGATAAACTAAGTCAACTCAAGTCTTATTGGCATGCCATCCCACCGCAAACACTGTTGAGTCTCAACTTTCCCCCCTAAAAACCTCAGAGTATCTTGAGTCCCTCAGTCCTGTGTCATTGAGGTACCAAAGAAACCCCACTAACTATGGAAAACAGGTGGTACTATTTTCCTTTTGTCACATGTTTTTATCATTACAGAAAGCATAGTCATGATACACTCATATATTTTTCTAGTGTATTACAAAATGTAGTAAAAATTGTTGCTTCAGTTTTCACTGGTAGTCACTCTACCCTCAGAGCCTCAGAAACCATAGTAATTGCTAATGTGTATTAAGAACTCACTATCCTATCATGTGCCAAACACAGTTCTAAGTTCTTTTCATGGATTATCTGGCTACTCCAAATCCATACCCTTTAATTATTGCCTACTATTATTTTCACTTCCTGCCCTCTTTTAGAGATGGAGAAAGTGAGCCTCAGAAAGGTGAAGCAGCTTACCTCAGGTCACATTCTTCCAAAACAGCAGAGACAGATTTTGAACCTAGGTGGTCTGACTCCGGAGCCTGCAGTCTTTATTATTACTACTAGGAAGGAAGGAAGGAAGGAAGGAAGGAAGGAAGGAAGGAAGGAAGGAAGGAAGGAAGAGAGGGAGGCAAGGAAAGGAAGGAGGGAAAGATGAATTGCAAGATTGAGCATCAGCCTCTATGCTCAGAATCCTTTTTCCCTCTGCTAAGCTTATACTACTAGGTTCATCTTCATGGTGAGTTTTTATCCCATTGGATATCATCCAAAGTACTCAGAACTTGCAAATAGAAATATCACTAATGATAGTTCATGTTTTTTTTTTTAAAGACTATTTATTTATTCATGAGAGATACAGAAATAGAGAGGCAGAGACACAGGCAGAGGGAGAAGCAGGCTCCATACAAGGGAGTCCCATGTGGGACTCCAATCCTGGAACTCCAGCATCACACCCTGAGCCAAAGGCAGATGCTCAACTGCTGAGCCACTCTGGCATCCTGATAGTCCATGTTTTGTAAACATGTCCAAAAATGTATGGCTGGTTTGGTCTTCAACAAGAGCCTGTCTGTATCAGAGGTTAGCAAAAAAATGTATATGAATGATGGAATCAGAAATATTTTCAGATTTGAAGGCCATTCAGTCTCTGTGGAAATTACTCAACTCTATAGTAGCACAGATAACACGTAAAAGCAGGGTTAAGCCTAGCAAGAGGGCAAGGGAAGTGTGAGGTACCTAAGACACAGTTTAAGAAGACACTCATTTGCAGGGTTATTTGACTATAAGACACCGCAGGCAGGTAGGAATCTATTTAAATTTTGTGCCTTGGGGGCCTTACTTGCCTCACCCTAATCGATTCCTGAGTAGAGGAATGGGTGTAGCTGTATGTCAATAGAACTACTGACAATCTATGTCAATAGAACTGTTCCCTCAAAAAATCAAGTACCCAAGATTAAAACTTCTTTCTCTCAGAGAATATTGGAGAAGGAGGAAGAGACAATTTAATATTTGGGCTTTCAGAAAAAGAAAAAAAGAGAGAGAAGAGAAAATGTGGATTTCAAAAAAGAGTGGATTAGGGTAAATCATGGCAACAATTTAGGGTAAAATAAATAAGCACAGAGTTAGGAATTATAATCAGTATTCCAAGCAGACAGAATTGAGTTGCTTTCCACGATATTATTCTGCAGACTAAGATTGGAGGTTCAAACCGAAACCTATGCTTGATCTACCCCAGGACTGACACATTGCCACATATATTTGTCAGAGTTAGGAGAAGTCTTACAAAAAAAAAAACAAACAAACAAACAAAAAAAAGTGAAATAGTTTCTCCCATTGCAATGAGGACCCAAGATGAATAAAATACATTGAAGCACTGACCACCTAAAGGGTGATCACACATCCTTGCTGGTGTCCATCGTTAGTAGCTATAGGAGATAGTACTACACAAGGACAGTGAAGGTAGAAAATAGCTTCTCAGATCCCACCACGGAAGGTGAAACAAAATAAGATGAAGTGAAAGAAAATGTGAAGTATTGGACATATATTAGTTGTATGTTGTCACCTATGTGGAAGCCTTTCAGAAATTTCCAGAACTAATTAGGAGGATGGATCATCAGAAGACTTGTTTCCAATCAGCATCTAAGATCAAGAACCAGGAGCCATAGATTTCATATGATGATCAAAATATTCATGTAAAATCATTTATGTATGTTTATGGTAAGTGTCAAATATTTTTAAACTATATGAAACAAAAGAAAAAAACCTCCTCTGAAGTCTCATCTAGTACAATATAAAAAATGACAAATTGAACTATATTAAATTTTATTTTCAATACACTTCATTTACCCTCTCCAACTCAAATGGCATGACTGCACACTTGGGACTGGGTGCATTCTTTTAGTCACTTGGCTGTTATGGACACCAGAAAAATACTCAAAAATATGAATGCTATGAAAAATGCTGAGTCTTACACACTGAGCTCTGCATTACCTACAGTAGCTCAAGATGGATGTTATAACTAGGTAAAAGTTTCCAAAAACAAGGATCCTCAGTCTTTATAGTTTGAATAAGCATAAAAATTAAATCTCACTTGCCATAGTTAACAAATAAGTTGTTAGAGTTATGCCACTGAGAACTACTTTATATTCTAAATAGCACAGCAAATTCTGAGGGAAAATAATCAGAGGAAAAGTTCCATACTGTAATTGGATATACCTTATATACTAATCAGTTCTAATAAGGAAACGTGTAATTCCTCTCTTCAGTACATCTGCCATGCTAAGTAAACTTGGATATTGGAATTACTGGATTCTAGTTTCTAGATTCTAGAGAGTAAGACTGAGTTTGCCAGTGTGATTTGGCAATTATAGAATAGTTTAATGGGGCACTTGGGTGGCTCAATTAGTTAAACATCTGCCTTCACTATAAGTCATGATCTCAGGGTCCTGGGATGGGGCCCCACATTGGTCTCCCTATTCTTGGGAAGCCTGCTTCTCCCACTCTTCTCTGCTTGTGCTCTTTCTCTCTCAATCTCAAATAAATAAATAAAATCTTAAAAAACTAATATATTGGGAATTAAATATAAAGGCATGAAAATAGTCTTATGCCCTGTGTGTGTGTTTTAATTCTCCCCCCCAAAAAACCTGACTTAGACTCTGGATTACCTTGGGGTCTCACATCTAGACCTGTAATTAGAACCAGTAGGTAATTTTTCTCTCCTTTTAAGATTATTTATTTATTTATTTATTTATTGGGGAGCCTGATGTGGCCTCAATCTCAGGATACTGAGATCATGACCTGAGCTAAAATCAAGAGTCAGACATTCAACTGACTCACCCACCCAGGCACCCACCCAGGCTTCAGTTAAAGTTACCTACCCTGACCCAGTAGGTAACTTTAACTTTAACTGAACCAGCTGAGCAATCTGACCAATGTCTGTTAGCTGAGCCCTGATGATAATATGCTGAATTTGGAGAATATCTCTGATTGCATGTGTCAGAAATAGGAAATAGGTGACCAAAAAGTCATCTCACAGAAATAAAAATGCAGAGGTAAGATGGACTTTGATGTATCCTAAAAATGTGTTTTCATTTTCTTTCTCCTTCAGAGTTGACTTTTTCACCCTCAGAAAACACATCCCTCCTTTTTCAAATTACATTTTGCATTGTCTGCCATTTCAGCAGTTGATTAAGTTTCATGTCACTCCTTGGCTGGCGGATAGAGGGTCAAAAACTGGTTCATCACATGCCCAGCACACACTGTGCTTTCTTCTTTTTTTATTTACAATGGTTTGTATATTATGAGGAGACTCAGGTGACCCTACACAGAATAAGATGACCATTTCTCTTATTAAATCAAAGAGAAAGTCTTGGTTGCATAGCTAAGGGATTTTGGAAAGTTTATTACAAATTTATATTCCTGTTCTTTCTAATAGGCTTAAAATAACCAGTCTCTTTCATAGTTCTCCTTTTTGCCCTTACTTCTCTACTCACTTAACTGGTATAAATGTATAGTGTTGGCTAAACTTAAATTGGGTCATATCCCATAGGAACTCAAGTTCAGAACCTTTTTTTTTCTTTTATATCATCTATGTTTTATGATGGGCATAAGAGAATTGATAAACGTGCCCCATCCTGGGATGGGAGGTTAGCACAATACAATCTCTCTCTTTTTTTTTCTTTTATCACCTTATGTATTAGAATTGCAGCAGAAAGTAGGATACATACCATATTTACCTGAAAAATCTGACCACCTTTAAAATCTGGTAACACAGTTAAAAGACAGTTTTAATGAGGCTTTTCAAGTGCAAAATAAAAACAAATTCTAGCAATGGTTTCATTAAATACCATTGCCCTGAGGCATGAACTCTTTAACTCTATTGAACTGTCATTTCCATGACAAAGCCAGTCGACTGACTATGCAACTTGAGTCGTAGAACCCCAGCCCTGGAGTCTGTAAATCAATCTAAACAGGCTTCACAAATCCAGAAGAGATTTTACAGTCTAATGAAAAGGACGGAAGTAGATTAATTACAGATCTATAATTGACTCTGTATCCATCATGATCTTAGCTCTCAATAAGCATTCCCATTCCAGTTTGTTTTACTAAAAAAAAAAAAAAAAAAAAAAACACTCAGGTTTTTTTTTTCCTCTTTCAGAAATCCTTAAGATTCAAGAGTCAAAATATTTTGTGTGGGGGCACCTGGGTGGCTGGCTCAGTGGTTGAATGTCTGCCTTTGGTTTAAGCTATGATCCTGGAGTTCCAGGATCTAGTTCCACATTGGGCTCCCTGTGGGGAACCCACTTCTCCCTCTGTCTGTATCTCTCTGCCTCTCTCTCTGTATCTCTCATGAATAAATAAAATAAAAACATTTAAACAATGTTTTTAAATATTTTGTGGGATTGAAGATTCAGTGAGTCAACAGTATTTTGGAAAAATCAAGTATGCAGGAGAATATGTATACCTACAGATAAATAGGGGCAAGAGCCTTAAAGAAGAGATTCTTACAACTGCTTAAGTGACTGACTGTTATCTGTGCACAGAAATTAGTAAACTTAGCTTGTGTTCTATGGAAAATTCAATTCCAAGTCTACCTGAGGTTGATTTCTTTGTTCAGTATATATTTATTGAACACCTCTTTGCTAAGAGCTAGGGATTTCAATGGAAACTAAAGCAGTTAATTGTTGTTTCAGTTTCAGGAAGTTTATGCCCTTGAGCAAAAAAAAAAAAAAAAATAAAAAAAATATATATATATATATATATATATATATATATATATATTAACCAAATGAGCAAAACGAAACTATGATGAGTTTTATAAAAGAAAGTTACCTGTGACATGAGACTAATGGAGTTTCGCCTAACTGATGAATAAGGCAATTTAGTAGAGAATGTGACGTTTGAGTCGAAATATAAAGTACAAATAAAAATTCAAAGGATGCATTAGATAACAGGAAAAGAGTACTCTCTAGGCAGGAGGGACAGCATGTAGGAAGAGAGCACAAGGCATATCCAAGAAAGTGAAAGGAGGCCTGCGTCTATTGCAAGATGAGGATTGAGAAGTAGAGGACACAGCTGCACATTCTTTGGGCCATGTTTACATCTTCCTCTTCACGCCAAAAGCAATAAAGAGACACTGAGTGTTGTAAATATGGATGAGTTTAGTAGAGCAGGAGTTGGGGATTGATACCAACAGCGTTGTATTTGGAATGATTACTCTGGCTACACAAATAATTTAATTTTGTGGACAAGGGTGTTAGGAGATTCATTGGATAGCCAAGACAAAAAAAAGTAATTTTTGTATTGTGCAAGATGGGCGCAGATGAGATCTAGGGAATTAGATAGCTCTGAAAACTTATTTGGAATGTAAAATGGACAGAACTTTATGATGGATTACAAGTAGCTGTAACAGACCACATGGTTTCTGGGTTTCTGATTTGTGAAAATGATTGAACATTCATGTGATTTGATTGATATTGTAGATTCTGGAGGGTAAAACAGTATTAGAAGGTTAGGCTCTGGCAAGAGACAAAGGAGGACGAGAAGACAGACTTTCCCTAAGAAAGTGTGGTGTTAATAAAGTAACACTGTGTAGCACTCCCTAAACTTCTTTAATATATATCCCATATGAAACATAAATATCTTCAATAAAAAAGTGATGGCTCAAGCAATTATATGGTCAGACTTAGAATCTAGAAATGGTAGTCCTAAATTTTAAATTTTAATAATGTGTAGCTGTTTCTGGATTTTGAGGGTAGGATGCTAAAAGACTGTGAATAAAATAGCCAGTTCCCAGCAATGCTATCCTTATATATTTGTATAGAGGGATCTCAGCTCCAGACATTTATGTCTTCCAAGTGTGGAAATATGACAATGATTTTAGCAGGTCATTTAGAGTAAACCACCAGAATGTCTCAGAACCTTTGAGCTCTTAAAGTACTTTAACAATTCTCTTTTTTTTTTTTTTCCTGTTTGCTTCCTAAGCATGGGCATCATCTTCTGTCATCTAGAATACTGAAATTGTTTTCTAGCTAGTCTCCGTTGTCTGCTTGTGCTACTCACAAACACTGTCTCTTCTAACCTACAAGTTATTTTTTTGAAAACACAGATCTCTTCCCTACTTAAAACCCTTCAAGGCTTCTCATTGCCCTAAAGACAACGATCCAAATCCTTCTCTGGACAATTTCACTATTGTCCTGATGTAATGATTAATAGTTACTCCTTTCACTCAACAATGCAGCTATATATATGCATATATAATATTACATATATATTACATATATAAATGCAGCTATATATATCATATATCATATACATTTCACATTTTTCACGTGTTCCTTTCTTTTTCACAATGCTTGGATGTGTTTTATCTTCTGTCTTTTGTCTTCTGATACCTGCCTCTGATGGCTGATATTTGTGAAATTTGAAACTATTTAGCTTTTAAATATTGAATCAATAGTGACATTTTAAATAAAGCAAAATACAGCAAACTTTTTTGACCTGCCACATACTCCCTATATAAGATAACCCCTTATAAAAGAAAAAAATAAAAAAAATCTGGCCCTGAACTAAATCGGATACCTCTAACATGCATTCCCATAGTTCTCAGTATGAAACTTATGTTTAAATACTAAATCACATAAATTGTCTTTTAATGAGTTTTTCTCTAGCAGAATATAAACTCCATGAGATCAGAACTAGGTCTGTCTTATTTAATATTTATCTTCCTTAATAGAATGCCAACTCCTTGAGGATGGGGATTGTAATCCTTCTTTTTCACTACAGTTTCTTCACTAGTCTGATACTTCTGATAAATGGAAGGCTCTATGTGAATATTTGCAGAAAAAAGGAATGAAGATAGATTCAAGGAGAGAATGAGACACTCAGTGTGCCAAATTGGGAAATGTGAGCTTCATTCTGAGTCAGGAAAATTGGTGATCCTATTTTCCATTTAGAAAAACAAAATGATGGAATGATTTTACCAGGCAGTTCTCTAAGTATGACACACTAGTGTAAAAGAGGCAAGTTTTCCTGAGGCAGTTTGCAAAAGAAAACTCAACAGAGCCATAGTTGAGGTCCAACAAAATGGTGCCAAAGAACCTTTCAGGTAAACAACAGTTGAAGAATGAGATACTCATCAGATAAGGGAAACCAATTCTACCAACACACATCATTGTCTGCAAGAAATTGATAAAAGGCTTTATTGAATGGAGGTGAAGTTCTTTCTAACTTGCAGTGCATTGGAGAGCAATCAGAACCAGGGAGGGACATGTTCTTACTCGAAAATGTATGTCCACTGGTTTCTCCAGTCTTAGCCAAAGTTGATATTTAGTTTGTTTTCAATTGGCATAAATTGATAACTTACTTTCTGTAAACGTTTTTGTGTGCGTTTGAATCAATAAAGTAATTTTCCACCTAGTAATGGGTGCAATTGAAGAATCACATCTCCCAACGTGGGCTCTAAGACAATTCATAACAGCTCATAACCTGCCTCCTTAGCGCAGTAGGTAGCGCTCAGTCTCATAACAGCTCATAAAATGAGCTGTTAAATACTTAAAAGTATTTACATTTAAGAAATAGATAATCTAAATATAAAGCAGTTTTAGTTATATATATAGCACAACATTTTGAATAGCTCTTCAAAGTAAACATTATGGTATCTCACACTTCTCATGCACAATTTGGATTGCTTAAAAAAATGTATTCTCGACATCATCTACAATTCAGATCTACAATTCACCTCAGGGGCCTAGAAATATAAATCAACTCCTAAGATAACCAAATTAAATATTTTGAGTTAGAAGAAATGAGCTTATGAGGTTACACACAAACACACACAGATACATGCACACACACAATGAGGTAAATAAAATAGTCTTTTGTAGTTTATTTTTTAAAAGATTTTTATTTATTTATTCATGAGAGATAGAAAGAGAGAGAGGTGAGGCAGAGACACAAGCAGAGGGAGAAGCAGGCTTCCTGAGGGGAGCCTGATGCAGGATTCAATCCCAGGACCCCAGGATCATGACCTGAGTCAAAGGCAGATGCTCAACCACTGAGCCATCCAGGCATCCCCCTAATTTATTTAAATTGCAATATTATTAAAAATATAATCCTGAAAGATCTAAAATATGATCTTATTTGAAATGTAGAGATTCCTTATTGTTTTGACAAAAGTGTATTTCCAAGAAAGTTACAGGATTATGGAAAGATATGAATATGTTTTAACCTTCCAGAGATAAAATGGACAGTAAAAAATAAAATAGAAACAACCAAAAAGCATCATAACTCTTATCTTTGATTTAACTCAGATCTTTGGGGGAAAATTTTTAAATCAGGAATGTTTATATTCACCAATATTTAGCTTATAGCCAGCTCTGCCTTCTCTAAATACTTAAGAAACTTATCCATTTTGGTAGCTTCAAATTTACCTTTAATATGTACATTACATATTAAATATAGATCGTTAGAGTGTTAAAATATATATTTTTCCCTGATCATTATTTCCAAATGCCAGTTGATTATTCTCATTGGGATACCTTGCTGTTCTCTCAGTGGCAACATATCTTATTTATCATCTTCCCCTCATTCCGACTTTTCTATTTCTATTACTTAGTAGTCACTAAGGCCAAAATATTACTTGTTATAAATTCTTTTTCATAACTTTACCCCATGCCTGATAAATGTGCCCCATGAGATGTCCTCTAAATGAAACCATTCGCAGGGCAAAATACAAATAAGTAAAAAAGCAGATAAATTTACTAATAAATAAAAACAAAATTCATTGTTATATCTTAATAAATAGGAATAGAAACTTTTTTTATAAATGTTTTCTTGACTAATCCTTCATAGGGACTCAAATCCTTCACTTTCATCCATGTCACACTTGCTTCAGTCTAATTTAGAGAATCCCACCTCAACTACTCAAGTAAAATCCTCATTTCCTTTCTAAATCACATCTACACCACAATGGATATGTTCATCTTACCCAAAACAACAATGACCAAGAAAAAAAAAAAAGCAACCAAAAAAAAAAAAAAAAAAGAAAGAAAGAAGAAAGAAACAAGAAACAAAGCAAAACAACTTGGAACAACAAGAAAAATAAAAAGTTTATTTTGGCCACCATAAAGGGGTTAACCAGTTAGCATCTTGCTGACTCTCACCCCAAACTTTTATTTAGATTTTATACTGCAGTCACACTTGGAGTTCTACAACTAACTGTACTCTTGGGTCATACCTATGGTTCCCTCTGCCAGGAGCAGTGTCTTTTGCCTCTGTCAACCATCAACATGCTAAGTAATACTCATATTTCAGTTTGCAGGTCGAGAGATGGGTTTCTCTTCACATCCTCTCAGAAAGTTACTGATTCTTTTAGTACCACTCCATACTTCAGTACACTTAGTTTATATTTTTTTCTCTTATACATTTCAGTTAAATTAAAGGTACTAATTAATGTTTTTAATCTCACTATTGCCTTACACATACATGCTAAATTCATGCTTCAAACTATATTCAGTCAGAGATTTTCCAGCTTGGTGTCCTACCAACTAATTTTCTGCTGAAGCTTTTTACATGATTCAAACTCTTCCATCTGACCTTCAGGCAATATATAAACTACAGAAAAATATTTACCAATTGCCATTTATTGTTACTTCTTTAGACTCCAGAAATCATATCAATATTGGGACTCAAAACCATATTATCTTTTGCTAAAATTGTGCTGTTAATCACAATGATCTATAACGTTATTCAAATAGTAGTTTCAATATTGAATTTTACTTACATTATATTTTCTGGTGGATGTGTGGAATGTCTTCATATAAACTGCAACCACCTTGAAGCAAAATACTGGGACATGTTAAATAGGAATTTAATGCCAATTAAATAGGTATGCTTTTGCATATATTTTTGTATTTAATGCCTATTAAATAGGTATAATTTGTGATATCTCTTTGGTATCTCAAACAAACCTGCATAACTGCATTTTATTTAGAATATGATCAATATGATTTTTTTCATTTTCAACATTTGAAATTGAATTTTAAAAAATTAATGTTAACTAACATTCTCAAAGAAATGAGAACACACTTAAAAATAAAAAAGGGAAGGGGCACCTGGGTGGCTCAGCGGTTGAGCATCTGCCTTTGACTCAGGTCATGATGCTGAGGTCCTGGGATCAAGTTCTGAATCAGGGTTCCTGTGGGGAGCCTGCTTCTCCCTGTGCCTATGTCTCCGCCTCCTTCTCTCATGAATAAATAAATAAAATGTTTAAAGAAATAGAGAGAGAGAAGGAGGAGGGAGAGGAGGCAGAGGAAGAGGAAGAATGCAATGAGAACCAAAAAGAGGAAAAGAAAACTAAGATGAGAAAAAAGAAAATCTACAATTTGGATGGCATAGTGAAGAACCTCTAGAATGAGTGAGATATCACTGCTTCCAAATCAGACCAATTCTGTGCTGTCCTATGGGAATCAACTATTCATAATCAGATAGGTAAAGAAAAAATGAGCTTTCGATCATTAGTTTTTGGGTTACATTGAATTGAATCCAATTCATTTAGTAAAGGAGTATGCCAAGGGCCATACAATGAAGTTATTGCATATGAATAGTAACAAAGGAAATGGGAAGATTTGCTTCATAATAGGAGTTGGTTTTAAACATTGGAAGGGAATGAATTAAATGTATACTAAGGGCCACCAAGAGATTTCTGTAAGGGAAAGTGGAGCATTGAGAAGAAGCCAATTTTAGTTTTATATAAGTAATAAGTTTTCAATAGAAAAGTTCTTTAAAATAGTATGTACTTCCATGGAATGTAAAACAAGTTGAGTCATTAGCATATCTATTTATCAATTCACATGCATGGAGTATCAACTGATAGACAGGCATCATAAAAAATTATGAGAAAAATGAGTAGTTCTGACCCTCCAGAAGCTTATAGTTTAGTGAGGGATATGACCATGTCAAAAAAATATAATTCAAAAATTAGAATTAAATATGCATGCAGGAGAGTGTGCACACTCACTTTGTAGCCAGATGGCCTGATGTCAATTTCCAGCTTAACCACCTGTTTGCCTTTGGGGAAGTCAAAAAAATTCCTATGAGCTTTTATGTCTCATCTGTATCACTGGAATAACGAAGTTCATTATAAAATAAAGTGATAAAAGTTTAATGTGTTTTGCACTGAGACACAGATATAGAAAGCAAAAATTAGTACCTATTTTTCTGGAAAAGAGAATCATTGAACTGAATCTTGAAGGATGAAGAAAATTTAGCAGAAATTCTTACCGAAGAGTATTTTATGTTATTTTATTTTATTTTTAAAGAGCATTATAGATGGAGGAAGTACCATGGGCAAAGTCATAGAAGAGTGAGGGGTCATATTGCATAGCAAAATAGAAGATATTAATTTATCAGAAAACCATAGGAAAAAGGATCCATACATCTAACTTAGATGCAGCATTTTATAACAGTATAGATAGATAAAATGAAGTTTTCACAACTATAGGCCACAATTCAGTCAAATTACATGGGAACATAAAAGAGTTTTCTCTTAAAACATGTTTAATGTGTGACTTAACTCAAAATATCAACGGTATGTTCAATTTGAAAAGCAATGGTTGTAAAGGAATATTAGCTAAACCATGAGATGCTTGGTATCTTCAGGAACCCTTTAACACAAAATGGTACTTGGTATGAATACTGGGTAGTGATATAAGGTCACTAAATAATTCCATTTTAGGATTAGGACAATCAGTATAAGTTTAATGATGCAAGTTTAAAACTAACCAACTCAATTATTTACCCATATAATGAACAATTAATTTGTAGCATCTATTACAGCAAGCTAACAATCACTATAATAATAACCGCCATTTCCTATGAGATTACTTCATAATTGTCTTATTTACTGATATATAATCATGTATGTCTATACGTGTATGTGTGAATGACAATAATAAGTCACTATAAAAAAAACTTGGTATGTATTTGACTTCAAAATTGGCATAGAATATAAGTACCCTGAATTCAGATCATCTTTACTTTGTTCACTGTTTTTTTCTTACCGTTTAAGGCAGGTTCTGGACTTTGGCAAGTGCCAAGAAATATTTGCTGAATGAACAATTCGATTATGTAAAGAGATCCATCCCTTAATTCACCATGATTCTGATCCTGGATAACAATCATCATGTTCTTATCAATGCAGAATTAATATGCAAATGATGCCCTATGTTCAGCTTAACTTCTTGCTGCATTTGGGAAATTAGTAGAAGACAAACTTTTTACATTACATTTATATGCATTCCATAAAATATCAATTTTAGGTGCTAACTAGAAATTATTTTTGAACCCATAGGATCCAACATATATTTAAAAAAAATATCTGAAAGTTACATTTTCTCTGGTAAGTTGCAGTACATTTTAGAAAGAAGGGATGCATTGAGTCGTGCAGGTCAAAGGAAGTACTGTGGCCAAATGACAGAATAATAAATATGTGGAGTTCTGCATCATACAATACCACAGTCCGATTTAAGAAACAAACTCTTGATTCAGTGGCAATTTTCTACCTTAAGTGGTGTTCCTTTGATGAGTATCTAAGCTGCACAGATTTTATTTTACACTGCTAACTCCTGACCCTTGCAGAACTTTTGATTGCAATCATTGCACCGTAGAATTACAGACTCAGGGAACACGTATTTCTAGCCTATGGCCTGAATATTTTTATTTTCTTGTTGTGTTTATTAGCAGATCAAGAAAAATATAGTGTGAGGAAATTCCCGTGAGTTGTTAGGACTGTTCCAAAACACATGGGAAAATGGAAGAAAGTCATAAAAATTGGGGCAATATTTTTCTTTCTTATACCATTTGAGATATGTACACAAAAAAACATTAATGCAAAATTCTGCTTGTAGATATTAAATAATTTTCCTATCTTGTTGCAGATTTCTACTTTTATGTATGAGAAGTAAAATAAAAATAAAAAGCTCACAATTGGGATGATTTTTTTACTGATATGTAGGCTGTTCCTGAACTAGGATCTGAGAAGCCATGAGAATTGTACCAGGGAGGGCTTTTGTCTGCATCATGGTGAACAGCATCACTTAGAAAGGAAAAGTTAGAAAGGAAAAGTTAACAACCAAGAGATAATAATGCAAGGAGTCAAATACGGTGGTTTGTGAGTTGGGACAGCCAATGGTATGGATTGAATCTGAAAATCTCTACAAGTTAGGAGACTAAAAAAGAGAGCAGATTCAGAAGGGTGAGCAGGAAATTAAACCAAGGAAGAGTTGTGTAAGGTTCTGGAATGCAGTGGGAGAACATTTTTTTTTTTTTTTGCAGAGTGCTCAAGACTTACCCATGTTCTACCAAAAGATACTCTACTTCTATGAAATCCCACAGAGGAAAACAAAAATTAAGCTTGTCCATAAATGAGAGAAACTATTATGTTCCCCAAGCCTAGTGAGGTAAAATGGGAGTGGGGTTATTTTATCTATGGAAAAAAGTGGAAATAAAAAACGCTCAAAATGCAAGAAGATATTGTTAGTTACATGCCAAATCAAATCAAACATTGTTTGCCTTCCGTTAAGACAGCAAAAATGTGGGATGTCCAGGTGGCTCAGTGGTTGAGCATCTGCCTTTGGCTCAGGTCATGATTCCAGGACTCCGGGATCGAATCCTGCATAGGGCTCCCTGCAGGGAGCCTGCTTCTTCCTGCCTTTGCCTCTGCCTCTCTCTCTGTGTGTCTCTTATGAATAAGTACATAAAATCATTAAAAAAAAAAACAACAAAAGGACACCATAAACGTTAGTGTCTGTGGTCTCTGTTAGGTTGCCTGTCATGTATATTAACTCAGACACAAACATTGGTTTTGGATGTGAAATTGAAATTTATTGTCAAGTTGTGTGAATATAAGAATAAAGAAAAGTGGACATTTTCATTGGCTAGATAAGGATAAGGATATTTCAAGATTTCATTCCTATAGTAATAAATCTCTACAATTGAGATGTTTATTGACCACGTGACAGGATGGATTTTTTTTTTCATGACATCTGGCCCATATTGTGGGAATATATTATGCATGTAATGAATAGATATAACTAGTAATAGGAAAATAGCCAACTCACCAATCTCTAATGATGTAGAGGAAGCAAAATCAGTCAATCAAACGACCAACTAGCCAAACACACAAACAAAATATCTTGTCCTTTTGGAGGAGGAAACAACGGCTTTCATACAAGCCTGAATGACTGTCACTCTGACTTCCAGGAGAGGCTGAAATAGGCCAATAGAGTCTGAGCATCCCTGTGTTTAACAGCCACTGTTTTAATACCTTGTAAGCTCCTTGGCACGTGAGTTGCAGAATGGATCACTGAATCAGTGAAGACTCTAATCCTCACAGAGCAATGATGTCCACTAACATTTTCTCTCTATCTTGTCTTATATTTAGTTACTCCAGTGGGTGATGAAAGCTTTATTTGTCTAGTATAGTAATAATTAAAACATGATGTAAAAAGATCTACAATTTATATATTTTTTTCCAGACAATACAAATTAGAGATAAACTAAAGTGAAATGTTCCTCTGGGAACTAGGAAACTATACTTCCTGAACCTTTTTCAATGAGGGCTCAAGCCAATACAAACTATGTTTAATACCTTTGTAGTTTACTCACCATTATCTTAATTTTTTATATGTTAGGTTTATATAATCATTGAAACTCTAAGAACATTAAATTACTGAATCTGTTTTATTAAGTTACTGATTCTGTTTTGTAATTCTTCAAAATTACAAGCATTACAAAATTTGTAATGCTATCAAACTTCTCTCCTCATTATAGAAAAAAAATTGAAAAACTCCTTGAAAGACTCGTCTGCCTTTATTACTTCCAGTCCTCACATCTTATCCTTTCTTGAATCCACAGCTATAAGGTTTTGTGCTCACGTTTCCACTTGAACTATTCTGAAACATACTAATTCTGGATCTTCTTGATTTCAGTACTTTCGATGGGCAACAGTGGTTCATCTCCCTCTCCTGGATATGCTTCTTTTTCTTGGCTTACAAAAACCCACATTCTGCTTGTCCTGCTACCTAGACATCATTTGCTCCTGGTGGATTTTCTACACCTGATTCTTTATCCTTCTATAGACTGCTGCTTGTTTTCTTAGAATTCACCTGTCACTCAGAACAAGGAAACCTGATTGTTATCTATGGTTTTTAGAAATGCTGGGCTAATTGAAATTAAATAAAAAATAAAAAAAAAATAAAAAAAAAAGAAATGCCGGGGCTGCGGTAATTAGAAAACATGATGCTGATTCCATTTCCTTTTGATATATGCTCAGAAGAGGAATTGCTGGATGACAAGGTAGTTCCATTTTTAATTTTTTGAGGAACCTCCATATTCTGTTCCATAAATGTTGCATGACTTTACATTCCTCCCAACTGCGCACGAGAGTTTCCTTTTCTCCACATCCTCACCAATACTTGTTATATTTTGTCTTTTCGTGGGAATATACTATGGTATATTTTGGCAATAGCTATTTTAACAGGTATGAGAAGTGATCTCATTGTGGTTGAAACTGGTTGATGATTAGTGATGTTGAGCACATTTTCATGTACCTGTTGGCTATTTATAGGTTATCTTTTGAGGAATATCTCTCCTCACCATTATTCACAATTACCAAGCTATGGAAATAACCTAAGTGTCTATTAACAGATGAATGGAGAAATATATATATATATATATATATATATATATATATATATATATAATGGAGAAATATATACACACACACACACTATACATATACACGTATACACGCACACTGTAGAATATCATTTAGCCTTAGAAAAAGAAAATGCTGTGGCACCCGGGTGGCTTAGTTGCTTAAGCACTTAACTTTTGGTTTTGGCACAGGTCATGATCTCATAGTTTGTGGGATTGAGCCCTGAGTTGGGAAGTCTGCTTGAAGATTCTCTCTTTATGCCCCTCTCCCCACTCAATCACACTATGTCTGTATCTCTGAAATCAATCAATCAATTTTTAAAAAATTTGTTCATTTGCTACAACATGGATGGATCTGGAAGAAATTATGCTAAGTGAAATAAGCCAAACACAGAAAGACAAATAGTGAGTGATTTCACTTATATGTGGAATCTAAAAAAGTCAGAGTTATAAAGGCACAGAGTGGAATGGAGTATTGCCAGGGGCTGGAATGTGGGGGAAATGGAGAAATTTGGGCCAAAAAGTAGAATGGTTCAGTTATGCAAGACGAATAAATGCTAGAGATCTAATGTAGAGTATGATAATACTGTATTGTATATTTGAAATTTTCTAAGATGTTAAATCTCATCACACACACATGCACAAACGTACACACTATATAGAGCTGATGGATAAGTTATTTAACTTGACAGTGGTGATCTTTATTTTTTACAACACATTAATATATATATATATATATACACACACACACACACAACACACACACACATCAAATTGTAGACCTTAAAAATATCTTAGTAAATTTGTAAAAAAGAAAGTATCATTCAAGTAAATATTTATTATTATATTCATTTATATAATAATTCATGTTTGAGTTTCAAAAATATTCCATGTTTATCAAATAACTAGGCTAATGCATATCTCAAATAATTAAAACCCCCATTTGCAGTTTATTCTCTATTAAAGTCTGTTAAAGGCTTTTCATGTAATACCTCAGTTGAAGGCACTAGATAATACCGCACTATTACCCTCCAGTTTGAAGGGGAAGAAAATGAAACTGAGACTGGACAAATAAGACTATAAATTTGGAAACTGGGAGTGTGTACTAGGTTCTTACTACAGGACGTGGCTACACCTGATCTAGAAAACAAAGGAAGCCAGGCAATGATGCCCAGAATATCCCCATGGTAACAGAGCTTTTATGCTCTCCAAGTTTTTACAAATCACAAGATACAAAATATCATAAAGCAGGGAGTGAACTAAACCACATTTTGCATTAGAAGGTTTTAGTAGGGTTTATTTTCTCTGAAGTCTAGACATCAATATCACATGTAAGTCTTCTGAAGCTAAATGTGTCCAGGCCCCAATTCAAATCTATAAAGTGAGGATTGCCATTTGAGGTGATATAACTTCTCTCTAGGGTTTGACAAAAATAAAGTCATCCTCAAATATCTATCTAGTCTATGATCCCACTTTAACACAAATATATTATTATTGTCCCTATTTGTTAAATGGTTAAATGACTTGCTTAAGCTATACGGCTTAATAGAAAGAAAGTCCTGATATTTAGCGGGGACATAAATGTGCTTTCCTACTGTGTAAGGGAGATGATATTTTCATTTCGGTTATAATTATAGAAGCTGAGGTTCCAGGGCTTTGAAGAAGTTGCCTAGGCTTACAGAGTGTCTAAGTTGTGAAACCTTAATTAGATCACAGTTCTTTCTGACCAAGACTCATGCAGTCTTCTTCACCTGGAGGAAGCGAATTGTCATCTCCACCCCGTACAACAATCTCCAAACCTCTACTAAGCAGAATAACCATCTGAAAAAGTATCTGAATTAAATCTTCAAATCTTGGCATATATAAATTTGAAAATATCATAGGAAGTTTTTTTTTTCCTCATTTAAAGAAATTGAAACAGACTCAGACGTAGGCTTGTTGAGTGTGAATTCAACAGCTTATTATTTCTTGAGGCTATTTTCTTCCTAAAATTCTTGTCACTGTTGAAACTGAATGGTTTCACAAAATGCTGACATTAAACAAAGGGGCCAGTTTTCCAAGAGAGATTTTAAAGTGCAGAAGTTATTTTCAATCTGTAGTGTTTAGTTAGAAGGAAATAAGTATTTAGTACTTGATACTAAGGGTATGGGCAAGTAAGAATATCACCTCAGAAAAATTCTGAATAAGATAAATTGAACCTTCCACTATATTTCCTTTTATTAACATAAGAATTATTGTTTCTGCTTTCATTTTTTTTTCATTTCCTTTTAAACACTTTGGTTTAAGTAGGTGAAGAAATATTACATTCAACATGCATGATACAGTGTCTAACATAAAGTAAATGCTCAATAAATATTAGCTATTATTATTTTATTAGCTCTCATAGAAGCATAGATTAGTTCTGCTGAAAGCCAACTCCCTTAGAGTTTTATGATTAATAGCGTAATATTAGTATAATAACAGTGGTACCATAATAAGCAAGCAGAAGAGAACATAACAGGAGAAAATGAAACTTGAATTAAATCAAAGATATTCTGAAGCTCTTTATGTAACCGGTACTGCAGACCATTATAAACTAAAGTCACTTCCATTTGTGGGTTAGGCTGGATATTAATATTAATTAATTCATTTCATGCTATTCGATTCAATAATCCACAAACTGACAATAATAATTTTGGAATGGCATTGTCTAGAGTACATTAATAATGGTTTCTTGGAAAGAAGGAAGAAAGAAGGAAGAAAGGAAAAAAAATGTTTACTCTAATGTGCATCTTTTAGAATGTTTTCCTAGCTGAACTCTGCTTTATGTTTGTCTTATTTATTTATTTATTTTTGTCTTATAGGCTTCTAAGACTTCTTATAGTCTTCTAAATTTATTTTTGTCTTATAGTCTTCTATAGTCTCTTATAATCTTCTAAGGAAGATTCAGGTCAGTAACATTAAACTTATATTCTATGTGCAATCTTTCTCTACCTCAATTCACTTAGAACTCCTAACAGAAATATGAACTATTGAAATTTTATAATTTTAATATGGAATCATTCAGATGATGTATGTTAGAGTTTTTGCTCCATCAAAAAAGGCAACATGTTAAAGGACTAATCTACATATTTCAAAAGCTAATGGAAACCATCACAATGGCTATATAATACTCAGTTGGTACCCTACTATTTTAAATAAAAGTGCTTAGTTAGATTGCTCTCATACAGCTTTACTCTCCTTTTATGATTTGATTTTGTAAAGGGGAAATTAGCTATGGTTCACCTATGTAAACCTCCACATTTTGAGAAAATTTGAAATATAGACAAGGATTGCAAGTAAAGTGAACCTATATAGTTTATTTATAGATGCCTAGAAGTTACAAATATATTAGATAATTACTCTTGTAGGTATCTTTAAAACCATAAAAAATTATGTTGCTTCAATATTACCCAAAAATGAATACAGAAAAACCTGTCCATTGGAAATACAAGCTGATATTCAGAGAACGGAGACTGTTGTGTATTTTTTACCTTTCGTTACTGGCATGATTCTTTATCCCATGTAGTTTCCTGTCTCCAAATGACGCCTGCCTCATGATCTGTCTGTTGCTATCACTTCCTTCCTACCTAGTTATTTAGCACAGTTTCAAATACCAATTCATGCTGTCCTTGAAGAATTTCTTCTACTTGTCTTGCTTACAAAACGTCATTATGGAGCCCTTTGGAATAATCCCAAATATTCAGATATAATGAGAGAGAACAGGTGCACAGAGAATGAGAAAAATTCATTATGCACATTATTGGATTTTTTTTCATAGCATGAGTCTAATTCATTAGATCTAACAAACTAAAGCCTAGTATCATGCTAAAGGACTTATCACTACATATTTAGAAAGGTGAAAAAGAGTCTAGTTGAGGGAGTCAAACAATGGGCTAGAATAGAATACAATGCCTGTGAGGAATTCCCTCTGTATTTATTAATTAATCTTGCATCTTTGGAAAGTGACTAAATATTCTTACTCCATTTCTCATAATGTGTTCAGTAGAAATAAGTAATTCAAAACAAATGTAGTAAATTAAAATGAGTTAAAAATCACAAACAAAACCAAAATACTGGTTTCATTTAAATTAGCCTAGTTAAAAGATGATAGTTTTCTATGTGGAAGCATATTTCTCTAAATTATCCATATATGGGTAACCTGAAAATTTGATGTTTCTTTCATAATCCCTATTCCTACATTAGGTATTTTATAAATATATATCATAAAAATACAAAATTTTCTATGTAGCCTATATCAGAGACAATCAAAAGGTATCTGGGCATTTATAACACAGTTGTGTATTTATTTTATAAAGTAACCTACAACTATAAAACTATTTCAGGTATAAAAAGTTAGATGTGCATACTTCTCAAATTGCTCAAATTACGAAGAAAATATTTAGTCAATATTATCTTCTTTAAGAGTACACATATAATTTTGTATTAAATTTGCTTTTGACTATCTAAAGATGATTTTTAAAATATTGTATTTATTCATTTGGGAGAGAGAGAGCATGAGCCAGGTGGAGGCTCAAGGGAGAGGGAGAAACAGAGTAGACTTCCTGCTGAGCAAGGAGCCCCACATGGGGCTTGATCCCAGGACCCCAAGATCATGACTTGACCCAAAGGCAGACACTTAACCAACTGAACCACCCAGGTGTCCATAAAGAAGATTTTTAATAGAAAATATTCTTTATTTGAACAATTAATCTTAATGAATTTATTTTGAAAAAGCTTAAATATTTAGATACTTGGTAGACTTTAGGATATAATTTTCAGAAAAAAATTATAATGAATAGTGATGTCTTCGAATATTTGAACTTTTGCACACTAATGCTTTGACTATTCATTATTATATATTAATTTTGATTTCTCACCTATAAAGTCTAAACAAAAATGCAAAATTTTTTTTTTTTTACTTTAAAATAGTATTTCATGTTTGCTTAGAAAAAAATCACAGAGAGTAACCCAAAATGTAAAATCTAGATAAACATGCAGAAGCATAGTGCTAAAAATCAAGTGTCTGGAGACCTACTGACTTCTTCAAATCCTGAATCTATCACATATTAGTTGTATAATCTTGAGATTCTTACAGAAACTCTCTGTGTTTCATTGTTTTTCTCCTAGGCAATGTAATGTTGATGATAGTGTCCCCATAGGATTATTGTAGAATTAAATTATATAATCTGTAAGTGTTAAACACAGGGCTTGGAGCATGGTAATTATTCAATAAATATTAGTTATTATTATTAACCACAACGTTCATAATACTCTCATTCTTATATTATTTGTCCAATAAATGACTTTTATTTAATTTTATTTTTTTAAAGATTATATTATCTATTCATGAGAGACACAGAAAGAGAGGCAGAGACACAGGCAGAGAGAGAAGCAGGCTCCCTCTGGAGAGCCTAATGCGGAACTTGAACCCAGGACCTAAGAATCACACCCTGAGACAAAGGTAGGCACTCAGCCCCTGAACCACTGAGGAAACCCTAATAAATGACTGTTCAATAAATAGAAATATTTCTTATTTTTATACATAAGAAGAGAGTAAGTGATTTGCTTAAGATAATGTTTTTTAACATAAATTTCTGTAACTAATCCAGGAGTACAGATTGGAGTATTTAAGAAATTTTCTAATTATCATTACTGTATTCACCCATCCATTTATCTGTTTACTGATTTACTCAAAAATATGTTTGCCCTGGGCACCTGGGTTGCTCAGTTGATTCAGTGTCTGCCTTTTGCTGACACTGAGGTCACGACATTCAGGTCATGATCCTGGAGTCAAGGGGTAGAGCCCAAGGTCAGTCTCCCTGCCAAGAGGGGAGTCTGCTTCTCCCTTTCCCTCTGACCCTCCCCCTGCTTCTCTCTCTTCATCTTATATGAAAAAAACAATCTTAAAAATATATGTGTTTGACCAAATAATACTTTGTGCACTTGGAATAAGTCCTGGGAATGCATGGTAAATAAAATGGACATGACGTCTGCTTACAATTAAGAAAGGGTAAGGAAGAAGGTAGGCATTAAATCAATAATATAAATGGGGAAGTGAAAGAGAAAAGGAATAGTCCATAGGATTGTGTAACCAAATCTAAAGGATAAGAAAAACAATCCCAGGAATAAAAATTAAGTTGGGCTTGATTGAGTTAGCCATTGTCAGTGAGACTCTTAGCAGTAATACTAATATAAAGGTTTTGAATTCTTCCCACTTTCCAGTTTCTGTGCTAGTAGGAAATTGGGGCCAAGATTTAAACTATCTTTCAATCTTCCACCTCTCAGCAAATTCGCGGGCAGATCAAACAACATGTGGCAGGTAAGGATTACTTTGAGGGGTTCCCTCTAATGTAGGTTAAGAAGTTCATATTCTAAAGTCAGGAGTATGGAAGGACAAGAAGAATTTAAAGTAGAAGAATGATAGATTTGTAGTTTCAGAAAATCACATGGATTAGAAAAGAGGTAGCCAATAGAGAATTGAAGGTGAGATAAGATGAGCTACCACTTACAAAGACAGATAAGACTATGGCAATGGTGATAGAGCTGGTTACTCTTAACATTCAGAAAAGAAACACAGAGGGTACCTGGATGGCTCAGTTGGTTAAGCATCTGACTTTGGCTCAAGTCATGATCTCAGGGTCCTGGGATGGAGCCCCCATTGTGCTTTGGCCTCCCTGCTCAGCAGGGAGTCTGCCTACCACTCTCCCTCCCCCTGCCCATGGTCTCACTCTCTCTCTCTATTTTTCCAAATAAATAAATAAAATCTTAAAAAAAAATAGAAACAATGATATATTTTGTGAATGGCTAACTGTGTGGAGTGAGGGAAAGGATGGAACCTGATCTAAACCCATGTAAGAGGAGGAGGATGCTTGAGAAAAATACAGAAGATATGCTGAATTTGATTTTAAATATGTTGAGTTTTATATATATTTAAGCTATCTAGGTGGAGGGTTTGCTATTACTCTGTCTGTATGATGTTGATCTTGATGAGATCTTGAAGATGATGATGGTTATGATATCAACATTAATTTCAGGCAAACTGTGCACCAGTCTTGGTGCTTTAGTGCAATGCAGCATGTAAATTGAATACACCAATCCCACTGAATATGCTAAATATGTTTTTAAAAACTTTATGGAGGATATGATTCACACTAAAATTATTAGAAAACATTATAGGTAGATACATTGACACCAAAAGACAGTTCTATGCTGAAAAGTGTATGAGCTTAAACTAGTTAGATTAAACTTGTAGTGTGATAAAGAAAACAAAAACAGAGAGTCTCTCAGGAGCCAATAGCAACACTAATATTGATAAGAAGAATAACAAATGAAGACTCTGAATATGAGACTGAGAAAATGCTGGGGCCAAGGAGAGAGGGTTTCGTGAATAAGTGAGGAGTCAGTACAATACGTTCAATGTGTTTAAGTGTTAAGGTTTAAAAAGTTTTCATTGGATAGGGCAACAAACAGGTTGTTTTCTAAGGGCTTATTGGATGGATAAGAATGCAGTTGGAAGACAAATGGAAAAAAAGTCAGTTTAAACAATAATTCAAAAAGATTAACTTTGTAGGGAATTTTTTCAAAGTTAAATCAGACACAAACCAACATCAGGAAAGAAAATAAAACACATGGAGTTGAAAGAGCTTGGTTTTACATCAGAGAAAACTGAGCGTGTTCACATGTTACTGGAAAGATAATGAGGGAATGAAAATCTAATTAGAATTAATAATTTGTAAAGTAAGATACCTGAATTGTATGAGTGGCAAATTGATATCCATTAGTGCAACAGTTCTCAACTGGGAGTGATTTTGCCCCCAATCTGGAAACTCTATTGGTTTGTACAACTGGAGGTGATGTGCTACTGATATTTAGTGGGCAGAAGCCAGATTTGTTTAACATAGTATATATTTTCAAAAATACAATAGATGGGGCACCTGGGTGGCTCAGTGGTTGAGCATCTGTCTCCAGCTCAGATCCTAATCCCAGGGCCCTGGGATCAAGTCCTGCATCGGGTTCCCTGCATGTAGCCTGCTTCTCCCTCTGCATGTATCTCTGCCTCTGTGTGTGTGTGTGTCTTTCATGAATGAATGATTAAATAAAAATAAATAAATAAATACATAAATAAATAAATAAAGCCAATTTCAAAAAAAAATATTAAAAAAATAAAAAGAAATCAAATAAAAGAACAGAGATGAGTGCCTAGGTAGCTGTCAGTTAAGCATCTGCCTTCAGCTCAGGTCATGATCCAGAACTGTGGGATCAAGTACAATATCTGGCTTTCTGCTCAGGGGAGAGTCTCCTTCTCTTTCTGCCCCTCCCTCTGCTCATGCTCTCGCTCTCTCTCTCAAATAAATAAATAAAATCTTGAAAATAAATAAATAAATAATAAATAAATGAATGAATAAATAAATAAATAATTAAATAAATAAATAAAATAGTGAAGTGTTGGTTAAGGAAATATACAAAGATTGGCAAGTAGTACTGAATCTTATTTAGGCTGTTAACTATAAATTTACTGGCAGCAATCTCAAAGTTTATATATATTTCATGACTATCCAGGAATCCTTTTGCATAATTTAAAAATGCTGGTAATGGCATTCCGTGAAAGGATTTCTACAGGCATGAAATGGAAGGCAAGAGGATGAGAGTCGAGTAATTGAGTAATCCTATTGTAAACTAAGCCATGTAAATAGGAAATTAAGATGAGGAAATAGATAAAAAATGGAAAGAAAGCTAACAGACTAGACCTTATTGAACTGGTACAGTGGAATTAGTTGGTATCTATTAAAGTTTTTTAGCTTATTGATAACTGCTTGTTAGATTGTTTTTTATTTCCAACTGAATTTTTTGTTATATGATTTATCAATAATTTCACTCATTATATACATTTGTATCATTTTCCTAATGACTCATGAAAAATTATGAAACATAAATTTTGTTATATTATTAATTTAACACAAAATTCAACCAAGTTTGGTAAATATAATCTTTAGCATACCTATGTTAAATTACTCAAATGCATTTTAAATATTCATATTACATATTTGACATTTATAAAACTGGTCATAAATATCATAAATCATAAAAGGAGAAAAGTTAACTAAGATTTCAGGAACAGAGATTTTTCTTTTCTTGACATTAAAAAAAAATATTACAAGTTAAGTGATAAAGAAAATTTGAGTAAAATATACCTAGGATTTCTGGCAGGAGGAGGGTGTTGAGATAGGCAAGCATCAACCATATTTAAGTGTTCTGTTATATCGTATGTCATGTTTTGCCCTGAAGGTTGAATATCACTTATCCTTTCATTCCAGAAATATTTATTAAGCACCTGCTAGGTCCTTGAGATAAATCAATGAATGTGTAACAGAGAAAATTACCAGCCTGAATGGGTTATACATTCTCACCTGTATATAATATATACATATAATGAATAGATATGCAATTGTATATATTTACAACATGGTATTAGATATGATGAATACGCTGAAGGGAACTAAAGCAAGTTAAGGAGGTAAGAAGTAATAGAGTGGGAACCCTAGATTTTGAATTCTGGTTTAAGAAGTACTTTCTGTTGAGATCACATCTGAGAAAGAAACTGATTCTTGTATATTGAGGATAGAACTTAAGAAACTGCCTGTAGGTTCACATGATAGTCCTTTACAGCTTTTGCCTATAAAATTGCAAAGTTGGGATCCCTGGGTGGCGCATGGTTTAGCGCCTGCCTTTGGCCCAGGGCGCGATCCTGGAGACCCGGGATCGAATCCCACGTCGGGCTCCCGGTTCATGGAGCCTGCTTCTCCCTCTGCCTATGTCTCTGCTTCTCTCTCTCGCTCTGTGTGTGTGACTATCATAAATTAAAAAAAAAAAATTAAAATTGCAAAGTTTCTGTGATTATCTAGAGCCACAATTTGAGTGTCTTCTTTAATATTAAAAAAAAATGACTACAGCTTCATTAATAGTAACCAAGAGATATGGCAGTTTTCTTTTCTTTTCTTTCTTTCTTTTTTTTGATACGGCAGTTTTCATTTAGTTGTTATTTGATTTCAAAATTAAGATTACTATAAGCTAATGGAGGAGATTTAAAGTACATTTATTTAAATAGATATTTTTAATGTGACTGGTCAGCATAAATTTGATAAAACACTCATTTTTCTAATTGTCTATTATTTCTTTTCTATAGTAATAGAAATCACAAAGAATGTGTGTGCTCTCTGATTTTTCTTTTTTGCACTTAAAACTTTCCTTTAGAAATTCTAAAAGCCATACTTAATTTCTAGCCTCTAGTAAAAGTGTCTGAATAGTGATATCCATTAGAGAAAGAATGATAATCTGATGATGGTGCTAGCAGGTGGTGCCATAATGAATTCTCTTTACGGAGGAGTACATTCTTAACTATCATTTGTCCTGGAGTTCCATTTTATTATGAGAAGTAAGAGCAATCTTGTCTGGAAAAAGAATGACTATTAGATTATTCTTTTTAAAAAAAGATTTATTTATTTATTTATTTATAAGGGGGATGGAGAATGCAAATGCTTGCACATGGTGGGGAGGGGCAGAGGGAGAGGGAGAGAATCTCAAGCCAACCCCCCTGTTGAACAAGAAGCCCCACACAGGGCTCTATCTCAGAATCCTGAGATCATGACCTGAAATCAAGAGTCAGATGATTAACCAACTAAGCCACACAGGTGCTCCCACCAAGAGATAATTCTTAATCTCCAGAAATGATGTCTGTATTTGGGATTATTAAATAAAGTAAAAAGAGAGAGAGAGAGAGAGAATAAATAAACAAATTTTATTATTATTTTTAATAAACAAATTTTAAAAGCTTATCACACACATTTTCAAAAATATTGTCCTGCATACAATAAAAAATCCCCCCCCTTTTCAATTAAGTCTGTAGCCAAAATGTCTGAATGCATATTGCTCTGTAGCAAAATGAGAAAAGCTAGGAGATTGCATAGAAAATTGTATGAGAGAATACTCAAGAAGAGCTATCACTGGCTAAATGGAATTGACTATGTATGGGAGATATAATACCAAAACAGTGGAGTTATTCATTCCTGAAAAAAAAGAAATAGTTATAGAATGTTCACTGCCTGTAAAGCATTGTTATAGTTACCAATATACACTAAGATATGAAACCTGTCTTCATAAAGTTTACATATTTCTAAATGAAAATAAAAGGTATAAAGATAAGTTAAAGAGGTACATGAACAATTTCCATCTATATTTAAACACCATGATAGCCCTATTCTGAAGATTTAATTAATGGAGAAGGTTGTATGAGTGTGAGGGGGCAGGGGCTGGAGGCCCCATGGATTCCTGCAAGCTGGTGGTAAGATATTTCACACAAGCTAGAAATGGGAATTCTTTGGACTTGTGTAGTGGTGTAGAAATGGAAGGAAGTCCGTGGGTAGGAAAGTGATTTCTGACAATTTGTTCATGAAGTCAATGGAATTTTCGAGATAACAAGGGATTGGGGGATGAATTCTCGGTTTCCGGTTGGAACATGAATAGCTGGTAGATGATTAGGATTTTGAAATAAAATATGGTGGATGGAAGGAACCACCATAAGTATTGGGGGTGGTGGATATGGGCAAGTGTGCTTTTAGTTTTGACATATGCTTATCTGAGAGAGAAGGGACCTGAGGCTAGAGAGTAGGCAGCTGAATTTCTGGAAGGGAAACTCTGCAGGTACAGGGGCTGGAAACTAGAAAGCCTTTGGACTGATCTGTGGCAGATTTCTAGCGATGCACTTCCAGGGTCATCTGTAGATTCTCTCAAGGGCCAAATGTTCGTTCTAAGGACCTACCGAACCCAAATAAACAGGTCTCTTATGGGTACTAATAAAAGTGTGTGAATGAGGGATAGGAAAAGCTGGTTACTCTTAAGCAGTTAATCGCCTTGGAGCTACTATGAGCTGTACTGTGAAAGATGTTTTCAAAGAGTTGGCCCTTAGAAAATCTTTTTGAAATATTGAAATTGAGCTCCTGGTGATTTGAATAGCAAAACTTTAATTTTAAGACCTGTCACTTTTGTGTCGGTACTCTCCAACAAGTTCTGGGCTCAGTAGATTCCTCAGAATGCCCTTCTGTGAAAATCATTACCCTTTGAGATCTAGATAACACAGTTTAAAAGGGTTTATTTCTTGGCATTATTGCCACTCGTATTTCACATTTGTTTCAAGTTTTACCTTGTATGGGCTGCTCATAAAATAACTAGCTTTTATAAATACACGGGTAAGTACAAATCATTCCTGTTCTTGCAAAACCTGTACAACAAAAACTCAGTCATTCTAGACTCCTGCTGGCTATACCAAAGACTAAACGTCCACTTCAAATGCCCTTGTACTTTTATCCATTAAGTTATATTCTGTTATAGCAAAGTTCTCTCCCAGGGAGCCTTTCTTGTCTGTGTGGGCAAAGGGATGGATCATATAACTCTCGAAGCATCAATTTCCTTTATCTTTTTGAATCATCTATTTCACCAGGATAGGAATTTATAAAATAGGCCCTGCTTTTACAAAGCATGATCTCAAAACACAGTTAGGTATGCCTTTAAAGGTAAAGAAACTCTCCAAGTTACAACTAAACAATGAAACAGAAAGATAATACGGAAATCACCTTTCCTCTTCCCTGTAAACACATCCAAACAAATGATCAGGATCATGATTCAAATCCCTTTGAGGATTTACAGCCATTATTTTCACTATTGACATGGAGTACAAAAATAAATAAATAAATAAATAAAATGAGATTATTCCTATTAAGTCATTCTATAAAATAGTAACCCATGCAAGATCTCATATGTACATTATGTGATCTCCATATATTATGCTCTTTTAACTATGAGTTTATTCTTTTCCTAGGTAAAGAAACAGATTCAGGTTATAAATTTTGATATGCCCCGGATAAATCTGTTCACTCCACAGTTAAGAATTAACTCCAGGCAAACATGATTGTTGGGCATGTTTCAAATAATATTATTTTAATTTGCTTCACTGACAATATGCCTACTACGTGGAGAGACAAGAGCAAAATCCTGTTAAACAAGAAAAAAATAAAATGAAATAGTGAATTTTTAAAAATTTCTGATTGTAAGATTACCTAAGTATTCTATTTCTATGTTTCATTTATGTCTTTTAGCATATTTTATGAATTTGAGCAACATTAGGTATAATAATGAGGACATCCTTCCAGTTAACAAATACCTGAGGGGAAGTAACACCAAGGATTTGACAAATGATGTGACACCATAGTAGTTAAAGATTAAAGAGAAAAGTCTACTCCATATGACTTACTATATTTCTATCTTTTTTTTTTTTTTTGAAGATTTTATTTATTTATTCATGAGAGGCACAGAGAGAGAGAGGGAGAGGTGGAGACATAGGCAGAGGGAGAAGCAGGCTCCCAATGGAGGACTTGATCCCAGGGCCCTGAGATTAGGACCTGAGCTGAAGTTGGTGCTCAACCACTGAGCAACCCAGGTGCCTCATCTGTTGTATTTTTGGAAATATATCCTATGTTAAACAAATTTTCGTATGGTCACTTTAATTTGGAAATACTATATGGATCAACTTAAAAACTGAGGTTATTTCACTTAATAAGATGTGTTATCCTGATATGTATATAATTGTTATTTCTGGTAAGTTATTTGGAAAAGGCAAAAAGATCATCTTGAAGACAAATACTGATGATACACATTATCTGATTTATCAGCTAATTGCCAATTGTTAATTTATGCTATTAGGAAATGCTATCAGGGCTACAGGCTAAGGTAATATTCCTCTCAACTGAAATGTTTCCAAACTTATTAAATTACGATGACATGAATTATGATCCATCAAATTTCTAGTTATACTAGATTTCAATTGGCAAAGGAATATTCTTAAGATTTTTTTTTTTTTTACCCCCAATATGCTTCCCAAAGTCTGCTCATTTCAATTCGGAACATATCAAAGTTGAGTTTCAAAAAAAAAAAACAAAAACAAAACAAAACAAAGAACAAAAAATGACCTACTTGGCATCTGTTGCTGTTACTCTGTCAAATAACTCACCCATTGTCTAGATCTCAGTGGGGGACATGTGGGAGGTCCCACAGTTTCTTTCCAGCTGTTACTTAGTCTGGAATAATGTTTTTGGTTTCATACAACTCCCAGCATGCAGTCTGCTCCTGACAGCCTCAATAAAATTCCATTTAAGCAAAATGAATTAGAAGTCGGCATAAACAAAGTTTAGAAAGAAACAATTAGGAACTCTTCCTGAACTGGCTTATGACTTGGAAAGTTTCATCTTAAGGAAACCTGTCACCTTGTAGGATAAAACGCCACAGGCAGCTTTACAGTAGCCTGAGCGTACCTTTTGCTTCTCTGAACAAACTCTTAAAAGAGTTAGAAGAGCTTCTACGGAAATATCTGGAGCTTAAGAGCTGGAAGCATCTGTTCAGTATGATAACAGTAGCAGCCTTCTTGGCGGCAGTCTAAACCCTAAAATCCCCAGATATACCCCAGACCTAGCACTGGGGAAAAAAGATTGCATTAAACCATCATTTTTCAAACTTTCCAAAGGGAATCACACCTGAAAGAGAGTTGCAACTCCATCCCTCCCTCTCTTTGCTCCCACCCTCTCTCTCTTATACACACACAGACACACACACACACACACAGGTGCACACACAGTAGACAGAAAAAATAAGATGCTACAGAACAGTCAAAAGTGAAATGAAAGCACTGAGTGTGTTTCAGAAAACTGACTGAAGGGAATGCCAAGGTTGCTCACTGAAGCAGTCACTGACAATGATGACTTGTGGATCATCCAAACAACACTGGATCAGCAATATACGAATAAATACAGATCAAGAAATCTTAATTTCCAAACGCCTTTGCCTACTCCTGTATCAGCATGCCTCGCACTGGCTCTGCCCAATGTGTGTATATTATATATCATACTGTGTAGCAGCCCTCATCTGAGCTGCTGATTATCCAGCCAGATAGCCTGTGCTGGAACTTCCCCTCTGCCCCTTATTAGCAGCTCCTGGGCTTTAGTCCACTCGCCTGCAAGGGATGATGATGATGATGATGATGATGATGATGATGATGATGATAGCATTCATCTCTATAGTTAGCCTAAGGATTAAAGCCTGACTGTACATAAAGATCTTAAAATAGTGTGAAACACACAATAAAGACATGCAAGTGCTTGTAATTCTTATCCCTCTCTTTTTTTTCTAATCATTTCTATTTATTGAAATCCATCATACCCAGACGACAACAATAGCAAAGGAGCTGCAAACTAGGAAAGTGCATGTGCATCTTACAGTTTCCCTCTCAGATGATGGTTTTGTTCAAATAAATGGGACTCTTAAAATGGGAACACAGGGACATCTTCCCCAAAGCATTAATGCTGTTTTCTGGATGTTCCACATATGTAACCATTGACATGAACCAGGCTTTATTTCTTTTCTTTTTAACTCAGCATCCATAAGTGACATATTAGTGATTGTGTCTTTAAAAAAAAAAAAAAAACAGTATAGGGCAGCCCCGGTGGTGCAGCGGTTTGGTGCTGCCTGCAGTCTGGGGTGTGATCCTGGGGACCCAGGATCGAGTCCCATGTCGGGCTCCCTGCATGGAGCCTGCTTCTCCCTCTGCCTGTGTCTCTGCCTCTTTCTCTCTGTGTCTATGAATAAAAAAATAAAATCTTAAAAAAAATTAAAAAAAACAGTATAATACAGGAGAATATCTTAACATTTATCAAGGGCTAAGTACTAGTTTGTCACTGATTTCAAAAAGAAGAAAAGTGTCATAAAGGCATTAGTGGTTAAAAATTACTTTAGGGCCCACATATAGAATTAAAAAAAAAAACACTGTTCATGGCTTTGAGCTATTTTAACAGATTTCCTGGATTTTTTCATCATTCAATCCCTTAGACTACTTAGAAACTGTAGGATAACTAAAAAAGGCAAATTTCTCAGAAAGTTGTTAGATTTCAGTGATTTAAGCAATATTTTAGTAATTCCTACTCAACTATATTTACTGATTTCCTTTGTTCTTCCAAAATTTGACAAAGGCTTTTAGTGATTAAGAAATAGCCATAGCAAGCTTTTACTTTAAGATATTTTTCTGAAAACTAGTGACATAAGAACACACTCACATTGAAAACAATTCTGTCCAGTGTAAAAATGGATTCTATTGGTCATCCATACCTAATTGGTTTAAACATGATGGGATTTAGAGTTTGAAAAGTGAAAAGAGGATGATGGTCATAACCTATACCACTGTTAGTAGTAAAACAGTAATATTTATTACTGATATGAGTGACTTGGTCTGAGACTATGGGAGGGTATCTGAACCAGTGCCCCCCTACTCCACTCCTGGCGTAGGTGCAGCAGAAGGTGACACAGGTCTGCATGAATAGTCTTGGAATCCAGGGTCAACACTGAAAAGTCGGTGGATACTGGGATAGAGTTTTTACCTGTGGTTCTCCTGGTCCAAGGAAACTATGAAGCTTTTCAGAGACGTTAGTTCCAGCTTCACATCCTTTGTATTTTTCCCTTAAGGTCCCAGCAACTCGATTTGCTACTTTGGATTTTTAAATCACACATCCAAATGCAGGGGATGCTTTAGCACCTCTAACCATTGAGACTTGTGATCAAGCCCTATTGGTAGAGTCACCATACATCTCCGTTTGCCTATTTCAGCATGTTGTAGATCAAAATATGCCATGCATTTTATTCTGAAATCTTTTTCACTCAGAGTACTCTAGTTTGAACAAAAACTTGCACAGTTACCTAAGCCATTGGGATTTAAAGTCTTGGCAGTTGTAATATGCTTATGTTTCCCTAAGAAATACCCCTTTTTTCCAAGCAAGGCGCCATCAAGGAGTCCATATCACCCCTGAGCTCCAGGGCACATTTGCCTCTCTATCTTGATACAATGAATTAGAATGGACACATTGTATAATCATTATTTGCCCATTTGGTAATGCCCTGTCCTAAACCTCAGTCTAGGGCTAGGGACTTTGGTCCTCTCACCTATGTGTGGCTTCCCTTTCTGTAACTGTCAAATTTTCCTTAGAAATAAAATTCCCAATTTATTGTCTAGCCGGGGAATATTTGGGGAAAAAAAGTTTGCTGAAATGGGTAGGAAATATCAGAAAGGGAGACAGAACATGGAAGACTCCTAACTCTGGGAAACGAACTAGGGGTGGTTGGAGGGGAGGAGGGCAGGGGGTGGGGGTGAATGGGTGCCAGGCACTGAGGAGGGCACTTGATGGGATGAGCACTGGGTGTTATTCTGTATGTTGGAAAATTGAACACCAATAAAAAATAAGTTTATTATTTTAAAAAAAAAGTTTGCTGAAGTCTTTCTGTTAAGCAAAAATGTTAAGAGAGGTAAAAGGAAGTACAAAATATTAAGGTCCATGAGGTAAAAGGAAGCACAAAATATTAAGGTCCATGGTGCTTATCACCTTTCATCTCTTGTAGTTTGCATTTAAAAAGTACTTCTTACCTTTTTTTTTTTTCATTTAAAGACTGATTTTGAAAAGAGTAATTGAAGAACAATGGGATGATTTTGAACAGCTTCTTTCTATAGGGAAATTATTGATAGAAAACATGCACCCCTTTAGGCTTTTACCTTAACCGATGACATGGTGGACCACAAAACGCCCTTCCAAATTCTTATAAAGAAATCAAACTATCTTTGGATTAAAAAAAAATACATTTGTAAAGATCTAGGGCTCCTCGTTGTTATCAAAGGAGGAATAAGTTTTAAGTTCAGATGTTCAGTATGTTTCTGTGTATTATCTTCAGAAATAGGCCTGCTCGTGAATAATAAAAATTGTTGGATACTAGGTCCTAAAATAATTATTTCTCATTTTTACACTTAGCCTCTCTTCCCAGGTAATTTATAGCCCAAAATTTGCTATGCCCTAGTGAATGCACACATGCTTCATTTCCTGGCTTCTATGCTTCCTCTCCAGGTAGTCTGCTCCCTGAGAGCACCATGATCAAACTTGCAGTTACTACTGAAAAGAGTGTCCACACTTCACTATCCGTTTCAATATCCATCATCTCCAAAGTGCTGTTCTTGGTGCCCCAGAAAATCAGACTGTTGATTACTTTGTCCGTAGATAACAATTTTCTGAAAATATTTTAGGGCTGCCCTTGGGCATTTAAGTTCTTTAAAAATAGGAATTGGGATTTACTAATCTTTGTCCTCTCTACTGTGTGTAGAATGTGTAGGATGTAAAGATATGGCAATATAAATTATAAACTTCAGAAATTTGTTGAATTAAATTAGTTTTTTTTATAGAAAGTATAGTTTTAAGTCAAACGTTTTGAAAATAGACTTATGTATAAAAATATCGTGCAGGATATATAGAGCATTCCAAGTAACAGCTGCATATTATAATATATGCATTCATCTTTATCTATATTCTGTCTATGACATTTTTTACAATTCTTCATGATTATAATATCTTAGAATTATTTATTTGTGATAAAGCTTTATTTTTATTTTTCTGTTATGAACTTGATTTTAATTTCTCAAGTCAAAAACATGAGTTCCAAAAATATACTTTTCCTTTCAGAAAAAAAGATTTCCTGTATTATGAGACATATTCTTAGAAAACAAATATAAAAAAACAGCTAATTATCATGTTTTCTTTCCATCCTACTAAAATATTGTTAGCTTTCCTGAGGATAGAAGAATTTTAAGAATAATAGTTTAGTATAATTTTTATAATAAGTACTTTTTCAGTAATGATATTATAGTAGTTAACAAAATACAATGTTCATGTATCTACTTTTTCATACTTACTATTTTATAATAATTTGATTTATAAATATTTTATGGAAAAGAGACCCTAGATTGTTGGGCAGTTAAGAAAATGCTTGATTTTGTAAAGCAATGGATATTTATAAACTCAAATCTTTCCTAGGCCTCTTCTACCTCTAGCTATCCTTTTCTGTTTATTCAACTTAGGATGAGAAAGAAAACAATTGTTTTTCTTATGAAGTGAATGATGATTTCTATGGTTTTCCAACTGTGTTTTCAAATGTGTTGTAGATAATGTATCAGAAATATCTTTAAAACTTTATTGGTTCAGGGAAGTTGTGTAGTACCAAATTTATCCTGGCACCTGTAATGAATTTTTGATGTACCAAATGTTCTTTTGAAGACTCATCTTATGTTTTGCATGAAGCATTTCCATTTTTCCTCTGAGAGTTTGAAGGAAAGGAAGTGAAATCACTAAACAGTTTTTCAGAGGTTAAATTTGCTCACATAAAAATAAGCCTAATTACTGCTTAAACACAAAATGTACAGAACTAACAAGAAACTTCATATGAGTACTCCAGTTTGTGAAATACAAAACATTCGAAGTTTTATTGGCAAGATTACATAATTAGGAATCTCTAAACTGAATAATCACTCTGTATAAAAATTAGAATTATTTAAGCATGCAAGATTTTAGCAACATTCTAAATCTTATAGCCATAGAGCACACAGTTATCTCTAGGTTGGTAAATAAAGTTTTACATTAACTCTGGCAAAAGACAAGAATAAAGAATGAGGATGACAATCTTAAAAGTTGATTGAAAAAAATATCTGTACCTACTGCTTTTCTTGTTAAGATTTTCTGACAAAAGTTGGCAAAGCAAATTAGCCTCGTACATATTATGTGTGCATGTATAAATGCATATATAATGGAGATAATATCATAAACTATTAAGATGAAATTTTTCCACTCCTACAGAAGATAAATCAGATCCCTTTATCTGCCATTCAAATGCTGTAGCTACAGTAAAGGGTGAAGGGCTAGAATTACTCTGTGAAGAAGGAGGAAATAATGCAAGGAAAGTCCTGCCTTCTTGGAGCTTTTATGTGTTCCATAAAGAGGAGGTAAAAGAATCAGGTAGACAACATGAGTATTCTGGTTCCCTGTATACACAAACACATACACACACAGAGAGAAGAGTGGGAGGTTATAAAAGAAATGGAAGTGAGGAAATTTATGTAGACCCAAATTTATGTAGACCCAATTCCACTTTGGTATTTTTGAAGAAGTCTGTTGCCACAGACCATCCCTTACTAAAATAAGCATGAAGTGATTAGGCATAGAAAGAGACACAACTATTGCTCACCATCCTCCTTCCGCTCTCACATTGTATAGTTAGTCTGGAAACCACAAATGTTTTGTGGCAGACACAGAAGGTGCTCATATAAGAACCAGCGTCTAGGGGGCTGACTTGGGCAAGAGCCAACAGGCTTACCAGGACCTTGGACAGCTGAAGTGAGGGACCATTAGAGAATGAAGGTGTAATTCAGAAGAGTGCCGTACCGTAGAGTTAAGGATTGACTGAGCCAGCATATCTACTTTGCTTTACCTAAGAACTATGCCTCCATATTTCAGAAGGGAACTAAAGTAGAGTAGTCAGTGATCAGTTAGGTTGGAAGTATCTCCTAGACAGAAGAGTTAGAAAATATACACAGCCACTTTCACTCTCTGTGGCAGAAGGATGACCCATCTCCCCATGCCTGCAAACGTGAAAGCTCATTTGTCCTTGGACATGAAATCTCCTGTGTACCCCTACGTCTTGCTGATCTGCTTGTGTTCCTGTAATGCTACAGAAGTGAGGTACCTCAACTAATGAGGAAAATTTGTTCTATAAAGTTATTCAGGAGCCCTGTACATCTATCTTGTTCCTTCCCTCAAGCACTAAGGTGTTTCCATTATTTATATATTTGAGCTTTTTAGCTTGAAGGAAGGGGAAATGAAGATTTTGAGGTCAAACAATTCTTTAAAGAAAGTAATTAATGGGGCACCTGAATGGCTCAGTTGGTTAAACATCTGCCTTTGGCTCAGGTCATAATCCCAGAGTCCTGGGATCTACCCCAGCATCAGGCTTCCTGCTCAGTGGGAGGTCTGACTCTCTCTCCCTCTGACCCTCCCCCCACCTGCTAATATTCTCACTTACTCTTTCTCTCTCTCAATTGAATAAAAAAAAATATTAAAAAATGTAAGTGATTTAGAAAGTGGTACATATCAGTTTATGCACACCTCACTGGGAAACTCCTATTGCAAGGAGGCTATGAAATCTTGTGCCAACCTCAGTTTCCATGTCCCTACCAAAACTCTATTACATGGAAGAAGAAAAAAGTGAGAATTTGCTCATCTGCCACACTTAATATTTTTCAAAAAGACATTGATTTGAAAGAAATTCACTTCTAATTCCCCATCACCAATCATGTACGCCTACAATCCTTTGCTGTCCAACAAGATGGGGATAACACAATAGATAGGATTGGCTACACAAACTAAAATAATAATAATAAATATATATATTATTCACTTAATGAAAATGTGTAGGCCTACTATGTATATATTCTGTTGACTTATATCAACAGGAATGAATTAATTAAATTAATTGGAATTCTTGGTGAATAATATTTCTTTTTTTTTTTAATTTTTATTTATTTATGATAGTCACAGAGAGAGAGAGAGAGAGAGGCAGAAACATAGGCAGAGGGAGAAGCAGCCTCCATGCACCGGGAGCCCGACGTGGGATTCGATCCTGGGTCTCCAGGATCGCGCCCTGGGCCAAAGGCAGGCGCTAAACCGCTGCGCCACCCAGGGATCCCGTGAATAATATTTCTTTTGGGAGTTTCATACCATTTCTATAACATAGTATGAGATTCCTGAACAATTATGGTTCTGTAAATTTCTCCAGCATCATCCCATTCGCTCTCCAAATTGCTCACTGTGGTTCAGGCTCATTGAACTCCCCCTCTGTTCCTAGAACATACTAATATTTTCTTCCTCTGAAGCTCTGCACTGTTCACCTACCGGGGTCCTTCTCCTCTTTCAGTTATCTCCATATCTTCTCCAGGAAGAGTTGCATCTTCCACAGCCATTCTGTCTAAAACCATCCCTTCCTTATTTCTAAGTTACCTTAATCTAGCTATTCATTTCCTTCACTGCAATTTTCACAAGCTGTAACTGTCTTATTTATTGATTTATTCAATAGTACACTGTTTGTCTACCACACACAATTCTAAGTCCCAAGGGTGTAAAGATCTTCTGTGTCTGTCACCTCACCATCCTCTCTGCCTATTGCAGTAAGTGACACAAAATGTCACTTAAAAGGTCTAAAAATGTTTGTCAATTGAGCAAATGGTGAGGATAAGTCTGTCGAGAAACAAATAATTAGATGTGTGTATGTACATGTGCGTGTGCATGTGTAGTCTGAGCTAAATCTTACTATTCCTCAAAGGGTAGGCTAAGAGAACCTTGTTTACAGAAATTTAAGGCAAGTTTCTCATAACAAGTGCTGATAATGTATGGCTATAAAACACCATGTTGTTACCCTCGAGGCATTATGAAATCCAGCCAAAAATGAATTGTTGATGACTAAGCCAACACTGTTTCACATTCTGCTCCATACTCAGAATAGAACATATGCCTTCATAGCCCTTACTTTATGCAAATCTGTGTTGTTTTATATTAGTTCTTTGATTTCATTTTTATGTTTGTGTAAAGGAGTTTTAAAGAGCAAATTTCCATAAAGATGGGGCTTAAATTACTCTCACATCAGTAATTACTCTTTAGATTACATGATAAACAGCATGATTGAGTAGAATTTTATTATATTGTTTTATGGAATAGTATAGTATAGGTTTTTCTAATGATCCCTAGATCAGACTTTGTGCATGTTTGATGACCTCGGGCAAGCGATGAACTCTTCAGACTTCATTTTCTTCATGTACAATAATGGACATAATATCAGCTCCAGTATCTTAGAATTCTTATGAGAAACAAAGATCTATTTGTAGACAGTATATAGCAGAAGGTCAGCCACATAGCAAGGATTCATTGAATCTTAGCATGTTCCTGATGACTACTCAGGGGTTCTCTGCTAAACTTGGCACTATTAATGTTGAGTTGCTTAAACCTACCAAAATCTATGCAAGTTAAAAATTATGATCTCTGTCCTACAGATGAGAAAATTGTAGCTCATAAATGTAGATTCCCTGCTGTCACACAGGTTGTGGGCAGTGAAGCCAATTTATGTTCAATTTACCTGCATTATCTTGTTCTTAGTTAATAACCTACCTTCAGGCTCCTTTCATTTCAGATAACCTGGCAATCAGCACCAGAAGATAAATCTTTAAATTATTGTTTCTCTTATTTGAAACTGTTGGTGTGTTGATAGTTAAGCAAGAGAGGAAAAAGATAAGGGAAGGTGAGAAAGGAAGAGAAGAAAATAGAAGTTCAGAAAAGAAAAGTCTAAAATGTTAATGACAGCAAAAGCTTTAACAAAATCAGACAAGTCATCCCTCTCTCTTTCCTTTTCCCTAAGATGGCCCCAGTAATATAACCTTACTAATTATTGGACAAATGTTTTTAACATAGGAAGAAATCAGGGAACTGTGTGAAAGAATACATGTCTTATTTATTCTCTTTTAAATGTTTAACTTGGTGTTTAATTCCAAAGATGGGGGCAGGGGGTCAAGATTGAGCATTCCACTCTCACTTCAGAAAATTTATGCTGGAGCACCATTTAAACATTCTATGATGCCTTTCCTGGGTATCTTTCTACAACTACTTTTCTCTCTTTCTATCTCACTCAAAGGCAAAAGTAGTTGGTAGGAAAGACTGTGAAGTTTTGAGGGCATCAGAGGTGGAAATTATTCCAATTACTGTCCTGCTCGGACATACTTTCAATTGTGAAACAGCCTGTAAGTTCATATTGGTAATTAAAATCTACTATTTCAGAACCACAAGCAGCATATTTCATAAATCATACACACAAGGACACTAGACATTGGATGCAAATGGAAACTTTTCCATCAATAAACAGAGTTGAGATTTTTTTCTGTTAGTATTCTCTCTCTTGATGATACAAGAGTGGTTCTGTTTCATTTAAATATTATCAGCGAGGATTTAATAATATCCATCCTTTCTTGGTTTCTGCTCTCACCCATTTATTGGTGTAGAGATGACTCATGTCTTGTCCTGAAGTCTCTGTACTCTAGGCTCCTTGATATCACTGTGCATAGCTTCTTAGAACTGAGCTACTTCTGCTTTTTCTGCGTCTCACCTCCAAGAGGGCATCAGCAGTAAAAGGAATCTTGAATTGTTGAAGATTAATAATTTATTTTCCAAATACTTCTCTATGGGAACAGAGAAGTCTGCCTCTCACGTTCATTTGAAGGGTCGAGGGCTATGAGACTCTCTCAACACTTCCCACAGAGCAGCCCTGAGTGCCAGTGGACCCTTCAGGTCCTTTCTAGCTGCATGCAGGCAAAGTGATCCAAAAGAAAACTACTCACATCCTGTTATCTCGTTTCACTGCATGAGAACATGTTTTTTACCTCCATTCACTGACTGTGTTTCAAAGAATTTTTCTAAGTTCTTCACCTTTTTTGGTCTTCTCTTATACTCTGAAGATTAAGCTGAAATAGTGCTAACTTCCAATTGTTTACCTTACACACTGTACATCAAACTCTTGAGGAATTGGTGGATGTGTTTTCTTTTTAATTTTAAAATGAACGCAAGCAAAGCAGTACACGTGTGCATATATTTTTAAACTGAAGATCTTAAAAAAACAAAAATGCAGCTACAAAATCCTCTCACTGTTCAGCTCCTGATGTCTGAAAGTGACTTCACTATGGGAAAAAATCCTGGGCCTCATTTGTGTAAATGAGAAAGGAGCCATGGGAAAGATTTCCTCCAGTATGTTGCCAGTGTACACAAGCATAACCATCTACAAAGAAACTTCAGCAGTTCAGATTCTCCATACAACAATAACCAGCAATGTGATCATACATCTCACCAAAGATCCCACACCATAGGACTGACAGCCACTCCAGGCAATCAACTCTAGAGAGAAATAGCCAGTTATGCTGGTGTTTTTGCAAGATGCATCCTTAAGGCTACATTTGCAAAGACTTTTTGATTGCACCCTAACTATCAGAAAGATGCTAGAACATGTGTCAATGAGAAGCCAAGGTCTTACTGTGATGTTAGATGTGCCTGGGTTGGATTCCCCTGATTAGCTTGCTTCCTTGGGCTAGCTATCTTATTTTTCTAAGTCTCAATTTTCACATCTCTAACTGAAAAAAAAAAAAAAAAAGAAAAGAAAAAAGATAAAGGATTTTCCCAACACAATTGGCAAATCGTAGTGATTTAAAGTAATGTCTCCATGTAGAAAATGCTAAATAATGTGTAAATATTATTATGAAGTGAGTTGCAAATTCTGAATCGTTGTTCTTGTTTTCTTCAATCTTATTTGTTGGGAATATACTGACCACTCTTTAAGTTTAGATTTATCAAGTTTATCACGCAAGGTTTTGTTAAATTGAGAATCACTAAGAAAAAAATAAACTATGGGTGGCTAGTAATAATACTTTTTAAAAGTTGAAGTATGTTTTTTTCTCTCATTCATAGAAATTAAGCACTGTAGAAGAAAATCTAAGGCTAAGGTCACAGCTTACTCTACCACCTTAAAATGTAATTCCAATAATAGCAATTGTGACTATGCTTTTAGTTCTTCCTAAGCAATGGGAGCATAGAAAAGAGTTTGACTTGTATCTCATTTAATACCCATGACAATCAGAACATTATCCATGAAGTAACCAAGGCATGGAGATAATACATACATTGTCCAAGATGACCTAATTCTGACACTTGTTATGGCTAAAGCCACCACATCTCCATTCCAGTAAACATGAAAGAGGAAGGGAACAATGAAAAGCATCATATTCAGGAAATTTCTTGGGAGTTTACACAGGCAATTTCACATTTATTTCATGGCCTCAACTCAGTAGCAAAGGATAAGCACTTGGCAAGGGATTCTGGGAAAGGTCGTCCTTAGAGACAATGTACCTACTTAAATACTTGGAAGTTCACCTATTAGAGAAGAATGTATATTGAAGGACACCAACCTGTTTTTCATGCAAGGATGCATGCAATTCTGCTAGATTTTGTCCTCATGGTTTAGAGCTACAGCTTTTGAACAAAGATATACTTTATTCAAATCTATTGTTTTGATTTCGGCTTTGTTTTGTTTTGGTTATTGTTTTCCCCAAAGTATCTTTCTACTGACAGATCTGAGATCTTAATAATCCCCAGAAAGTGAACCATTGTGTATTCCATACAAAACAGGTAAATCCTCAAATCAAGCTGCCTTCAAAATCTTTGCTACTGGTGATACTACATAATTTTTTAACTTAATATAGAAAAGTTAGTCTTGGGACACCTGGGTGGCTCAGCTAGTTAAGCATCTGCCTTCAGCTCAGGTCATGATACTGGAGTTTTGGAATCAAGCCCTGCATAGGGTTTCCTCTGCCTTCCCACCCCACTCGTGCTCTCTCTCTAATGCTATCTCTAGGTCTCAAATAAATAAATAAAATCTTTTTTTTTTTTTTAAGAAAAGTTAGTCTTCCAAAGACAAGTTCAGAAATTTGGAATTTCTGATCATTCATTAATTACACATACTTAAAGCACATACTGTTTTCCAGGCACTTTTTTTAGTACTAGCCTTGAAGAGATAAACAAGGTAAGTCCCTATTTTCACATATGTTACACTCAAGGGAGGGAAATAAATAAAATAGTAAAATAATTTAAATTGAGATATGCTACATTTTCTGCTTTTGAGTAAATGTTTAAATGTGATAAATAAAAATACCCATAGAATTACAAGCATAATCCTATGTTCTTATTAATGGCATAAGCAATATTCATTGTGGATAGAATCAAGAACTGTGAAGGATCTGGAGTTTTACCTTATTTTCAAACCAATGAGTTTTACCCTATTTGCAAACAAGTAAGTTTGCTGTGGTTTCATAGATGCTGGTTGAAGACCTAAGATTCCTCTGTCAGAGACAAAGAACATTACTGTTCATGGAGTGCCTGGGTGGCTCAGTAGGTTAAGCATCTGCCTTTGGCTCAGGTCATGATTCCAGGGGGTCCTGGGATGGAGTCCCAAGTCCCCATTCATCTGGGAGCCTGCTTCTCCCTCTCCCTCCGCTGGCCAGTCCCCTTGATTATGGTCTCTCTCTCTCTTTCTCTGATAAATAAATAAATAAATAAACAAATAAATAAATAATAACAAAAGAAAAACAAAACACTACAGTTCAGAGCACAACACATAGCATGAGGTGTATCTTCGTATTAATTCCCTTTGCTTTCCAAGTCCAATGGGGGTGATGCAGACTGGCCCAGGTCAATGCTGCATGTACAGTTGATTTGTGTCACAAAAAGTAACTCCAAACTTAGAAAGCCTAGATTTCTTAAAAGGGGCCTGTTAGCAAGTCAAATCAACCTTCCCTTGAAAGGGGACATTGTGTTTCTTACACTGGTTGGGAAACAAATGTTCCCTCTGCTCTGAAGAGAAACACCATCTCCTTCTTGCAAGGCAAGTTGCTATACAAACATCTATTAAAAGATAATCCAGAACAGGAGCTGATCCAAAACATTCAGAGACATCATGGAGAATTGTCTCCCACGAAATATGTGTAAGACTGTAAGGTTGGTCATTGAGATGGGTTTCCACAAAAGGATAAGTGCAGGTATTTAAATATTTAAATAATCCAAACTAAAGACCACTACTTCAGTCCAGTTACATAAAGCAGAGATTTTTTTATGGTAAATTACAAGAGCTGGGGAAGATGAAAGTAAAATAGGGTGTTATTAAGTGCATTAGAGAAATTGGACTTTATCTTGGGGACTACAGAGTGAGTTAAACCAGAAAAATGAGGGTGAAATCAAAATTTAGGGAAGATTTTATGATAGACTTGCTGGAGTGGGATCATTACCATGAATCCTGGTGAGAGACACAGACACTGGAAGAATCTGATGATCAGATAAGAAGGACAAAGCAAAGGAATATATCCAATACATTTCCAGTGTTTTGAGCCTGATTCATCATGAGAAGTATGACATACACAGAGAAACAAGTAAGTCAGGAAAAGAAGTTGTTTTACAGCTGGGAGAATCAAGCTGATTTGAATTATGTTTAATTTGATCTAGTCTGAAAATATCTCAAAGGGGAAAATATCCAATAGGATGTGGGGGTTTTGAGATTAGAAGATGTGTTGAAATCAAGCATTTGATGGATGTGAAACTGGCAGACTCACTTGTGAGCTTGGAAGCAAAATAAAATCTCAGAACCTTCTCAGTTCCTGACGATCTTGTCCACTATGGATGGGGAGGGGTAGAGATTGCCCAAGTAAGGCTAAGAAAAAGAGTATTTTGTACAAATTGAGGTCACTTCCTGACATGAAAGAACTTTTTATTCTAAATGTTAATAAGTTTCTGTATTTCACAGACCTGAACTTTAGTTTCAATTTGAAAAAAATAAAATAACATTACGTTTCATGCCGTCTGGCAAGTATGGTGCTGTCTCTTGTTGCCCCGAGCATGTAAGTGCACTGGATTCAGTTAATTAGTAAACTAAATCTTCCCTGTCTAAAATGTCCCTGAATATTTCTTCATTGCTTTATATACTCTGTGGAGTTATATTAGAATTTGAGGACGATTTAACTGTAATTTGAGTTAGCTGAATGGCACAGAACACTCTTCAACTTTTCCCTCTGGCAGTTGATTTATTTATTCATTCCTTCACTCACACATTTAATTATACAACAAACTCATCTTTATCAACAAGTTCATTGCAACGCATTTTGCTAGGTATTATATATTAAACAACAAAGAATCAACACATTTTATATCTCATTTCTTTTTTTTAAATTTTTATTTATTTATGATAGTTACACACACACACACACGAGAGAGAGAGAGAGAGAGAGAGAGAGAGAGGCAGAGAGAGAGAAGCAGGCTCCATGCACCGGGAGCCCGATGTGGGATTCGATCCTAGGTCTCCAGGATAGCGCTCTGGGCCAAAGGCAGGCGCCAAACCGCTGCGCCACCCAGGGATCCCTTATATCTCATTTCTTGTTAAAAAAAAATCTCTGCATTGAACCATAGGTTTAGTAATTGAAACAGAGTGGTTGTGCCTAAAAACCTGTCATCGTGCCTACCCCAAGTAAGGCTCTGAGCCACAAGCAGCATAACCAACTATTGTTGACTTAGGGAGAAAATGCATTGTTTTTTTTTTTAAGAATATATTTTTGTAAAAGGAAGTATGGGAACCGCTGTCACTCTGGGAATGCTGCAAAGTCAAGGTCACAACATGAGCAGAAGTAAGAGAGCACATGTGGCCAGAGCAAAAACCAAATGTGAAAGGGTTCATGGAGAACAGTGTGTGCTTCATAGTCTGTATCCTGAATCTTACACTGCCACTGTCAAAAGCCAGGCATATGAGTATCAATCTCCAGGCTCTATGGATATGTCTGGACATCCTGCTACAAAGCATCTCTTGTGCTCCAACCCTTTACCTAGACCTCAGACCCCCACCCTCCTGTCACAATCCTCCTCATAGATTCTCATTCTATCCATTCATTAACTGATCCTCCTCCAGTATCTGCCATTGGGACCATTACAAATGAGCAGAAATAGTTAACCAGTCGTGAACAAAGCCAATGTTTAGACACTTTATTTTATAGTCTTACAAATATTTCCTTTTAAGTAGCAATTAACCTTTTGCAAATATTTTGGAGTCTAATGTACTCTTGGGCAGCAATACGTATTTTGGGCAAGAAAAAACAAAGACACTAACTTTGCCTTCAAGATGGTCCCTGTGTAGGGGAAGACCGTGAAAAAAGCTAACTATCCCTTATATTCACTAAATAGAATAAATATTCTCAAGGAGATTTGTGTAAAGAATTCTCAAAATACAGTTGAGACACTAACTCTGCCTGTAAGTAGCCAAGAGAAGCTGAAAAAAAAAATGGAGTTTTAAAAATATCATTTAGGCATAATTTCTTTACTTGTTCAGGTGTGGATCTCCCACTGTACCATCAGTCAGACATGCACATTTAATTTGTACTTCTCAGGGTTGAAGTAGTAAACTGTACCTCAATGAACATAATTTGGCTAGCCTCAAACAGCATCCCAAAATCTACAGTCATATAGCATTTGGGGCCTATCTTCCCAAAGCCCTGGGCTATACAATAAATTTCCTTAATATTACAGTTGTTGGATGATAAGGGGGAAATAACATGTAACCAGAAAATAGAATTTTAAAAGCCGTTTTTAATGTACCAAGGAAATGTATTCTAGAAATGAATTCTTTATCTTCGAGATTTAATCTGCCTGGGGTGCATTCTTGGGATGAGAGGGAGACAAGGCAAAGGTAGACATAAATGGAAAAGTATTCAAAAGTTTACATTTTAAGCTTTCCATTTGATATTTTAAGGTGTCGTAGATATTTTTGTGAGCTCTCTCTGTGTGAGTTGAATATATCAGCCTGCTAGTCTGTGGAATGCCGCAAACAGCTTAGCAGCGCATTCAGCACAGATCATGCATTTCTACATCATTCAGAATTTGGTGCAAAAATGTCACCAAATTTTGGCATTTACATTAATAGGAGACATTTAAAATTTTTTTTTTTAATTTCATGAGGTGGAATTCCTGAAATAATGGCTTTATCGGCTTGTTGACAGACTCTTACAGGAACTGGGCAACCTGATTCAAAGTGTCTCACTTATTCAGCACATCTTCTCACTCTGAGACCGTATGGGCCATATTCTTCTTTGGGGGATGTGAAGTAGCTGGCTGTTGCAAAATATTTCCTGCCATTCTTTGTTTTCCCTCAAAGAGAGATCCTGGTTTTGCTTCTATGGAAAACAACTGCTCTGGATTGTAGAATTGTTTCCATGAGAGGACTTTTGAAAATATAAATGTATAAGAAAAGTTCAATATTCAAGGAAGTAATACTTAACTAGAAACATCTTACTCATCAATAAATTGCATGATATATACTGCTAGGATAAATCCAAGAATGGAGGTATGAAAAAGAGGATGGTTGGAAATTAGTTGGCTACAACTTGCAACACCAAAGGCTGGAGTAAGTGAAGATTGAGGCTGGATCGGATACATCAGATTTCCCCGTTGTAAGATTGGTAAATCCCTAAAGCAGGGAAATTTCCCAGAAATAATGGGTGCAGAGGATGCGTCAAAATTGGAAGTAAGCCAAAATATAAATAACCTGTAAACAGAAAATGAATTGAATGAAAAAAAAAAAATAGGGATCCTGATTTAGCGAATGCGTGTTGAAGGATTTACAGTGTAGTCTGCATGTGTGCACGTGCATGTGTATGTTTAGCAAGAATTAGTACCAAAGCATTTTGATGGTTGGCCTTCATCTCAAAAGGCTATGACCAGATCCCTGCAATTGCCTGCTAATACTGGAGATCATTGCATGGAGATCAAAAAAAAAAAAAAAATTTAAATCTGGCATCTGAAAATCTTTATTCTTTTTTTTATTTTTAATATATTTTTATTGGAGTTCTTTAATTGTTAAGATTAAACAGTAATGATGAAAAGTACAAGAAAAGACAAAGAAAACATAGTAAGTCTGTCAAGTACAATAAAATTCTAATAGTTTTGGGGTACCTGGGTGGCTCAGCCAGTTAAGCATCTGACTTTTGCTTTCAGCTCAGGTCCTGATCTCAGGGTCATGAGATCAAGCTTGAAATTCTCCTCCTCTTCCACCTCCCCTTCCCCAGCTGGTGCTCTCTCTCCCTTTCTCTGGCAAAATAAATAAATCTTTAATAAATTCTAATAGTCTTATTTTCAGAAGACTAAGTTGAGACCCAGTGTCTTAATTGATGTGAGAAACAAGCACTATTAATTAATATGTACCTTCCCTGTGATATTTCACTGCATAACAAACTACCCCCAAAATAAGTGTCTGAAACAACATTTGTTATTTTACACCTTGATGGTGTAGAATAGCCTCACTCAAGTCTGGTTGTGGGCTAATGTTATGTGGAGTGACAAGGAGGGCTGGCCCAGGTGTCTCTTACCATGTAGAGAGTTAGTCTAGACTCACAACTTGGGATAGTCAAAGTTTTCCCAGGATTAGCAAGAGATAGGATGCCTTACTCTTTCAGGATTCTTTTCCAATCTGCTCTGGCATTACATTTGTTACTGTCCGTTCTTCAAGTAAGTCTCATAGATTCTGCATCTTAATGTAAAGTCCTGCAAGCTCATATTGCAAAGGGATCTGAATATAGAGATGGGGAAAATTGATTACTAATTTTGTTGTCAATAAATTCTCCAATTCTTGTTAACACCAATCTATTATTTCTAGAAACGATCTAAGAATATTGTTAATTTTGTCTTGGTGGGGAGTATACTCCCACCTAGCAAAGGAAAGAATAAAACTAGGGCTTACTTGTAGTAATTTAATTTGAAAAGTCATGCCTAAGAGCAGGAGAAGGACTGGAGAGAAAAACATAAAATAAATAAATAAAATAAATAAAATAAAAATAAATAAAATAAAATAAATAAAATAATAAATAAAATAAAATAAAATAAAATAAAATAAAATAAAATAAAATAAAATAAAATAAAATAAAATAAAATAAAATAAAATAATGAAGTCAATACAATGGTAAATTCCTTAATTGATCCACTGGGGGAACTGAGGTTTGATCCAACCAAGACCTTCCAAGAACACATGCCATTAGTCTCTGAAGTGTCAAAGCATGGAAAAGAAGAAGGGAGCTTTTTCCACCATCACACTCCCTTTGGTCAAGGGCTGCCCCATAGTATATAATGCCCTCACACTCCAGGTCATTCTGGCATTAATAAGTGGGTTTCCCCACATGTAAACCTCAGTGTAGTTAAGGAATTTCTATGAGAAAACAAGACACATAGGGTGCAGTTCAAAAGTTGGTTACTAAAGCAATGCCTAGAGGAATATGTGGATCAAGAATCATGTAGAGCGCAAAAGATTTCTAAACAGCACTTGAGCACAGTTGTCACATTTTGTGCAAAGAAACTATGCAAAACTTGTTATATGTGTTACCTCGTTTAACCCCCCACTATAACTATCAGAGAAATTAAGTAATTGCCTAAAGCCACAGAGTGAGTTAGTGGAAAAACTGAGATGTGAAGGCAGGTTTTCTTTTTCTTTTTTTTTTTTTTTATTTATTTATGACAGTCACAGAGAGAGAGGCAGAGACATAGGCAGATGGAGAAGCAGGCTCCATGCACCGGGAGCCCGATGTGGGATTCGATCCCGGGTCTCCAGGATCGCGCCCTGGGCCAAAGGCAGGCGCCAAACCGCTGCGCCACCCAGGGATCCCGTGAAGGCAGGTTTTCTAACACCAATGTCTGTGCTTTTTTCAATGTACTTTACTTCCTAAAATTCTCATATGTAAGTGTGGGAGTTGGGTGTGTTCCCTTTTTAGTGAGGGATAGTGATGGGGGTGGGGATTATCAGGCATGGATACAGATTATGGGATCTTTCTCATTGCTCTATTATGCAAGGTAGTACTTTTATAATTTACTCATTCAAAAGCAAACCGGTTTATTTAGAGACTTTTAAATGATAGAAAATGGAGGGGGATATGCAGTCATACAGATACAAATTGAAGTTAACAGATTTGGAATTATTTTTCTCATCAGAGTGAAGTTGGCTGGTAGTGTTTTCTCTTGGGCCACATAATTCCTGGTCCCTCAAGTCAGCAAACAGACAAGCAGGGAAATAAGGAAATGAGGGATATTTTAAGACATAGTGCGGATAATGCATTTGGATGGAAATTGTATTTCCATGATTGTACAGGTTCTAAAAAGCTGGTTTACTCACCAGTGCTTTCAGCCAGAACCCTCTATTAATGATCATTTCTTTACATCTTTCAGTAAAATGAAAACTGATAGACACGATGATGGCCCTAATATATTGTGAGACCATAAAAATGTCTTCTTGGTTATCATGGCAGTGAAATAACTCTCACTATAGTTTTCTCATGATTTTATTTTATTATAAGTTTAGGGTATTACTGGTTCATTTATCATCCATATAAGTTCATTAACCCTAAGATTAGATTAAAAAGAAAACTTCATTCTCCAGCTGTGTAATAAAATAGAGAATTACTATAGAAGCAGTTAAGGGTATATGTGTTGCTTTCATGAATGAACAAAAGAGGTCAAATAGAGAAACCTACTGAATTTTATTGCTGTCTCATAAAGAGTGTATATAGCACCCATAAAGAATACGGTGGGAAAGTAAATTATTTACTGTGAGAACCCTGGCTGTGAAATCATTTATATACCACTAAGGGATTTGCATACAGTGGAGGAAGGAAAGCCTTGAGAATCATATTTCTATGCCTTCCTTTACTTTTCCATCTGAGTATAAGCTTCTTAGATTTTAGACACACCATCAAAATGTCTATCACGAATTTTCTGGGAGATAATGGCTGAATGGATTTAGGACATTTTAAAAGTTTAATTATGGTTGTCTTTATTCTTTAAACAATATAATGGATTTTCTAGGACGTTTAGGGTGCTTAAAAAGTGTATTACCAGGCACTTCAAGTGTATCTTATGTAAATTGAAATATATATTAAATACCTGCCATTCGTATCCCTTAGAGAATATACTGAGACTCACCTACATGAGAAGCAGAAGAGTCCAGGCCACCTGAAAATAGACTATGGCTTATGGGACTCTTTTTTAACATACAGTGATACTCTACGAATAGTCCTGCATTCCTGGAGAGTATTCAGAGGAAAGAAAAAAGCATCATTTTGCAAACTAGATTGCCTCTTCACTGAAAAATAGAATGGCAATCGATTATTTATGCTTTTTAAAGCCACTAAATGTTAATATCGGCACATTTGAGAAGAAACAGCAAAGAAACGTCTTTATAAATTTGAAATCCTTTTCTTTTCTTTCTTTCTTTTTTTTTTTTTTTTTTTTTTTTTTTTTTTTTGCTTAGCACATTAGAGTTTACAAAATGAATTCACATATATTGTTTCAACCTCAAAGGAAACACTGGTGCTAGAGATAAACATTAATTGTCACTCTCACTTTACAAATGGAAAAGCAGAGACTTGAAGAGGAAGTGACTTTTTCAAAGTCAGGGAGAGAGGTAGGACAAAACCGGAGCTGGAATAGATTTATTTTATCCTGTGCATCATTTGCTGAGCCGCACCCCCACCCACAGTCTGAGTACGCAGCCTACTCCCCACCCCCTCCCTCCCTGTGCGTGTAAAGTCATGCTCACTTCAGATACAGTGCCCTTGCTCTTGGGTTGAGCAAAACTAGGTGAGAAATTCCTGAAGCGATTTTTTTTTCCTCAAAAATTGGCATCCCCCCCCCCCTTGCAACTTTAGTTCATCAGCTGTCATTTCTTGCATATAGCTGTATGGAAATAGAAAAAATAAGATACCAACAATTTTTTGTAATATGCTTGTACTAATATCAGAAGAGCAAAAAACAAAGTTGTGGATTCTATCCTATTAGGGTAGTACATAACCCATTTAGGTGTCAGGGTGACTGATTCAGGGCGCTCCTGACAGAAAGATTAATGCCATATACATTTCCCAACAAGTTTCCCTCATCACAGCGGCAATGCAGAGAAATGATATTTAAACGTCCTGATAGTCATACTAATGTATTTGAGGGAATCTCTCTCTCTCTCTCTCGTATGTATGTATGTATGTATGTATGTATGTATGTATGTATGTCTTCTCCTTTTTATAAATTAAGGACATTGGTTTTTCAGAGTTCCAAAAATTGGGGCAATTTTAACTGAAAGTGATAGCAGAGAAATAACCAGAATCTACAAATAATTTTGATTTCTCAAAAGATTAAGGGACAACTATATTATCAGTGCATGGAATGGAATGTGATGCCATTTTAACTCTATTTTTCTTAAAACCAAGTATGAAAATATGTATATTAAATTATATACTTATATGTATATTATACATACATAATATATGTATATGCAGTTTCAAGGGTAGAATTTAGTGATCCATCACTACATTTAACACCCAGTGCTCATCACAGGTGCCCTCCTTTATCCCCATCACCTATTTGGCCCATCCCCACATCCACCTCCCCTCCAGTAACCCTCAGTTTGTTCTCTCTAGTGAAGAGTCTGTTTCTTGGTTTGCCTCTCTTTCCCCTCATGTTCATTTGTTTTATTTCTTAAATTCTACATTTGAGTGAAATCATGTGGTATGTGTTTTTCTCTGACTTATTTCACTTAAAATAATACACTCTTGCTCCATTCACATCGTTGCAAGTAGCAAGATTTCATTCTTTTTTGTGCGTGAATAGCATTAAATGCACTGTATATGTTTTTAGAGTTTCACAGTCCTCCATATTTTGAGTAATTATTATTAGAAAAGAAAAGAATAAGAGAAAAATCACCTTTCCTTCTGGTCTTTTTTTTTTTTTTTGGTGTTTCTCAAATTGTTAAGTAATGTTAGGCTACACTTCTTTATAATTGGACTACCACCAATACAGAAGATATTTGCAAGTGTCTTTTTTGCAATCTTTTAGAAAACATAAAGAGTTTTCCTTTGCATTGCTATTTTCCAAAGTCTAACTCTTTGTTGGTAAGTAAGGATAAAAATGAAAATAATTGAATCTGTAGACTTAGCTTCATACACATATTACAGTGTTCCTTCTTCCCACAGCAGTTGAATATGGTACAGTCAGTTGACGGATACCAATACAACCATGTTTAATATTTGACATTCTGTAGTAACTTCTTTAAAACTAGCAATGAGTGGGAAAAACTTTGGTCTTTATGAGGTCTTTGCACAGAGAGTATTTATTTTTCTCATAAAGTTACATCACACTTATTTGGATCAACCAGATCAAATTTACACTTCTACTTTTTCAAGTATAAATTGAAACAAGAAAGGGAGAGAGATAGGGACAGAGAGACAAGGTGTATTAACTAACACCTACTTACCTGAATCACAGTCCTGGTCTCCATTTTCCCATAAATCCTGTGCCTACAGAACACCACTCCTCACAAGAAAGCCAGTCCTATGCTTGCAGAATCAAATTTTTGTTTCCAAACCTGTAATGCCAATTACATTTATTATTGTGATGAAAAAAATAATTAAAAGTATGTAAACATATGAAATATATCTGAACTGAAGGTGATTTTTGTTTTCATGAAGTAATGTTTTTGAAGTAAAGGTTGCCAGTGAATTTTTTTAAAAGACAATGGTAAAAGGCTAGAATATATACCAATTTGGAAGTTCCTTTCAGATTATTTTCTATAATGTCTAGTCCTGTTGAAATGGTAAAGATGCAATGGGGGCTGAATTTTTAGCAAGACTCTTTTTTTTTAAATTTTATTTATTTATTCATGACAGACACACAGAGAGAGAAAGAGAGGCAGAGACACAGGCAGAGGGAGAAACAGAATCCATTCAGGGAGACCAATGTGGGATTCAATCCCATGTCTCCAGGATCAGGCCCTGGCCTGAAGGAAGCACTAAACCACTGAGCCCCCTGGGCTGCCCCAGTAAAACTCTTAATACAAAACTGTTACCAGGAGATTAAAATAGGGAGGAGGGGAAGCTTAGTTCCCATCCAAAGATTGGTGAATAAATACATATGTATATGTTTTATGTGAAACTAAAGTATTTAAAATAAGCTAAAAGGCAATGTTAAGGTTTGATTTTTACTTAAATCTTGATTATCTCCTATCAACTTAGGCTTAGTTCTCCTCAGAATTCTATTAAAGTAGGTCATCCTCACTTAACTACTACAAACATGTCCTATTTCCATGATCCTTGTGGATTCTACACACGCCTCAAACACTGAAAAACTCATGTATATCTGTGGAACGGATATATGTTTATTGAACTTTAATTTATTTAGACTTAAAATGGCAATTAATAATACAGATGTAGGGCAGCCTGGTGGCTTAGTGGTTTAGCGCCGCCTTCAGCCCGGGGTGTGATCCTGGAGACCTGGGATCCAGTCCCATGTCAGGTTCCCTGCATGGAGCCTGCTTCTCCCTCTGCCTGTGTCTCTGCCTCTCTCTCTCTCTCTCTCTGTGTCTCTCATGAATAAATGAATAAACTATTCTAAAAAAATAATAATACAGATGTAGATTATTTATTTCTTAGTAAAAAGAAAGCATGCATTTATTTAGTATAAAATCACTTCCCTTCAAATTTGGAAAGTAATTTAAAATAAATAACATTGCCTATGGAGGACAAGAACTCATAAATTATTCTGTGATTCCTCAGAAACTAGAAATATGCTAATACATACTGGGCACACACTATGTTCTTATTGTCTACCAAATTGTAGGCTTTTAATTTTAAATTTTAATTGTAGACTTTTCATTGTAAATTTTGTTTATATTTGATTGATTTGTCTCCATTATACACATATACATAATATGTGTATGTGTGCCAATGCACGCATTTCTATAATTTTACTAACTTAGGGGCAGAACTGTTCTGTATTTTCTTTCTACATTGTAAAATAGGGATAATAAGTTTCTGTGAATACTGAGAGGGCTAATATACACAAAATACTAACAAAGGGAAAAACTAATTTGGGGCATTTTTAATGATCATTAAATATCTTTAGTCAAATGATATTGAATATTGTGTATTTAAACTTGTTTTATTATCAACTGTTTTTTATCAATCTAGTCTTAAATATAAAAAGGAAGACAGGATTTAATATCATTGTTTTCAGAGTATGCTACGTTTTTGGTGAGCAATGTGATCAATAGCCTTTTTTTTCTTTTTCTGCATAAAATCTCATTCTACTTTCCAAAGTCTTAAGGTTGGTATTTCTAAAATTCCAGGAAGATAAATTCACAAAATAAATCACCAGAATACTTAAAATCATAAATTTATTTTTTTAGATATTATGCTTTTATGCAAAGTTCCTGTGTCTAGAAGTTTTCCAAGCATAAAAGACTTGGAGAACTTTTAAAACTAGAAATAATGATTACTAGTAGAGTTGATTCAGCTCATCAGATATATACAAATATTCACCAAATTAAGTAGTCTTTGTACACAACATAATTGGTCAGTTCCAACATTTTAGAAAAATGAAAGGTTTAAAATATCCTACTATTTCAAATAACAGAATGAGTGTACACTAATCTAAAAGTTAAAAAAGAAGAGATCATTCATTTTTGCTTTATGTATTTCCTTCAAACAACTGATGCTTTAAAAAGACCATTTGCTTATTATTAATTTTTAAAAGATTGATCAGGTAATTTAGTCTTAAATATGCAATAAATGCAAATTGATGAAAATCTCTCCGGTGGTCAGAGTCAATATTTGAGTGTGTTTATCTCTTGAGAAAGGAAAACTGTCTCTATCCCCAGAGCCTGAGGGACTCTACCTTAGTCCAGGATGTGACCATCAGGATTTTAGGACAAGACAAATCTATTTGTCAAGGGTAGACTCCCATTAATAAAATTCATCAGACTAGGAAGAAAATTAAAAAGAAAATTGATTCATTTATAATGAGAAATAGAGCCTCTAAGGAGGCACTCTCGGATACAACAAATTCATTCAATATGTGTGAGATGAATTTGCATAGTTCTCTTATGATTCATTATGTATTGATATGAAAATGTCAGTTTTAAGGACATTTTTCTCATTTCCATATTCTTTGGGAAATCTTCACTGAAGCTACTCCCTCATTTCCCATAATGCGATATCCTCTTTCTTCACCTCCCCAAAGGGGGAAAAAATCAAATATTGTTGACAAGTGTAAGGTCTATTGTGCCAATTTTTAAACCTGTATCTATTGTGAGAACATTCAGCCAAATTTTCACCTAAAAATAATCTAATTCTGTGCTTACATCTATCTAATTACATTTTGCCTGATAATGCATTATGTGTGGTTTTTGTTTCCTTTGGTTTTTAGATACATTATTCCTTGTAGATGCCTTTCTTCCAGCTGCTCTACATCCGCTTTGTCCTTGCAGAATCATGGTAATCAGCTTCTCTTTATGTTCTGGGGTTGATGTTTCTCACCTATGGCAACCATGTCAGCTTCCAATATAGAAGTATATATACATGATACCCCTTCCCACACATTTTTAAAGATCTTATAGGAAATCTATCATCTTTGTTGATAAAGTTTGAGATGCTGGACTAGTTCACATTTGAAGTGTTGTCTTTCTATTGTATTTTATTTTTTTTTCTATTGTATTTTAAATAATGCATATTCTCAAAGTAGAATCAAGTGTATTTTACTATCCTTATTAAACTTTTTCAACAGCATTCAAATTTAATGAATGTCTTTAATACAATGTTTTGGTTTGAGAGACAACAATTTTAGCACATTTCTAAGATCATAGTTTGTCCATTTATGGGCACTAAAAAGTCCAACTACTTATTTTTCTCATAAAGACATCTTGGCTAAAAATCTTTCCATGTTTCTATATTAGTTGCCAAGGTCTAAGAAAAATGTTGAGGATTATCAATAACTTTTCTTTGTTATCAGGGCATGGCTAGTAGTAGTTAGAAAACAGAACTCCCAAACATGCAGAACACTCTAATCCAAATATATATTTTTTTCATTTATAGCCATGTGGAAGTAAAGATTTTAACAATGGACTCAAAATTTTGAACACAAAATATTTTTTTTTAATTTTTTTAATTTATTTATGATAGTCAGAGAGAGAGAGAGAGAGAGAGAGAGAGAGAGAGAGAGGCAGAGACACAGGCAGAGGGAGAAGCAGGCTCCATGCACCGGGAGCCCGACGTGGGATTCTATCCTGGGTCTCCAGGATCACGCCCTGGGCCAAAGGCAGGCGTCAAACCGCTGCGCCACCCAGGGATCCCTTGAACACAAAATAAATTTCCATTTTAGCTCATTAGTTCACAATGAAACTTTTAGAATCTAAAATGCAAGTGTAGTTCTTTTATACTATGCTAAAAGTGTTCAAGATGTTATGAACTGAGTATTATTCAGCAACCTACACTAATCTCATAATTAATGCTCCTTCAGCCACTAGAGAAATAGTCAATATTATCTCAATAAAAGTTTTTATATAACTGAACAAAAACATTAAAATTGCAGTTGTATTTCTTTGAGCTATCCAATGGAAAATTTAGCATTGCAATTAGGATAAACTTATTCCAGGGACCTAGGGAACTCTAACTTCATAGTTCTCAATAAATAACTCTTTCTTGTGCTTTCAGCCAAGGGAATTATATGTAAATTAATACAATGAGACAAAACAAACTATATTTATTATGAGGTGGAGTTACTTCTCTGATCACATCACAGAATCCTATTAAATTAGAATGGATCATGTGAAAGATTCTTTTGGCTATTGTCTAATTAGCCCAGTATCATAGCAGCTTTTTCTCCTAGGTCAGGGCTGTACAATTTCTTGATAACATTCTAACATTTTTCTCAGGGGAACTTTCAACAGATATATCATTTCTTTTGCACTTCTGAAAAGCATAGGTATGGTCGTGTTTGAAGACCTTTGCACCTGCTGTTCTCTCCCATCTGTCTCCTGTTTGTCTCTCACTTTCTTCAAGTCCTGATTCAAATTTCACTTTTTCTAGCCATTCTACTTAAATTAACTACCTCTTTAGATTTCCTATTTCCCTTTTCTTAGTTTTTTTGATTATTAGCTAGGTACAAATTCCTAAGGCATCATATATTCACTCACTTGACTTCTTAAATCTCCTTCTAAGATAATACCTCCTAGACAAGGATAGAGAGTCGGATGTGTATGTTCCAATAATACAATGCACTAGATATTACTAGAGAGTCAACACCTGAGTGTCACCTGAGAGTCACCAACTTACAACCAACACTATGGACCCTGATAGCTCAATCTTCATAGTCTATGGCATGTAATATTCAATAAATATTGTGCAATGGGTGGATAAATTGCTCTCATTTATTTTTTAGTCTTTTATCAGAATAGTAATGTATGCATCTTTATGAAAAGCTTCCCTTTCCCAAAGCAATCACATATCCTTTTGGAAATAACATATATCTTCATGGGAGCATGCCAAAATAAATGGCAATATATCTTAGAAATTATTTTACAATAATATATAGGCATCTATCAAGTTTTTTATAGCAACATTCTTTCTCATCATTTGTGTGGCTGCATCATAGATTGTTTCATTTCTCTAGGGCTCTTTTATGAATATTTAATATAGTGTTGGTAATAAATAATGATTAACTCAGATTATTTTAAATGTAATAGGGCCCTGTATGGAAGCAGACAACAAGGGAAATTTTGGATGGAATGATCAGAAGATGCTAAATTGGTCATATTTGAGTCAAAATCTGAAGGAAGTGAGGGAATGAGACAAAAAGAAATCTAGAACGCAGATTTCTAGCAGCAGAAATAACAAATGCAAAGGCCTGGAAACTGGAAAATATTTCTGATGTGCTTGGGAAAGGTCAACAGGAACAAATTGGCTTTTGCCAGTTTTCCTGAGAAAAAAGTTGGAACAATCCTAGGAAAATGTAAGTCATGTTTTCTGGAGAATGTTATCTTGAAAAAACAAAAAGGATTGTTTGGCTACACAATGTTCTGTTTCTCTGCCTCCAGTGCATTATCTTAAAAACACATAATAATAGTTTGGGCTAAAATGGTCTCTGTGTCTCCTCCATAGCTAATAGTGTGTGCATAAATAAATAATATTAAGTAAAGGGATGCATATTTCTAAGTTCTCATGAAAAGAGAGTGAAAAAGAATTTCAAATTTACTGTGGAAGTTACTAGCAGAGAGGAGGCTAAAATTTGGAAGTTTCTATGAGAAGAGTCTATGAACTCTAGTTAGTAATATCATAGGAGCATTTAAGTCCTTGATTATAATTAGGTGCCTCCATTCTTACAAGAAGGATGACAACAATCAGCCTTTCAACTGGATAGACATTGCCAAATTTCTAATTTCTGGGTACCTGCGGCTCACACACTATCTTCTAATGAACAGTTTCCCTACCTTTCTAGCTGTCTGGTCATTGTGATGGATTTAAACATGGACAAAGAACAAGATGACTAAATCAGTATTTACCCAGGACTTTTCTTAACAAGTTTCTGAGAAAGAAAGTGCTAGTCCTGAGTGAGATGTGAATATTGGGAGACTCTCGTGACTACTACATACAGAAACTAAGTCTGTTCAAAGAATGGAAAGAGACAAAGGCGTTGTTGGAGTCACTGGGCCCAGCCAACCTTGAAGTCTATTGTATGGACTTTTCCGTTTTAAGGGTCAATAAAAACTATTTCATTGCATCACCCCCTCCCTCCCTTGCTTCAATTCCCTTTCTTCTTTCTTTTGGCTTTTTTTAAATTGTCTCTTTGTTACATGCAACCAAAGTGTCCTCAATTAAATTTATTAATCTAATATTTAATCTAGGTTCACATCTACTTTATATCCTGTGCCTAGGACAGTATCTGGGAAATAGGTATTGCTGAGCTATAAATGAGTTTGCTCAGGATACAATGAAGTCTTAACTACCAGGATATCTTTCTTTCCCTGTAATATGATTTTGCATGTTTCTTGTTTGATCTTAACCTCAGAAGTCACCTAACCCTTCTTTTTTTTTTTTTCCAATATTTTAATTTCTTTATTCCTGAAACACAGAGAGGCAGAGAGACAAGGCAGAGGGAGAACCAGGCTCCTTCCAGGGAGCCCAATGCAGGACTCCATCCCAGGACCTGGAGGTCATGACCTGATCTGAAAGCAGACAGTCAACCACTGAGCCACCCAGGTACCCCCCCCCCATTTAACCCTTCTTATTACCAAGTCTTGATGGGAAAGTCACTGTACCCATTTGATAATATTCATTAAATAATTATTATGTACCTAAATTTAATATTTACTAAAAAGTTTGAGGCACAAAGCCCTATGCTTGGTACTAAAGATAACTTTTAGACTTAACCTATTTTTTTTTCCCAATGCTTAAGAGATTTTTGTGAAACTGTTAGAAAGTAAAGTAACAGAAAGACTGACAGCTCTAATATAAATTAAAAAAGATGAAGTGTATTTGATAAATGTTGGACATAAACAGTTATTAAATAGCCTCTAAGAAGGCTAAAACATTAATTTCTCTATCACCTGATATTATAACCATAGGATATGCATGGGTTAAGTCTCTGAAAGAGAAATGAAAGCAAGACACATTGTAATAAAGTGCTTTCTGGAAATATATTGACTAAGTCTGGGGCATTCCATATGTACTGTCCCCAACTCATAATGCAGGCATGGTATGTCACCAATAGGAGGTTAAAAGTGCTCTGTTGGCCTCAGTTCACCTAAGCATTTCCCATATTGCAATTATAATAAAATTCCTAAAATTCATAATTTTATCTATTCCTCCCAAGCTTAAAGCCTTTCAAAAGCTGGATGGTGACCTCAAGATGAAGTTCTCTCCCCTGCTTCTTCAGACTCTCACCACCCACTACCTGGCACTGAGCCATCTCAAATACTGTTGGGATGACAAATACTTGTTTCAGTGGTTTTTAGTATTTTTTCACGGTCCTTTCCTGGTCAAAAACTCTCCATCATTCAGGACTCTGTTTACTATTTCATTTTTTTTCCATTTCAAAGCTTTTCTTCATCCTCTGCAGATTTCTCCATGGCAAGAATTTAGAATAATGACCCTGCATCTCTGGTACCTAGCACTTGGAAAACATTCAATTAGTATTTGTGGAGTGGATAAGTCAGTGAATGAGTGAATGAGTGATTACCGAAAAAGACTAACTTGAATTTCATCTCAGACCTTGATTCATCTCTCTTTGCTGTTTTTAGGCTTACCGCTGGTTAGAGAAAGAGCACAAGATTAAATGATTTTCTGAGGCTTCATTTAGCTTTTGCCTTGAAAAGTAAATTATGTATTTTTTGCCTTGCTAGATATCAAAATGACTCTAATCACACCTGGAAAAAGCAGAATGATATCTATACACCTCAAAATAAAATTATAAAAAATTCTGCCTGTTTCCTAATCTGTGTTTTCAGCTCAGCAGCAGAAAATGCAAGCCTTTTGTCATCTCCACTTTCTGTCACTGAAGATAATAGCAATGCTTGGTTAATGGTTCAAGGAAAATAAAATGAGCCCACCGAGTTCTCTGTTTTATTTATTCTATTATGATATTTTATAGCATGCAATTTCATTTATGGCACTATTTATCATTAAGTAATATACCATAAGTGATGTGACAGGACTTAAAATAATGAGAAAATATAAATATAATATTTTATCTGTTTTAACTTCAAATTTAGGATTGGAAAGGATGCTAAGGCATCTGAAGGTGGAATTTTTAGGGGATACTGACTCAAACAAACAAATTGGAAAGTTCTAGAGAAAAAGACTTGTTCTCAGATGCCTTTTAAACAGGTTGAACTAGTAACCATTTGTCCACACCGATTACTCTTAGATCATTTAAATATATTTGTTAAATATTATGAAACATTAGTACTACTTCCTGCCAAAAATAACTTTCAAAATGTTCCCGTGCCATTGAACATTTTGAGATTACTGGCACCTCAACGTATTTGAAGTAGTTTATATGTTTTTTTCCCCCTTTTGTTGTTCACATGAGCTAATGGACTTATTATAATTCTTTTACAATTAGCACTCTGTTTCTCCATTCCTGATAATTCTCAAATTGTCTAGTTAATTTTTTTATGTTGAATTCACAATATAAATAGATTATTTCTCCTGTTGGTTTCTCTTTCTCTTTTGACAACAAGCCCCACAAGTATCAATTCAGTGACTCTCACTTATAAGTCTCCTCAAACTTATTAAGTGAAAATATATTTATTGACTCACATTTATAGGCTTATGTTAGTACAGGTGGATTCAGTATTTTAAAAAAAATGTTTTATTTCCTCCTCTTAAGTCTTCTGCCCTTTGTTTGGGCTTCAGATGGTAGCTCCATATTCAGACTCAACAGAAAATGATTGACTCTATTTCAATAATCCCAACAAAAATCTTACTGTATGTTCCCAATGCTTGTTGAAGCAGACATCTATCTCTGAAGCAAAGGTGTTATCCAGAATAATTAAATGCTCAGTGCTCAGACTTGAGTTACTAAAAAGAGCATGGAAATATGCTGAGTAGTCATAATAATAATAATAATAATAATAATAATGATGATGATGTTCAAAGCAGATAAAATATAGTACTAAAATACAATTTTGTGTCAATGATTTAAATACACATATGTCAAGAAATATATGCCTAGGAATATGAAATGATTTGTATTTTTCTTACTAAGGCAGGTATGTGCTAATCACACTGTCCCAAATTACCCTAAATATACTGTGTAGTAACTTTTTCTTTTAACCACGATGTTAATTTTTAAATGTTTACCAAAAGAGAGGAGATAAGGAGTTCTAAATAAATTATGGACAAAATAAATAAAACAAAATAAAAAACTTGGAGACACTGATAAATATGATTAGTTCCTTTGGAAAGTTGCTGTTATTTATTTATTTTATTATTATTTTTTTAAGAGTTTATTTTTTTTTATTCATGAAAGACACACACACAGAGAGAGAGAGAGAGAGAGAGAGAGAGAGGCAGAGACACAGGCAGAGGGAGAAGCAGGATCCACTCAGGGAGTCTGATGTGGGACTCGATCCCAGGACTCCAGGATCAGGCCCTGGGCTGAAGGCTGCGCTAAACTGCTGAGCCACCCAGGGTTTCCCAATTGCTATTATTTAAACATGTAGTTGATCCTGGTGTCCTATGCAAAAATAACTGTATTGAAACCTAAGAAATGAAATATCATTGATATTCATGCAAATTTCAAGTTTATTCTCTGCCAGAACATGTATTTTAAAAATAATACTATACTAGAATTGAGTTTTTAAACCCTACTTTGATAGAAAGTGTGATATGATTCCATATGTCTGATTAATGATGGATTTCTGAAACATAGCTATAAATTATTCTTCTGCTGTATTATATACAGTTATAAGATATAGTAAAAGGCTTAATTGAGGAAAATAGTCCAATATATTTATTAAGAGTGCATGCAAAGTGTTTGGCCATTCCAATTTTGTTTAATTAAACTTTGTTTATTTCTTACAACCCTATATTTGGAGCAAAATTTTAAATTTTCTCCTTACATTTTGGTAATAGAATTCAAAGGACAGTGTCAGTGAGCATAGGTAAAAAGCTTTGATTTAGAATGCTCAGAATTAATAAGATAATGATGAAACATTTTTATATAGCCAAATTTAAAAAAAAAGAAACTGTTGCAAAGTATAAGTGGCTCTGTAATTAAAATATCATTATTTACTGAAAGGATATGAAATGGAACTTTGAAATAACAAGCAAAAAGGGATGTCAGATTACAGAAATGAATAAATAATGAAATACTTCATCAAGACCTTGGTATTACATGAAGTGCTGATAAAAATGCTAAATTTACCCATGGACACTTCCATCAACTGAATGACTAGAGAAAGATTTGAGCAAGATTTTAATCTTTTAAAAGTGTAGTCATCAAAAATATAAAGAGAAAACATAACAGCAACACACATAGTAGTTCACGGAACAATTTAGTGCACTGCAAGTACAATGAATATTGACAAAAGTTGTGAAGAGTATTAGCCTTTGCAACTGCTCAACTAATAATTAGTAGTGAGCTCAAGAGAGTTTCACGTTTAAGATTAAAAGCAGATGATTTAATAATGAGTGCATAATAAAATTATTTATTTATTTGACAAAGTTTGTGATGTGTTAGCAAGTTATTCACTCATTCCCAAAAGGAAATAAGAATAAGAATAAGAATAAGAATAAGAATAAGAATAAGAATAAGAATAAGAATGAATAAGAATAAGAATAGTGCTAATTTAACTCATGGATATTTTACTTAAAATACACTTTTAAAAATGAGATGTGTATCAGGCTCCTGTAGAGAGCCTGCTTCTGCCTCTGCCTGTGTCTCTGCCTCTCTCTCTCTGTCTCTCATGAATAAATACATAAAATCTTTTATTTTTAGTAAATGAAATATTAAAGAAAGAGATGTAATAGTACTCTTATTGCCACATTGTTGGAAATATTATATATATATATTTATTATACATAATAATATATAATTATATATATATATTTCACAAAATAATAGAAGAATTTTCTTCAGGAGAAGAAAATATTTTAAAAATCTTTTTTTTTAATTTTCATTATGTAAAATAATGGTAGAATTTTAAAATAAAAATAATACTTTATTTGTCAACCAAAATTAAGGATAGCTGATGTTGTTAGCATTTATTGATCATCTGGAAGAATAAAGAGATTTATTTATAGGAGAAAAAGTAATGCCTTATTTTCCCAACCCATCACATAGTTTCATATTCTTAGAGTGAATGTCTATAATCTGCTGACTAATTTTGAAAATGTTTATGATTCCAAATAAAATGGCATTTAAAAATTGATGTTATAAAATTACATTTATTATTTTGCATGCATATTGAAGTGGTATGATCTTTTTATTATGGCCATGGTTATAACTATCAGATGAGTTAAAAAAATGCTTGATCTATTTTAAAATGTATCATTTAAAAAAACATCCACAATGACTATTACACTAGCTCTTTTCTATATATAAATTTTAATCAATAGATGTGAGTACCACAAACTGTTCATTTATATCATTTTATATGCATTTATTATTCATTTATATGTCTTTACATATTGAATTTGTCTTTTTCATTCCATATGCAAAAAAGTTAAACTAAACATAAAGCTAGATAATCATAACCGCAAAGAAGGGTTCAAAAATAATCTTGAGTAGATATTTAAATGAGCATAATTTAGTGATCATCAAATACTTTTTTTAAAATTTTTATTTATTTATGATAGTCACAGCGAGAGAGAGAGAGGGGGAGAGGCAGAGACATAGGCAGAGGGAGAAGCAGGCTCCATGCACTGGGAGCCCAACTGGGATTCGATCCCGGGTCTCCAGGATCGCGCCCTGGGCCAAAGGCAGGCGCTAAACCGCTGCACCACCCAGGGATCCCAAATACTTTTATTTTAATCATTTTCTGAGGATCATGACAGTTTAAACTTTCATTCTTTATAAAACCTGTTAATTCATATTAATGTCAAATATCTGCATTGAAATAATCAAATTCCCATTAAGATCCATGGAGAAGGCAGAAAATAAAAGCGAATATGTGTAGTAACATTTTCTGAAAATTAAAATTGCACAATTACTAAAATGTTTTTGGGTATTTAAGAAAACTCTTCTTGTCAATATCTCAGGACTAATAGAAGTTGGTTGGCTATTGTAAAAAGGTAACATAAATGGGGAGTCCTAATCAGTGATACAAAATATACTGCAAGATTTGATTTTAAATTCATATATGGAAATTCACTTACATTCACCAATATTTTAGTAGGAAATCAGACTTATCTCTTAAAATAGGCAAAAACTTGAACTAAAAAGCACAGTGAAGAATGTTTTGTGACTTTTATTTTTTTCTTCCAGTTGTTTTCAGTGTCTTCCATTAAGAATCTTTTAACAACTTTATCAAATCTTTCTGAGCATCCACTTCCTGTGTGATAGATCTCAGTGCCAGTCAGATAAAATTACTTGTTTTTACTCAACACATTATACATTATACATCCACCTTCATCAAATTATGACTAATAAAAATGACATTTTTTTCATCCTTAAATTACTGTTATGAGTTATGTAAAAAATTTTTCATTGCTACTGGAGGAATCTTACTAACATCGTAGACTGACTTCATTTTCATTGTTCATATAACATATTATATTCCCATGATCATTGTTTTTTCTTTAATTCTTTAATATCTAATTTAAAACACCCTTTTAAGTCTTCCATTTTATACACCTGTAAATCAGCACTGCTACTTTGTTGTTGAGAGATTGGGTTTACTTTACATACACTCTTCTTTTTATATTCATGCCTCATTTTATAATGCAGAGAGAGAGAGGCAACATATTTCATTTCATTAATATGTCATCAGTGTCTACAAGAATATCTGCCATATTAAATACTCAATAAAATTTTATTTAATTAATGAAATAAATAAAGCAACAATCTTCCCATTTTATCATAATCTCAATGGATTAGCAATATAGTTGTTTATGGACATATAGTTGCCTAATAAATGATCCACTGATTGAAATGATTCTTACTACTCCCTATAAACACATTAGATAGTGTTTTAGTATTTTCCCTCTCATTTAGTTTTTTTCATCATTATTAGAATTATAATAGATGATGTTTTAATTGATGATAAAAATGAGTTTGTTTGTTTTGCGTCCATTAGTAGAAACCAAAGGTTTTCATCACCAATAGGACTATTGTAGTATTAGGATTATGATAAATAAGTGCACTTAATACATCAGATTTTTTCAGGGATTATTGACATTAAAAATTAGTATTTTTCTTTAAATATTTGAATATTAAATTCACAACATTTTCCTTTGTGTTAAGTAGTTACACCATAAAGATTGTTGGGAACTGAATATATGTATAATGCATTCACAACAAATAGACATTTTTACTCTTTTAATTCATTTCTGTTTGGATGCAAATGGAAGTCACACATTTAATAAAGTCTTGACTTTTTAGAAGTGCATTAGAATAGAGTTGGAGCTTATAATCACATTCTCTTTAGAATTTATTTCACATGCACTGAAAACAAAGTCACCCTTATTTACAAATGTTGATCTGTAAATGTGAACAAAAACAATACGATAAAGGTTAGGCTTTGAAGTAAATGGAAACATAGGAGTAAAATAAAACTCTTCTAATGACACATCAGTGAGACAATAAAACCCATTAATATGACTGCATTGTGATTTTTTTTAACAACAGCAGAGAAAATGGAGTGACAAAGTCATAGTAGTTAATACAATTAGACAACTGAAAAATACAGAACAATTAAAAGAAAAAGTAATATTCTATTTAAGTACCTGATAGTATTTGGTAACCTTTTTCCCATATCAGTATGATCTCTAAAAACAATATATTTTGCAGCACATATTAAGTCATGCATATTTTTAGTTTGAATACTAAATACAGACTTTTTTTCAGAATAGTAACCAGTTCTGTTCTAAAAGTGATTATAAAAATACAAACAATGGAAAGGACCTAACTTGAGTAAGGACGCCAAAATTAGTGGTGATTTTTATAGAGATATATTTTCTATATTCGTTGAGTATTGTACAAATTTCTCTATATCTGTATATAGGTAAATATACATTATTTATTAAATCATATCTCTATTTTAATTAGATAACTCATTTTGTTATGAAAAATATCTCTGAAAATACAGTTCTATAATACGATAAGAATTTAGTTAAAAAACTGACCTATATTTTACAAAGCCATAGACAAACCACTGATCTGCAGGATCCATATTCAGAGTGAAGGGGGAGAAATATTCCAGTTAATACTGATAATAATGCTAAAAAGTATATTTAAACTCAGAATAATTTATTTGATATTTGAATTGGCCTTATATCAGGGGATTTTTAACAAAGAACTTTAATTTTATTTTTTAAAGGTCTAAGAAGGTAAAAAAAAAATAAAACCTCTTTAAGTTCATCATATGTATATTTTTGCAGTATACAGCACATGACTAAAACACCTGCAGACTTAACTACATCTGTAACTGATTCTTATTTATCTATACATTTTTAATGCAACAAACTGTTCTAAAGACTATATATCCAAGCTTATAGAAATAAATCTAAGTGACTTGACAAAAAACAGTGAAAAAAACTCTAATAAATCTTTTTACACTTACTTTACATTCACATGAGGAAATTGACTCTCAAGTGGTTACTTGTATTGTCAAGCAAGGTTAGACTTCTGAGGATAAAGAATTGTACTTGACACTATTTTTGTCTGTGATGATTGAGAATCATGTCATGATATCCATTGTTTTAAAGTCTATCACATAACTGAACAGTAGAGAACTAGAACAAAATTAAATCAATAAAAACAATGTTTTGTCTGTGGACATAGAAGGATGAACTCTACTGTCTCAGAAAATAAAATAAAGAATCAACATATCACAATGTTCCACAGTATTTCTCTGTATTACTTTATAATGCATAAATGTATGTCTAGTTGGATGATATTTAATATACTATAATAAAATAAATGATAATTATTTAATGGTACTGAATAACTTCATACCTACATGCTGCTAAAGAGGATACAGTTATGTAACATTTTAAAAGTGGAAATTAGAATAAGCATTTTTTAAAATATACCTTTTGGGAAAGCATATCATTCAAAGGCCTTTCTTACCTTCCTTCTGTAGTCAAATTAATATCATACAGGAATAAACCCACAAAATCAAGGCAAAATAATGGGACCCTCAATGAGGAGCTGCTGCAAGAGATTTTGGACTTTTGCTTTGTAGTGTTACCACGGTGAGTATTTTCAAAAAGACTTCCAGTAATGAGAATCTTACAAATATTAGATAAATTACACTAACAGAATGGAAATAGGGTGATTCAAAATTAGTTAAAAAAATAGTGACTGGATACAAAAGAAGATACAAAAGAAAACAAAGGAAGATCATAGAAGTAAATTTGAATATATATCCAATTAAAATAAATGTTAATTTACTAAATCAGTTAAAAGGCAGTGATTGTCAGAATGTATAAAGAATAAAGAAAAGAGGGGATCCCTGGGTGGCACAGCGGTTTGGTGCCTGCCTTTGGCCCAGGGCACGATCCTGGAGACCTGGGATTGAATCCCACATCGGGCTTCCGGTTCATGGAGCCTGCTTCTCCCTCTGCCTGTGTCTCTGCCTCTCTCTCTCTGTGACTATCATAAATAGATAAAAATAAAAAAAAATAAAATAAATTAAAAAAAAAGAATAAAGAAAAGAAGGCACCTGGGTGGAAGAAGAAGGAAGAGGAGGAGGAAGAGGAGAGCGGGGTGGGGGAAGTTGGAGGAGGAGATGGAAGAGAAGACCCCACATATGAGTTTTTTTGGTAGATTTTAATCATGATTTTCAAAAATTTGAAGTGACAAAGATTTCCTTTGGTTGTTTAATAAATAAACGAATTGAGGCCACACGTATATGGAATATTATTCAACAATAAAAAGAAATAAACTATCAAGCCACAAAAAGATATGAAGGTAAACTTAATGCATATTATTTAGTAAAAGAAGCAAGTGTGAAAGGCTACATTCAGTATGATCCCAACTATATGATATTCTTGAAAAGGCAAAAAATATAAAGGCAGGGAAAAAATTAATATTTGCCAAGATTTTGGCAGAGAAGGGAGAAGGATGAATTGGTACAGCACGGAGGATTTTTAGAGCAACAACACTATTCTGTATAATATCATAATAGTGAATACATGACTTTATACATTTGGCAAAACTCATAGAACTACACAATCAGAAATGAACTTAATGTAAACTACGGACTTTAGTTTTCAATAATGTATAAATATTAGTTCAGTTATAACCAATGTACCACACCAATGCAAGAAGTTAATAGGAAAAATTTACTGTGATTGAGAAGGGGAAGTATATGGAAATTTTCTGTACCTTCTGATCAATTTTTTGGTAAACTTAAGATGTTCTAAAAAATAGCTTATTAATAAAAACATAAATAAATATATAAGCAAATAAAAAATTAAATAGTCCTATAATAGAAGAATAATAGTTCCATGTACCATAAAATTCACACTTACACAAACTTTCCATTGATTAACATACACCAACATGGCACTCAGAGGATGTAAAACATTTCCTCATACTAGAAATAATCTGCTTATTTCATTATCTTATCATAATTTTCTATCCTCACTTGTGTAATTCTCTGAGTAGCACTCTTTGTTCTTAGCCAAACTGGCTGACACTTTAACTCATTTTTCCCACCTTCTGCCTGTTAAATTTTATTCAGAGATCACTATCCAGAATATAGACAGTTTCCACCTTACAATGGTTTGGCTTACTACTTTTCAACTTTATGTTGGTGTGAAAGTAACACACGCAGTAGAGACCATATTTTGAATTTTGATCTTTTCCTGGGCTAACAATATGCTGTAGGTTAGATACTCCCTCCTTTGCTTGACAGTGGCAACCATAGCTTCCCATCAGTCAGGTGATCACAAGGACAAATAACTGTTTTGTACCCATTACAACCATTCTGTTTTTCCTAACAGTACAGTACTCAGTAAATTACACCAGCTAATCAATATTTTATTGTAAAATAGCTTTTGTGTTAGATGGTTTGCCCAAGTGTAGGCTAACAAAATGTTCTGAACACACATAAGATTGGCTAGGCTACACTTGATGGGATGAGCACTGGGTGTTATATGTTGGCAAATTGAATTTAAATTAAAAGAAAAAGTTGGCCAGGCTAAGTGCATTACATGCATTTTTGACTTAACTATATTTTCAATGTAGAGTGGATTTACTGGGATATAACTTCATCGTAAGTCGAGGAAGATTTGTAGTTCATTACCCTCATTATTTAGGCTAAACTTAATTGAATCCAAATTCTTATCCAATCTTTTGTTGTTCTTGTTCTTAACTCAGGGACAATTCTCACTTGAAACTTACACTACTTTGTTTAACAACCCTTCCTGGAACAGGAATTCCTTAAAAATAAATTACTTTGTTTGTCTTGGCTGTTTATTAAGAGTATCTACAAGATACCAGTCATTTATTCCCATTGTTTTTCTTTCTCTCATTTTACATTTTCTGACATGTTTTCTTAAGTCCAAAGATGAAAGAAATGCCAGTGCAGAGGCTGAAAAGGCTACATTGCTTCTTAATAGATTTTGGCATTTACATTGCACTTATAACATTTAGTCTTTGCGATAATCTGAGGTAGGATTAATTTCATCATTTTACCTTTTCAGAAAACTGAGGCTTAGGTACTTTAACATTCACCTTTAATTCACGAAACTAGGAAGTGTGAAGTTAACTTTTGAATCTCGCTCTTCCTGAACCTAAAGTTCCTATTAGATACCTAAATTTCATTATTACTATGTAGAATGCTGGTTATGTTCTTTCTGTTTCCAATATCCTACACTTACAGTATGGCCAATAAACAATGGAAGAAATATCAGACATGACCCAGGTCTTTAAAAAGTTTATAGCTAATCATCTGCTGCCTTAAATATTTGTGGGTCAAAAAACATAATATACACAAGAAGTTTTAAAATTCCAAAAATCTTTATTTAAACAAGACATAAATATCAGATAAAGTGAAAGATTGGAGGTTGGGGCCAGAATCCCTACCATTAAACAGACAAGCAATTTAGACCCTGGAAACTTTCTCTGATACAACTTTGCACTGCCGTATTGATTCCACATTTGAATATAAATTATAAATATAAAAATAAGAGAAAGATATACATATGTGCATATAGAAAATTATACAACATTTATGTAAAAGTCATTACTAACTTTGATGGTGGTAAAAAAGTACAAACTTGCAGTTATAAAATAAATAAGTCAGGGGGATGTAATGTACCGCATAGCAACTGTAGTTAGCAATATGGTATATATTTGAAAATGGCTGAGAGTAGATCTTAAAAGTTCTCAGCACAAGAAAAAAAATTGTAACTGTATTTAAACACATGGTGGAAATTATTTTGCAATCTATACCTGTATCCAATCAGTATGTTGTACACTTAAAACTAAAGCAATGTCATATGTCAATTGTACATAAGTAAAAAATAAAGATTTATGAATGTCTCATGAAATAAAAGAGTGGCAAAAAAATCCTTAAAAATATTGGCCATTACTGAATATCAAAAGATCATAGAATTTGTGAGAGTTGGGACCTCAAAAATAAGCAGGAAGGAATAAGATAAAGAGAGAGGGAATTCTAGGAACCAAAGACAAAAAAAAAAGTCACAGAGGCTATATGAGATATAACATAATAAGAGGAAAAAATGTAAACAAAAAGATACCAAGACAAACAAAAATTCATTAGCAGAAACAAGCAAGGGAAATAGATAAACACCATAATATTCTGGCGTGATTCTGGACAGCCTAGAAGTCTCTCATGTCCTTCTTACACTTCCTCCGAGAAGAATGAGGAAGGGACTGATTATATTCACGTTAGACAGAAGAGCTATTTAATTAGTACTACATAGAAAGTAATTTCCAGTTTTCAATCATTTCTAAAAGTCACTGGAAAAAGCAAGTACATTTTAGTTTTATATAATTATGCTTCCTATCTTGTTGTTTACCTAAAGTGCCCTTTATATTCTGGTATGATGTGGAGAAGAATAAAAGTAGCTGCTATCAAGAATAAAGGTGGCATCCTCAGTATATTATTTTCTTAACCTGGACAGTTAATTTTCAACTAAAGTTTGCTAAAGTGATTCTACTATTTTATTTCTGTGAAAAATGTTTCAGTATTCCCCCTGCATGAATTTCCTTATACATTTTGGAGTGTTCTCTCTCTCTCTCTCTCTTTTTCATTTTTAACGCCAATAAAGTTCCGATGATGGGAACTTACTGACTTTCATCTGTTCTTAGATCAGATGTTTTCCAAATAAATTAGCATTATAAAACCCAAAATACTGTGGCAGCCCAGGTGGCTCAGTGGATTAGTGCCGCCTTCAGCCCAGGGTGTGATCCTGGAGACCCAGGATCGAGTCCCACATTGGGCTCCATGCATGGGGCCTGCTTCTCCCTCTGCTTGTGTCTCTGCCTGTGTGTGTGTGTGTGTGTGTGTGTGTGTGTGTGTGTGTGTGTCTTATGAATAAATTTTAAAAATCTTAAAAAAAAAAAACAAATACTGTCTTTTTTTAAAGGTTTTATTTATTTATTCATAAGAGACAGAGAGGCAGAGACAGAGGCAGAGGGAGAAGCAGGCTCCCTTCAGGGAGCCTGATGTGGAACTTGATTCCAGGACCCCGAGATCATGACCTGAGCCAAAGGCAGATGCTTAATCACTGAGCCAATCAGGTGCCCCACTGTCTTGTTTTTAAAATAAATATAGGGACACATGGTGGCACAGTCATCTGAGCACCAGACTCTTGGTTTCTGCTCAGGGTCATGAGATTGAGCCCCTGGTCAGGATCTGGTCTTGGCATGGAGTCTGACAGAGATTCCCTCATCCTCTGCCCCTCCCACTTGTTCTCTCTCTCTCTCTCTTAAATAAATAAAATAAATCTTTGCAAAAAATATATAAAATATTATCCTGGTTATTTGATAAAATCCAGATTAATTAATCTGAAATGATTATATTTGGTGATTATTTTTTTCTTAAGTATGTTACGGGGAATAGTAATACTTGAAATAATTTCTTTAGGGAGCTTTTATTCAACAAATGCAAATAAAAACCATTGTTACAAATGGTGAGTTTAACATATATTCTGCAAATTACCCAGCCATGTATATTTAGAATAAACACATTGTAGAGCTGACTGGAACTCATGGTTGCACTTTGCTATGGTTTCCAGCAGGTTCTTCATCCATGCTATCGGCAAATTTGGACATCCACATAGTACAATAATATTCACTTACAGATGTTTCTGTTAAAAAAAATCTACAGCATGGATGTTACCCAACTGCAGGTTAAAATGAAGCCCAGGGTATCATAATCACATTTTTATATGAATAAACCATAGGTGAGTTGATTGATTATAGAGGTCACTGGATAAGTTACATGTTGATTATAAAATACTCTAAAAGATCTCACTAAAGAATTCTATTTTCTTGCTCTGTTAAAAATGTTTCCATAAATGTTTCTTCAGAGAATGAAAGAAAACTAATTTTAGAAGGTTATAACAAGAGATTCAAATAGATTTTTCTGCCAAATCATATGAGAATTGTACTTCTATATTCAGCTAAAGTGATTGAGAGAGATTTTTATGTATCAGTCTACTTTGATTTGTTTTTTTTTCTCCATCTTATTTTCCACTTTTCATCTTTGTAGCCTTGCTGACTTATTACAAATATTTATACAGAGACTGAATGCTTATTCTTTAACTAATATGATTTTCTCATCCTTGTCCTCTGCTCTAGGTTTTTGTGATGAAATTCTACCCATGCTTGCACCAACTAAACATCAACACTTCTATAATACTGTACTTTTCTCTCCTGACATATCATCGTGCTTGATATGCTCATTTTTAATACAAATATTTCCATTTTATGTCATCTAGCATGTATATGTTTATATGTCTTTTCTCATAATCATTGTTGAGGACAAAGTTACTTTGTTTTTGGAGACACAAATCACATTATAAAATATTCTGTACACAGTAGGTGCATCAATTTATCATCAAATTGATGTTGTCAACATGTGCAAATGCTTACCTCTTCATTTATATGCCATACTATGTAAGAAATATAGAACTTAGAACAGGAATGTTCTCATAGACTTTTTTTTGAAGATTTTATTTATTTATTCATGAGAACACAGAGAGAGAGAGGCAGAGACATAGGCAGAGGGAGAAGCAGGCTCCATGTAGGGAGCCCGATGGGGGACTCTATCCCCAGATCCAGGATCATGCTCTGAGCTGAAGTCAGATGCTCAACCACTTAACCACCCAGTCTTTCCTCTTATATTTTTAAAGTATCTTTTTATATGACAACCCATTTATGTAAAACAATCCTTTATATAAAAACTGGATCTTTTTTGGAATGGATTTAATTTAGAAATCACTTATAAAACTCAATTTCTATTTGTTGACAATGATTTAATATAAATTCTTTATGGCTTTATTGAAACTAAAGATATTAATCAGGGAAATATTTTTGAAATAACAAAGATTTAGCTTTCAATGTAAATGTTACAAATGGAAATGATTACACAAGATATTCTATAATAAGGTAATGTGTATCCATGTTTTATTTGTCAATATACAGATGAACAGAGGATAGTTTAGAACATGCAAAAAAGAAAAAAAAGTATAGGCTTTGACACTAAAATCCAGCTATCCTACATGAAAGTTTTATAATTTTTAGCAAGTTACTAAAGACTTTTGTCTATTTCCTTAGACCTTTCTAGTCCCTGAGACTCAAAAATATTAAAATTAGGCCCATTAATAATCCTATAATGGTCTCTAAGTGTTGAAGTGGACGAAAGCATTGTAGGTCTTTTTTAGGTCTTTGTAGGTCTTTTTTAAATCAAAAGCTAGAAATGATTAAGCTTAAGTAAGAGTCATGTCAAAAGGCTACATGAGCTGAAAGTTAGGCCTCTGGTACCAAACAGTGAAGCCGTGAATGCAAAACGAAAGTTCTTGAAGGAAATTAAAAGTATTACTTTGGTGAACACATGAATAATAAGAACGTGAAATAGGCTTGCTACTGATAGGGAGAAAGTTTGAGTGGTTTGGGCAGAAGATGAAACAAACCACATCCTTCCCTTAAACCAAAGCCCAATTTGGAGCAAAGTCCTAACTCCCTTCAATTCTGCAAAGGCTGAGAAAGGTGAGGAAGCTCCAGAAGAAAAGTCTGAACCTCGCAGAGCTTAGCTCATGAAGTTTAAGGAAAAAAAGCCATCTTCACTACCTTGAAGGGCAAGGTGAAGCAGCAAGTGCTAATGTAGAAGCTGCAGCAAGTTATCCAGAAGATCTAGCTGAGAATATTCATGAATGTGACTTCACTAAACAACCTATTTTTAATGTAAATGAAATAGGCTTCCATTGGAAGAAGATGCCATCTAGGACTTTCATAGCTTGGAAAAGTCAATGCCTAGCTGCAAAACTTCAGAAGTCAGTGCCAGGCTTCAAAATTTGTTACAGGCAAATGTGGCTGGTGACTTTAAGTTGAAGCCAATGCTCATTTACTATGCTGAAAATTCTAGGCCCCTTAGAAGGTTGCTGAATCTACCCTGCCTGTGCTCGGTAAATGGAATAACAAAGCCTGGATGACAGCACATCTCTTTACATCATGGTTTACTGAATATTTAAACTCACTATTGAGACCTAATGCTCAGGAAAAAAAAATGCTTTCAAAATTTTACTGCCCCTTGGCAATGTACCTGGTCACTCGAGCTCTGATGGTGATGTACAAGGATATTGAGGTTTTTTTCATGCCTTCTTCACATCATCCATTCTGCAGCCCATGGATCAAGGAGTCATTTCCACTTTCAAATCTTATCATTTAAAAAATACATTTTGTAGGGCTACAACTGCCATAGTGACTCCTCTAATGCATCTGGGAAAACTCAATTGAAAGACTTCTGGAAATAATTCCAGATTCTAGAGGTCATTAAGAACATCCATGATTCATGGGAAGAGGTCAACATTAATAGGAATTTGGAGGAAGTTGGCTACAACCCTCAAAATGACTTTGAGGAGTTCAAGACTTCGGTGGAGGACGTAGCTGCAGATGTGATGGAAACAGAGAACTAGAATGAGATGGAGAGCCTGAAGATGAGACTGAATTACCGCCATCTTGTGATAAAATTTGAACAGGTGAGGAGCTGCTTCTTATGAATGAGCAAAGAGAGTGGTTTATTAAGAGGAAAGCTACTCCTGATGAAGATGTGGTGAAGATTGTTGAAACAACAACAAATGATTTAGAATATTACATAAACACTACTGATCATGTACCAGCAGGGTTTGAGATGATTGATTCCAATTATGAAAGAAGTTCAACCATGGGTAAAATGTTACCAAACAGCAGTCTGTGCTACAGAGAAATCATTTGTGAAAGGAAGTCATTCAATATGGTAGACTTCATTGTTTTGTTACTTTGCATTAAAAAATAGCCATAGCCACCCCAACCTTTGAAAACCACCATTCTGGTGAGTCAAAAGCTATTAACATCAAGGCAAGACCATCTACCAGCAAAAGTATTAAAATTTGCTGAAAGTTCAAATGATAGCAGTTTTTAGCAATAAAATATTTCATAAGGCATATACATTTTTTAAAATATTTTTTTTAATTTTTATTTATTTATGATAGGCACACAGTGAGAGAGAGAGAGGCAGAGACACAGGCAGAGGGAGAAGCAGGCTCCATGCACCGGGAGCCCGATGTGGGATTCGATCCCGGGTCTCCAGGATCGTGCCCTGGGCCAAAGGCAGGCACCAAACCGCTGTGCCACCCAGGGATCCCGGCATATACATTTTTTAGACATACTTCCTAGACTACAGTATAGTGTAAGCATAAGTTTCATATGTAGTGGGAAACAAAAAATGTCATTTGACTCCCTTATTATGAAGTTCACTTTGTTTTGGTGGTCTGGAATCAAACCCATAATATTTCGGAGGTATAGCTATATATAATTCAGTATTATCAATTATAATCACAATGCCATGTGTTAGATCTCCATGACTTATTCATCTTCTACTTGCAAGAATAGACCCTTTGCCCAACATCATCCCCAAACTCTTGGTAACTGCCATTCTGCTTTCTGTTTCTAAGAGTTTAGCTTTATTACATTTTACTTATGATTGACATAATATGGTATTTGTCTTTCTCCGACTTACATCACTTAGTGTAATGACTTCCATTAAGTCCATTCATGTTGTTATAAATGGTAGGATTTTCTTCTTTTTCCTGGCTGAATAATATATATACTAATATATAATTTGTCTATCTAGCTTTATCCATTCATCAGTTGACAGAAACTTAGGTTATTTCTACATTTTGGTTCTCGTGAAAAATGTTGCAATGAACATGACACTGAATTTTTTTTGTTGTTTTCTTTTTTAATGCATTTTAATTTTCTTTGCATATATACTCAGACATAGGATTACTGGATCTGGGGCGTGGGTGGCTCAGTGGCTGAGGATCTGCCTTTGGCTCGGGGCATGATCTCGGGATCCCCGCAATAAGTCCCACATTGGGCTCCTTGAAGGGAGCCTGCTTCTCCCTTTTCCTATGTCTCTGCTTCTCTGTGTCTCTCATTAATAAATAAATAAAATCTTAAAAAATAAAAAAGGATTGGAACTATTGCTGGATCATGCAGTAGTTCTATTTTTCATTTTTTGAGGAATCTCCGTTATGTTTTCTGTAATGGCCAAACCAATTTACATTTCTACTAATAGTTTATGAACATTTTCTTTTCTCCACATCCTCACTAATGCTTGTTACCTCTTATCTTCTTGATATTCATTTTAAGAGGTGTGAGATCATATCTAATTGTGCTTTTGATTTCCATTTCCCTGATGATTAGTTTGGCATCTAGTTGTTTGGCATCTTTTCACTTACTGTTGGTCATTGGACTGTCTTCTTTGGAAAAACAAAGTCTATTCAGATCTTCCTATTTTTTAAATCAGATTGTTTGGGATTTTTTGTAATTGAGGTATGTGTATTCTCTATAGATTTTGGATATTAACCCCTTATCAAATACATAGTTTTCAAATATTTTCTCCCATTTCATAGGTTGACTTTTTATTTTGTTGTTTATTTTTTTTGCTGTGCAGAGGTTTTTTTAGTTTGATGTAGTTTCTCTTGATTTTTGCTTTTGTTACTTGTGTTGTGTCATGTTAAAAAAAAATTGTTGCCAAGACTAATGCCAAGGAGCATTCTGCCTACATTTTCTTCTGGGAATTTTACAGTTTCAAGTCTTGTCTTTAAATATTGAGTTAAAAGATGCATACTTAGCACAGTCGTGGTCACATATTAAACATTTGATTCATACTGGGATGTATCCTCTTTCTTCTTTCTCCTTCATTTCACATATCTGAAATGTCTGTATGTCTAATTATATTATGCCTAAAGAGCACAAGTGTAGTTAATTTCTTTGAGAGAAGGAAATCATTTCAAATATATGTAATACTTTGTATAAATAAAAACTTCTGGCTTGATTAAATGTCAACAGATAAAAATGTGTTTGCTTAACTGAGTTCCCTGGTAATAAATTCAGACTTGTAAAATTCAAGGACATTCTCTGCATAGCTGGAAAAATTCGTTAGCCTTAGAGAGGCCCAACAGCAATATAATAGTTAATTTGCTAATTGCTTTTTCTTTTGTAAGCATTAGATGGATATAATTCAGTTATATCAAAAATATGTATCTAGGGCAGCGTGGGTGGCTCAGCACTTTAAGCACCTGCCTTCCACCCAGGGCATGATCCTGGAGTCCCAGGATTGAGTCCCTCGTCAGCCTGCTCCTCCCTCTGCCTGTGTCTCTGCCTCTCTCTCTCTCTCTCTCTCTCCATATGTATCATGAATAAATAAATAAAATCTTTAAAAAATAAAATAAAATAAAATATGTATCTATGCATTTAATATAGGTGATACTGCTTATTGCTCATTGACTATTTCTTTGTCTAATTTTACATTTAAAGCATTAAATATTAAAAATATAAAACACATTTATTTAAAATTAATCTACTATAAGTTCATTTAATAAAGATAGTTTAATATTAATACATGAACATACCTATAATCAACTAATTTTCATTTGTTAACAAAATTAAAATAAAATTAGATTATGCTATGAGGTCAGCCAGCCCTGGCTGAGGGGTATACAAACTTTTAAAAATGCAATTTTTTAGATATTCATTTATCCTCACCAAAACCCACACAAAATGTACTACTGCCAATTATCTTGACCATCTTGTGTGACCATGAAGGCTCACTCGGGATTTAGATTCATCACACATAAAACAGGTGCAACTAAATGTCTGAGCAAGAGAAAACCAAATATAGATACATAGAAACAGTACTGCAGGATCAGTGGCATTTTTGCTGCCACTATACTTTGGCAATATTGAGATATTTCAAAGAAAAAAAATGCATTGGCAAATCTAAATTATTCTCATTTTCAGGGAAAGATGGTTGGGGCAGTACTTTCATGAATCAAGAATGTATATCTTTCTATACGACCACTCCTTAAATCAGAGAAAGTTAATCACACCATTAGGACAAATTGCAAATATTTGAGCCCACCCTATAATGCAAAAGATGTGAGTGAAATATTGTTGGTATCATTTTTAGAGCTAAAAAAAAAAAAAGAGAGAGAGAGAAAGTCAGTATCTCTGCCTAACCTTAAAGGAAGCTAAAATTATCTTAACCTAAGTAGTGGTTATATGGAATATCGTCAAGAAACAAATAGAGTCAAGCAAAATAATATTTTTGACACAAGAAACCTTTATGACATAGGAAAACATCTCTTACTTTTATCAGATACTTGATATTTCCTAATCTGGCCATTGTTCTTTATGATGTGCGTAAGTCTTTTGTACATATACCTATTGAGTTGGCCATTTAAAAAATTGAATTCTAGTTTTTATTTTGCTTATATCTAATGCAGATACCTTCTACTCAGGGGTTTATCTTTACATTGTCTTAATTTTGTATTCTGGTAAACAGAACTTTCTAATTCTGTTGGGCCCATTAATCAATCTCTTTATTTATGATTAGTGTTTTAGGGGCTTTAGGAAATCTTGTCTACCCCCAAGTTAATAAAATTTTCCTATGTCCTCTTCCAGAAGATGTATTTTTTACCTTCAAAATCTATATCCATAAACTGCCAGTAATTGAGTTTTTTCTTCACTGTTTAACAGGAAATGAGAAAAAAAATGGTCTTAGTATATGTTAGACCATTGGGCAAAATGTTGAAAATGAGAGTGGTAAAGTACATCCTTGATTCATTGACAATTCTGATAAAAACTTTTCAATAATGTGCTATTAAGTAGAATGGCTACTGTAGAGTTTAGAAATACTTTTTTTCATATTATTTAAACTCTCTTTTATCTATAGTTTTCTAGGAGCTTTTATTTTGAATGGATGTTAGATTCATATAGATATCAAAATGTTATATCTTCCTGATGGATTAGTGCTTTTAAAAAAAAGTATTCTGAAAGGTCATTCTTTATTTCTGGCTAAAGTTTTGACTTTGAAATTACTTTGAATATACACATAGCTATACCCGCCTTCTTTTGATTACTGTTTATATGACATAGTTTTCCTATTGGTTATAGTTCATCTTTCCTGTAATTTTAATTTTAGTCTCTCTCTCTCTCTCTTTTATTTTGGAAGTAACCTTTATTTATTTATTTTTTAATTTTTATTTAAAATCAATTAGCCAGCATATACATTAACACCCAGCACTCATACCATCAAGTGCCCTCCTTAGTGCCCATCACACAGTTACTCCATCCCTCACCCCTTCCCCTTCCACAACCCTTTGTTTCCTAGAGTTAGGAGTCACTTATAGTTTGTCTCCCTCTAATTTTTCCCACTCAGTTCCCTTCCTTTCCCTTATAATTCTCTTCACTATTTCTTATATTCCACGTATAAGTGAAACCATATGATGATTGTATCTCTCATTGGCAATGCATCATCTCCTCTACTTCTCAATCTGAAAATCTCATCATTCAATTGAAGAATCTGATTCCATTTATATTACATACTTAAAATTTTTCAAGTCTGTTTAAGTCCTTTGTTTCTCTCATTCTTATGGATTAAAGTATTTATATTCCAATTTTTTTCATTCTATCAGTTTCTACTCTATTAATTTTACTTTATTAATTTTTTAAATATGTACTTTTTAAAATATGCTATTCTGGCTCTCTGCTCCTCTTCATTCGACAGATAGCCACATCTTCTGGTGCAGTGCCAGCCAAGTCCCCAAGACACTATGGTGAAGGTCGGAGTGAACGGATTTGGCTGTATTGGGCGTCTGGTCACCAGGGCTGCTTTTAACTCTGGCAAAGTGGATATTGTCGCCATCAATGACCTCTTCATTGATCTCAACTACATGGTGTACATGTTCTAGTATGATTCTACCCAAGGCAAATTCCACGGCACAATCAAAGCTGAGAACAGGAAACTTGTCATCAATGGGAAGTCCATCTCCATCTTCCAGAAGCAGATCCTGCCAACATCAAATGGGGTGATGCTGGTGCTGAGTATGTTGTGGAATCCACTGGGGTCTTCACCACCATGGAGAAGGCTGGGCTCATTTGAAGGGCGGGGCCAAGAGGGTCATCATCTCTGATGCTTCTGCTGATGCCCCCGTGTTTGTGATGGGCGTGAACCACGAGAAGTAGGACAACTCCCTCGAGGTTGTCAGCAATGCCTCCTGCACCACCAACTGCTTGGCTCCTTTAGCCAAAGTCATCCATGACCACTTGGCATCGTGGAGGGCCTCATGACCACCGTCCATGCCATCACTGCCATCCAGAAGACCATGGATGGCCCCACTGGGAAGCTGTGGCCTGACTGCTGAGGGGCTGCCCAGAACATCATCCCTGCTTCTACTGGTGTCACCAAGGCTGTGAGCAAGGTCATCCCTGAGCTGAGCGGAAAGCTGACTGGCATGGCCTTCCCTGTCCCCACCCCCAACGTGTCGGTTGTGGATCTGAACTGCAGCCTGGAGAAAGCTGAAATATGACGACATCAAGAAGGTAGTGAAGCAGGCATCGGAGGGCCCCCTCAAGGGCATCCTGGGCTACACTGAGGACCAGATTGTCTCCTGTGACTTCAACAGTGACACCTATTTTTCGACCTTCGATGCAGGGGCTGCTGTTGCCCTCAACGACCACATCGTCAAACTCATTTCCTGTCATGACAATGAATTGGGCTACAGCAACCGGGTGGTGGACCTCATGGTCCACTCCACATGGCTTCCAAGGAGTAAGATCCTCCTGGACCACCAGCCTCAGCAAGAACAAGAGGAAGAGAGAGGCCCTCAGCTGCTGGGGAGTCCCTGCCCCAACTTAATCCCCCAACACACTGAGAATCTCCTGACCTCCAATTTACATCCTAGATCCCGAGGAAGGGGAGGGGCTTGGGGAGCCCTACCTTGTCATGTACCATCAATAAAGTATACTGTACCCAGCCAATAAATGAATAAATAAATAAATAAATAAATAAATAAATAAATAAATAAATAATAAAATATGTTATTCTACCTGTGGATACTCTAAAACTGAGAAGATTCTTAATTAATTAAGTGTGGTTTTAATTATTATTTTACAACTTCTAGGATGAAGGCACATGGAACTTTAAAATTCGATTTACTATTCTTTGCTTTTATAATATAGTTCTCATGTGTTTAAATTATGGGTATATTTAAACTCTGTAAGTTATTGTTATTATTGCACCAATATTTATTGAGATTTATTCATACCCTTTTACTCTGTATTGCTCTTTGCTCTTTCTTATAGCTCCATACTTTCATCCAAGATCATTATACTCACTTTGCTTGAAATTTTACTTTATTATTTTAAATGTTTATTAAAGATGATTTCTTTCAACATTTGTATAAATAAATGTTTATTTTGCTATCAATTTTAATGGACTTTTTTTGGGGGGTTACAGAATTCTAATTCAATGGGTATTCCTCTCAAAATTGCAAAATTTTATTTACTGTGTCTTTTCCATTAATTCTGTTTTCCATTAAAGCTTCCAGCCTTATGGCTGATTTGTTGAAAATACAATTTGACTTTTGGTTTCTTTTAAAGTTTTCTCCTTGTCTCTGATTGTCAGCAATTTTTCTATTATTTTCCTGGGTGCACTTTTCTTTGTATTTTTATGATCGTGTTTTATATAATTCTTTTATTCTGTGATTTGATCTCTGTGATCAATTTTAATACTTTTGTCCATTAACTTTTAAAATATAGCTTTGATTCTCTCTTTCTCTCGCTCCCCCATATCCCTCTCTCCTCTCACATGTTACCTTTCACTGATCATAATACATAATTCTCCAATTCCCCACATTTTCACTGTGTGTCATATATTGTATGGTAACTTTTGAATTTGTTTTCATTATTTTCTCAATATGTTTCAATCATCATTTTTTTTCTAATCTATCATTCAGTTTACTAATCATCTTTCAGCTATGACTAATCTGGCATGAAGCCTATTCACTAAATTCTTAATCTGCTAAGGTATTTTTTATTTCAATAACAATCATTTGATTCTCTACATATAGTTTCATTTTTCTTGTACTCTATTCCATGTACATATTAAATATGCATAGAATCTCCAGTCATTTGTGGATTTGTCTCTATTTTCTGCATAAAACATTTGTATTTATACTTTAAATTATATAGCTCATCCTTCCATATCAGACCACCTGGATTTTTAAAATTTTTATTGTACATTATTATAATGTTTCAAAGATAGCACAGAGAATTTTAGTGTACACTTTCCCCAAGGATAGCATCTTGCAAAACCAATATCTGAACAAGTACATTATTAAAACCACAAAATCACCATTATTACAGGGCTAATAACTAGACTATGATATAACTTGTTCTTCATTCAGACCATACATTGATATAACTTCTTAATGGGTGCATTTTGTATTGTTTTATGAGTCTACTATAGTTTAATTAAACAATGTTATAATAGATAGTCATGTTACTTCCTGTTGTTTTTACCATTACAAACAACATTCAGTGAAATTTATCTAGAGAGCATATATATTTATGAATTTATGTGAGATTATCTGTAAAATTCATTAATATAAAGGGATTGCTTATTTATTCATGTTTATTTTGATAAATGTCACCAAAATATTTTCTAAAAATGTTATAGATTTATAGTTCCAGGAATCAAAATGTTTCCCAAATGTTCTAGTATCAAACTTCACTAATTTACGTACAAATAGCAATTTATTGTTGTGTTACCTTGTATTTTCTTGAATATGGGTATTTGTATATTGTATTCTATGAACTCTTCACTTATATTCTTTTCTTATTTTTTCTACTGATGTATTAATCTTAAAAGCACTTTGTGTATTCATGAAATTAGCACTTTGTCATATGAACTGAAAATATATTATCAGTTTATAATTCACCTTTTGCAGTATCCTATCTACTTTCTATGAAGATCATATTTTATGTAGTCAGATTTGTTAATCTTGTTCTTTACGACTTCTGAATTCAAGTCTTTTTCCTACCCAGTAGAGTTGTAAATTTATCTCCATTTATGCCCCACACTTATTTTATGCCCCACACTTATTTTAGTAAATTTATGCCCCACACTTATTTAAGTAAATTTATTCCTGAGTATTTTACATTTTTTCTAGTAAAACTGAGATTTGTCTCCTTTCTCAGTTTTTATACAGTTTTAAAAATTATTAGAAGTCAAAGATGTTCTTATTCAAATACTGAATATTCATATTTTAAAATGTGTTTTATTAATTCTTTTATATATTTTAGATATTCAATCTTGTCATGTGAAAATAACAATAATTTTGCTTTTTTCCTGTGTCATATTTACATTATATTTACTTTTCATATCTAAATGTCTTGACTAGTGCTCCCACTAAAATGTTAAATAATAAAGATCAGCATAGATATCCTTGTACCGTCCTACACTTTGATGGAAAAAGCTTAGTAATTCTCCATTTAGAATGCAGCTGACATTTGAATATTTATATATCTATATCCATATAATATATCTATATATATCCATGTGCTAAATAAGAATCCATCTGTTCTTGTTTCATTAAATGAAAGTCAGCATTGATTCCTAATTAAACACCAGAAAATGTTTTATCATTTTAAAGTTCATTGATTTTTTTTGTTTGTTTGTTTTTGATTCATGGTTAAGGTGAATTAATAAAAAACTTTGAATTATGGGATTTTATACATAAAATCATTGAATCCAAGTTGCCAAATGTTTGTGTTGTATTCATTAGTAAACTGAACCTTTAGTGTCAGTTTTTGAGCTTTGTGCTGCATTTTACAAATTTTGGATTTATATAAAAGCTTGAATCAAAAAAATTAGAATCTTTTCTGATGTTTTTATGCTCTGGAATATTTTCAATAGTATCAGAATTATTTCTTTATTGAAATTTGAGAAAATTTACCTAGAAAATCAGCAAGCTTGGAATATTTTTCTGGTAGTTCTTTGCATGTTTTTTTTTCTCACAATTTTTCATAGTTACTATTCTAATTTTTTCTAAATCTTATTTATTCATTTTCTTTTATTACAGAGACAAACCTATATTTTCACATGAGATTTAAGTAAAGGTAATTTTACTTTTAACATATAATTTAAACTCTGGCATACTTCCTGAATTTTCAACCATGCAAATGTCTTTCTAAAATCAATGGCTCCCTTTGAATGTCTAATAAATTTGAAAGACAATATATTCAAGACTAAGCTCTTGGCATTTCTCACAGTAGTTTACCTCAGAGGCTGATATGTTAATAAATAGTAATTCTAAACACCCAGGTTCTTAAGGTGATAAAAAATTTTTGGTGTCATCTTTGACTATTTTTTTCCTTTCAAAACCCATCAGCTAATCCTGGCTCAACCCTGAAAATGTATCCAGAGACCAACCCCAACAAACTTTCTTTACATTCACCTTATCAAGGACCATCATGCCTCTTCTATTCATTTTCTGACTGGTGTCCACACTTTGGTCTTGAGCTCTTTATTCTAAGGCAAATGCCATATTTTAAAATGTATAATAATCTCCCAATATTGCTCCAAACCTAATATTCCCCCCCCCCCAGCCCTTCCATGCTCTTTTAGTCTTTTCTCTTCCCTTCTAGAAAATGGAACTGTAAAAATCATGTGTGGGACTACAGTTTTATCAGTTTTGTGTCTCATCAAACTGCAGAAGACGATATTGTGGTAGACCTGACAATGGTGGTAGAGGCTAACTGGGAGTCATCTACAAAGGGGAAAACTGACTGGCCTGTGGGGAATATAACCTGAAGAGAGTAAAGAAGCACAGGATGGGAGAAAGTAGGTGGCTCGACTGAAGTGTTGTGTAAAAGAAAGTTGGGTGAAGAGTGAGCAATGTAGAATATTGTCAGTCTGACTGAGTGAGAAGGTTGTCCAAAATGGGATGTAGTAAGGGGGTTTGGTGCAAAGAGTGGCCTGGGGTGATGTATCAGAGTCCTGAATTGAGTTAAAAGGTCCCCTGTGTGGCAGAGGGGATGCTATGACAAAAAGAAAGGCAATCACCAAACCACATTTAAAGCATCTGCTAATGTCCCACCTACTAGTTTTTCAATAGTTAAAGCAAATCTCATGGCCATGCTGAAAGTCCTTTAGAGATGGCCATATATAATCTATCGGAAATCACATAGCAAAAATTATAGATAGTTCTCCTGCACATTCAGATTGAAGAATTTGGGATACTAAGGAATTCTTCCTCATTCATCCCTGTCATAAACTAATTTTCCTCCATTAATAGTTTATTTTGTGATTTTTGTCAAGGACCTATAATCTACCTTTGCAGAGATATATGTGTTGTGTAAAATCTAAAGAAGTAGATATAGAATCTAAGAATCCTTGTACCTGAACTCTGTATACTGCATTATATACAATTCACAGTCTGGGGACTGTGGTTGTTTTATACCTACTTTTATAATAAATAAATTTGTCCCTATTATTCAATGTTTTTGTCATTTTGTGGGCTTTTGGAAAAGCTTAATAAAAATCTCTTCACTACATCACTTTTTACCTAAATTGTTTTTTTTTTTAATTTCACTCTATTGCCAGTAAAAAAAGGCAAAAAAAATGCATTAAGTCCTTGTGTACATTATTATGAGATCAAAATATTTCATTCTAGACCATGTGTCAACAAACTTGATTTATACATCTTTCTGATATACTTTTTTTCAGAAATCTTTCCTCTAATTAGCTTCAGAATTTATTGCATCTTCTTACTTCCTTTGAAATTCTTCTAGTTACCAGAGTTCTTTTAATTAGTCTATTTATATCACTCTTAAACTGAGGTTTCACTGACATGCTCAGAAACAGAAGAGAAAAAAGAAAATAACAAATTTGTGGTAATTATCAAGAGGATTAAGAACACTTTTCAGTGTCTCTGTGGCTATGGCCATAGAGTCTCAAACCAGACCAGACCAACAATTGAGGTGGAGATTGAGTATCTTACCAACTAATTTCTGGGGTATCTCGATTGGGTGGGGGTCAGTGGTGTGAGTGGTGAAAGAATTCATCCAAAGTAGAACAAAAAGGAAATTTATTGAAAACACTGCAAAGAAACATGGACAGGACAAATAAAGAAGAGATTGTCTGCCATGAGGTAGTGATGAGGGGACATAGTTATAGGACAAAGTGAGGGAGTATGGGGATGTATGGAATTTGCTTTTTCTGATAACTGGTTGTAAGTAGACTGGTTGTAAGTAGCTCATGGGTTATAATTCATAATTATAATGGGTCATTATTCAGGGAATGTATTACTGTTCTCCACTGAAACAGAACCAAAAGCATATGTGTGTATGTGTGTGTGTGTGTGTGTGTGTGTGTGTGTCTATTTATATATGAATTCCCTTAAATTTTAGCAAAAAGATCTTTTTTGGCAAAAAAGTTTTTCAAGATTTATTTATTTATTTTAGAAAGAGAGAGAGTACAAGCAGGAAGGGTAGAGGGAGAGGGAGAGAATCTCAAGCAGACTCTGCCCTAAGCACAGAACCCAATGAGGGCTCCATCTCACAACTCTGAAGATCACGACCTGAGCCAAAACTAAGAGTTGGATGCTTAAAGGACTGTGCCACCCAGGTGCTCCGATTTTAGCAAAGTTTTTTAACTTAAATTTTAGTTTATTTAAATTTTCGCTAAAATCTTCAGCTGCATTACATAATGAAGCACTTTATAATTTTATAAAACTATTGCCCAAACAATCTTACAAGATAAGTCTTATTACTCTATGGTCTTAATTGGAGAAACTTAGACTGAAAACAAACTACCCAAGGTCAAAGGGCAGGGATGGAATAGAGGAACTTATACTCAGGTCTTATGACTCCCAGACTTTCTCTTTCCAATATCCAAGCTCATGTGCAGACTTTGGGTGAGGCAAAGTTTCGTAATGCTTCTTCAGAAGAATTACCTTGAATGAAATCCAACATCTCTGACCTCAGTATCATCATTTTGTAATAAGGATAATTCTAGTACATACTCCAGATGATTATTCTGGGTATTAATTGATTTAAGACTTATAAAATATTTAGACTTTTGCTCCATAATAAATCTTTAAATGTTAAGTATCCTATCATCATTGGTAATATCATTTAGTAACAACAAATAGCTCCAGTGCAATGCTAATATATATTGAACAACTGATCCTCCAGAAGAAATAGAAAGTCCTGATTTTTTAATTTCCATTATCTACTCCTCCTCAGGCCCCCTCACACTTCAATGCATACTGATATTGATATAAAGCTGCCAGAGTGGCATCACTGACTGTGGAGTTGGGAAGACATCCATGTAATCTGTATGATCTGATTCCAGCATACCACTGTTTGGCACCATCATTTCTTTAAGCAAGGAAATTAGGTTTGTTGTAAAATATATTATGATAACTTACTTCATGCAGAATTTGGATGTGGGCAGGAAGACAACAGAGAGCTTACAAAAGCTTTGTAGAACAAAAACAGGTAAATTTGTGTTTCTTTCTGGGACAGTGAGGAGAGAAGAGAGTAACAAAAAGGGAGTTAGGGAATCAGGACACTAGCTAGTGAAGTGTCAGTGGGTTGGAGATAGGAATTAACCTAAGAATAAATCTTTGGTTGGCAAAGGACTTTTAAAAGCAGTTGCCTAATGTTTAATTTCAGCTTATTTTTGTAAATGATTCCGTGCAAAATATTTAAACTCTTTATAATCCACTCCAGTTAACCTCATGATTTACAGCCCTTGGAGTCATTTGCTGTGTTCTTTTGAACATATAGAATAAAGCTTTCCTCAGACTCTTTTTTTCTTTTTAAAGAATTTTTTTTAATTTATTTATTTATGATAGTCACAGAGAGAGAAAGGCAGAGACAGAGGCAGAGGGAGAAGCAGGCTCCATGCACCGGGAGCCCGAGGTGGGATTCGATCCCAAGTCTCCAGGATCGTGCCCTGGGCCAAAGGCAGGCGCCAAACTGCTGCGCCACCCAGGGATCCCTTTCCTTAGACTCTTAACCATGTACTATAATATGTCATAGGTAATGGTGATTGTAAAGTTTCTACAGTAATAAAATTTTTAAACTGTGTTTTTACAAATGTTCAAACATTTACAACTGTTCACATTATATTTGGACACTATATGTACGACTTCTTTTGCAGACTTCTCAGATGTAAACTATTGCTATTTTTGTAGCTTTTAAATTTATTGGTAGGATTTCACAATTAGAGAGCAGCAAGTGCTCTAGTGGCTTCCTTCAAATTTTCCCACTGGGTCCTATTATTACTTTAGGCTAAATGTATTTATCATCAGTAAAATTCTTTGCCTGAATTTTAAAAACATTTAGCATTCCATTTCCACTTTACTTAATTTGCATTTCTGTAAATTTATTATAATATTGTCTTATTATATTAAGAAGGAGGATATGTCCAATTATTGTTGTTTTAATTAATAATATTTGAAGTATTAGTTTATCCTGCATAAAACAATGAATCATACTAATACTCTTATTTTTCCCTACTTTATTTTATTTATTGTTTTTTTCTTTTATGTCAATCAACTTAGTTTCTTTGGGGAAAATAAGACCACAAATCTGTTTCTAAAATTAAATAATTGCTGAGTGTAAATTTCAAATAAATCCATGCATTCTGGAACCCCTGGGTCGCTCAGCAAGTTAGCACTTGGCTTGGGCCCAGGGCGTGATCCTGGAGTCCCAGGATCAAGTTCCCCATCTGGCTCCCCACATGGAGCCTGCTTCTCCCTCTGCCTGTGTCTCTGCCTCTCTCTATCTCTCTCATGAATAAATAAAGCTTGCATTCAAGGGAACTAACACTTGTACAACTTCAAAAAAAAAAAACTGCGGAATAATATTGATGTTATTTGACTTTATAGAATGTAAAATGTTTCTTTTGTTAAATATTTTATTATTTATTTATTTATTTATTTATTATTTATTTATTTATTTAAGAGAGAGGAAAAAGGGATGAGAATGAGATAAAGAGAGCATGAGTAGCAGGAAGAGGCAGAGGGAGAAGCAGTCTCCCCACTGAAAAGGAAGCCTGACATGAGGCTCAATCCCAGGACCCTAAAATCATGACCTAAGCCAAAGGCAGACGCTTAACTGACTGAGACACCCAGATGCCCCCCAAATGTGAAATGTTTCTTATGTTATCAAAATTTTACCCAGCTTCAGAAATAAGGTATTACATGCTCAAGAAACTATTCCTCGGAATTCAGATGAACAAGACCTCCCCAGAAATGTGAATTTCAGCTCCATTGGGTTTAAGCAACAGATGCATATTTGCTGCTCACAGTTCTAAAGGCTAGAAATCCAAGATCAAGGTGCTGAAATGATGGATTTCTCCTAACTCCTCTCTCCTTGGCTTGCAGATGGCCACCTTCTTGCTATGTTCTTACATAGCCTTTACTCGGTGCATGAACACCCCTAGTGTCTCTTCCTCTACTTATAATGACACCAGTTATATTGAATTAGGGCCTCTCACAAATTCATCTAACCTTAACTCCCTTCTTAAAGTCTCTATCTCCAAATATAGTCTAACTGGGGATAGGCTTCAACCAATTAATTTTGAGGAACACAGTTTAGTCCATAACAGGGACTCTCATTTATGTTTATAGATTTTAGCTATTTGAAACTCCTCTTTTTATTCTCTTTGGTGTAGGCATAATATCTTTTTGTTATCTAGTTAACATTTTTATACTTCATCAAGTCTTTATTAAATTATCATTGAATAACCAGTGTAGATTCCCACTCCTGACTGACCTTGACACATATAGCACCCAACTAATATTGGCCTTCACAGTTTAACTTGTCTTGGCCAGTATGATGGTGGCTCAGTAATTACAAAGATGTAATTGTGCTTATCCCTTGAGCTTCAGAGAATTATTTTAAGAGTTTAGAGCTTCCCTTACGTAGCTGCTGCCTCTTAAATGGGTTTTTAAAATAAAGACTGTGGAGCCACAGTCACTGCAACCCAAAGCAGAACTGGCCAGATAACACTAACGCAATCTAGGAGAATCAGTCCTTGCTATTGACTGAGAATAAGGGTGACAGTTACTTATCATTTTGAAAACAGTCTGCTCATACAATACTTTTCTACATGTTCTTCGCTAGTGTTTCTACTGGAGAGTTCTTTTCCACAATAACTATCATACTCACCCTAAAATGGTAACAAAGCTTAAATCGGTCCCTCAGTTCATGGTCCATAGATTAGTCAGAGTGCCATTCATTATTAATAAGCATTCAATTGTGAGTTAGCCATTATTATTATTACTATTATTGATCTCTATTATATGTTAAACATGCAGATTATTGAAATCTATCTACATTTTCAAAAATCTCTGGAGCTGGGCCTAGAAATTTGAATTTTAACAAGCTTCATAGTTCATTCCAAATGATACTTATAATTGCTCTTCTTTCTGTGAATAATTTCTGATGTTCACATACCATTTTGGTAAATCTTGCTGTTCATTTCCCTATCATCCAAAAGCATTTAGTACTTAAGAAATGATGACATTTTACATGTTGAAAAAAATCTTTCATGTTAATATATATATTATTACCCAGTTTTTTTTTTAATTTTTTGGGAGGGCAGGAGTTATATTTATCATTTTTGTATTTAGAGACTAACCCCAGTGGGTTTTCAGTAAATGTTTGCAGAAAGACACAGATGAAGAGAAAGTAAATCGTAGAAATAGAGAAAGAGATGATTTGGACTTGGCTTTAGGGATGAGAGAGGGATGTCGTGACCTGAGACTTGAGAGATTCTTAAAAGATAGTAGCTCGAGAAGGATTAATTCTGCACACATGGTAAATTTGTCTAAAGCCACATAAGCCACATCCAACTATTTTACCAGGGTTTTGACAAGTATGCCATTCATTTCTACTGCGTACACTTAGAAAATTAAAAAAAAAAATCGAGGTGCCTGGATGGCTCAGTCTGTTGAGTGGCTGCCTTGGTTCAGGTAATGATCTCAGAGCCCTGGGATTGAGTTCTGAGGCAGGCTCTCTGCTCAGTGAGAAGCCTCCTTCTCCCTCTCCCTCTGCCCCAACCCCCTCCACCTGCTCCTGTTCTCCCCCCCGTATAAATAAATAAAATCTTAAAAAAATAGAAAATTAACTACCTAAGACAATAGATGGGAACTCAGTCAGGGACTTCAAAGACAGCATATCATTTGACATCATTTCATATTTTTTCAAGAAATATTTTGGTTAGACTATCTTATATCTACTCTAAGAATTTTGGATTATGATACTACCTGAAATCTGAATTTATATGTAGTGAGCATATATGTATGATATGTGTACATATGTTTTTTAAAAGACTGAACAAAATTTACACTTTGTTATTCACTGAATTCCCAAAAGACTGTTAAATCTTTCTACTCTTGCTCCTGGATTCATATCTGGATTAATAATATTATATCTCTCAACATTTACACAATGTCTTACTGTGCTTTGCCATCATAAGGCAGCTGTGAAGCAGTATTCAATGTGTAAAGACGTTATTAAGTCACATTTCAGTTCTATGAAGGTGGAAGGAGTAGTGCAAGCAGAGGGCTTGACCTAAGACTTTAGCATACAGCCTTCTTCCTTTTTGATAAATAAGCTTAAACCTAAAGAGATTAATTCAACCTATTCCACTGTGGCCTGCAGCCTTGAAAGTGTACAGAAGATGCCAAAGGCTTCACAATCAGATAAAAACATGCTCTTGTTATTTTCTATAGTGGAGCAATAGAGTGGCAATGCTATTTGTAAGGAAATCCCTGACCTACTTGAATGCTTACCTTTTTATCCCACTGAGAGCATTATTCAACCTAGAGAAATAGATAGCAGAGGCCAGCAGGAAGTTATTTGATTTTACAGCTTTATATCATGTAACAGACTTTGAAGGCTTAAAAAATTAGGAAAGCTTCATTAGAATAGTGTAATTAATCCTACAATAGAAATACTAAGAAGAGATAAAGGAAATCAGAGGATTTATAACACAACAGAAAAAAAATATGCCAAGTATAGGAGACAATGAAGGAATCTCGTGGTCAAGAAATGTGGTTAGGAACTTAATTGACTGGACTGACTTCATCATGGGATTAGGGGAAAAGAAGCTAAGCATATAAAGGAGATGTCTTAGTTTTATTCAGTGTCACTCCTATAACAACTACCACAGAATGTGTGGTTTACAGACAACAGAAATTTATTTCTTGTGTTTCTGGAGGCTAGGATCTCAGACCAGGGTGTCAGCATGATGGTTACTGGGGAGGCCCCTCTTTTGAGCTACAGATAGTCAACTTCTTGTAATCTTCCAGAGTGGAGAGCAGAGACAGGAAGCAAATTCTTTTGTGACTCTTTTAAGGGACACTTAATCCCATTCCTGAGAGCTCCAGCTTTCTGACCTCATTTAATCCCAATTACTTCCAAAAGGATCCACCTCCTAGTATCACACTAGGGGTAGGAGTTCAACTCAATGAATTTTGGAAAGACACAAACATTCAATCCATAACAAGGAACAATAAACATAGGATGCCAAAGAGAAATAAAAATTAGTTAAATTATCGCAAAAGATAGCTTGAGTATTTTAAATTGAAATAATTATTTCATCTTATAAATACATACTTGCCTCAAATTTTTATCATGGAGCAATTCACTCCTATTTAGTTTGTGTCAACTTCAGAAGCTTTCTTTTCTTATTTTCTCCTTTTTTCTCTCTTTCTTTTTTAATATTTGACAGTTGTTTTGACTAATAATGAAATTTACAATGCAATTTTCTTCTTTCTTTTTTTTTTAAAGATTTATTTATTTATTTATTTATGATAGACATAGAGAGAGAGAGAGAGAGAGAGAGAGAGAGGCAGGCAGAGACACAGGCAGGAGGGAGAAGCAGGCTCCATGCCGGGAGCCTGATGTGGGACTAGATCCCGGTACTCCAGGATCACACCCTGGGCCAAAGGCAGGTGCTAAACCGCTGAGCCACCCAGGGATCCCCACAATGCAATTTTCTTATCACATGACAATAAAAGCTGCTATTTCTTTCAACATTAATAGACTGAAATGACAATTTCCTTCTTATATGTGTTTAATTATATGTTAGAATTAAACCTTAGAAGCAAATGTACTTTCAAACATAATTGTAAAACTTACAAAACAACAACACCATCCTAATTTTTGTTAAAAGTACATATTTATAATCATGCTTTTCCTGCTTCAGGACAATTCCTTTATTTAGCCTCATCTATTATTGTGGCAATTACTAATTTTTCACCAGGTAAGACCTTATAAAGCTTCACTAAGCTTAGGCTGTTTCTACCTGTGAATGAGTTAATTGCTAATTTGATCTCTTCTAAAGGAAATGAAGCATCCACACCCAATCAATCTTCTGAAGTAAGCATGGGATGAATGCCTTTTTTCAGAAATCAAGAGAGCATATCCTCCTCCAGTATTTCTGATGAAGGATGTAAGGCTCTATAATAGAATTGGAATGCTTGGTTAATTACCGTTGCTTGCATAAGTGAGTGCCCTCATATGTCTGCTTAGTAGGACAAAGCTATTTCAGTGAGTTTGCAGATAATGTTCAAGAGTTTATGCATGTTTCCTAATAGAATTTGCATTAATTATAATGATCTTTTTCTAGGTTATTGATATAATAATAATAGCAAGTATTTATTAAAGTCTTACTTCATGCTGGATTTTTTATGCACCTTCGCATTTTTATAATTTTATTACTCAATCAATAACCCTTTCTCAATCAAGAAGAAAAGTTAAGTTTTATACAGGTGGTACAGAGTAAAGTCAGTCTGTGGACAAGGTCACAAAGGACAGGGTTTAGAAATGAAACCATGTAGTCTATATAAATCCACAATTGGCTCCTTCAGCACTTTAATCATTTAAGGTAATATCTGCCCCCTACTCTAACACGACACTAGTTGTTTTCTTAGTCCAAAGTTTTGCAAATGTGCACAATAGGCTATCTTTAAATGTACTTTGAAGCAAGAGTTTCTAACAATTTACTTTCCTGCTTATACAAATTATGGTATTTTTAGTGGATTCGTTGCAAATAAAGAATGCAACTAGAAGATTGTTGAATTAGAGGGGTCTCTTACAACAAAATAAAATCTACTTATTTTGCTAATAGATTTCTGAACTTTGGTTAAACAAAAGTAAAGATCATCCTAGAAATATAATAGATATTTATTGAGAGCTAGGCAATTATTATACATCTTTCATTAAAATGTAAAACTAATCTATAAAATATGATGTACACATTGAGGGAAAATGTTGACCTTAACTTCTAACAGCATTTCCCCACTCTAAACAGTTTTGCCTTTCCCAGACATTTACATTTCCAGGAATTTAGAGGCTTCTCTGTAAAGAAGAAAATAGGAAGCAATAAGCAAGGCACAAGCTTTTTGTTTTATATTTCCACAGTCTGTATAAAGATGTTTTGCACATTTATGAGATTCTCAAAAATATTGGTTGCACTAAATTTAAATTTTCCAATAAAGTCTTGGTAAAATGCCTACATGCCTACTTTTTATCTTAATAAGTAAATCTATACGAACTTGTTCTTGGACATATATAAACATGCTGGAGTAAAGAATGTATTTCATAATGTCAAGGAACATTTAGTCTAATCAAAGACGGCTTTTGAATTTTACATTGAAAGACAAGACCCATAATCCGGTGATTTTAGACATATATAAATAATACATCTAAAAGTTGGATAAAAACAATTGTCATCAAATTAGGTCTATCGATTTTTGAAGTTGAGAAGTATACGTTCCTGTCAACATCTGTTCTCCTATCCTTATCTATCAATAGAACACCTGGATATGTGCTCAGTTAGAAAAAAGTGTGATTCTCAGCTCATTGCATCTTGGTGGGGGTAATTTGGTTAAGATTTTGCCAACAGGATATCATCAAAGATTTTTTATCTTTTGGGAAATACCCTTAAGAGATTGGGGGCATATTCTTTTCTGATTTTCTTCTTCCTTTCTGACACAATTAAAAACTCCTGACAACAGGAGTTTTATCTTCTATTATAGGTGATTGAATAATTTATTGTTCCGTTCAGAATATTAGAGAGTGAAAGGAGGTATTTTTAAAAATTAACCCAAAACAAATATAGATATAAATAACTAGTTTGTGCTATGAAGACAGAATCTAAAATATTTTTATTGTCTTTCCTATAGAAGGGGGTGAGTGAGGATATAAGTTACAGTTTTGAAAGCTAGAAACCCTTAATGTCTTGGCAAAATATTTAGTTAAATTGTTCCCAACTGTTTCAATAGAGATTGACTAAGTTATGCTACAAAACAGAAACACCAAAATTTCAGTGCTTCAATACAATAAATATTTATTACTAGAGCACAGTTCATATGCTGTTCTAAGCAGCTGTTTTCCACATTCTACGCCACATAGATTTGAGAGTAATTCCATCTTGATACAGAAAAGGAGAAATGGGTATTATTCAATAGCTCTTCTACCCGCAAATGTGATTTAAGTCAAATTCACTTAATTGTCATGAAAAACAGAAAATCACATGACAATGTTTAATTTCTGTGGGTGGGATGTGCAATTTTTGAATATAAACCGGAGGAGAAGAAACCACACATATTAATACACACTAGTAAATTCTATCATATCTGCTAGTCCAAGAGGGTAGACCAAATGCAAATAAAGCTAGAACACCGAGGCAAATGTTAGGAAAATTCAGAATGTTGGAATTTACTATTTTCTTTTTGCTTTTAAAAGCAAATTCCTGAGACAGAGAGAGAGAGAAAGAGAGAAATAAAATTAGGCTGAGATATATCCGTGTGCAGAAATAGAAGGGACAAATTTAGATTTTTCTAAAGAAGGTATTCTTGAATCTTACAGTGCAGATTTATTCCCATAATTTGGAACTTGACAGTGCTGTTTAAAAAAAAAAGAGAGAGAGAGTGAAAAGGAAGAGAAAACAGAAATTTAAAAAAGATAAAAACCTGAGGACAAAAATGAGCAATTAGGAGGAATTGTCTTCACTCAAAGTCACATTGAGCTAGTGGAAGCAGATATTCTAAGGTAGAGGACAGAGAGTAATAAACTTGAATTTTCAGGCTTGTGACCATGACAAGGGAAGAACGTTGACTTTGATTATATTTATACATGGAATTTATCAAAAGCTAACTAGGCAAGGACCTTTACAACCCAGAGCTGGAATTCTAATGGGAGATACAGACAATAAGTTACAAATAAATCACATAATATTTTACAAGATAAGTGCTTTAGAAGATATAATCAGTGTAATCAATGATGTAATGTCATCAAGGATGAGGAACATTCACAGCCCTGGGAAACAGTAACATTTTAAAGTAGATTAAAAAGATCAGTTAGGAAAAGTTGACGTTTGACAAAAAAACTGAAAACAGGCAAAAGATTTTTCTTTCAAAAAATTACTCTGGCTCCATTCTTGAGATTAGGGTAGGTACAGTAAGGAAAGTACCCATTGAAAAGTACTCTATTTTCAGAGTAACCAAGAAAAGAGATGGCAAATTGGTAGCACTGAATGTAGAAAAAAAAAAAAACAAAACAACAAAACTATCAGATCCTGAATGTTTTTGAGGATGAAGTCTCTTCTGACAATTTTCACATGAAAGAATAAGAAGAGTTCAATATAATTTCATGCTCCATATTTTTTACTAGAGTAACTCAAATATTGGCTTATTATCCACTTCATTGAAGAAGATCATAGCATAAGCAATTTGGGTGCTGAAGTATAGCTAGGGAAGAAGATCTCTGATGTTCATACGGATGTGTTAAAGTTCAAGCTCTGTCAGATATCTAGGTGGATGTGCTAATTAAGCCATGACATATACCAGTCTAGGTTTAAGAAGAGAGGACAGACTGAAGATAAATAATTAGTACATTGGCAAATAGACGATATTTAAGCTCTTGAGACTGGATCACATTATAAAGGAGATATTATACATGAAAAGGGGGAGAGGGAGAAAAAATAATTAGCCTGAGAGCACTACAATATGAGACTGTAAGGGAGAGGAGGAAAAAACTGAAAAGGAGACTGGAATGTAGTGACCAATGCAACGGGAGGAAAATGATCAAAACCTGGTGTCCTGGATGTAAAGTGAAGAAGTATTGTCAAAGAAGTGTGCGCAGAATTAGCCAAGGTGCAAAGTCTAAAGGAACAGTCCATAAACACTGTCCTCACTTCTAACACTAATTTTAAATCAGGGGGTCCCCAAAACATCCTCGGTTATGAAAATTCGCTACAGGGATTGAGAGAACGTACTGAAAGCTATTACATACAGTCATGCTTTATTACAGAGAAGGTATACACTAAAATCGGTCAAGGAAAGATGTGCACTGGGCAGAGTCTAGGAGGTTGCCAGATGTGAAATTCCCATTGTCTTCGGGACACCTTGCTTTCCTGACACTGATGTGTAACAATATACAAAGAGTATTTCCAACCAGGGAAGCTCACAGAGCTTCAGTGTCCAAGACTTTTTATTGGTGAATCTTTGTAAGAATGATTGATTGTTTGTTTTTCCACATGGTTGAACTCAGTCTCCAGTCTCCCATTCCCTGGAGATTCAGCTGATATTATGGGACCCTCACTAATCATCTTATTAGCATAAATTATCAGGTGTAGTCCCAGAGGCCCATCGAGAAAAATAAAGACATTCTTATCACTCAGGAAACTCTAAGGGTTTAAAGATTATCTCCCAGGAGCAAGGGAAAAAGGCCAGACTTCTCTTTGGGCAAAGCCAAATTCTTTGCTACACATAGAATGAGTGGCTATATCAAATCCTGCTGAAAGCTCACATAACTATTAAATTAAAAAATAATGTTTTTATAATGATTCACTGGGGAGTAAATGTTTGCTAATGTATAAGGAGAAAAGGGAGAATTTCTGGAGCAAAGGTTTTGAGTATACATGATCAGATGAGCTCTAACCCATAAGCATAAAGATTGGCTATAGATAGTGATATGATGGGTCACCAAGTTAAGGCAGTTAAGGTAAAAGGCATAGTAGGTGACAGCAGGTACTGAAAGATGAATAAAGTGGTAGATAACTATAGAAATTATTTTCTGGGGGATCCCTGGGTGGCACAGCGGTTTGGCGCCTGCCTTTGGCCCAGGGCGCGATCCTGGAGACCCGGGATCGAATCCCACGTCGGGCTACTGGTGCATGGAGCCTGCTTCTCCCTCTGCCTATGTCTCTGCCTCTCTCTCTCTTTCTGTGTGTGTGTGACTATCATAAATAAATAAAAATTAAAAAAAATATTTTCTGAACACTGCCATCTTTTTCACAGAAGTATGAAGCAAAATCATCAGATAAGAAGGAAGATGGGAGAGGAAGTATTGAAAATGTGAGAAAGAAAGTCTGGAAAAGACTTTTAGGCATATAGGAGAGGTGATGGATTAAAAAGAGTATAGCGTGATTTTCTTCCACAATAAGGGTTCATATGAAGATAGCCCTCATACACTTAAATGCTTCTATTTATTGTGGTTTTTTAAGGTTTGCCTACAGCCAAATTCAGGTGCATAAAGCAAGTAAGGAATAGGTAGAGAGTGGGATTTACTAAGACTGTGGTTTTGCCAATTATACAGGTGTTTCATCATTTGGTTCACTTTTTCCCCCCACCCCAGATGTATCAATTATATTTTAAATACTTACTTTGCATCCAGAGAGTTTGACCCCTCTATATAGCATTACCAGCTACTCTGTAGCTCACTGCAAGTTGGTGCTGTGGGAACCAAGGGCAGGCTACCCCAAAATGTGCCACTCTGGCATAGAGATTATTTTGAACTGAAAATAATTAAGGACCAAAAGACTCAGGATGAACTCTTACCTTTCAAAAGAACTTAGATAGAGGACTTGCTCCAGGAAGATAGTTATCATCACAGACAATTATATTATAGTATGAACTAAGGGTGGTAGACAGGAAGGACTTAAGCAAAGTCTGTTGAAATTCCTCTCCTGGTCCTATTGTGTGGCATGAAAAAATTAAAAAAAAAAACTCACATTTTTGATAAATATTTCTTCTTCCCATCTTCCTTCAAATTGTCTTCCACCTGGTAAAGTTCCAGAAACCCACCCTATTATGCTTAGCTCGGGATGGCATATAAGCCTCTGCTGCCTAAATGTTGGGAAGCCTCTTGTATCTTTGGAGGAGAAAAAAACTACCTATATAATAAAATTTTATTTTCTCCTATTAATTTGTCTCATGTCCATTTAATTTTTAGTGCATCTGGGAAAGACTTAAAGGGTATACAAAACTTTTCCCTCCCCAAGAAGTTTCAACCAATAGAAGACTCTGGTAGGAGATTGGAAGGTGGAAGGAGAAAAAAATTCAGGCTTTTTATTTTCATATCCTGTCTACTCTGGAAGTTCCTTCTTGGCAGTAACAAATTTTGAATTTGAAACGAATTTTTAATATAAGAGCTTAATACTTCATTATTTTAAAAATGAGATAATTAAGGCCTAAATTGGTTTGCTCCTTAGTTTTTAGTTTTTGTTGATTTTTGTTGGTTTGTTTGTTTGTTTGTTTAACAAAGTTCTCAAACCAGGTAAATGACAGAAACAGGACTCGAATTATGTTTTTTAATTCTTCATTCAAAGGTGTGTGTATGTGTATTTGTGTTTAAGGATGCTCTGTTTCCTAATTAAATTACAGAGATATATTACATTAGTTATAATTGTAGAACAATCTGCTATTCATAATAAGACACCATGAATTAAAAAAAAAAAAAAAAGCCACTCCTTTGGCTCAGGTCGTGATCCTGGAGTCCTGAGATCAAGACCCACATCACGTTCCCTACAGGGAGCCTGCCTCTCCCTCTGCCTATGTCTCTGCCTCTCTCTGTACCTCTCATGAATAAATAAATAAAATATTTAAAAAAAAAAGAAAAAAAAAAGCTGTTCAGGATTGATTCATTTTATTCTGGCCCTTAAACAATGGATTCACTCTCAATATTTTCATAGTATGTGTGAATTTTCATAGCACATTTCGCTCTTCTGTACAAATGGTCAACACTTAGTCTCATGGCTGCTTAATTATACCTCAGTCTTAAAGATAAAAAAGTAAAGGCACATATAAAGTCATAGATTCATAAATCATTTCTGATATTCTGATTAACTAAAGATGTTGCTTCAAAACTTCAATCCATACCTATTTTTTCATCTAAAATTCCTTTTTTTTCTATTATTAAGAACTTAAGGGGAAAAAACCCCACAACTTCTTCTATAATGTGCTTAAAACATATTTTAAACAGAGTTATAATAGATGTAGGTTTTTATTTAAAAACCTTTGGTGGTGGTGGTGGGAGTGCCTGGGTGGCTCAGTTGGTTAAACACCAGACTCTTGATTTTAGCTCAGGTCATGATCTTGGGGTCCTGTGATCAAGCAGGCTGTTAGACTCCATACTCAATGTGGAGTCGGCTTGAGATTCTCTCTCTCTCTCTCTCTCTCTGCCTTTGCCCCCTCTTCCATTCCCTCTATATCCTTCAAAATAAATTAATAAAATCTTTTAAAAATAAAATAAAAAAACAAACCTTTGGAACTGGGCAACATTTACAGTCTATTTACAGCCTAGAACAGTTATTTTTTTTTCTCTCCCCTCAGGTTTCAGGGGACCAATTGAATAGTTAGAGGAAGGGATTTTATGCATAGAGTATTTATCTCAGAAAAAGAGCATATTCAAGCAGACAAAAGAATAAATATTGTCTAATGAAATCTAACTAGTAAGTATTCATTTAGTGATCACATGATGCCTTGCAAAAATAAAAAAAATATTTCACAAGTTAGTGTATATATTACTGTGTTGCTTCTATTCATTGCTACTGAACTACGCAAAGGACTGAAATGAATGCACATTAGTGGAACACAAAATGTAAATGAACTTAATCTGAAACTAGAAGAAACAAAATTGAAGAATGTTAATTGCTTTGTTTATTTAGGGTGATTGGAATAGTACTTCTTGCTCAAAGGTACACCATAGCATAAAACTTTTATGTTTCTTAAAAAATCTGTACCTAGAGTTTTAATACAAGGAAATAGAATGATTTGGGTGCTTTTAAGGGCATTCTGGTTTGCTAACTAAACATCAAGGACTCACAATGTGGATATTTTGCTGGTGAATTCATCACAGTTCATCGTTTGGACTGCAATTTTTCAGGCAGTATCCTATTTCTCTTTGCATTTATTCAGAGTTGATAAGAGTTCCCTCAAAATTCATATATTGAGGCCCTAATCCCCAAACCCCATAATATAACTGTTTTAGAGATAAAGACTTTAAAGAGGGGAATAAATCAAAATGAGGTCATTAGAGTGGGTTCCTAATCCAGTTGGACTGGTTTGCTTATCTCAAAGGAAGAGACTTGATGGCACCTGGGTGCCTCAGTTGGTTGAGAGCTGGACTAATGATTTCAGCTCAGGTCATGATTTCATGGGTCCTGAGATCAAGCCCCATCTCAGACTCCACACTGAGTGGGAGTCTGCTTCAGATTTTTTCTCTCTCCTTCTGCCCCCTTCACATACTGTCTCATATATAAAATAAATAAATCTTGAAGAAGAAGAAGAAGAAGAAGAAGAAGAAGAAGAAGAAGAAGAAGAGGAGGAGGAGTGTGTGTGCAAAGAAAGGCCATGTGAGGACACCATAAGAAGACAGTCTTTTGCTTGCCAAGAAAAGGGGCCTCAGATGAAAACAAACCTGCTGACATCTTGATCTTGGGCTCCTGGCCTCCAGAACTGTGAGAAAATACATTTTTATAATTTAAATCACACAGTCTGTGGTGTTTTGATATTGCAAGCTTAGCAAATACATACATGTGTTAATTATTACAGAATGAGATATATAAACATGAGATAGACCAGATCATGTATCTTCTGACCAGCATTTTTCTCCATAAAAAAAAAAAAAAACTAACACAGGCAGTAAGTTAATAAGCAGAAAACAGATACTCATTTATATCATTCAATAATTAGGATTTTCACACCAGAAGAGCCCTGAACTCACAAGTCCAGGTCCAATAACTGATGCAAGCCAGAATAATCTTTGAGAAATAAAAATCTTAAAGATCTTAAAACATATTTTCTTATTATATGTACTCAAACTGGATTACTATACAGCACCTTAATATTGCTTTGGCTTTTTATTTTGTATATGTTTTTGTGGGCTTGAGTTTGAATCTACACACGAAAAAAAGTTTGTTTGGTAGATCTCCTAATACTTTTAACAGGCAAAATAAAAAGAAGAAACCTCCGTTGTCTCCCCATTATTTAATTTGTTCTTGTGTATCAGGATTTCATTTGGATCTAGTTTTCTCATGTAATAGAGGCTCAAGGGTAACAGTAACAACTTTCTTTCTTTTTTTTAATTTTCCTACTCTTTAATCCAAATCTTGTAAATTTGTCGTCAAATAATACTAATATGACTCATTTCTTTTTCCAAGCATGAAAATCAGGGAAATACTAATAACAAAAGATATTTTATTGAGACATGTCTTTTTATAAGAGGAGGACTCCTTTGACAGGCAATGCAACATCTCATTCTTCCTAATTGTATCACAGCGTAAGCCTTGGCTGTGACATGTTCAGCCTTTCAGAGGGAGGTAAGGGGAATATGGTTTCTGAAGGCTTTAGATAGCCAATGGGCAGGCTGAGTCAACTAATCCGTGAAGTCAGTAGCCTCTAAAAACATGTTTTATTGACCTAATCGCCTCAAGACAGGCATTCTTCCTCATTAGATTTGTTGATTTGTTTGCCTGGATTAAACTCTCCCATCAAGTATCTCTCTAGATGCAACTTGCTTTCTGTCCCAAAGTGGCTTTCTCCTATTCTTCATTTCTGATAAACCCTCCTTCACCAATTCTTAGGTTTGGTAATTCCTATCTCTTCATTTGTAAATATGTTTAGTTAGGTTAAAGTCAAATATTATGAGGGTAAGAGATCACTCTGCTTTGTGACCTTCAAGTTCCATTACTGCTACTGAGAATCTACGTGTTGAGTAAGATGGCCTGTCATAAGATTGTCTCTTTAAGTGTGAAGACGTCCTACACGCTGTTAAATGTGTAAGATCTTACCTACTGATGGCCTAAAAAAATAGCCTAGAGTTTTAAAGATGTTGTAGAATATATTAAACTTCTGGGTCAGAGCCCAAGAACGGTTTATTCATAACAGCAAAAGTAGCAGCGATGATATCAGCACTTTTTTTATTTTTATTTTTTGAATTGGTTCTTCAGTTTCCAGTTTCTTCAGAGTGACATGAGAGGGCCAGGAGACACCAGCAGATGCCATGGGTTTGTTAAAGAAGAATGCTAAGCTTAGGGAACTGGAATGTTTTGTAATGGTAAGTATACCTGCTCTTTGTTCTAAAGGGAATCACTATATTTTTCAAGGCTGTTTGCAATACAAACTGCTGTAAAAAGATAATCCCATATCAAAGGGCAATTAGAGCCATGCTCTGAAGACTCACAGATAAGCGACATCCATGGATAAGTGTCTGTCAATATAAAAGAAGACACCCCCCCCCCTCCGAACTAGACATTTTGATGGGGTTTGGGCAAATGCAGAAGAAAAACTCCGATGAGCCATTAAGTTAAATACATAGTACTGAATGTTTATGACATATTTTGTTTCATCTTTTTTTTTTTTTTTCCATTCAGTCTACTGAGATGCAAAGTATCTCTTCAGGAAAAGAAAAGGAACTAATGAAATTTACAAAATGTCCAAGAGCAACTTTTTTTTCCACAATTGTTATTTTTTGAAAGATTTTATTTATTCATGAGACACAGAGAAAGGCAGAGACATAGGCAGAGGGAGAAACAGGCTCCCTGTGAAGAGCCTGATGGGGGACTCTATCCCTGGACCCCAGGATCACACCTTGAGCCAAAGGCAGATGCTCAACCGTGGAGCCACCCAGGTGTCGCTAAAATTGCTATTCTTAATTTAATGTAAAATTATATGATCTTGTACATAGTATAATCTGCAGCTATTGTTTTATAGCTCAATGAAATGACAAGTAAAAAAAGCTCTAGTAAATAGCTAGATGCATACACCTTACATAGTAGAATCTAACATTCACATACTGTATAACTGCAAATACAAATATTAAAATACAAGACTTTTTATTTACAATTATCAAAGCAAAATAATGCATGTTACTTTAATAGCTATACCTCAATTAAAGGCCTTATTTGAAAAAAAATACTTTTTCAATAAACTTAAATTTTTGAATAATGGTTCAATTGATGAAGCAAAGCCATTTGGGTAAAAAAAGGACTACTCTACACATAAGCTGAATAGCACTGGGTCTATCTCATGAACTATTCTTTTAGGATTGTCCAACTGTCCGTCAAGAACTGTGAAGGCTCTGGAATTTTCCTTTGCTTATAAGATGACACATTGACTTGTAGCAGTTGCATAGATGCTGGTGAAAGACAAGAGAACCCTGGCTCTGAAACAAAGACTTTTGTTAATCACACTATCACACAACAGACAGTGTGAACTTCTTGTTAATATTGGTTTCTTTTGTCCCCTGTTGGGGGAATAAAAAGATTAACTCAGCAGGCCTGAGCTGTTCAAACTCTACATATTTCTAAGAAAAAATTATTTTCAGGATCCTTGGTTTCCTGCTGGGAACTGAGCTCTTGGAATGTTCTATCTGATAAATGTTTCTCTATGCTTGAGGCCTTGGGACATGCTATACTAGTCTGTCCAGATAATCTGCTTAGCAGTGTGATTTATGGTGAACATCTATGTTTTTATACAAGGGCCTGCAGTTTGAGTAACTGAGAGTGGTCACTCAGGTACTAATCACCTCCATGATACTTTAAACTCTGTACAACCAAACTCATATGAATCTCGCTGGTTGGCAACATTTTTCCTATATTGTCACAGAGTGTTCCTGGAGGAACTAGCATGTCCTCTGTGACTCCACCAGGAGGGGAGGGTCTGTTTTCCTCTCCACCTTGTGCCAAGAAGTTTGGGCCTGTTTCCCTTCAGATTTTGCCACCCTCCTCCTGTGCCTTTTCTCTTTGTTGATTCTACTCTGTATCCATTAGGTATAATAAATGATAACTGTGAATATAGCAACTACTAAGTTCTGTGAGTCCTTCTAGCAAATCATCAGAGCTGAGGATAATCCTGACACATATCTCAAATCCCAGGCCCAGGTCATGTCATGCACACCATGAGTTTGTCACAGTTGAGGGATACTGAGTTTAAGAGACGATAATATTTTAAAACAGCTAAAACAGTTCTGTCTAACCATTGCCCTGAAGCAATGTATTGTCTTTATTATCTCCTTCAGGAAACAAATCTGCCCTCTGTGCTTGAGGCAAACACTACTTCTTCCAAGGCTGTTTGCTATTCAAATGTGTTTTACAAGGAATAGTCTGGAGAAAAGTTGTGACAAACATACCTTAAGGTGATCCTACTCCCCTTCTCCTGAGTGGCACAGGGACCATGACTTTCTTCTAATAAAACATGACATAAGTAATGAGGCATCACTTTTTTGATTTGATTATATTACAATCACACACACAATGTATATAGGTTATATATTTTACATTGTATATTATTTATTAGATAACATTTAATATGTTTATATATATTATATATAACGTGTATTGTTATAATGCATATATAATATATGTATTATATGTATACTACATAATTATACAATTATGTATATATACATAGTTATGTATATATAATACATAATATAATAGATATATAATATATAATACATATATATTACATATATTATATATTATACATTACATAATCATGTTACGATACAGAATTATACATATAATTAAATTGTATGTTATATCCTATATGCAACATGACACATATATATGACTCCATTTTTTTTTTTTAGATTTTATTTATTTATTCATGAGAGACACAGAGAAAGAGGCAGAGACATAGGCAGAGGGAGAAGCAGGTTTCCCACAGGGAGCCTGATGTAGGACCCAGGACTCTAGGATCACACCCCAAGATGAAGGCAGCCGCTCAGCCACTGAGGACCCAGGCGTTCCTATATATGATTCCATCTTGATAGCATATGTCAGAGAAAAACTTTCCTATTGGCCTTGAAGTTGCAAACTGCCTTGGTATGGATGATTTGTGAAGAAAGCCATGTGGCAAGTAGCTACTGATGTCCCTTAGATCATGAGGAGAACCTCAAACCTACTGCCAAGAAGCTGGGGCCCTCATTCCTACAACTACTGTTAAATAAAATCTGACAATAGCCTGAATGAGCCTGAAAGCAGAGTTATCCCTTGTTGATCCTCCAGGAGAGCAGTGCATGGCCAACCTTGATAGCAGTTTTGTGAAACTATGAGCTGAGGACTCAGCTACATTGTGTCTGGATTTCTGACCCACAGGAAATTAGTGGTGATAAATACATACTTTTTTTGAGTTGCAAATCCGTGGTAATGTGTTACCATAGCAAGAGATCACCAATACCATGCTTTTGTCAAGGAGATACAGAAACACCAACACTCCTGAAGATTTCTCTCCCAACTTTGTTACTGAGACACACCCTGAATACATTCCAAAATACATCTATCAAAGTAAGTAACTTAACCAATGAAATAATAAACCATCAAATTCAACAAGGCAACTGAAAGGGGGCCTTTAAGAATATAGTTATTTCTCTTTCTTTTTGTCCACACAAATGTTGTGACACCCATTTTTATTTTTTGTTATGATAGTACATAATATAAAAAATGAATGAAACACGGATATTGCCTTAAAGAGTTTTCAGTCGAGTAGCAGGAATAAAATACTGACTCCCAATTCAATTGTTACATTCTCTGCTGGGAAAAAAAAAATATCAGCTGTTCATGCAGCTAAATGTACCCCCCATATACAATTCTATTATGGTTTCAATTCAAACTTTTTTTTCAGCAAATATGATGTAGTGAGTACACATAAAGAGAAAAATCTTATTTTTCTTAGCATTGACATTTTCACTACTCTTCTACCCATTCCCATAATAAAAGAATATGTTGGGGGTGATATTACCCTTGAGAATCTTAGGACACAATGCATAATCAATTGAAAGCTTTCCTAGAATCCTGGGTTTTGCCAGTAACCATACAACTTTTGTTTTGTTCCAATGCATATGCGACCAGAAAGATAGTACTGAATTATTTAGGAAAGAAGAACAACTTTAGATGCTATTTGTGGACAAGGAAAGGGTAAGGTAAAAGGTAATATAGTGATGTAGCTGGTGGCCAGAGACCATCACTTGAGAAAAAACAGAAATTACTTATCTATGTAAACACCCATGATACATATACTGTGCTGTCACATGATATACAAAGAAAATAATTTTCCTTGAATTCCTTGACATTTCAATAGGATCTATAATTCTGAGTCTGATTTTTTAGGATTATTTTCTATTCTTCTAATCTTAGCAAGAATAAATTACTTAATAAGGATTGCTTTCTCAAGTATAGATTGAAAAAAATAAATAACAAGAGCTGCACAGAAGTTCAGCAACATCTGAATTACAGTGGTTTTGTTTGTTTTGTTTTATTTGACAGAGAGATAGAGGGAGCCAGTGAGCACAAATGAGGGGAATGGCGGAGAGAGGGGGTGAAGCACACTTCCTGCTGAGCAGGGAGCCTGGTATGGAGCTTGAGCCCAGGACTCTGGGATCAGGACCTGAGCCAGAAGCAGATACTTCACTGACTGAACCATTCCGGTGACCCAGAATTAAAATTTTTGTTTTTGCTTTTTTTCTGACTTACAGTTTTAATGAACTTTTAAATTTACATGCCTATGTCTTATCAGGTAAATCATGAACTTCCTTGAAATTTTTTAGGGTAATTGCGCAAACGTTATTCATGTTTGTACACACTGTACTTAATACTACACGCTTGTATCTTGGTAGGAATATAACAACTGCTCTGATTTTTTTTTTTAATAAATATATAGATGAGGACTTTATAGCCAACTGCCAATAGAAGTATTATGGCCAGAGGCTAAATGAAGGCTAGTTGTCCTTTACACACATTGACAAAAGAAACTTTTGTTTTTCCAAATCCCGGTTATAAATATTTAACACATTGAGTGATTTGCTATCATGTTTTATTAAAAATAAGTAACTTCACAAAGAGTAAGTCCTAATTGGAAGTCTGATATCTTGCTAAGTAATACAATGTTTTGATTCATTTAAAGCAAGCATATTATCACATGGCAGAAAGTAAAATAATTAATAGGATACTGAAGTCTCATTGGTATCAGTACTAAAATATGTAAGAGTCAACAAAAATATATCTGAGTAATAAAATCATCTATTAGTGATTTGATTGAATTAATTTTTTAATTTTGAAAATAATATTAACAGGAAATATAATTTTTCAGAACCTGATCGTAAATTTAATATTTTACTTTCTTTACACTTCCCATCAAAACAGAGTTGCACTTTAACTATTTAGCTGAGGGCAGTGTTTGCCCTCAAAGAAACAGCAAGACACTGTACGTATCTGCAAAGAGATTCCGTTGTTATGCTCTCTCACAGGGATACAAAAATCTAGATTCTTCACGATAGCCATAATATAAAACAATAAAAGATTTATTTTAATTGGGAATTTCTGAATAATGTTTCAGTCAAGTCTAAGTGTATTAGACATTACAGTTTGAGGTTTTAAAAATTGAGTGAACAACATCTAAACATTGTAAGCATGCATTATATGTGATATCATAAATTATGTACAAATATATGTTGAATAAAAAATTAAACATTAGATTGTATGCTGTATTATAAATTATAAATAACTTTATACAAATATAAATTATATATGTATTTCTCTGTGCTACTGCTGAATGATTATCACAGATGATTATCACTTATATGACATAAATCCACGTAAGATATCTAAATCAAGATTTCAAGTGATAAAACATGTTAATTCTGATTTTGGAAACAGAACATTTTAAACCAAAGAGTTTAAATTATGTAAACAGTTTCTAATAGAGCACACACAGAAGTTAAAAAAATAAAATTTGTCAAAACAAAGTACAGAGTGTTTATTCATTCTTGTGTTAGTCACAACACTTTGTTGCAAGTCATCAAAACCCACTAAAACCATTTTTAGTACAAAATGGACTTTCATGAAAAGAAAATGAGATTTAAGTCTAATGGAAGCACCAGAACAACTCTAGGAACCACAGGATAAAGAAGTTTGGACTAGGAAACCCACAGAAAATTGTAAGACCAAGATATTCCGCCTGTGCCTCAATTCTAGCTATTGCGTGAATTTCATGTCTGGTTAAGTGATCTACTGAAGAAATTGGCAGTAGAAAAAAGAAGAGAAATTTAGTAAAACCAAGGGGATTATTCTACTGAGTGTATCAAATTTTTGTTTCTGTGTTTTTCCTTTGTATGTATTTACGTTTTTTATCATTTAGATTATAAATACATTCCAGAATTTACTTTTCCCTGTAGAGATACTTGGGCATAATAAACAGTTCTGTATTTCTTTTGAGGAACAAAAATAGGAGTTAAGCTTGTTCATGGGCAGTTTAATTAAAATGTTTTGAAAAAATTCAACAAGAACTAAAATCTATTAATGAGAAAAATAAATGAAAAAGATGGCTAAAATCCCTTTTGATTTAGCTAATAATCTCTTAGAAGACATTCTATATAATTGTTATAATTTCAAGGACCATGGAAAAGTGATGTTAACTAGATAAATCCCCTAATTATGCATTTGAAGAAACTGAACCTCACAGAAATAAAATGGTTTGAGCCTGATCATCCAGCTAGTTAATGAGAGAAATCAATTTGAGATATATTTGCTTGGTTTTGGAAAAATATAATATATATATAAATTATTATGTGTAATATAATTATAGTATAATAATTATATAAGTATATTATTTTAATATCTACAATATTTTCCAGACCAAACACATAAGTATATATACATATATGTACATATATACATATGTATATACATTCATATCTTCATCTCTAGCAGTTTTCTTTACATTTCAATATTTCAGTATTCAATACAGGCATCTATAGGGTGAATATTTTCTTTAGAATTTTTAATTTGAAGAAAATTTCATTATATTTACCATTTTCTAGCCCTTCCAAGTTTGTGTCATTTTTCTCAGTTGGTCATTATTTATCATCTGTCTGTCTATCATCTTATCTATCCATCTACTTATCTATCCATATGTTCTATCATTTTATTGGACAAATAATAAAAGATAGAATGCAATCATACAGATTTAAAAAATAGAATATATATAAATATAAGAATTGAATAACTTATTTAATCTTTTTGAAATATTTAAATAACTTGTTTTAAAATGTGTTTATATGTACAGCATATGAATATTTTTATTAGTATTTATACTAATTATCATATGCTTGTCTTTTAAAAATTAAAAAATCAGTATTTATACTAAATTAGTATCATATAGGTGCCTTTTAAAAATAAATTGTAGGGGGCATCTGGGTGGCTCAGTCGGTTAAGCATCTGCCTTCAGCTCAGGTCATGATCCTGAAGTCCCTAGATGGAGCCGTTTTGGGCTCCCTGTCCAGTGGGGAGTCTGCTTCTCTCTCTGTCCTTCATCCTGCTCATGCCGTCTCTTTCACTCTCATGTAAATAAATAAAATCTGTTTACAAAAAATGCACTAAATATGGCACTAAATAAGCCATGAGAAAAACTGAAAGCCAAACACGGAGGCAGATTTTCACTGTGTTTAACATCAATAAGGAACTTGTATGTTGAGCAACTCAAATTTTCCACAGCTTTGTATGTTTGTAAATGGCTGTGGAAGCTAAGTATTTATTTGGGGTTAAAATAAATTTTAGTGAGTGGATGAATCCATAAATAATGAAAATCAACTGTATATGAATCACATATGTATACATATTCTCTGTTATACATATATTCTTTGTTACACTTGTAAGTCTATACTTATTTATATAGTGTTTATTGTTTTTTTATGATATAAAACCTAATGCCATAAGCCATTTTCATTAGGGATACTGCTGATTGAAGAGATGTAGATTTATATTTATATTTTACTTTAATAGATTTTACCATCCTGTAAAGCAATAGGTGCTATATTTCTTTTAAATTTGTTTATGATTGATTATTTGAATAATATATTTCTACTGTAATTGTAACTTGAGAATCTTTCCATGTGTTTGTTTGACTTTTGGATTTGGTAGCATCTATATATTTATTCATAGTCTTTGAGTTTTTCTATTTGACCATTTTTCCAAATATATATAAGAACTCCGTATCATATTGTCAGTATGCCTTTGCCTGGAATCTGCATAACTGATAATTTTTATATGTTATGTTTGTAAATTTGGGTTTTATATATTGTGATGCAATTGTTCTTATTTTATATAGTGCAAATTCCTGTGCTTTATTCTATTTATTCTGAAGTATTGGTCTCTGTTTCTCTAGGACTGTTATATATTTTTTTTATATTTTCGAGATGTTCCTGCATTAATGGGTGCAAACAAGAAAAAAAAATCCCAATAGCCTGAACTCTAGCCAAAGGATCAGGAAACAGCAGGGCCTAGCAAGTCAGAAAAGTTTAATAAAATAATTGGTCTACTACAGCCAAATAGCACAGAAAAATATCTGGCCCCACTTCCACTCATAATCACGAAGGCCAAATAGAGAGCCCAGACCTCCACCTTTTACAGACTATAACGAAGCAAGCCAATCTTTCCACTAAGGAGGTGTTAGAGATGACTAAATAAGGAACAAAAACTTTCATCTTTGCCAGACTGTAAACTCTCCTTCCCTCTTAATTTCCAACACCCCCCTCCAATGTCAGTCAAAACCAAGTAGGGACTTGAACATTCAACCCACCTCAATGGAAGAACAATAAAGTTTTCAAGAAATTGTACCATAGTAATCTGATATTCATGAAGGGGGTGGGGGAAAGTAACTGAAGTTTCATATCTCATATGAAATTTAACTCGAATTACAATGTAATTTTCAAAACTATAAGACATTTAGGAAAAAAAAAAAGATAAAACAAACAAAAAATAGCACATAAACATAGAAGAAAATCTTTGGGATCTAGCACCAGGCAGGGAATTCTGACTGACTTGACTCTAAAAGAACAATACATACAAAAGACATTGGTAAATTGGACTAGCCCTGTGAAAGGCTCTATTAAAGGATTGAAAAAGTGGCATAGTGGGAGAAAATATTTGCAAACCACATATCTGACAAAGGGCAAGTATCTAAAGTATACAAAGAACTAAAAACAAACCCTCAACAACAAAACCAAAAACAGCATTATTAGAAAGCAAGCAGAAGACATGAGGAAACATTTTACTGAAAATGCACAAATGCAAATTAAAACTATAATGAGGTATCACTTCACATCTATTACAATGGCTAAAATAAAAAAAAATAGTGACAACATCAAATGTTAGAAAGGTGGGAAAAACTGAAATATATTGCTGACGGAATGTAAAATAGAGTGATATTCTGGAAAATACTTGGACAGTTTGTTTTAAGAAACACCAATGATACATACACACACACAAAACATGTGTACCATGCAACGCCAAAGCTGCAACTTTGGCCATTTAACATAGATACATGAAATTTTATGTTCACATAAAAACTTGGGGGGGCCTCGGTGGCTCATTCAATTAAGTGGCTGACTCTTGATTTCAGCTCAGGTCATGATGTCAGGGTCCTGTGTTGTGCTGCACACTCAGCAGGGAGTCTGCTTCAGGAATCCTTCTCTCTCTCTGCCCCCACCGTCTCTCTCTAAAATAAATATATTACAAAAATAAATAAAATAAAATAAAATAAAATAAATATATAAATCTTTAAAACAAACAAAAAGCCTGTACATGAAAGCCATAGCAGTTTTACACTTGATAGCCAAAAAGTAGAAAATCTTGTTCCTTCCATTTGGCAGATCCAGGCATTAGTAAATAAATTTCTTTCACTGCTAACATGCAGGGTAATCACAATGCCTGTCTGGCATGGTTCAATTATTGTTAAGGGCCAGAGACCACAGGGTGTTTCTCATATTATTTTTCCATCTTTATGATATTCATGGAAGTTATCATTGTGGATATCACATCTCTTCTCTAATGTATAGTGTGTGTGTGTGTGTGTGTGTGTGTGTGTTTAAGGAGCAAGAGAAAACAAGAATTCAATGTAGAGTATTGATGTATTTGTTTTAGAGCAGTTTAAGGAGAAAAAGCTATATTAAATAATCCATGGGCAACCACATATTTTCTTTTTCTTCTACAGTCAAAGGAGAATCATAGAAGGTTTTTGAGCAGGACTATGACATGATCAGAACTGACCTTTTGGAAGATTTATTTAGAAGCAGTGCACACTAGATATGAGTAGTAAGAGCCTGGAGGTAGTCTATGAGCTAACTTCTTCAAGGCATGTCAGTTATGTGTCTTAATTTCAGGCTTTGCTCAATAAATAGTTAATGATTACTTGATATACTACATTTTGTGAGATAAATTTAGACAGCAATGTGCATTTAAAGCTGTGCTAAAATCACTTAGGATAATATGGTAGTTTCCCTTTATGTTGCTTTCAGATTACTTATCCTGTAGTTGAACTTCCATAGCTTCACAAAATATATAGAAAATATAGCATTTCCATTTTTTGTCTCACCATATATTTAATAATACCTTTTTAAAAAGTTCTTTATTATTATTATTATTATTATCATTATTATTATTAGGATGAAATAGCTCTTTCTGTAATTCTATAATTTGGATTTTTGAAGAATTTACATTCATTCTATCTCTATTTTTCTAATTTTATAAATGGCAATAGTTCTTTTCAAACTTTTTTTTTTTAGTTAGTAAGAATATTATCACATTTTTTCTTCCGCTGGTAGCAGAATGAACATGGGCTCTGGTGTCTGTTCTATTTATCAATATCTGCTTCACAAAATAACAGAATAATCATTTTATTATAGTTCAGATTTAGAGGAGCTAGAAATTCAGGCACAGTTCAGTTGTAATTTTCTGTCCAAATGGTGTTGACTGAGTCATCGTGTTAGAAGATGGAGCTGCTTTGTAAGATCTGAGATGTTCACATACACACCTGCCTTTGCAGAGATTGGAGGAAGGCTGGTATCCATTAGGTACTTCTTCCTCTGAGGCCTCAGGAATTCTCTACATGGTCTCTTCAGAAGGGTAACTGGAATTTTAAATGACAGCTCAGTGTTCTAAGAGCAGGAAGTAACAGTGGTTAATATCTTGGGATCTGGAACCAGAAACTGGCAGAGCATCACATTAACTGGTCAAGAGCTCAAGGAGCCCAGGTTCTGTGGGAAAGAACATGGGCTTCCCTTCACAGCAGGACACATAGCAAAAGAGGTATGGAATAGCTGAAGTACCAGGGTCACAATTGAGTATCAGTTAGCATGTTCAACAGCTAAGTAGCTTTTGACATTGAACATACAACTTAATTTCCCAGATTTCAGTTTCTTAACCATGAAACTATATAACTGACTCATCACATTGAGTTTTGGCAGAAGTTAAATGAAAATATTTCTATAAGAACAGACTACTATCAGGGGATCCCTGGGTGGCTCAGCAATTTAGCATCTGCCTTCTTCCCAGGGCGTGATCCTGGGGTCCTGGCATCAAGTCCCACATTGGGCTCCCTGCATGGAGCCTGCTTCTCTCTCTGCCTGTGTCTCTGCCTCTCTCTTTCTCTCTCTCTCTCTCTCTCTCTCTCTCTCTCTCTGTCTCTCATGAATAAATAAATACAATCTTAAAAAAAAAAAAAAGCAGGTTACTATCTTTCCCATGGTAAACGTTTATCACATCTGAGCTTTCTTTCCTTTATCTTCATTCTATCCTTACGCAAACATTATCTTACCTTGATCATTTTCTTTGTCTTTTCCGGACTTCTAAAAATATAGAATATATTGATGATATTCATAAAAATATTTCCGTTTTTGGTACACCTGGGTGGTTCAGTGGTTGAGCATCTGCCTTTGGCTCAGGGAAAGATCCAGGAGTCCTGTGATCCAGTCCTGCATCGGGCTTGATCTCTGCCTTTCTCTGTCTCTCATGAATAAATAAATAAAATCTTTCATTTTTTTTTCATTTTTTGTTCTTATATTAATCAACTATTAAAGGCAGACATTGGACCAGTGATGATTGTAATATGGAAATCGATGAAATATATGACCAACAATCATTTAAAATAAAATGAAAATATAATTATCTACACTGAGATTAAGAAGCAGTTACAATGTTTAAGGTTTTTCTCCACCTGCAGTAAACCTAGTTATGGGACAAAGCAATTGCTTTTAAGTAATGGAAAATTGAATTATCTGTTGTGGCCTCAGGAATGCAAATACTAATGGCAATTAGACATTATCTAAATTCAACTGATTAAAAACTATTTAATGGACATAGTTCAAATAAGTCCATAGTAGATATAAACCACACAGAAGTACCTTAAAATAAACTAAAATATATATCTCTTCTTCTAAAATAGGCAATGTGCCTTTAAGTTTATTAATACTAGTTGACATGGAGATTGAAAAGTTCATGTAATACAATGACTTGAGATGAGAGCTGTTATATTCTCTGGTATAGTCTTCCTAACAAGCTTAGAGGAAATTAAATTTACAAGACAAGCTTTCCGTCTGTGAGTTTATCATTCTGCTATACAATTAAGATTGCAGATACCGTCTCTCTTCTTATTAAATCCTGTAAATGTGCCCAGAGGCTACTGCAAAGGGAATATCCACAAAATGAGATCAAGAAATACATAAATAAGAAATGTGAGTTTAGTATTCATTACTCATGATTTCCAGAGTGTGCATGGAGAATGAGCAGAACATTTATATTCATTCGGCTTTACTAATATTGACCTAGCAGAATGTTTTCAATGCAACGTTCTGATGTCAGGGACTATCGGCAAAAAGGAACTTCTAGATCACTGGCTCAAGACTTTCCTTTGACAGACGAAGAACAAACAGCTAAATAAAAACAAGCAAGCGAACAAACAAATCCTTTAGGCCCACAAAAAGAAAAGCGTCTTCTAAAAATTAAAAGACCTAGTAAATGATGAAGCTGGAACATGAGTCTGAGTGTGTAACTTCCAATTTAGAGTTCTCTTTAGTAATTCATTGCTAATACCTATTCTGAAATGCAATTTAGTGAGACCCTTACAACATACATTCCAATATCATAAACTGCCTTTAATCCTCTTAGAGGACCGAGATGATAATCTAACAGCCCATATTTTCATGGGATGTGAAGATTCTACACATATTAGGCATATTATTAAAGGCAGTAAATGTATATAAATATATTTTACCCCCACAATTTGCAATGATAGAATAGCATCACTTCAATCACAATTTATCTTCTGATCCTGAAAAAAAATGGAATTCAGCATTCAGATACTTTAATGTAACATCCAAATAAAACAAGATTGAAAAACAAGCAATAATCTCAGAATGCCAAGAGCCATGAAATGTAATCAGAAGCATGTTTTTCAGAATTTTTTTATGAAAGTGATTTATATGATATTTTAATATATTGTGATTAAATATACAGGATAATTAATAAGGCATATTTGAATGACAACCCCTTATAAGTAAGGAGAGCAACAAAACGATAGTAAACTATTACTTAGCCTAGTTAATCCTTCATCTCATCGTCTACATAAGTAATTATATATGCCTGATGGGATTGTGTGTTTAGTATTATACCTGTGTGTGTGGTGGGGGCAGGAGTATATGAGAAAGAGAGACACATAGAGGTAAAGAAAGAGACAAAGAGACAGAGATTGAAATTGCTCAGTGACAAGCATTCACTGAGTTTTAAGCAGACAGCATGTTACTATGATTTAGTTTGATTTGGGCTTGGTAAACTGGGATTTGAATCATGTCTTCATCACAGTAGTGTGGAATAAATCTTAGAGAGAAAAAAATAATTCATTGAGTCAGTTTCCTTGCGGGCATAATAGACATAATTGTTGTACATATCTCTTTTGGTTTTTATAAGAATTGAAATCAGGCCTCTCATTTTAAGATGGAATCAAAAAGGTTGATACAAACCAGTTCTATTCAGCAAATGGGAGATATCTCAGAACAAGAACTCTCAGCACGCTTTATAGACATTTAAGTTCTTGTTTAATTATCACTCTTTCTCAAAAATACAGATTTTTTTCCCTAAGGAATTAAGCATTTATTCTAGTAAAGAGTTTAGTTCTACTCATGTGTTGATAAAGGAAATTGTCAAAACTTAATGTTTGTGGGCCCTGTTTCTGAGATCCCAGGGAAGCTACACTTATTTAACATTTACCAAGGTCAAAATGATCCAGCAAACCTCAAAGCATGGACTCTATTTCCTCCCCAGCATATACTGTGTATCTGCTTTGCTTAAAAAAAAAAAAAATGCAACCAGAAAGGAACATTTCAAATATAAAGATAAGTAAAACAAAAGCAAAAAAAAAAAAAAAAAAAAAAAACCCTCCTGGTTTCCATAAAAATAAAGTCATAGTGGCCTTGCACATAAATACTAAAAACATAAGATAAATTCTGTAACTTTTTAGGATGTCCTTTATCATGCTTATTTGTAACTCTTTATGTTAAAAACCATATATGCACCAAATGTTCCTTCCCTTTGGGAAGATCATATATGTATCCCAGGCAGCTGTCCTAACTTGGACTCAAATAAAGATCTTTTCCTTTCTCTTTAAAATTTTAAAAAAGGGTTTGTTCATTTTGCATCTAGAACGTTACTACTTATAATTTGGATATACAAATAAGTGTAGAATTTGTAGTCATGCTCAAAAATAGTATTTAAATTCATGTCTATCTTACATAGGAAAATGAATGTCCTGGTTAAAGCACCATATCTGTACTAAGCACCATGCATTTTAATTATAGTTTATTTATAGAGAACATTATGATGTTTACATTATTAAAACAAAAAAAATGCTGATTTTTTTTGCATCAAACTATGGAAGTGAATGTAGTTTGTAGAAAGAAAAAATGGGAACTTTGAAAATCTTGTGAAGTTTTACACTATATGAAATTATAGGACATTAGTATATGAATATTCAGCTCCATTTAGCCTCCTGAAATGGTGATGAGCATAACTCAGATGCAGGAAACACTTATTCATTCAGCAAATGTGAATCAATGCCTCTTATGTCCTAGGCTGTTTTCCAAACACAGGTTTAACCCACTCTGAAAGTAGAACGTTCCTATGAAATCTTTTGTAAGCTGGAAATGGAGTAAAGTGAAGAAACAATTATCATTAATTTATATGGAAACATTTTTGAGCATTCCCAGACTCAAAAAAATAAAAATAAAAAAAACCCACTCAGGCTTTTCTAATACCTCAGGAAACATCTTGCTAATGGATGCACACAATAAATCAAAACAAAGCAGAGATGCTTACAGACAAAATTCAAAACTATAGTGGCCTGATGCTGAGATGCTGAGTGTCATTTCCCAGGAAGGAGCTTGGGGGTGGGGGGCTACTCTGGCTTCTCAGGGTGTGTGCTACCTCTAGAACAGATCTCAGCAAAACAAACGCTGAATGTTATTTTTGATTTTTGCCTTTTTTTAAAAAATAAAAGTGGAAATCCTCTTTGCATTTCCTTTGGTTAGTGAAGACCGGTCCTAATTAGGTCTTTTGTAAAAGCAAAATGGCCTAAATGGGAACTTTCAAAAAGCAGGAATACCTGTACCAAAAAACAAGAATGAATAAGATACAGTGTCTGTCATGAACTTTCTTACAGTTTCTTGTGAAGGAAATTGATACACTAGGAGGTGTGATGGGGACAGGAGTAAGGGGCAACTGTCACATGAAAGGTCCTTTTGAGTTTATCAACTTTGCTTAACCAAGCAGGACAGAGGCCTGATTTTACAATCACAGTGACTTTATGATGTTAGTCATTTGGCAAATTAGATTATTTCTGAGCACGATTGGTTGGAGAAGATAATTTTATTCGAGGAAAATTGGGGGCTCAGAAGACTTTTCACAGATGATCAGTATTTTATCTTTGCCTCTGAGATCCCCTTTGTCAGTGGTAGAACCAGGCTCAATAGTGAGGTGTCCTGACTGGAAACGTACACGTCTCTTAGGTTAAATATAAAGGGCCCTTCCCAGTGTCTTTCCCATAACTACTCCATATGCAGTGATGGTAATAATTATCCTCTATGTCTTGAATTATTTTTTTACTTCAGATTAAAATAGCTGACCTACCAAAGTAATGGGACTGCCAAGAAGGTTAAATAAGATTAATTTTTATATGCTTTATGGTAATAAAATAGTTCCTCATGTATTGTATTCAAATAAAGGGAATATTGGAAAGATAATTTTCTCTACCTTAAATATGAAGATACTAAGAGAAGTTCAGCTTCTTCTTTGAAGTATTATATTGACCTATGTTTCTAACATCCTAAAAGAGTTGAAACAAATATATATATATATATATATATATATATATATATATATATATATATAATTTTGGTATCTTTTGTCAACAGCATGTTGGAAGGTGATTAATGAAGTTTGCATGTCATTTTTCCTTATAGTGGTTTATTCATCCTTTCATCCAGTATTTTTTTTTTTTAAGATTTATTTATGGGCAGCCTGGGTAGCTCAATGGTTTAGCATTGCCTTCAGCTCAGGGTGTGATCCTGGAGACCCAGGATCAAGTCCCACGTCAGACTCCCTGTATGGAGCCTGCTTCTCCCTCTGCCTATGTCTGTGCCTCTCTCTCTCTCTCTGTCTCATGAATAAATAAATCAAATCTTAAAAAAAGAGATTGATTTACTTATTTTAGACAGAACCAGAAACAGAGAAAGGGAGGAAGGTCAGAGGGAGAGAGAGGGGGAGAATCTCAAGCAAAATTCCAACTAAGTGCAGAGCTTGATGTGTAGCTGGACCTCACTACCAGATCATGACCTGAGTTGAAATCAAGAGTCAGACATTTAACCCAATGATCTACTCAGGCATCCCTCATCCAAGATTTATCGAGAGACAAAGCTTTCAATATCAGAGGTCAATAGAAGGGAACAAAAGAAAAAGATGCCTGCACCCCAGGAAATTTCATTGTAATTGATGGTAGAGAATACAGATGACAGTTAAGTCAAATAAAAAAAATTGAGAAAGTTAAGTAGAGGGGGCACCTGAGTGGTTCAATAGGTTAAGCCTGTATCTCTTGGCTCCAATTCAGGTCATGATCTTTGGGTTGTGAGATTGAGCCCTGGGGGTAAGCTCTGTGCTTGGCCCAGAGCCTGCTTGGGATTTTTCTCTCCCTCTCCTTCTGCACCTCCCCTCACTTGTGCATTTTCTCTCTTCTCTCTCTCTCTCTCTCAAGTAAATATTTTTTTTTAAAGAAAGTTAAGTAGAGACACTGATCAGAAAAAAAAAAAAAGATTAAAGCAAAAAAAAGGGAAGGGGATAGAATGTGTTGGGGTGGGTGTCAGTTATATAAAGGGTAGTCAGGAAATGTTTTCTTATAAAGGGGCACTTGAGACCTGTGAGAAGTGAGGAGCGGCCTGGGAACACTGAGGGAAGAGTAAATGAGGATTGCAAAGACCCAGCAGAGGCCTGGGTGTGTACTGATTGGTTGTAAAGAATAGCAGAGCAGACAAGGACAGCAGAAAAGTGATGGAGAAGGAGAAAAGTAAGAGATGATGTCGAAAAGTTAACAAATGAGGGTGGAGGAGCAGATATTATTAGGCCTTGGAGGTTTTTGATTTTTACTGAGTAAAATTTGGAAACAGTGTAAGACTTTGAGTGAAACTCTAGTATAATGTAAACAAATTTTAACAGATCACTTCACCCGCATTATTGTGCACTGAATCCAGTCTTCTACAATAAGAGGGCAAAAGGAAGAAATGGGAAGCCAGTGTGGAGGCAAATACCAGAATCAAGACAAGGGATGATGGTAAGAGGAAGGAAGGTAGTCAAGTTCTATATATAGTTGGAAGTTAAAGCAAAACAAGGTTTTGGATTGATTCAATGGTGAGGGTGGTATTGGGAAAAAAGAAAAGGAGACAAAGGTAGACTTTAGGGGTTTGATATTGATCATCAGTAAACATAAAATTACCATTTATTAAGGGGGAGGAACAGGCCTGAGGTCACAGATTAGGATCTCAGTTTTGTGATTATTAAATGTGAAATGCTCTCAGACATTTAAGTAGAAGTACAAAGTAAGCAGATGTGCAAACTCTCCTAAAAGGAAAATCAGTAATTCAGAGGAAAGGAGAGAATTGCTTTTGAGGAGCTGAGACATAAGGTCTAGTATACTATTAAAAACAAAATGACAGAGGAACACCTGGATGGCTCAGTGGTTGAGTGTCTGCCTTCAGCTCAGGGCCTGATCCCAGGGCCCTGGGATCCAGTCCCACATTGGACCCCCTGCAGGGAGCCTGCTTCTCCCTCTGTCTATGTCTCTGCCCCTCTTATTTATAAATAAATACAATCTTAAAAAACGAAACAAAACAAAAACAGAGCATCAAAATGGAGTCACTTATGCTAGACCCCACATCACCAAATTAAGATTGAATTTAATTATCATTTCCTATCCTCCAAAAGCAGAATCTTAAATCTGATAAGTTAAGAATTGCCTGAGTAGCACTAGTTAGGTCATTTGCCTGATGGATCTCTGCCATATCTAAAGGGAATTAAACTTGCAATATGAATTTTTTTTTTTTTTTTTTTTTTTTTTTTGCCTAGCAGAGGTTTCTTGTTCTTGCTTCCTTCTGCCTATAAAAGTCTTTCATTTGTTTTGGAGCTCCTCAGAGCTCCTTCCTATATGCTAGATTAGATGTTGCCAATTAAAATAGAGATTTGCTTAAATAGACTCTAAAAAATTTATAATATGCATCACTCTATCTCGTAACAGTTAAAATAAAGGTTTAACCTTGGCTGATTTTCATCCACAGGAAGAGAAGATCGTTTTCGTAGGTATACGGCACATGTGTAACTGGGTGAGTGTTCTTTTCGAGTTATTCTAATTTCTTCATTAAAGTAGGAATTACTGTCACCAGCTGAAAGTAAAGAAAAAGAATGAGATGTTGAATAGTTGGAGAGAGTAGAGAAATTATGAATAGATGCTTAAGAAATTGGGGGAATGAATGCACTAAGGAACAGGCTACGCTTACCAAGCAATGGTGAAGTAGCTTTTTGAGATAAATGAATATGAATATAAAGCGAGATCAGTTGTGGGAGGAAGTTTAAGTATAGAGTTGGATTTAAACAGTTGGATTTGGCCATAAGAATAGAGTAAAATTTGAGTTAGGCCAAGGAGTTGTTTCACATACAAAGGAGTGATTGAAATGCATGACTATGGAATGTAAATATAATTTTAATCAATTTTGCAATAAGCATTTAGTGATTCCCTTTGATGTATCCAGTACTGTGTCCTGGTGGAGTCCTTGTTGAGTACTCATGCAAAACTTGTTCTGTGCTTAGAAAACTAATTTCTAGTAGTCGATTATATGTACATATATATGTATATTTATAGATTACAAGACCTTAGCAAAGGAGTATTCAGCTCTACAGAACCTCCTGAAATTGTGATGAACATTACCCAAATGCAAGTAATATTTATTCAGCCATTTAGTAAATCAGAATATACTAGATTTTTGAGTGAAGAATATAAGAGAAAATATAATTAAATAAGATTATAATTAAAAAGTTGGGTAACTACCACAAATGAGTTAAATACAATTACATAAAATTCATTAGAGAAATTGCAATGAAATGTTCTAGTACACTAGACATCAGATTGTGCTTTATAATATTGAAGAATTCTACATAGTTGCATAATGGCTTCATTCATTCATTCATTGCACGGTTACCGATTTTCCAATTTTTGCTAAGCAATTGTTTTACTTTTCTGCTACTTGTGTAACAAACAAATTATCACACACTTAGTCACTTAAAACAGCACACATTTATTATCATTTATCCCTGTAGGTCAGATGCCTAAGATAGTTTCACTAGCTAAAATCAAGGTGTCAGCAGCCTGATTTTTTTTCCCCTAGAGGTTTTAGGAAAGGATATGTTTTCTTGTCTTTTTTAGCTTCTAAAAGCCACTTGCATATCTTGTCCCTTACTACCTCTGTAACCAGTCAGTAACATCATAGATTTCTGACTTTTTTTAAGGAGTCACATCTCTCACTGAGCATTGCCTGAAATGGTTTTCTACTTCTAAGGACACGTGTGTTTAGAATGGGCACACCTCAATAATCTCCCATCTCAATGTCATTAATCTTACATCTGCAAAGTTCCTTTACCCACATAGGATTATATATTTCCCCATTCCTGTGATTAGAATATGAGCATCTGGGAGAGGAGGCAGGCGTTTTTCTGTCTACTGTAGCAAAGGCCATACTGTTCTGCCTCAATGGAGGTTACATTTCAGTGGGCAAGAATTTTTCCTTGTAGTGCATTACCATTAATTTATGCATGGTCTAGTCATGTTCCATAGCATTTTTATGTTAATCATACTGTGTTAGAATTCAAAACTGTGACAAAAACCAACTGTAGTGCTATGTTAATGAACACATGTAATAACTCATCAATATCTGTTTAGGGAACACTGTGAAACACCAACAACTGGGTAAGATGACAGAGTCATAATGTTTCATTTCACAAGTCACTTTCTTATGTCATAATTAATGAAAGTTTTGCTGGAAGTTTTTTTTTTTTTTTTTTTTTTTTTTTTTGTTTGCTTATTTGTTTTGTTTTAGGGAAACAAAACTAGAGTCCCTAAGTGGAGAAAAGTAAAGAATTCTTAAGGCACTCTACTACAATACCAGTCACCCTGAGCATAATGCTGAGGGAGTTGTGACTGGAGTTTGGTGAATTAAAGCAAAGGGAAGGTTCACTGTACATCAAGAAATATGCTAAGTTTCATCAAGGCACCTGGCTCATGCAAATGTGGAATTCCTGATCATGCTTCCTTAGGGGATCATGGCGTTTGATTCTGAAAAGACACCCTTTTCACAGGGGTTAAGAGAAAGAAGGTCTGTTTATTATCATATTATCTAATTCCACTCCTTTGTCAAGAGTTCTCTCAAAAGCCCCTGAACTTGAGTTTGCAATTATTTGGAAACAAGTTAGATCAAATAAGCAACTGGAATAGATAATTTCTTTAATTTCAGGCTATAATGAAGTTTGAGAAAAGTTAAGAGATGGAAAAGATATAAACCAGGAATAATTAATCCTTGGATGTTCAAGTCTGTGTTTCTTTGAACAATTTTTCTCTATGGTCTGTTGAGACAGAGGAAGGGATATGGAGCTTCATCATATACAAGGGATTCATTCTCATTATATTGAAGGGTTTTCTATCTTGCCTAAGCTTTGAAAGTTTTGTTTGTCTGCTACGGAACACCTCAGCACATTTGTAAAATAACTCCTTGGCAAGCACACTTGTCTTCATCAACAGAGTCAGCGGCAGTCAAACACTTCGTCTTCAAGGTCTGTCATCTCCCTTTATGTTCTTCTGGCACCATGTTACACAAAGCTTTGCTCAGGAAATTTCACACACTCTCAATGTTTCAGGCTAACTCAAGCCAATTTGGTCTTGACAACTCTTAATAATGGAGGCTGCCACGGTGAATGTTGGATGAGAGTTAGTCACTCTCCCAAAATCTTATCACCAACTAGATTCTGCTGCATATAAGAACATTTATTAAGCAAATATTTACTAGGAAGAAGGATGCTGTCAGTTGTCCAATAAAGCTGGTGAAATTCCGTCTATCCATTGTTTCAGCTTCTCCCAACACACTTTTTATGCTTGTGTTAAGGTTACTTGTGTCAGATACAATAATATTTTGGGAACAGGATTTAGCTACAGAGCAAGGCAACAAGAATCTAATCAACCGAGAGCTGGACACAAAAGACATTTTGAAATAAATCCTCTGCACCATCCCTAAGGATCCAGACCCTTAGTTTCCCTATATGCAATAGTGAAAAATGTCTCTAAAAAAATGTGGCCAATCCACATGCCTTGAACACCAATAATTTTACTGACAAAAGCCTTTTCTAAAATTTGTTATGATAATTAATAGGCTTCTGATATCATAAATCAAAGCTGATTCCTTATATTTACTATAAAATTAGCAAAGTTTTGGTGATAAAGATAATTGAAATATGAACTTTCTGACTGATCCTAGATGACTCCCTGAAAGTGTGTCATTCTCTAGTAGGACAAATAGCAAGTTTTACAGTTCAGACTGATATACACATAGATACACACAAAGACAAATATATAGATAGTAGAGGTTCAGAACAAATCTCCTGAAAATGTGCCTCTTTGGCCTGTAGATAATATTGAGATGAAGACAATCGAAACTGAAAAGACTCATTAAGAGGCCTCACCTGCCCTTACCTCAATTACCTCAAAGAACTTAGATAGTGGACCTGGTTCAGGAATAGAGCTATTACCAGAGTAACTACAAAGACAAGCTAGGTATAGTAAGCTGTGGGAGCAAATGTTTGTTTACAACATTATTACAAACATATGGTCTTTTCATCTCCCTAAAATTATTTTCTTTTTTTCTTTGAAGCTCCAGACCCTTACCTCCTACTCCTTAGCTCAGAATGGCCTGTATCTTCAAATGCCTGATTGTCTTTGAAACTCTCAACTCTTTGTGGGACTCTGTACATATGAAATTAAATGTGTTCCCCCAAATTAATAAAGAAATAAATTTGTTTTTCCACAGTTAATCTTCCTAATGGCAATTTAACTAATAGAATAGGTAAAAGAACATACAAAAGCAGAGAAAAAAATTTCTCCATCCCATATATACTGCTGACATTGTTTTAAACAAATTTCAAACAATGGAATATCCATTTATTCAACAAAAAGTCATAAAAGAAGCAAAGCATATGAAAATCCACATTACAGATGTAGGTCCAGTAAATGCAAAATCATAAACTTCATGTGTAAACCCAATTTAATTTAAGTGAATTTGAAGTGCTCACAGACTTTTCTCCTTTCCTTTCCTAGGTAACTCCTTCTTCTTCTCCTTCTTCTCCTTCTTCTCCTTCTTCTTCTTCTCCTTCTTCTCCTTCTTCTTCTTCTTTCTTCTTCTTCTTCTTCTTCTTCTTCTTCTTCTTCTTCTTCTTCTTCTTCTTCTTCTTCTTCTTCTTCTTCTTCTTCTCTCCTCCTCCTTCTTCTTCTTCTTCTTCTTCTTCTTCTTCTTCTTCTTCTTCTTCTTCTTCTTCTTCTTTCTTCTTCTCTTCTTCTTTTTGGTGGTGGTGGGGGGACTCCTTCTTCTCTCATTTCCTTTCTTTCTCGAGACGTGCTTAGTGCTACTATGTTCCTGACCATATTTGGGGGATTTGAAGGTAAAATAGCATCTTTTTTATCTTTTTATCTCAAAAAAGAGATAAAATTTATTTTATCTTTTATTTTTTTTCTCAAATAACTCAAATTGAGGAAGCTGACAAAGTGTTTTGTTAATCATCCAAAATGTATCATTAGCAATGTAGGGGATTAAGGGAGAATCTAATTTTGCCTATGAACTTCAAGATACTCTTCATAAACTAATTGACATTTGAAATAAATCTTGAAAAATGAGTCAGCACGAAGGTCAGTCTATATAGCAGGGACTGTTCATTCAAAAACATAGATTTGAAGAGTGTTGTACATTTAGGAAAACACAAAATATTCACAATTTTGGTCGTATAATGTAAGAAAATGTCAAGACATAAGAAAGGTGAGCCAGGGTCAGATGACAAAGGACACTTAAAGCCCAATTAAAGTTAACATTTATGTTGAAAATAATGGGGATCTATCGAAAGAGAGAACCATGACCAAATTTACATAGACAAAAGAGAGAGAATGTGTTGTGCAGAGATCAAGGAAGAGAACATAGTTGTGAAAGCTGTGCAATAATATCCTGCTATCCTACTCTCGAGAGTTAGATATAAACAAACATTTGAGTAAATTTGGCTATGACAAGACTATTTACAGAAAATGTAAAGAAAATTATTTTAAGATTAATGCAATATAGATAAGAACTGATAACTTGGTCAATTCTGTAATAGGAAAGATTGGTCAGAAATAGGAAGCACAGAGCAGAAGAACTACACCTAGGGATTTCAGAAGATAAAGAATAGTATGATTCTAAGATTTCTGACTAGAATATCTGGAGAGACATGGTGGTATTCACTAAAGAAGAAGATACGTAACTTTGCAGTACACCATGATAAAATAGTTAGACATTTGAGATACCTGTGTAACTTCCACAAAGATTACTCTGGTTATTAGTAGGTGAGATTTTCTCTCTGACAGATGCTTGTGCTGTTTAAGATGATCAACACTCCTTGTCTCCAACAGAATTGTGATTACTTTTTCTTAGTTCCTTTACTGGTTTTCATTATTACTCCAATCTGCAAATATTGGACTGCTGGTGGGCTCAGTTCTTGGTTCTTTCCACCTCTCAATATGTGTCCATTCCCTTGGGAATTTTATCCTGTCTCATGGCTTTAAAAAAAATCTGTAGGCTGATGATTCTCAAATAAATCTCTAGTCTGCCCTTCATTTCTATATTTTAGAATTATATCTGATTAGTCTCTTTGATATTTCATCTGGATATTCAATAGGCTTCTTGAAAGTACCATGTTCAAAAATTGAGCTCTTCTTGCAATATTCTCACTCTCAGAAAATGATAAAATTCTGTCCCTGTGAGTGGCTCAGATTCACAACTGGAGTTTTTTTTTTTTTTTCACCTTCTGTCTCTCACAGCCCATATTAGATCTCTCAGCCACCAAGACTGACATCTTTTTCTCCTGACTAGTCTCCCAGCTTCTATACTTGCTGCTTTCACTTGTAAACATAGGAGTTAAGAGACAATCTTGGACATATTACATTCATTCTTGAAGCTTGAAAATGGCTTCACTTGTCACTCAGGGAAAAAGGCATAATTCTTACATGAACGCAAAAGGTACTCTAGAGTATATTAAGCTTTTCTGTTAATCAACAATATGGAAGCTGATATTTTTATCTCCCATTTAGATCTACCCTCTGAACTATAGACAAGTATCCTCTCACATTCTACTGCTTACTGTGTAACTTCACAAGAATCTCTAATAGCATGTCAAATCCAATACATCAAAATTACATTTGATTCTTAGCCCATTTGGTTGACCATGGCCATTAATCTGGATATCTCATGAAAAAGAAGCAGGGTGAACCCACCGACTATTAAGGTATATATATATATTTTTTGTAATTTTTAAAAGATTTTATTTATTTATTCATGAGAGACAGAGAGAAAGAGGCAGAGACACAGGCAGAGGAAGAAGTAGGCTCCATGCAGGGAGCCTGATGCAGGACTCGATCCCAGGACCCCAGGATCAGACCCTGGGCTGAAGGCGGCCCTAAACCGCTGAGCCACCCAGGCTGCCCAAGTATGTTTTTAAACAGAAAGCTTGCTAAAGCTTTCTTAATTATATTAAGAACTTGCAGAAAATTTATTTATTTATTTATTTATTTAACTTGTAGAAAATCTAAAACATTTCTTGGTTGATAAAACTCTCCAGTCTTGATACTGTAGCTATTATGCTATGGGAGAACCTCAACTCCCAGCTAGGACATTGCTATTGTTAGGAAGCTAGAAAATGATATTAATTATATTGATGGGAATGTTCTTGTGTCATAAATAACATCATCTGATTAAGTACAAAAACTTCAGAATGTTTTCTCAAGAAATACTACCAAAAAAGTATCTAAAATTCAATAAACGCCAGAAGCACTTGAAGAACTTCAAGCTGAATAATATAACGTAATATTTCTCAGAAAAAGGAAATTTTCTGAACTAACATTATTTTACCTTAAAAATGTCATCATAATTAAGGGATAATTATCACACACTTAAGGGAATCATAAATTTCAATACAGCTGGGGTCTTTCTTCCTCTTCCTTTTAATGTATTGTTAAATAATGGAGCATGCCAACAACACATTTTAATTCTGTACACTTTATTTCTTCATTGTTTCTATCTTTGAATTCTTTTGCTCTTAGGGTAGTTACTTTTTAAAATTTCTTTTTTAGTGAGGCATTGTCTACCACCTTTTTAAAAAACGGTGACAACTTTTGTGTTACTGAAGGTTTCAAATTGTTGGTTAGATTTAGTACCAACTTGTAACATTTTAATTGGAGGCTAAGCTTATTTTACACTTGGGTGGGGATTTTGTCAACTATAGTGTTTCAAGGTCATTTAAAAATTGGTTCTACGCTTCTCTTTTTTTCTTAAATACAACTAGATCTTTGGAAGAACACTTGATATTCAGAAGTTCAGATTCACAAACAAAATGGAACTATTAAAGACTTTTTTTTATTAAAAACATATTCATGAGAGGTTTGATTTGAATTGCACTTTTCTCCCATGCATATAAAATAGGATTTGATTTTCAGAATTAATTTCTATTTTCATTAAAACATTTATTATATGAACTAAAGTAATCCTGCAGCATATTTTTATTTCAATTTAATCTTTTCATTGTTTTATTAAAATATGCAAGTTATTTCAGGGAGTTAAAGAAATGATAGCCATCGTTCTTGCTAATATATGGATATCGGAGTATAGTTTAATGCACTACTGTATACATATTTTGATGATTTTTCAGATTTATCCAGTTTCATGTTTTAGTCTTCATTTGATTCAGTTAATAATCAGATTCCTGGCTGGGCTTAATCAAATACCTTATTTTATTTTATATCTTTTTAACAAAGATTAAAAAGACAAAGCTACAAACCCATTGTTTAGTCTCAGTCATCATATTATGAAAATGAGTGAAGAAAATTTCGTTTAAAATGGAGAGGGAACCCTGAATGGGAAGCTCCCATGCATATTACTACTCATTACAGCCTACAGAACCAGCAGGAAGAAAAGAATCACCCCCTGTACAGCAACAATGTACTGACCACCCTTTGCACTAACCACCACAACCTCAGACTCTTGTTCTTCTCCAGTGAGTTTTTGTTCAAGAAGATAGTTTCCTCAAAACCCAATAAAAATTGACCTTCCCTTTTTTTCCTTGGACTTGCCTATGGTTTTTTTCCATAATTTGCTTATCCTGAATTGCACTTTGCTATTCTCAAATAAACTTATTTTGCTAACAACAACAACAAAACCAAACAGCTGACTATTTTGATTTTTAGTCTGACAATAGGAATTAAGTAGGGTTTCATTTTAAAAGATTAATTTGATTATCTTTACAGACACTATAGTTTAACTTTATTGAATTTTCCACTGGTCCTGAGTATATTGTCAAACTGTTCTAATTATTTACACTTCCTTGACTTTTTCTTCTGCCACTTTCCATTATAATACCAAATGCCCACATCCCACCAGTGTTAATTGGAGGGACAACAAGGCCTGGGGGGTCAAGCACTTGGATTCTGGCTTTATCATTTCACAGCCAGGTGAGCATGGGTGTCTTATTTACCTATGTAAAACCTATTTTTATTTGAAAATAAGCATCATAAAATGTCTAACTTCACAGGATTTTTATTGTCAATATTTTTGTGCAGAGTAAGAATACAATATATTTTAATGAATATTAGAGACATTTACAATTTGAGAACAAACATGGAAAATTATTTGGGAAGAAGTCTTAATCTGTAAGTCTTTTTAACTATTCTCATTAGATTTAATTTTTTAAAAAGACTGATGCAATCACTTTTTGCTAAAATATGCTTCATCGGAAAGAGCATATCTGATAAAGCCCTGCAATAGTTAACTGCTCAGTAAATCAAGGTTCATCTTAATTTTTCTTGAAAAGTACTGCAGAATCAAAATATCTAATCTACTACATTAATGAACACCTGAATTTCAAATGTGACAAAATTCTTTCCTGAAAATAATGCAATAGACTGCATTGGTCAATATAATGAAAAGAAACAGATCTGATCTATATTTGATATTTTTTTATTTCTGAGGCCCTTTTTGTCATTCCCTCTATAATCTCTATTATATTTATTATATATTGGAGATCAATTCTAGAATATTTAAAACAGTTCTTATAGACCTTGAAATGGATTTGAAAAATTATAAATTGGGCAAGGAAAATAAACTTGCAGAGGTAAAATTTTGTGCGTCGACTATCATTTTATGTTTGTTTGCTTGGTAAAATATTGCCACTTGAAATAGAAACTATGACACGGAGAGAGAGAGAAAAAATAACCACTTAAGAGGAGTTGTTTTGTTTGAGTATGGACATATATGACATAAAATAAATCAATGCCGGGCAGCCCGGGTGGCTCAGTGGTTTAGCGCCGCCTTCATCCCAGGACATGATCTTGGAATCCTGGGATCGAGTCCCGCATCGGGCTCCCTGCATGGGGCCTGCTTTTCCCTCTGCCTGTGTCTCTGCCTCTCTCTCTCTCTCTCTCTCGTCTCTAGTAAATAAATAAAATCTTAAATATAAATAAATAAATAAATAAATAAATAAATGCCAAGTGCTATCATTTTTTGATAACCAGTGTGTGACAATCATCCATTGACCAAGATGATCGTACTGTTTCTCTCAGCTTGATTAACTTTTAGACAGGTTTGTTCCTGATTCTGGACGCCTGACTTCCCTTGTCTTAGAGCATTTGGTTTAGAAAACTTAAAATTGCAAATTCTCTCACTACACCTTTGAATTGTATATAGGGGTCTGTTCAGTTTTGTATTCCAGACATGTCTTTTTTAAGGATGTGGGAACCACCCCTTTGAAATCATCTTGCTTCTATTCTCTTAGTCTCTGTGGGAGGATAAGGAGCCTAACTTCTACAAGAACCTACATAGATCATGTAATCACTTTGACCAGTCTCCCCAGTAATGTGCTCCAGTACTTTTCTAGTAGCTCATCCAAGTGCTTAAAAACTTGTCTTCTTTTTGTTTTAGCAGAGTTCAGTTTAATCTCTCCATCCTCTGGTAACAGTCTTGACCTCTGTTATAATAGTCTTGAATAAAGCCTTCTTGCTGGTTTAACACAATCATACGTCAAAAGATGTGTTCTATTGAAATATGACCAACGTGGATTTCTTAAGCCTCATTCCAGGAATTAATAGTTGTTTGAGTGAAGTTTCTATGTAGGTATACTTTTCATGGCTGAGTAAATCTTACACTTATGATCTCTACCTTCATGTGTACAAAATTATGCTCAAAGCCTTTTTACATGATGAATATGCCCTTTAGAAATTTCAGGAATGATAAAAGAGTGAAACAAATTCCCTCAGCAGTGTCAATAAACTGAGATTATAAATGGATGTTGTAATTGGGAATAGTCTACATTTGCGTTTGCTTTGCAGGTCACTGCTCAAGCTAGTCGGTGATCAGCTCTGTTGTTGATTTGTTGACAGAAGATTGGAACTCACTTATACAGCTTAAGAAAAAAAAGCAGGTACTCCCTGAATTTAAGACAAACTCAAAGTGAATGTTAATTCAGCCTAAGTATTCTGAAAAAGGTTTCTTTGGGGGACCAAGTATTATGTTACTGAGAATACTTGATTTGTCTTTTTTTTTTATTTTTTTAGAATTCAATTGAATGCATTGCATTTTTAAGCATCACGTTCAACTTCATCTGTATGATAATTGCCCTTTATATTTAATATTTAAATGGGCTTTTGAAGATTATAAAGAACTAAATACAAATGGTGCTCTTTGCAGGTTTATTTTCATCTGTATAGTAATGAATAGTGTTAAAATTTATGCAGTAGAATGACCACAATGTTTTTATTTTAGTTAAATATGGCATTTGGTTCAGATATGGTCCAGGCCAATGAATTAATTAACTTACCATGGAAAATAAGTGTTAATTCATTCTCAGAACTGGCCGGTCTATCATCAGACATTGAAAGATGCTCACAAAGTGAAGAAAAAGCAATTCTTCTGTATGTCTTCTGTACTTATGCAATCGGAGCTGATATAAGGAGACTGTTACATATCTAGAAACTAGGAATTCTTATCTAGGTCTTCCCTCAACTTCAGCAGATGCAGCTGCTCATCTAGAAAATTGGTAGTTGTATGTTGCTTCCCTTCCTCTCGAGTGGCTTGCCAATTTTCTAAACCTTGTTTCCTGAAATGTTTCAGTATTCTTACTTAAAAATATATAGTTTAACTTAAACTAAGACAACACTGTAAAAGTTTAAGTGTGGGTAAACATGCTTGATAGTATCAAGGAGTATGTTTCAAAAGACTACATGATCTACCTGTGTATTTTCTTATATTTAAGGAACTGCAGCATCCATGCTTTGTAATTATAAAGTTACAATTTTAATTTTTTTTTATTTCATCAGGAAAAAAATTAGTAGAAAGTAGGTAGGTGACAAATATATACATTTCATGAAGATGTGGTCAACAAATGAATAGCATTGTAAGTCTAACCTTCGATAAAGTAATGGTGCTTTAGGCAAGAGCAAATGGTATGTGCTTGTGGAAACTGATGAAGGGTCATGAAATATACCATATGAAAATATGTCTCTTTGGCATATTGATTTTTTGAGCCAATTATTTTTAAGAAACAACAGGCATAGGAGAAATTCTGAAACTGAATAGCAGTTATCCTTTTGTGAGAAACATTTACAGTTAGAAGGGAACTCTTTTGTAAGCATGTCTCCATCTCCATTCCAGTAAGAGAAGGGTGACTCTGAATCTTTAGAAACTCTAATCAATGGGAAGGTAATACTTAAGTCCACACAAAAGTCTTGCTTTTGTTTACCGTGCTTTTCCTGGTAATCTTCCATAATCCCTCCCATCTTACCTCCATCTCCAACCCATCCTCTTAGTTGGAGATGTTATTTAACATCTTGGTGTGTTGGACCATTTTAGGGAATTACTCAGCTTTCCTGTATGTGGAAGATATACTTGTTACAAACTTAACATTTGTTTTTCTCCTATTAATCGGTCTTCTACTACTAATGAACATCTAGGTTTCTGACTATCAAAATTCTGACTCAGCAAACTCAAAACTTATTCCATCTAAAGTATTACACATATTCTGTGACATATATGTATCTCCATGAGTATAGTTGGCAAAATTTAGTTTATTACAAGATTTTTTCCTTCAAAGTAAGGATTTTTACCACAACCAGTTTGGACTACATGAGAAAAGGTGGTCAATAATCATTTAGAATGGTGTTCTATTTTGTTTTTTTTTTTTTTTTTGAATTTATTTATGATAGTCACAGAGAGAGAGAGAGAGAGAGAGAGAGAGGCAGAGACACAGGCAGAGGGACAAGCAGGCTCCATGCACCGCGAGCCCGACGTGGGACTCAATCCCGGGTCTCCAGGATCGCGCCCTGGGCCAAAGGCAGGCGCCAAACCGCTGCGCCACCCAGGGATCCCTGGTGTTCTATTTTGATTAATAAATGCATCTCTATGTTTTTTTATATTGCTGGATGTTAATTAAATGTGTAGTAAATACCTTCCAACAGCTGGCGTCTCAGTATCCCAAACCAAAGAAAGCATTATATATTAAGATGGGATGAAGGGGGGGATCCCTGGGTGGCGCAGCGGTTTGGCGCCTGCCTTTGGCCCAGGGCGTGATCCTGGAGATCTGGGATCGAATCCCACGTCGGGCTCCCGGTGCATGGAGCCAGCTTCTCCCTCTGCCTGTGTCTCTGCCTCTCTCTCTCTCTCTCTCTCTCTCTCTCTCTGTGTGTGTGACTATCATAAATAAATAAAAAAAATTAAAAAAAAAGATGGGATGAAGGGACTAAGCTTCAGTGTTATAATATTGATCACATGGAAATGAGTAAAGATGATGATACTAAGTCTAAATGGAGTACAAAGTACTCCAAATACCAAAATGCCAATAATGGATTATGAAATATTAGATATTCAAGGTATCTCTCAGATATTTCAGTTGGAAGCCTAATTTGATCTTAAATTTGGACTAAATTATCCTCTTTTATCTTTTTGTTTTATTTTATTTTTTAAGGATTTTTTACTTATTTATTTGAGAGAGAGAGCACAAGCAGGGGGAGCCTGGCATGGGACTTGATCTCAGGACCCTAGAATCATGACCTGAGCCCAAAGCAGACATTTAACTAACTGAGCCACCCAGGCACCCTTAAATAATCCTTTTAAAATCTTATGTAACATTCTTTATGTATGAGAACTCTTCCATCTACCATATTAAATTGACTTTATTAGTTTCCTTGCACCAGCTCTAGATTCTATACACTCCAAGGAGAAAATTCATGTCTTTTCATTTTTGATACTTTCAATTAGGATCTGGCACCAAGAATGCCTGCAATAAATAATGGTTCCTTCCTATTTACTCAGTGTTGGTCAGATTATATAAATAACTATGCTTTATCACTATCAGTATGTTGCACTCCAGAGAGAGAAGGAAGTGAAATAATCACATGATAGATATGAACGTAAACTTCATGACAATAGGCCAAAGTGAAAAAGACACATCATAGTTAAGGTGGAGCTAGCCTTAAACAAGCAAACAAAAATCTAAAAGCAGGGCCCTGACAAATAAGAAGGTTATGATGGAAGGTTGGTGACCACGAGCTAGCACAGCATGCCAGAGCCAAAGCAGGGCATGGGGTGGAGGACACTAGTGAGAAGCTCATGCATAGAATCTCACAGCACCTTTGTATAAATGGCTTTTTAATTGCAAAGAGTTGAAAGAGTAACTTGGCAATTGAGAAAGCTTCTGAAAGACCCGACCTAAATCAAGGGATCAAAGTTACCAATACTAGGACAAACTGAAATCATAGGCCAGCTGGTGAGATGCAAGGAGAGGAACACAGTGTCTGGTCTCCAACACTTCTTGCTAATAAGGTAACACCAAACAGCTTCAAATTTAGTGACATTCTTCAAAATAATTGGCTAGCAATAATCAAAATTGCTAGCATCATAAAAGTCAAGAAGAGACTGCACAACAGCTCTAGATACAGGGAAATAAAGAAAGATTTTAACTAAATGCAACATAGATTCTAGATAGTGTTTGTTTCCTATGAAGGACATTATTAGGGCAACTGATTAAACTTGAAATGACTCTGAAATTTAGATGATGGTAATATATCAATGTTCACTTCTTGATATTGATGAGTATATTGTGGTTATGTAAGAGAATATTCTTTCATGTAGGAAATGCACTTCCTTATTTGAGGTGCTAGGATATCATAATCAGCCACTTACTGTCAAAAAGGTCAGGAAAAAAGAACCCCTTTGTATTTTTTCACTTAACATTTCTTTAAGTGTGAGATTGTTTCAAGTTAAAACATTTTAAAAAGTAAAAAGGTAGCATAAAAATGCTGAATATCTGTATGCCATATCCATAGCAGATCAAGGGGAAAATATGTGCTTTTGAGAGATACTAAAAAATTTGCCTTAGGTCAAGTGTGACAGTCAGAAGTATACTTCTTCCTTGGGATGAAATGAAATTTCTCCATGTGCTATTATTTTATAAAAAATTTAATTGTTACATTTTCTAATCAGATGCAACACTGCAGTGAACTTTTTTTTTTTTGCAGTGAACTTCTATGATGTGACAATACATCTCTTCTTCTTACTACCTCCAAAGATAATAGTATTCTAAAAAGCATATTAAAAGTATTAAAATGGGGGCACCTGAGTGGGTCAGTGGTTGAGCATCTGCCTTTAGCTCAGGTTGTGATCCCAGAGTCCTGGGATCGAGTCTTGCATCAGGCTCCCCACAGGGAGCCCGCTTCTCCCTCTGCCTATGTCTCTGCCTCTCTCTCTGTGTCTCTCGTGAATAAATAAATAAAATCTTTTAAAAATATTTTAAAACGATGTACACATGGAAGCATTTTCCAAGCAGGTTGTTCAATATATTGATACCATAGAACTTCTTTGAATATCATATAGGGACAATTGTGTGTATGTGCATGAGTGCATGTGTATCCATGCATATATAGCTTTGAAAAGCTGGGGACCAGTGGTACCAGAATAGCTCTATTCCCACCTAAATTGGATGCATGAAGAAATGACTGATTCTGTATCAGGAAGGGAATAAATAAAAAATGTGGCCATTAACATTTTGTTGAGCCAGAAAGAAAGGAAATGCTCCAAAACTACTGAAGATATGTCAGAAGGATACAGACCCCAGTGCATAGAGCACCATGGCCAAATTCTGTACAATTTGAGCATTTAAAGGAATAATAATGACAATATATTTTATTGAAATAAAAAAAATCAAGAAGTCCATAATAATTCATGAACTTAGGAAGAAAGAGGGAATGCTTTTATTTAGAGAAAAATATGAATTAGACTTAAAAAATCATTCTCTTACATTCCTTCAAGAATTGACTCTAAAACCAATATATGTAAAGGTTTGGGAGAATAAAATCCACACTGCCTGATAAATACCACCTTATCGTGTCCTTATTATTTCAAAAAGGAAATAAATGATTTTCTTAGAGTGGAGAGATCATAGAAGGTGCTTCCTTGAGCAAATAGTGAAAATTAGCATCGCCAATACCGGGGAAAAATGACCTTTCATGATTATGGTGTGACATAATGAGGAACACACTAGATCAAATACAAAATCACCTTTTTAAGATTTCTACTAAAAATTTTTATCCTGAGTCTATTCAACCACAACAATCAAGCACAGCTAAATTGTTGGAAATTCCATAAACCAACTGGCCTGAACTGTTGAGTATCAATATCATACACGGTTAAAAAAAAGAAAAGTGGGAGGTCTTCTAGATTAAAAAACAACAACAACAACAACACTGACAATAATGACAAGAAAATGCAACGTGTGACTTTTTATAGCATCTGGGTTACATGGGAAGTAGCCATTATGGAAACCTTGAGGACAATCAAGAAATTTAAAAAATGAACTATATGATTAGTCAATAATATGATGTCAATGCTAATTAACTTCCTTATGTGTCTAATGCTATTGTAGTCATGTAGCAGATTGCCCTTATTCTTAGGAGTTCAGTGCTAAAGGATTTCAAATGTTTCAGTGTAAAACAGAAGAAGAGGGAGAGAGGAAGGAAAAGAGAAGAGGGCAAGGAGACAGAGGAAGAGGTAAATCAACGTGGCAAGTGTTAACAATTGGTGACTCTTACGTGAATGGCACATAAGAATTATTTACTCTAGATCTTCTCATTTTCTGTAGCACTGATATTTTTCATAATAAAATGTTGGAAAATAAATAAACATGCGGTTCACCTATTAATACCAATGCATGATATATTCACTGCTATTCATGATATTTCCACTTCATCCACTTAAAAAATCTTCTGAAAATTCAGACTCATACTTCCATTAAAATATATCTTTACTTCTTCTCTATCAGTGATATTTATATATACACATAATTTCTGTGAACAGGAATCGCTATTTGTCTAACACTGATCATTGTAGTGTCATGTACATTTATGATGCTACTTAGATAAATAAAGTAATACTCAATTTGTTGCACATTTTATTGGACTCCACTAAAATAAAATAAGCATTTAGAATTGATGTCTCGCATAAATATTGGGTTCATATTTATTTATTATCTTTGTCACAGATTCATAATAAAATATTTTATTCTCTATTTCATGACATTTTGCTTTTATAATCTGAAAAATCACTTCAATTAACCTATGAAATATTCAAAACTGGTATATAGCTAGGGAAAAAAAACTATATTTTAGAAGTATTTCACATTCTTAAATTTTTTCTGTTCGAAAAATTGATAGGATTAATTTCAGGAGTCTCTTTTTGTATAAAAATAAACATTTCATGCAGTCTTCCGACCCTTTTTCATGCAGTTTGGGCTTTGGAGAACATTCCTTCACTATTTCATAAAAAGGAATAGCAGGGAGAATTAATCTTCGGTGCTAGATTGCAAATGTGACTACAATCCTTCCTTCCTTCCTTCCTTCCTGTATCTTCATCCTTTACATTTTGACAGCATATTTTCCTTACTTGAAAGGCAAAGCCTATTTCCTTGTCAGTGGAATCTGTGCTGGCCTTGTAAGTTGCTTTGGCTGATAAAATATAACAGAAGAAATTGCACACCAGTTCAGAAGCTAGACCTCAAGAGGCCACCTGTGCTTCTCTGAGAGCTCCCTCACTAGAGAAAACCCTATCTGTGAAAAAGCTGCAATGTGTCCACAAAGTAACACCAGCACGGTCAAATATTAACCTCTGAAAGCTGTCACCATATTTTTATCCAACTCCATTTTTCGTTTCATTTTTATTTACTACTAGGGTCTTATTTTATGTCTAAATATTATGATTTTTGTTTAACATATTGGATCACAAATCATAAATGAGCTTTAAGAAAACCCAGTTGATGCTACCAATCTTAACCTTTTCAACTTCTGATAATTCCCCCAAAATATTTACACCTATGTGTAAAATTTATGTATATAAAACAACATATATAAATATGCAGCAAACATATATATCATGATAATTCTATATAATAAATAATAAATGCATATATCAATAACATCATATATATAGAAATACTATATAAAGACTATATTTGTGAAAACAGTATATATACATAAACACATTCACATATATAAAGAGACAGAAGTCGAGAGTGAATCCATGTTTAGGCAATTCGAATATATAAGCTCTGAAAGAGTTCAGGTCCACCAGGATGAGGTCATCATATCTCATGCTGCATTTAGCAGTCTTTGCAAAAGGGCTGGAAAACCTTTAAAGGAGTATTTTCACTCCCTAGAGAAGATGCTGATGACTAGGACAAACTCTTTCCTGGTTAGCTATATTAGCTAACATTATTTCTTGGCTCAGTTTAGTGTTTCCCCTTTCAACTCGCCTGTTCTCTTTAAATGAGTTGGGGAAAAAAGATGCAGAGGCAGAAGTAAAAAGTAGCAATAATCTCCCTTACCAGGTGGAATTCTCTGTTGCCTTGATCCTCAAACATAAGAAATTTCCATAGCAGCCATGAATCTTCATGAATTAATGCAGCCTTCTTTGTGAAGAAAAAAAAAAGAAAGAAAGAAAAGAAAAGAAAAGAAAAGAAAAGAAAAGAAAAGAAAAGAAAAGAAAAGAGAAAAAACAGAAAGACAAGACTTTTGGTTCGATAAAGCTATAAACAATTCAGCAAAAATATGTTAGTAAATAAATATTTACTCTAAAAAAATTCTACAGGAAAGCAGCCTGAAAGAATAAGCTTAAAGGCATAGGTTTGTTTTTTTTTCTAATGCAGGCAAATGAGAATAACATGTACAGCCTTTAATATTTTTTCATTTATGTTTACTGAAAAGTTCTCAGAAGGCTGAATTCTCAGAAGTTAGTATAATTAAAATAGGGCTTGGAAACTTGAACTTCTCAGAGTCGATTACAAGAAGCAAACTTCATCTTGTAAGAAATAGCAACAGACCATGGCTAGGTTTTCTGAGGTCCTTCTGCCCTTCTAGGTTATAATTTTCAGATTACTTGAAAGTGCTTTTGATTAATGATGTTTGGAATTAATGAAAGCTATTTAATGAAGCTTATTTATGAATGATTTTTTATAAACTACTACTTTTATTGGGAAAATTTCTGCTTGACATTTTGTGTTTTGACTGGCATTTTCTTGTTGCCAGCTGTCATAAAAGGGATGGCAACACATGCCGTTAGCAGCATATGCCTTTTTGGGTGCTGAATAGCATTTTCATACAAAAAAATCAAATGATCCATAACATATTATGCTGTCATTTGAAAACAGCATCAGAAATGAAACATTTTTCATGCCTGTTAATACATTTTGTTCCCCAAGGCTCAATCTAGCATTTCCTCACTACTTTTTGAAAATATAATGAGGTGAACATTTATTCTTTTAATTGACACTATTAGAGTTTTCAGAACACTAACGTTTTTTTTTATGTAGAGGTTGTAAAAATACATTTTAGAAGGTTTAGTATATTTTGTTTATTTTATTATCTCCTTAGCTCTCTGTTCCTCAGGAATGCTCTTTCAAATATTCATTATATATCAATAATTGCATATACTTATCTCCAGGGAAAAAGACATCTAATGGCTATTTCATACTTTGGATTGGAGCTCACTTAAAAGAATGTATGCAAACCAATGCAGAATATTTAGTGATAGATTAAACTATATGGTTAAAATACACTGTGAATTCTACTTAATTTGTTATGTGATATTTGCATCAAATAACAGCTTAGGACTTAAATTACAAGGATAGCATTCAAATATTTAAAAACAATAGTTTGCAATTAGCAAAACCCTTTTCCCAGTTACTCCAATCTGACCCTCAAAATTTGATACTGCATACTTAATATAACTATTTATTTATATATTTATTCATCTAATTTTTTTTTTTTTTTTTGGCTGTAGTGTTAGTTGAACCCAAAGGAGCAGGGCCCAGACAGGTTGGAAGGACCTCCCCCAAGACCTCTAACCTGAAGATAACTTATTTTTAAAGTGTCTTTATCCTTTTTTACTTAACTGAATCTCAAGGACACAAATGTATTTGTTTTCTAACGAATAGCCCATATTTGTGTTTGTTAGACGAAAACACAGCTGAGCATATAATTACTTGTGTTTTATATTTCTGGATTTTGATGACTAGAAGAATGTACTAAGTTGTATAAAATGTCTGGTTTGTACATCTTAATTTCTCTTATTTAAAATAGAGGGATTGCTTTACTATCTCTCTGTTCTTCCCAATACCTGTGTTGGTCTCTGGCACAAAAACACTGAATGATATTTGAAGGATTAGATTGTGGATGATAGAATGAACGCATAAATATATTGGACAATGTTAATTTTTAAGAAAAAAAACTCATTGATTGTTACATGAAAGTGGCAAATCTAGAGACAAAATTATAAAGAAATATTAACACCATCAACTAACTCTGGTCCCTGAGAACCACATAGGTTCCGACAATCCTTGCCCATCAAGCATCACTTTAAAATGGGGAGTTCTAAACCCAGTCTCAAACACCGGAAATTGAGGATGCCTTTTGCATCATCTAAATTGATCTTGATGGGTCACCCAAGATGCTGATTCCCCAGTACTAAGAGTGGAGAAAGTGAAAATTTCAGTCCACCCTAGGACAACCAGTAGTTTCCTAAGATAGGTCTTGAGTGCAATATTCAAGAAGGATAAAACCAACCTTTCTGTTTTTAACCTTGAGAACAAGTGTGCTTCATACTGGTGGATCCTTTACTGAAAATAACTTGTAATGTGTGAGGACAGATAATTCAGAAAGGTGATAAGAATTAGCATCCATCCAGAAATTATTGCCAGGACTTGTGGTTCTCATTCTCTTAAGAAGAGTGATATGCAAAGTGAGTTTGAGCTAGAGGTTAAGAAATTTACCTTAAATGTCTTATGACAAGACTATTAGGGGGTTTAAGTACTTTGCTCTAGAGGCTTGTCAGTGAGGAGATGGATCAGAAGAAATAAATTAAGCTTAGAAAGTGTTAAGCTGAAGGTATCGTCGAGCAGGCATTTAGTTATAAATCAAAATCATTTATATTTCATGAGAAGAATTTTGTTTCCCTTGAAGCAAAACTGATTTATGCCAAAACATTCCACTCAAAGTACACTAATCTCAATGATTTTATATCATTGCTAACTAAGGGTATGGGGTATAACCAAAGAGAAGGAGACCAGAGACAAGATTATCTAGATAGTAGGACAAAAGTGCTTTTAAATGAAATATATAAGTAAGACAAAACCATTTTTCAACATGAATAAACTACACGGTAGTTGAAGTTTGGCGCACATGGGATCAGTTATTTGACATCCTTAAAGCCATGTTCTCACACGTTACCTGAAAGCAATTCAAAATAGATTATAAGTTAAACTTTGTACTTAGTAATAATCAAGACATATTTTGAATATAGAAAATAATTTAAATTAAAACATTAAATTAAAATGTGGCAAGGTTTTAATTTAAGGGATTTTGAATATAATAATTATTCAACAGATTTTGCCTCTGTGTTCCTGATATGCATCATGAATACAAAGAAACCATTCTTTCTCCTATTTTAAGAAAGTACATTGAGATCAAGGGGAAAAAAAAAGAATTTTAAATGTTGAATGAAGGTTATCATCTCTCACTTATTTGAAATGAAAAATGTATCTATAAATTTTACAGATGTATCTTTCAAGTTATGAAATCCATCATTTTGTATCTGGTTTATCTCATAGGGAATAAAGGAGGGAATCATTGTTAGCTAAAAGTATTTGTTAAAAATGTGACTTAAGTGTTATGAGTGACCTTGAAGAAAATATGGAAAATTTGTGAGAAAAATGAAACAAAAATTCCTACGAATATTGGATTTAGTTGGAAAAGGAAAAATAATTAACACCTAGCCATTTATTTATTTGTCCTTAAATCTTCAATTAATTTTTGATAGTAACAGTTTGGTAAAGTAATGTAAACATATAGACAAGAGCAAGAGCAAGCCAGCGGTGAATACATTTTCCAAGGGGATGACCAAAGCACCTGAAAAAAGATATAGCGATTTTTAAAAAAAGGAAATATTTGGGCAGCCCAGCTGGCTCAGCGATTTAGCGCTGCCTTCAGCCCAGGGCATGATCCTGGAGACCCGGGATCGAGTCCCACCACGGGCTCCCTGCATGGAGCCTGTTTCTACCTCGGCCTGTTTCTCTGCCTCTCTCTCTCTGTGTCTCTAAGAATAAATAAATAAAATCTTTTTTAAAAAAGGAAATGTTTAAGGTATTTAGAACGAGTTTTCAGTCATTAGCTTCTCTCAATTTCTGATGATAGAAAAATACTTGAATCTCAGAAGAAGTATACCATAGACTATTATAAAAAAAAAGAGTTATACCATTATCTATTTATGTCTTTTGTGGTATTTTCCTATAAGAGATTGAATATAAAAATGGAAAATGGCCAGATCTTATATGAAAACAGAACTCTGATTCAGCAACCAACCAGGACCACAACTCATTTCTGTAGCTATTTGACCATAACTGACAGGACTTAGTCAATAACTGCCAGCATCCCTAATTTTTTATTTTCTCCTCCTGACCTTTCCACTCTTCTGCTTCTTTGGGTCTGCCAAATACAAGTGGTGGTGTCTGGCTCCCTTGATATATCAAGCTCTGAATTAGTACTCTCTGCTTCTACTTCTTTGAGTGGACTTTGTTTATTTCTGTATCTAAAATGTTTAAGAAATTTTATTCATACTTAATTGACTATATACAGTACAATTTCAACAATGGTATTATTGTCCACATAATTTCATTTTCAACTCAGCACTAGAATCCTTAAATAATTAACATATCTTCATTTTTAATTGAAACCCCAAATTAGATGCAATTAAAAATCTACTTCGTTCTGATTTTTTTTTGCTCTACATTTTGTCTTAGGAGGGTCTATGATTTCTTTTCTTCCCAGATTACAGATTATGTATGCATGGCTAGAATGAGCCACTAGGGTGATTTGTGAGAAACAAGAATTCGACCTGGATTCAGATCATTACCTGGATTCAAATCATGTCTTAGCCTCTACTTAGGTCTTTTACAATATACATTTCTCTTCATCTTTCTGGGTCTCTATTTATCATCTACAAAATAAGGATATTGTCTTATAGGATATCTAACTCATTTTTTTATAACTCTAAAACTTATATTCCAGTCAAATATCCATTTTCTTCTTTCTTTTCACTTTCAGTTTTCACTTAAGGTTTATCTAAAGCTTTACTTACTTAAAAGGCAACCTAAATAAAATGGTATACAGAAATTTTCAAAACATCACCATTTATTAAATAGACTTCATTGCCAATAAATCAGCTGTCATCCAACTCTCACTAGTACCATCCATGTACAACACAAATGTTGTCTGATATTTCACTTCATTTAAAACCTTTATGCGATCCCTACTTGATGCAGGATAAGTTCATATTATAATTTGTATTTACAGTATAACATTATAGTAAATATTAGTGTACATGTCTACCTTGCCTACCAAGCCAGAAGCTCCTTAAGGGTTGAGATCTCATATGTATTTGTCTTTGTATTACTAGATCTTAGCATAGAGTGAGAAATTAAATAACCACTCAGAAATTATTTAAGGAATGATGGAATGAAGAATACGTTCATCTCTGACTTTTAACAAGATTTAAAAATGCTATGCAATTAGTGACACTGGACTAGATTTCCCTAATTAATGGTCTGTTTAAACACAAGTTTACGACTTATATAGGGACCTCACAAAGAATTCCTCAGAATGAAAGCATAGTTGAAAATAACACCCCACTGACATTTTGATTTTCGAAGAGTGCTAAATTTTGCCCTTGACCTTGTTAGTTCACTCATGACATAAACAATCCCTTAAAATGCACAAGTAATACAAAACTCATCCTTAGCATTTAGAAATGTAATTGTGAAGATTCTCCCAATAGTATGTTTTGTTTGTTTTGTTTAATTAATTTCAGTAAGATAAAATAGTACTTTTATTAGACACATACCATTCAATGAATTATTTGCCTAATTATTAATAATACAGTTATAATAGAACATGAAGCTAAGTTATATCTTAAGAATAAGAGATTTTAGTTTAAACTTCCTAAATTATTTACATAACTTTCAGTGAGAAAATGTTTTTTCAAGGAAAAATATTTTTGAGAAAACTCATAAAGTAATATAAAATATATCAGATGTAAAGCCAAAATATAGAAAAAACAAAAAACAAATGATAGATTTAATATTTAGATCCAAATAAATGTACAATGGATACTAAATTAAGTCAATATTTAACATGCATATAAGTACAAAAGAGTGAAGCTTACCAGTGATTACCTATACAAACATAGTTGACCACCTAAAGTATTTTATAGCAATTGTGTAATATCCATTTGTCTGAAATGTTTGATGTGCTCTACTTTTAATTACCTAAAATAATGATTAAATGATATTTATCTATGATATTCAAAATAATTTTTAAATGTGAGTTTCTGATCCCCTAGGTAATACAGTTGAGTAGAAATTATGAATAGACAATCGAAGATTGAGTTCTTATATAAGAAAATTTATTTACTCACTTATTTTTATCTTTTAGAGAATGAGAGAGAAGGGGAGGAAGGACACAGAGAGAAGGAGAGAGAGAATCTCAAGCAGGTTCCACACTCAGTGCAGAGCCTAATGCAGAGCTCAATCTCACAACCCCAAGATCATGACCTGAGCTGAAATCAAGAGTCAGACCAAATGAACCACCCAGGTACCCCAAGAAAATGTATTTTTATATGAATCTCCCATCCTACACCATTGACTGAATTTCAAATTGAAAAAGAGAAAAAAATTGAAGAGAGAAATAAGCTTTTGCTTCTTTTCTAACATCTTTTTACCTCTCTGCATCTCTAGTTCCTCATTCATATGATGAGATTTAAAACTAAAAATACTAAAAGGTGCTTTTACTAAACTATTAAAAGTCTCAAATAAACTATTCTTATGTTTTTGTCACAATGTGTAGAGCAAACCTTATCTGTTTGATTTTATTAGTGTTCATCTTCTAATTCTGGAAACATGACACTTCTTCAAGAATATTGAGGTGTGTGTGTATGTGTGTGTGTGTGTGCATGTGATTTTCTCTTCATGGGAACAGCTACTATTCTTCTTCTATTAAAAATATTTACTCACAATGAAAAAAAATATATTAAAAAGCAATGCCAAATAAAAAGAATATTTACCAAAATGAACTTACATAATGATTGAAAACTACATTAATAAATATTATTAGCTCAACCAAACAAAATAAACAAAAAAACCCCACAAATTATGCATCCAGAACTTACCCATACACTTGCTTTTCATAATTAACATTTAATTCATTTAACTTTTTAGTAAAAAAAATTATTTAAGAATTTTTAGGTTTTTTTTCCTTTTAGCTTATTTCTTTTGCTATGGGTTAGTGAACAAAATACATATAAGATATATAAGAGAAAATTTTTGAGAAACACACTATATATATATACATATATATTATATAAGATATAAAAAATGTTTAATCTGTATGAACTCTTTCATTCACCAAATGACTATAGCACTGATCTGAAAACCTGGATATGTTGACAGGACCATAAATTGAGGAAAGTTAGCTCTTTTTCCCTTTTTTTTTTTTTAGAAAGTACTTTTTTAATCTTTTGGCACACCATCATGAACAGGTGTCACTAAATGTACAGAGACATGTGGAGCCAGTGTGGCAAGTCTGTCAGAAAAGAGACTTCCCTCCACTCTTCCAATTTCACAGATGTCATAAGGAAAATTCTGCAAGACGCCTTTCTTAAACTCAGTATTACCTGGCACCTCAGGCTGTTGCCACTGCTGCCAAGGGTCCTACCAATCCTTGAGTAGGCTGCATGCCATGGAAGCAGATGGGCACAAATATAAGACACCAAGATGTAAAACCTAAAGATGAAATACATGTTTCTGAGGATTGTCATCTTAGGTGGACACATTGACATGACTGGTACCACATGAATTATCTTCAATAGTGTCAAATGCAAGTTGCCTGTGAAGAAAACCAAAACCAAGGGGGAAAAAAAAACGAATTGTAAAGCCATTTTCTGCATTATGCAACCTGATTGCTACTAATAGCATCCATCCTGCTTCCATGTTTTTTTATTTTTCTTAAAAGATGTTATGTATTTATCTGAGAGAGAGAGCAGAAGTGAGAGAGAGGGGGAGGAGTGAGGAGGAAGGGAGAGAGACCGGCAGACTCCCTGCTGAGCAGAGAGCCCCATGATGGCTGGACCTCAGAACCCTGAGATCATGATCAGAGCCAAAATCAGTAGTAGGATGCTTAACTCACTGAGTGACTCAGGCACCCTGTTCTTCTTCTTCTATGCTTCTAATTAACTATTTTGCTAAAAAATTCATGATTGCTCATTAAGCAGTGTTTTCACTGTTCTCTCTTTCTTCCATTTCTCCTCATACTTATACTGTTTATTCCTCCATTTGACTTCATAAAGCATAAGACCAACAATACCACTCTTCCACACAAACAATATCATGTCCATTCTCTCAGTTCAAATCATGTGCCACTTATCTTGGCCAAATTAGCTCATCCTTTTTGTCTCTATTCTCATTGTATTTTTGTGGGAATGTCAACAATAATTTTTATTCCATTCTGCTTTGTATGCTGTCTTTTTCAGTACTTTTATTTCTCTGAAGTCAAAGCCTAATTAAACTGCAGCAGGGAAATTATTTAGTTCAACTTCTAGTCCTAAAATCACAAAGCATCTTGTTGGTATGTATTAATTATTCCATGTGTAAAATATTTTTCCATGTATAAAAGTTAATAAGATCCTCAAACATGAAATTTCAGTATTTTAAGAATCTCTCTAAAGATTTATCAAATTTATCAATTTGATTCTGTGTTCAAATTTATTTGGGCCTAAAAGTCAATCAAATGCATCCATAAAGGTAATGAAGTTTAGCTTGGACGTTAAGTATTTGCTTGATTTTTAGCCCAGAAATGAAAATCTTCAAATTGTGAAAGACAAAGATATATATGAAATATAAAGTAATAAAAAGTAACTTAGCATCCCCTGGCAAGCATAGCAATGCTGTTAAAAAAATAAAGGAATCAAATCATTTATTACATAAAACTAATTAATTAAATGACTTAGATATACTACTCTTATAGTTTGGCTGCTGAAAGTTTTCAAATATTGAACAACAAAAATATGCTATTTATTGCTTTAATGCATGCATTCTATATACTATCTCAAGAGTTTTGATGATCAAGGAAATGGACAATACTTATTCATGTAACTCTTGCGAAACAGCATCAGTAAGTCAGTATTAGTGCTCAAGTTTATACACCATCACTGCCTCTGCATAAAATCAAGCCTCCCGTTTACAATATATTTCATCAAGTTCCCACAGAACTCTTCAACTTGCCCTGTAAGAAAGTTGTATCTTCGCAGTGCCTCTAATTCTCTTCTGTTGGTGAACAACAAACAAACAAAAACAATTATTTTTGTTTCTAGTCCCCAAATAATTTGAAAGAGCAAATCTACTCAAAGCATTTGGGCTATGTGGAAAGTTTTAGCTTCTTAATTTTTAAGGTAAGTAAAATATGTGGCAGTACTTGGAAAACTTTGAATATTTGGAGATTGGAATTCTAAATTGGTTGCCTGCCAAAACTGTGAGACTCTTAGGTGATAACCACAAATATGAGTGACTTCCTGCAGAAGTATTTATAAACCATTATAACAAAACTATTCTTAATGTTCTAATTTCAGATGGAGTGTTCAAAACTTGAATTCTAGAATTCAGGTCTCTGTGGGCATAAAAATGGCACTTCCAAATAGGTGTTGTGAGTTAAAAGTAAGCAGAAGAAATCCGTGGCTTGTTGCATGAGCAGCTGTAGGGTTAACTGAAGTAGAATAGCCTCAGTGAGCAGAGGGAAAAAAAAGTACCAGGAGACATTAAAGAATAAGTTCTACAAAGGGAGTGACATAGAAAGTAGAAGAAAATAGCTGTGGATAGTATTCCCACTAGCAGGCAACAAACACTTTATTTAAACACTGCTATCAAATAACCACTCTGAAAATGTGCAGGATTTTACCCCTTAAATTACAACTACTTAAAAAAATATATACATACATTTGAAAAATGTGAGATTGGCAGAAAGGCAACATCCTTTAAACTGAAAACTGTAGCACCTTAAAATGATGACTAAACCAGAGAAACAAGGAGTGGAGGTAAGTATGAGTAGTAGCTTTCAATCACTGACTGCTTACCAAACAGCAAGGTATATACCAAAGATATTAAATATACTCATTCACCAAACTCTAACTAGTCTGTGAAAGTAGTGTCAGACACATTCTCCCACACCTAAATTTTACAAAGGAAGGACTGATTCAAAGTTTAAATAGCATACTCAAAGAAAATTTTATTGTGGATGCAAGGCTGAACACCTGAAAATGCAAGATTAAAAGAAGAAACATTTGGGACACCTGGGTGGCCTTAGGCTTAGGTAGTGATCCCAAGGTCTTGAGATCGAGACCCACATAGGGCTCCCCACAGGGAGCCTACTTCTCCCTCTGCCTATGTCTCTGCCTCTCTCTGTGTGTCTCTCATGAATAAATAAATAAATAAAATCTAAAAAATAAAAAATAAAAAAAATAAAATATTTTAAAAAAAGAAGAAGAAACATTTAATTTGCCCATGTGCTTATAAAAGAATGGACAACACATATCTAAAACAATGTTTATTTTGGTTCCTAAATTATTCAACTAAGTTGAGTTGATGACCAAAACAAAGCCAATAATGACCGTGTAGTCACTATATCCAGAGATTTTTATACACAGCTTCTCTCTTTACAATGACAGTGAACTTATAGGTTAGTGTGATGTCTACTCAGCTCTAAAGAAAACTGCCAGGGGAAGGAGGGGTGGAGCAGTCAGAGAACAGACATGAAGGCAGAGAGCAGACAAAGGCAGGTACTTTCCCAAATGTAGCTCATCTGTGTAAGTCATGGTGGCAGTTGTACAAACCTATGATTTAGTGGAATTTTCTTTCTTGATCTATTCAGCATTCAATCTTTTAAAATGTTATGGGTGGATTCGCACGAAGATAGAAGAGGGTTTTTTTTTTTTTCAAATTTATGTATAAAATGATGAAGTATTTCTACTAAAAAATGTTATTCATTTTATTTATCAAATTATAGTTTCAAGCTCATCAGATTTACTTAGAAGCTTTAGTATGGGCTTTCTGCCGAATATTAGAGGATTTCTGTTCTTTCTTAACTCTAAAACTAAGTACAAGCACAAAGAATCAAAGTTAAAAAGAGGGCTGTTAGAATTCCTTTGAAGAATATAAAAAGACTCAATTTTTGCTACCATGGCAGTGAAGTGAAATCGGAGGTTATCCACTGTGGGAGTAACAAGGTTTTAAGGTGAGACGTTCAAAAAGCTCTTCTTTGAATCCACTTGTTGTGCTTTTGATCCTTCCTGAGAAAGAGAAAAAAAGGAGGGGAAAAAATAGTGTGTGTTACACTGAATATGGCATGAGCTCCAGAAATACCTGGAATAGCACTGCATTAAACTATCGCATTAGAAGATATAAATAACGCACAATTGATGGTTTGGCAGTAGTTGAATGGTAGTCGAATGTAAAACATCCTCTCTCTCTCTCTCTCTCTTTTTTTTTTTTGCACAATTTCTCAAATGACATGAGCAAAGCAGCATTTGGTGCATTAGATGTAACCAATTTTATGGAATTTCTTTAACAAGTGAAATAGTCTTAAAGTAAGATCTATTCCGGCAGCTGCCCGCTGACTTGGTATGTGCTTTCTAGATAGCAATCAAAGGACAGTTACTATTTTTTTTTCCTGTTGCTATTGTATCTTCTGGTATAGCAGCATCCCGTATCTACTTATGCTGTTGTTGATACTGGAAGTGAAAATACATAATCAGACCACCTACTGTTCAATTTTCTTTTCAATCTGTAAACAATGGAAGTAAATTTACGTTTTACCAAATCTTTGGAGGTGTTGTGTTTCTCTCCCTCTCTCTCTCTCTGTCTCTCTAACATGCAACGAGGAAGTAATGTTTCAAAGGATAAATGGGGTTCACTCTAAGCTTCAAAATCAAGAAAGTTACAAGCATCTAAATTGCCATCCAACTGAATAGGCTATTTAAAAAAAATCCATTTGAAACGAGAATGGTTTCAGTCCTTGTTATAAGGAGTCATGAGCATTCAAGGAAGATTAGTCTCATCAGCTCTCACAGGAATTACTCTTCCACATGAATCCTTTCTCTTTTTCATATTCCAAAAAAAAAAAAAAATTGTCCTTTTCCTCCCAAATGAAAAAGAAAAAAAAAACGTAATAACTTTAAAGATCTTGACAAACATTTTCTTAAACACTGACTGGCAGACATGTTGATGATTCCTGCAAATAGATTAAAATGAAAATGCATTAGAGGGAAGAGGGGAGAAACAGAATTGCTCATGTCCTGCCAGAAAGACCCTCTGTTGAGGTCAAGTCAATGCCGGAAACACGCTTCAGGGACCCGAGGATTTTGCAGCCAAAACCCTCAGTGAGGCCAGGGTTAGTCCTGAGCTGGGAAAAGACAGCATGCATTTCACCTTGCCAGCAAGTTGCAATCTGTATCCAAATTATTGTGACAGAGCTGGCCCAGGAGACAGAACGTGTGTGTGTGTGTGTGTGTGTGTGTGTGTGTGTGTGTGTGTGTGAGAGAGAGAGAGAGAGAGACCCTGTCAGCAATGGGTGGAAGAATAAAACATTTAGTGACTAAGTTGTCTATCTGTGTAATTTCTACCAGACAGGTAGCTAGGATGGAAACAAAAGACACATATAAAAATTACTTTTTTAGATGACTTTCTGGGTCTATGGGAACACAGGGGACCTCCTTATGGCCACTGTTCTAGCAACCAGTTCTCAGCAGCTTTGAGCTGTTGAACGTAGCAGAGACTTGACTTTCCCTTTTCTGAGGATTGTACCCAACATTTTACCTCCTATCCCCGATGCTGCCCTGCCCTAGAAATCTTTTAGTGTCCTAGCATGTGCAGCCCGCCAGTGTAGCCGTGTTAACACCTGAGGAACCACCCTTGACCAATGTGGGGATGGAAGCATTTTTTGTTCCCTGGTAAAACATAGTTTTTAAGGTGTGTAGTGTTTCTCTGACTTTTCTGTGAGATTGATGAGCACAGGGTGCCCAAAGGTGGCCAACTCAATAATCCCTTGTATACAATGTTTTGGATTTCTTGTCTCTCATTCTCTACACAAAATAGCTTTCCTAATATATGAGTCTACCAGCCTTTGTTTCTGTCTCTGCTATTGGGCGAATCCCAGGGATATTAGGGGATACATCTTATTAGAGTAAGCAGGCACTATTATGTCTAGGTAATGATTTTATTTTTAAAATAACTCTCTTTCTGGAAGTTCCTCTATATCTGAGAAACCATGGCTAATAATTTTTGTTTCCTTGCTTGTTTTAAATGATTAAACTCCTTTAAGCTGAGCAAGGTTAAAGTACATGCGTGCCTTGCCATTGTGCATGCAACAAATTCCAAGGACTTTAAAGCCATTCAAGATCTCCAAGAAACACAGTCCCCTAACCATCGCCTTAGTGCATGCAGGCACACACAAACACACATACACACACACACACACACAAATGCACACACGTCACTCATGTACATACATACAGAGCCTATGTTACCAAACCCAAACAAAATTATTCAATGTTCTCACGGTCCATCATACTTTCTCTTGTTTCTGAGCCTTTCTGCAAGATGCAGATCTTCTTTCTTCCACACAAAAACTCTTCAGCTATTTTCCCATCAGACACAACCTCCTGTTTCTTTTGAATGTCTTTCGCTTGGATCCTTTCATCTATGTTAGTCTGACAAATTTATGTGATTCTCAGTGGGCTTGTAAAAACATTTCCATATACCAACTTTGTGATGCACTGGTTAAATAAGGACACACATTAGCATGTTTTGTACTACATTAAGGGTAGGATCTTTGTCCTGTTTATAATATTATCTCTAACACTTCAGAGTAGATGCTCTATAAATATTTGAGAGTAAATCAGTAATTGAATTATGGTAGTCCTGAGCCTTCCCTTAAATATCCAACCCCTCTCTAAGGTATCTTATAGAGATGACATTGGTTGAATGCTTCTTAAAGAAATGAAATGGTGTAGCTCCATTTTGTTGCCCAATAAAAGAAATTTGTTTTTACAATCTTCAATTTCAACACTCTTTGGTTATTTCTCCCATATCATTCACTCATTGGATTAACATTAATTGTGTGCCCATTATATACCAGGTGCTGAGAAGAACACCTGGAAACCAAGATACAGCACTTGCTTTCTTAAAACTTAGATTACAGCCTAATGGGAAACCGGGAATTAACATCTGAATATGGAACTACAATTTATGCAGTTAACGAGGTGATATGTAATATAAAGGCAGTGAACAGCTTGTGAGAGAAAGCTCTGCTTCCGAGAGATGAGGAACAACAACCTAAAATTGGACTTTTACGCTCTAAGAAGAGCAGGGAGAGGCATTGAAGGCAGAGGGGACAGCATATAAGAAAAGTCTGACATAGAAAAGGACTGGTTATCGTCTAAGAACTGAAAGGGAAGTGGGAGGAACAGACTGGGCGAAGGAGAGGAGAGGCTGGTAAGGAGAATTCAGAGAGGAAACCAAACACAAGAACGAGGTCATGAAAACCATCTTCCAAATTAGGCAGTGAAAGCTATAGGAGGTTTAAAGGGACTGGAGTTACAAGATGCGATGAATACTGTATAAACAATTAGGCTTTCTACTCTTTTGAGAATTGAGTGGAATAGATTGAATGGAATTGAGAAGAAAGCAGTTAGATAAACGTGCCTGCCGCCTCGCAGAGAAATTGCACGTGAGATATACATTTATGAGTCAATATTTAAATGATATATAAGGCAAAGGACATAGATCAGATCATTAGAGAATGAGAGGGAGAAGTAAAAACCGTCCCTCGGTGAATTCATCAACAACAATTCAGCCTGTCAGAGGGAAAGTCTGGAATATTCAGTGTCCCAGAAACTGCCAGATGAAAGTGTTTCGAGATGTTGAGAAGCATTAAGTATGTCATATGCTTCCAAGAGTTCTAGAAAGTTTATTACCAAAGTGCATTATTTGAAATTGGTAAAATGTAGGTCATTGCCAACCTCAGAAGAAAAATGCGCGTGTAGACTTGGTGTAGAGACGATACATGAGGATGATAGGAATGAGTTACAGTATCAGTGGAAACATGTATATTTTTTGTTGTAAATTTGCCTATGAAGGGATAAATGCTGGGCGTTTGAGTAGAATTGTCACAAGGATATGAAAATCAGGCAGAGCGAGATTATTTATGCATTTATTTTTAAGTGAAATTTGTTAGTTTAAATTATTTTTAATTTTTTTTAAATTTGAGTCTAGTTGACACACAATGCTGCATTAGTTTCAGGTGTACTTCTTAGTGATTTGGAAGCTTATACATTGTGCTATGTTCACCACAAGTGTAGCTCCCATTTTTCCCATTACATTGTAATTACAAATCATTGACTATATTCCTATGCAGTGCCTTTTATTCCTGTGACTTTTTCATCCCATAATTAGAAACCCATATCTCCTTCTTCCCTTTACCCGTTTTACCCACTCGCCATCCCACTCACCTCTGGCCACCATTAGTTTGTTCTCTGTACTTACAGGTCTACAGGGTTCTGCTTTTTGCTGGTTCATTAATTTGTTTTCTTTAGACTCTACTTATGAGAGGAATCATGTGGTATATGTCTTTCTTGGTCTGACTTACTTTACTTAGCCTAATGCCTTTACATCTATCTATGTGGTCTCTAATGGCAAAAATTCATCCTTTCTTATGGCTGTGTATTATCATCTGTCTATCTATCTATCTATCTATCTATCCATCTATCATCTATCTATTATCATCATCTATCATCTATTTCACATCTTCCTTTTCCACTTGTCTAATGATGGACACCTAGATTACTTCTATATCTTGGCTATTATAAAGAATGCTACAACAAAAACCAGGGTGCATATATCTTTTCAAATTAGTGTTTTCATTTCCTTTGGGTAAATACCTAGTAGTTGGATTATTATCATATCCTTCTATAGCTTTCACTGCCACCTCAATAAAACCCAGTTTGGAAGATGGCTTTTGTGACCTCGCTCTTGTGTTTGGTTTCATCTCTCAATTTACTCTTTACCAACCTTTCTTCTTCACCAAGTCTCTCCCTACCACTTTCCTTTTAGTTCTTGGAAGATAACCAGCCCTTTTCCTTGTCCAATTTTCACATAATCTGCACCCATCCAGGTGGTGAAGTGTAGAATTTATCACCTCCTCCGAATTGATAAATTCAGTAAATGCAGATCTACATTTTTCTTCACATATTATCCTTATAATACATACAGAATTAGAGAAGATTGGACCTCTACAGGAGTACTAGATCACAAGATTAATTTGCAAATTAAATTTTGGTAAGAATCCCTGCTACAAATAGATACGGATACAGATAAACTGTATCTGATGTTCAATTTTTTGTTGCCTTTGTAATTTTAAAAATTTACATATACTGTCTGTTTAAAATCAAAATAGCTCTTTTTTGTAAATTATAGTTTGCTCTATGCTTGCTTAGTTCAATGTGCAATCTAAGTAATTGTAAAATATGAAGCGATTTCAAATACTAGAACTCAAATCTTACGCTAATTTCTTCTATAACTCTTTAAGGTCCTTTATTGAGAAGAATATTATTACTCCATATGCAAGTTGCTTATATCACTTTTCTCAAAGGGTTATTGATAATAAGATGTTCAGGAACACTAAAGAGTGAATAACATTTAAATTTTTGAGAGAACATGGCTGACATGTGATCTCTAGGAAAAAACTACACTTTTGGGAAAGGTTTTTATTGGGTATTCTGGAGAATATTTTACAGTTATCACTATGTCTTCAGTAGCACAAAATGTTTTCTAGGAACTTCTTTGGCTCTAAATTCCTGAAACAGGAGGATTAATTCATTGACTTTGATTCAGAACTCAATGAACTGTAAAAATAAAGACTTGATTTCATTTCAAAGCTCTGGAGAATAAGGCAGTTGGACACAAGAGTATAAGTATATGACCTTATGTTGAGGAAGTAATATTAAGAAGGTATCCTGCCAGCAGTTATGTGACTTACAATTCAGTATGTCTGGTCCTCAATATAATACTGAAATATACTTTATTAAATTAGTTATTGTCAATGAAAGCTAGAAGCATACGGAAAATCATTGGCAAAGTGACCTTAATTAATTGCCTATCCTTGTAAAAAGCAAAGTTTAATAGCTACAGAAGACCAAAATTAAAAAAAAAAATCCTGACCTGCAACCACTGTAGAGACATTTGCATTTAAGTGGAGTCAAATTGATTTCCTCCATTTTATAAAGCCAAGCACTCTTACCCAGATAATTTAAACATACTATCTAATGTGTAAATAATTAAAAATAAAGACATTACACACTGTGGCCTTTTAAAATTCCTTCAAGTCTTTTTAAACAAATTTATTTTGAGTTACGTACATATTTATTGAGTAAAGTGATGTTAAAGAAAAAACAATTACTTTTAGAAACCTGTTACTGTTTGTAAGACCTAAGACAAAATTGTTACTTTTAACTAATAAATATAAAACTTGGTTATAAAATATTTTGTACAGGTGAAGCGTATTTTAAATGTAGATCTGCATATACTGGGAGCTAGTTAGGAAGCCAGAAGAAAGTGAACAATCTAGAATCAAGAAGCCATTGGAAGCTACTACCTATTTCCCCAAGAAGAAAAATGTATAGATCAAAGAATCAATATTACTTTGTATATTAGTCTGCTTTGGTTGCCATAACAGAGAACCACAGACTGGGGGATTTAAACAACAGAAATATATTTGTTCAGGATTCTGGAGGCTGGAAGTTCAAGATCAAGTGGCAGGGTTGGATTACAGGAAGATCTCTTTGACTTGCAGATGGCAACCTTCTTCCTGTGTCCCCACATGGCTGTTGCTCTATGTTCTCTCACTCATGATGTCTCCTCCTCTTCTTATAAGGAAACTAGTCCTACTGAAATAGAGCCCCACTCTTCTGACCCCATTTAACCTTAACTATCTCCTCAAGGCACTATCTACAAATACAGACAGATTGGAGGTTAGAGTTCAAACAATGATTGTGGGTGGGGGAGCACAGTGAGGAGAAACACAATTTACATACAATATTTGGGAAAATTTTCTTGGTTTAGCATATTCCAGTGATGTTTTCAGTACACATTAGCTGAATAAAACATAAGCTTAACAAGTAAATTGAGCATTGTACTCACTTGCTGCTTCCAAACTCTTACATTTATCCTAACTTCAGTTATGTCATTTATTGGAACTTTGAAAACAAACTATCTTATTACTTAATAATGACTTTTGGCTAAAAATGTTATACTTACTCCTTTCATAGACAGTGGATATTTGATGTACTTAAATCTATTTTTTTTAATGGAGGAGTATTTTGTACTCTATTTCCCTTCCAACCCCATTTTTAATCACTATACTTCCATTTATATACACTATCGTAATGAAAAATATAGGGAACAAATTTATTTAAATAAGGTTTTTTTTTAATGTATTACTTGCATCCCTACACTTCCTTTTCTAGTCAAACATGTAGAATATACACCAGTCTAGAGTCTTAATGAATTACAAGATTTTTATTTTTTTAAAGATTTTATTTATTTATTCATGAGAGACACAGAGGCACAGGCAGAGGGAGAAGCAGGCTTCCTGCAGGAAGGTCGATGGGGGACTCAATCCCAGGTCCCGGGGATCACGACCTGAGCCAAAGGCAGACACTCAACCACTGAGCCACCCAGGTGCCCCAAGATTTTATTTTATTTTTTAAAACATTTATTTATTTTAGAGAAAGAGCATGCATGATCAGGAGAGGGGTAAAAAGGGGGGGGGGAGGGAGGAAACAGACTCCCCACTGAGCACAGAGGCCCACACAGGACTCATCACGGGGCTCATTGAGGGCTTTGACCTCACATACCAAGACCATGCACAGCAAGGAGCCTGATGTGTGATTTGATCTCACCACCCTTAGATCATACCTGAGCCAAAATCAAAAGCCAGGCACAAAACCAACTAAGCTACCTCCATGCCTCTACAAGATTTTAAATAAGCTATAGCTACAAAATTTTTATTTTTCTAAGTGCCTTAATTATGTAATTCAACCTAGATGGCTGTGTAGATTGTTTTTTTTTTCTTTAGATATAGGATATCTTATATTTGTATTTTTTTATATTCCAGTATTGCTGTTACAAAAAACAAAACAAAACAAAAAACAAAGCTTCAAAACAGTAAAGGAGGTCATAGATTAAAAAGGATAAAGAAAATAGATTAAACCAATTATGTTATGGTTATAGAGCAGTAAAATATATTGGAAATAAAGAAGTCACAGAGAATTCCTAAAGCTGAAGAACTTGAGGAATACTTCATGAATACAGTATCTTATTAGTTAAACCTATAGGAAGAAGAGTATTTTAATTGGCAAGGAAGTAGTTTACAGAAACATTTCCTCTATTTTTTCTAGGAGTAACATAAAATGTGTAATATTTGGACTTCATGAAATTTTATTTATAACTGGGAATATTTATATTATATATAAAATATATTATATTTATATTTATACTATATATTGTACATTTCCTTTTATTATGTTAGTATATATATTATATGTAATTTACTCCATTAAATATTGTGTTTCATTGTTACTATTCAAATTGTCTTATGCTAGCAAATAATGGTAAAAAAAAAATAACTACATGATTTCCTGAACAAATAAACTAAGCCAAATAAAACAGAGGTGTTTCATGCTATCCTAGAAACTTATCTTTGAATTCTTGTCATTCTTTTTTTCTCTTCCTCTTTTGTTTTTGTCTCCTGGGAGCTGGCAGTTTAAGGGCTGCACTCAGAAGCTAGGGGGATTGGGAGAGAAACTGGCATTTCCATGATCATAATCACAATTCTGGGTGACACCAAAATTGATTTGGTCATTGTCCATCTCTCTACACCCAAACATCATTGAAATAAATGGCATCTTTCCATCAAGTAGTAGTTTAGTTTATTTTCATTTTTTATCATTTTATTTCATTATTATTATTATGAGAGATGTTATTTATTTATTTGACAGAGATAGAGCACAAGCATAAGGAACAGTAGGCAGAGGGAGAGGGGGAAGCAGACTCTCCATGGAGTGGGAAGCCTGATTCAGGGCTGGAACCCAGGACCCCAGGATCCTGACCTGAGATGAAGGCAGATGTTTATCAGACTGAGCCACCCAGGCAACCTTATTTTATTATGTTTTATTAACTTTTTAAATTTAGTATAGTTAACACACACAGTTATATAAGTTTCAGGTGTACAATATAGTGATTCAACAATTCCATACATCATAACTCAATGCTCATCGTGATAAATGTGTTAATTCCCTTCACCTATTTTACTCATCCTCCCACCCACCTTCCCTCTGATATGTTTTATTTTAAATAAGTTCCCTCAGTTAACATTTTTTTTTCCAACAAGAACATTTTTTCCTTGAAGCATACTTCAGAACACATGGTTCTAAAAGAGATATGCAAAACATTCTACCCAAGAAAAAACAGAATATACATTCTCTTCAAGTATTCATGGAAGATTCCCTTGCCTAACTCACATAAAAAGAGACACAACAAATACTACAAATTTAAGAAGACTGAAATCATACCAAGTATATTTCCCAGCTACAATGGTACAAAACTAAAGATCGACTGGTGACACAGTTAAAATATGCACCGAAGTAACTTGGTAGCAAAGAAAAGTGACACAGAAACAGGGAGCCCGGGGGATGGGGGGTGAGCAATACAGGCTAAGCGGATGGTGAGGGCAACGATACATTGACAAGAAACCAAGCACAATGCGTCTATTTTTATTTTATTGGAACCTAAAGAGCAAGGCAGAGAGCCAGAAGCAGTGAAGCAAGAGCAGACCAAAATGGCATTTTTAGAGGTTTTAAAAACAGGAAGAGTTTATAGCTATGTAGTTATTGATTGAAAAATAAGACTCATATATTACTGTATTATTAGATCCAAATCAAATAGATTTCAAAAATTCAAATATCCTTAAATAATGAACCACAAGTTTCTACAAAAATTTCCCCAATTACAGTCTATACAAAGTCAGTTCCATAAGAGATAAATAAAGCATTAGACTAGTCTCACAGTCTCTTTTTTTTTTAATTTTTATTTACTTATGATAGTCACACAGAGAGAGAGAGAGAGAGGCAGAGACACAGGCAGAGGGAGAAGCAGGCTCCATGCACCGGGAGCCCGACGTGGGATTCGATCCCGGGTCTCCAGGATCACGCCAAACCGCTGCGCCACCCAGGGATCCCAGTCTCACAGTCTCTTAATCTGTTTACTTATTAATTTTTCAGATGATATAAGAACATAAAATAATGAGAGTATTAGTATTTCTAAAACTAAACATTCTTCCTTTTATCTTTCCAGTTGGCTTTGCATTTTTATTTCAGCCTGATTTTTTTCCTTGCACTTATTAAGTCTTTTATTAAGATCCTGAGATAAACAATGCTTCAATTATTTGTGATATATAAAATATGTCCTCCTAAACTTCTATGGTTCATTTTATTTTAAATTTTATGTCTGTAATTTAAAACTGATTCCTAAAATAAAAATTCTATATATTTGCACTCGGGCTTCAAGTTTGTTTGCCTTTTGTTCGTTTTTTAAAATATATGTATGCTTTCTGAATATAGGGTGCCAGCAAACAGTTGCTATATCTACATAGAGCTGTATATTTCCAGCTGTTTTATAAAGCTTATCTTTATTTTTCAATATGCACGCGAATGAATTCTTTATTCCAGTGAAATTCACATGCTTTCACAGAGCCACTACAAACTCTAAAATGAAAAGAGTTCCTTGCTGTGAAGTAGAGACATAAAAATACGTTAACTGGGAGTTATTGTAAAGCTATTTTTTCTGAGCAATATATTCTTGGTATAATTACCTTTGCTACATCAACCAGACAAACTTGGAATTTCAATCTTTATGAGAAAAATAAAATAAAACATTAATCCGTGTAAACTGGAAATGATAATAAAGCCAATTTTACCCTTATAAAAAATATACTACAATCTAATTTCCTCTAGTAGGAAGACATGACTAGTATGAAAACACTGAAGATGAATATTATTAAGCTGAAACCAGACATGGAAGTTTTGAAAATAAGTTATTGTATTTAATTATTTAGAAATATAATCAATATTAGAGATAATCTGCTGCCAAAGATGAAAATGTTGAATTAGAGCTGTTATTACTTTACTTCCAATAAAATATCTCTGGAACTGAAAATCAGATGGGAAAGAGAGAAAGCAAACTAAGAATCTGATAAAAGGAAGGTTTCATCTTTTATAACATGAATATCAACAGTGGTTTGAACAGGAAATTGGGACTTCCACTTTCAGCTGTTTGATGGAGTTCCTGTCCAGAACCCATGTCACTTACAGATCACATGCAGGGTATCAGGCTCCCAATATTCTCTGCGCAATAACCATAAGGCTATATTCAGTGCCTTTTTCAAGCCTTTTTTTCTGATCCCATTTTCATAAGACACAGTAACCATCAGTACATGCACTCCTAGGTTTGAGACATGGTGAAAGGGAGCAAGACGGGAGGTAGGGTGGGGTTTATGGAACTTAGGACATATATGCTGCACTGGTTTGTTGTACCAGTGATGGCATCAGGGTCCTTGTTTGCCTAGAACATAACTGAAAAGTTGGAAAAGAAGAGTGGACAGCAAACCAGAGACCTACACTTGTGCTCCAGTCCCAGCCACACAAATGGTAGAGATGCACCTGGTCTCAGGATTTATCCCCCTTTGCAAAGTAAGTATCTCCCTGACTAATTTATAATCAGAAGCCTATGCACACCGGTGCAAATTTGCACTGTGTGAGTGGTCTGAAAAGCACCAAACTAAGCAAAAATCTTTAAGAGGATCTTTGCTTACAGAGTTTGGAAGCGACTACACAAAGTGAAAGTAATCTCTGAAAAAATTCAGCCCCTCCCCCAATTGAAAGATGAGCCTCTCCTTTCCCCAGATCAGAAGAATTTTATGTAGAGTTTCTAAAACTGAAATTAAACTTAAAAAAAATGTTTTAATGTTCTACTCCATACATGTCATACTCACTTGGACCCTCTAAATCAGGTTTGAACAAACTGTAGAACTCCTTTCCAGTTGCCTGTTGTTCAGCCTGAAAGCTAACCATGTTTCTTATGTTTTTAAATGGTCGCAGATAATCAAAGGAAGAATAAAATTTTGTGACTTGAAGATTATAAAAGATGCAAATTTTAGTTTCTATATATAAAGCTTTATTGGCACAGAGCTCCCCTCACTTGACAATCCATTGCTCTCAGCTGCTTTTGTGCCTTGCCTCCAAGTTCTATGAACTAAAATTGTCTACCCCACACCTAGCCTGGATGCTAAGAATGCAAAGGACACCTTATTGTCTATACTGGCATGTGTTGCTATTCCACGGTCTTTATTAGCATACTTTTTTTTTATTTTCTAGGACCCTCAGATCCAGGGAAATAATTTGATTACTCATTATAGGATCTGGAAGACCCATTAACTCTTCAATGGAAAGCATCAGCCAAGAGTTTGGGCCCTAAGATTCTTGGAGTTGGAGATCCCTGGGTGGCTCAGCGGTTTAGCACCACCTTCAGCCCAGGGTGTGATCCTGGAGACCCAGAATCGAGTCCCACGTCCAGCTTCCTGCGTGGAGGCTGCTTCTCCCTCTACCTGTGTCTCTGCCTCTCTCTCTCTGCCTCTCATGAATAAATAAGTAAATAAATCTTAAAAAAAAAAAAAAGATTCTTGGAGTTATTTGCTTCCAATCTTTACCCTCCTATTTTTCTTAATTCTGGGACTGTTATGCCACCCTTACCCAATCTTAATCCAATCAAGGTTTCATATTGAAAGACCCACCACAAACAAAATTTCCAATTCTCAACCAATTTACCACCTTCCATCTGAGGCACTGCCAAAGCTTCACAAAAGTGTTTCCTCTCCTCATGGTAAGCAGTAAACTCAGCTTTGCCTCGTCAACAGATTGTGTTGGTAATATTTAGGGAGACAGTTTTCAACAATTTAGTAGATGCCATATAGGCCGTATGGCCCACAAAGTCTAAAAGATATACTAATTGTCCCTTTTATTTTTTTTTTTATTTTTTTTTTTCTTAAATTTTTATTTATTTATTTATGATAGTCACACAGAGAGAGAGAGAGAGGCAGAGACACAGGCAGAGGGAGAGGCAGGCTCCATGCACCGGGAGCCCGACGTGGGATTCGATCCCGGGTCTCCAGGATCGCGCCCTGGGCCAAAGGCAGGCGCCAAACCGCTGCGCCACCCAGGGATCCCTAATTGTCCCTTTTAGAAGAAAGTTTGTCAACCTCTGTTTTATGCAAAACTTATTAGTCTCATTATAATAAAAATGCCCGATTGAATATCTTTTCTCTTTTTTTTTTGATTTTTAAAAAAAAATTTTGAATATCTTTTCAAAGGTGCATTATTGTTTTATTTATTTCAGACTATAAGAGCCTATTTCCTTGTAGATTCCAAAATGATTTCTGGGGAGATGATGAAGTATGGGGCTGATCATAGATTATGCTCATATATCCTCCAAATCTGATATTTTAGGAACTGAATAGCCACCTGGCTTTTATCTGGTGGATACCCTTTCATTTCTTCCTGTATGCAGAATTTTTTTTGTAAATGGCAAAGATCATATTTCTAAAAAATCTAAGCATATGATGTCATTTCTATCAAAATTTGGTGCAATCTTAGCAAGATTTGAAGTAACACACATATCAAAAATTAGTGGAAAAGGTTACAGGACAAGGAAGGAGTCTGCAAATAGTCAAGGTGTTTGGTGTCTTACTTTAATTTCCTTCTGTAGGAATATATGAAGACCACCACCAATGAGAACAAACATCCAATTTATTCATATTCTTAAGTTTTGTTTTGGAAAAAAATATCCTTGAAATAAACAAGATAAATATAGCACAAGAAAAGTGGTGAATTTTTAGATGAGTGTTTTGACTACATGTGGTTTATTGACATCTAGCTAAAAACTACAGGATGACATTTCATACCTGAATATAAAATTGGAATTTATGTTAATTTGACCACATGAAATAATTATTCTAGCCTTTATATCAGTATTTTATGTTAGTTGGAAAAATGAGAGGCACCTCGGTGGCTCAGTTGGTTGAATGTCCAACTCTTGGTCTCAGCATAGGTCTTGATCTCAGAATGGTGAGTTCAAGCCCTGCATTGGGCTCCATGCTGAGTGTGGAGCCTACTTTAAAAGAAAAAAATAAAAAGGTTAATGGGAAAAGTGAAACTTGGAGCTAAGAAGTAGCTACTGGCTAATTGATGTAAATTGGCCGAGGGTCAGTTTCAGAGGTCAAATTATAACTAGTATACTAAAAAATAAATACAAGTGTTCATTGGTATACAATGTTGGAATTTTTACAAATTGCACATTTTATCCCATTAAAAATGAATTTATCTAAAACGAAGTTAAAATATTATTACATGTGATTTCATATCTCTAAGCTTTATAATTATCATTTGTAATAAAAGAATAAGAGCATGACATATTTTATAGGATTATGAATCTCTAAAATTTATTAATGAAGTTATTTGTCCAGAGTAAATTTACAATAAGTGATAGCCACTATTATGTCACGAACTATAGTAACCAAATTTTCTTTAAACTTGAACAACACAATTTAGATTTTATATATTATTTCGCATGATATTAAACCTGATTTCAAAAGTAAATAAAATTCATCATGGAATACTTGTTTGTCTGAAAATACAAATACATTTTAAGAAACAAACTGCAAAATAAAACTCAGAAAGGAATACAGTTCACATTTTGGTGTTTATCTTCTACTTTTTACAAAGTATCTTTATGCAGAGATATATATTTTCTTAACAATATTGAATACTTTTTTCTTCACATATCTTCAATGTTTTCCTCATAAGTACACCAAAAATAGAATTTTAATAGCTATAGAGTATTCTGCTTTTACCAATCTTTATTTGCCTAACAGTCAATTATTAGACTTTTGAACTACCTATTTTTTCATTATTATAAATAATGATTCAGAATATCTTTTGTATATAAATGTACACACACCAATTACTATTTGCTTAAGATGAATTTCTAAAAAATGAAGTACGTGCCAAAGGATGTAAACAATTTACAAAGATTTGGATATATGTCATCATATTTCATTTTCAAATTTTGAATCAGTTTATACCTCAAACAAGATATAATGATTTTTTCCCTGAACCCATGCCAACACTGAGAATTATTCTTGAACATTTGATAGAAAAATTCCTTTCCAATTTAACATAATGAAACTCAAAGGTGCACTTTACATAGTTTATTACAGAAGTTATCAAAAACTGAATAAAGTATTCTTAGACTCAGTATATATAATCATAGTAGACTCATAGCAATCATTCACTAAATATATGTTGAGCAAATTCCACAGCTTCAGACATAAAACATAAATCATAAATTTTTATACTTTCTATACATCTTCAATAATTTTTAACCTACTGAAAGTGGATTACTAAACAACAGATTAATATAAATTAAACTCTACTGCAATTAATCTTATTGAATTTCAAATTTACTATTATCAGTATCAAGAAAATATTTATGAAAGTTAAGAAAAGCCTTCATCTTAGACATATTGATTATTTTTGTAAGAGCATTCATCAATATATTATATTTGACATGTCATTTTGATTTCCATGTTTATAACTGATATAATAGAGCTTCAAGGATATTCATTGAAATTTAAGAAAAAAGTATAATTTAAAATGTTGTTTCTACTTTCACTTCTGTAAGATAAAATGAGGACCTGACCGAGTCTTTTAAGTTTTTAAGAAAATCTTTGTTTATATTCTGAAATTCTGTGAGTTTTATTTGAAAAAAAACAAAATACTAAGAAAACATACAACAGTTTTCTTTACTTAAAATATTTTATTGCAGGCAACCTGGGTGGCTCAGTGGTTTAGCACCTGCCTTCAGCCCAGGGTATGATCGTGGAGACCCGGGATCGAGTCCCACATCGGGCTCCCTGCATGGAGCCTGCTTCTCTCTCTGCCTGTGTCTCTGCCTCTCCCTCTCTCTCTCTCTCTCTCTCTCTCTCTCTGTGTGTGTGTCTCTCTCATGAATAAGTAAAAAATAAATATTTTATTGCTTAACCTACCAAAGGATAAAAATCTCAAAATCAGTATGTTCTCACACAGGAAGTAAGTTAGACGTATAATATACTAGAATATAAATAAAATATTTCAATATAGACTCAATCCCATCAATTTAATCTCATACACAGTAAACTTTTTGAGTATATCATGTACAGAATTCTCATATACTCTCTGCAGTAAGTTATTACTTATCATTCAAGGATTACTCAGAGGTTCTTCCTCACAGAGCATATGGCAAAAGACATGGCAAAGGAGAAAACTTCTAAATTCACCCCATGAGGCCAGCATTACCCTGATACCAAAACCAGACATACTTACTGAAAAAAAGGAATTATAGGTCAATATCCCCAATGAACATGGAGGCAAAAATTCTCAATAAGGGGCACCGAAGTGGCTGAGTTGGTTAAGCTTTCAATTCATGATTGAGGTTTAGGTCATGATCTAGGATGGTGAGATAAAGCCCCACTCTGGGCTCTGTGCTGAGTGTGGAGCCTACTTAAGATTATCTTGGCCCCTCACCCTCACTTGTGCTCATGCACACACACACTCCTTCTCTCTCTCTCTCTAAAAAAAAAAAAAAAAAAAAAAATCTCAATTAGTACTAGCAAATTGAATCCAATAGCACAATAGCAAAGTAAAAGAATCATTCACCACAATCAAGTCAGATTTATTCCTGGGCTACAAGGGTTGTTCAATATTCACAAATCGATCAAAGTGCTACACCACATTAAGAAAAGAAAGGTAAGAACCGTATAATTCTTACAATAGAAGCAGCAAAAACATTTCACAAAGTACATCTATGCATGATTGAAACCTTTAACAAAGTAGATTTAGAGGGAACATATCTCAATATCATAAAGGCCATAGATGAAAAACCACAGCTAATATCATCCTCAATGAGGAAAAACTAAATTTGTCCTCTATGGTTAGGAACAAGACAGGGATGTCCACTCTCACCACTGTTACTTAATATAGTACCGAAGATCCTTGCCACAGTAATCAGATAAGAAAAAGAAATAAAATCATCCAGATCAGCAAGGAAAAAAATCAAAGTTTCACTATTTGCAGATGACATGATACTCTATATAGAAAACCCAAAAAAAAATCCACCAAAAAATTGCTGGAACTGACACAAATCCAGGAAAGTTTCAGGATGTAAAATTAATGTAAACAGAAATCTGTTGCATTTCTCTACACCAATAATGAAACAGCAGAAAGATAAAGCAAGGAATCAATCCCATTTATAATTGCACTCAAAACTATATGATACTTAGGAATAAATCTAACCAAACAGGTAAAATATCTGTACTGTGTACACTATAAAACACAGATGAAATAAATTGAAGATGACATAAAGTAATGAAAAGCATTCCATGTTCATAGATTGGAAGAATAAATATTGTTAAATTGCAATTTACACATTTAATGAAATTCCTAAGAAAATACTATCAGCATTTTTTTAAGATTTATTTATTTATTCATGATAGTCACACACAATGAGAGAGAGAGAGAGACAGGCAGAGGGAGAAGCAGGCTCCATGCACCAGGAGCCCGACGTGGGATTCAATCCCAGGTCTCCAGTATCACATCCTGGGCCAAAGGCAGGCACCAAACCACTGTGCTACCCAGGGATCCCACTACCAGCATTTTTAACAGAACTAGAACAAACCTAAAATCTTTATGGAGTCACAAAAGACTCCAAAAGCCAAAGAACTATTTTTTTTTTTTTAGCCAAAGAACTATTAAAAAAAACTGAAGATATCATAATTTCAGACTTCAAGTTGTATTGCAAAGCTATAATTTATCAAGATAGGATGGTACTGGCACAAAAACAGACACATTGATCAATGGAACAGAATAGAAATCCCAGAAATGGACCCCCAACTACATGGTCAACTAACCTTTGACCGAGTAGGAAAAAATGTGCAATTGAAAAAAGTCTCTTCAACAAATAGTGTTGGGAAAAATGGACAGCAACATGCAAAAGAATGAAGCTGGATCACTTTTTCACACCAGACACAAAAACAAATTGAAAATGGATTAAAGAACTAATATGAGTTAGGAAACAATTAAAATCCTGGAAGAGAACTTAGGCAATAATCTCTTTGACATTGGCCAGAGCAACTTCTTACTAGATATGTCTCCTGAGGAAAGGGAAATAAAAACAAAATAAACTATTGAGACTTCCTCAAAATAAAAATCTTCTGCACAGCAAAGGAAAAAATTAAAACTAAAAGGCAACCTATGGAATGAGAGAAGATATATGCAAATGACATATCTAATAAGGGTTAGTATCCAAAATCTATAGTTAACTTTCAAACTCATCATCCAAGAAACAAATATCGAGTTAAAAAATGGTGAGAAGATATGAATAGACATTTTTCCAAAAAAAGACATACAGATGGCCAATGGACACATGAAAAGATGTTCCACATCACTCATCATTAGGAAAATACAAATCAAAGCTACGATGAGATATCACCTCACACCTGTTGGAAAAGCTAAAATTAACAACACAGGAAACTACAGGCGTTGGCAAGGATGCAGAGAAAGGGGAACCCTCTTACACTGTTGGTGGGAATACCAACTGGTCCAGCCACACTGGAAAACAATATGGAAGTTCCTCAAAAAGTTAAAAATGTAACCACCCTATGACCTAGTAATTGCACCACCAAAAACTTACCCAAAGGTTTCAAAGATACTGATTTAAAGGGATACCTGCTTCCTGCTTCCCAGTGTTTATAGCAGCATTATTATCAATAGCCAAATTATGGAAAGAGCCCAAATGTCCATCAAGTGATGAATGGATAAAGAAGATTACACACACACACACACACACACACACACACACACACACACACAGGAATATTCCTCAGCCGTCAAAAAGAATGAAATCTTGCCATTTTCAATGATGTGGATAGAGCCAGAGAATATTATGCTAAGCAAATAAGTTGGTAAGAAAAAGACAAATACCATATGATTTCATTCATATGTGGAATCTAAGAAACAAAACAAATGAACATGGCTGGGGGGAAGAGAGAGGAAAACATAACATAGAGCCTTAGCTATAGAAAATAAAGTGATGCTTACTGGAGGGGAGATGGGTGGGGAGATGGGTTAAACAGGTGATGGATATTAGGAGGACACTCGTGATGAACACCAGGTGTTATGTGTAACTGATGAATTACTAAATTCTATACCTGAAACTAATATTACAGTGTATGTTAATGAGCTGCAATTTAAATAAAACTGGGGGAAAAGGAGAGAATAGAGTTGTTCATATACATATGAGCTATCATGAGAACATATATATGCATGTGTATGCATGTATGAGTTTGTTGAAATACAAGATCCTTTAATAACTTGGTTTAAGTTATAGATACAGATTTAAGATGAAAAACTTAAAAGGTGGTTCTACTTGCCATAGAGATAGGAAATAGTGGGGTTGAGGTGATACGGGGACAAGAGAGACTAATGTGTACCACTGGAGTTTTCCAGAGGCAGTGCCTGAGACAAAAATACTGAATAAAGTGACTTATTGGAGATTAAACATGAAAGAAGGTAAAGGTAATAATCCCCAGGAAGAATATGACAGTAAATTCACAAAAGCAAAATTATCCCGTTGTCCTAAAGAAGACTGTCTGGAAGAAATATCTTCAGGGGAAAACAAGAACAAATTCCTAGTAAGAACTCAACAAAACAATGATAAAAAAAGCTGGGATATAAATTTCTATGGGCCTTTTGTTGGGTTTTGTTAGCAAGGCACTGATGTTTTATTCCGGACTATCTCCTTGGACATGATTTTATTACATATTGCCTTGAAAGATAGAGATAGTAACTCCTTCCAGAGTAAAGAACAGGCATGATTACTGCCCACTATGTAAAATTTGGGTTCTCTAAGCCTTAGATATCTATGGGGTAACACTCCCCATTGTGTATGCAAGTGTCATATTCATAACACCTTCTGGGATTAGATCAGAGACAAAATGAAAAATACTTACCCCTTAGGTATTTCTGTTGCTGTGAGACATGAAATAGTTCTTCATGTCCGATGCCAGTAGTCTGTTGGTCCTCCTAACAACCATGCGATGGACCAGCTGGCTTGTGAGCTTGCTAGTAGCATAAAATATCATATTCTTCACTATTTTGGAAACCTGATGGATTTTGTTCTTTGAGTGCAGCAAGATTTATTATTTATTTACTTATTTATTTATTTATTACTTATTTATTTATTTATTTTGCTTTCGTTGAGGCGTTTAGGGATGAATTAGTAAAAGATACAAAGAAATCTTAAAGGCATATAAAAATCAGGAATTGCTTTTCATTTTAAGGGAAAAAATGCACAGCTTTTATACAGTGTTACTCTTCTAATTGATCAATTCTGCATGGTATTTATGCTTTTTATAATTAAGACTATGTAGCGTTTAGAATTGTGTCTCCAGATATGTTGATGTCCTAACTTCCGGAACCTGTGAATCACATTGTTTGAACATAAGGTTTTTGCAAATGTGATAAAATTAAAATGAGGTTAGACTACATTAGAGTAAACCCCAACCCAAAGCTGGTGTTCTTAGATAAAGAGGGGAATTTTGACACAGACGCAAAAGACACATAGGACAACTTAGGCAGAGATTGGAGGAAGGCATCTACAAACCAAGGGAAGTAAGGATCATTGTCATCTGCCAGAAATGACGAAGTGCCAATGAAAGATCTTCTCTTGGAGCCGTTAGAGAGAGTATGACCCTGCTGACACCTTGAGTTTAATGACACTGACTTCTAACCTCCAGAACTATGAGAATAAATTCCTGGTAGTTCAAACTCTCCAGTTTGCAGTAATTTGTTATAGCAGCCTTAAGAAACTAAGACAGAAAAAAAAAAAAAAAAAAAGAAAAGAAAGAAAGAAACTAAGACATTAAGGCAAGGTTGTGTTTTTTTCTTTCTCAATTTTGATAATGATCAAGTACAATATGATTATGGCTCAGAAAGAAAAATAGGCTTCTCAAATAGGCTAAAATCCTCCCTTGCACAGGCTGTATCACCAGCTACTATGTAGGCACATTAGATATTTTGGAGCACAAAGAAAGCTACAGAGAGGCCCCAGTTAGGAACTGAAACTAAGGCAGAGTCTTCTTTGAAAACTCTATGAAAAAAAATTATTTTCTCCAATGCTGATCATATCTATAATTGATTCTAGTCTTCTAAGGTGTTTTATTCTTAGTATGGGAGGACAGTGGGAGTTCAAATGTATTCTGAAGTCCTATGATATCACATCTTTTCATACAAAGAAAAAAAACAGAGGAAGAAGGAGGTTCTTAGCACAGTCTCACTGATTAACTGATGGGCTGAAGGAGAAGGCTTCTGACTTTTAAAAGCCAACGTGGGCAACACAAAACAGGCATCCAGTAGTCAACCATGGAAATGGTGGGAAGAGGTTGAGGATGGGCTACAAACATGATTGATCTTTTCATTGCAAACAGCTTCAAGTGCTATCCTGATAAATATGTATGAGATTGCTAATCTATGAGGATGATAGCTTGAGAACTAAATTTCAGATCTTTACCAGAATCATTAGGATAGGTCACATTGACAGATTATAGTGAGTGCTACAATCACTTGAAATTGTTAGTATCCCTTTAAATCCATACACTGAAGAAACTTGCTATTTTATTAACTCTATTGTCTTTTTTTACGTGGAATAATTACTGAAGCAATAATGAAATATATTTTTCAAAGCTAATATCAAATTATTTGCACTGAATACATTACATGATAGCTAAATCTTGCAGTGTAAATGCATGACTTTTTGATTTTTGATTTTTCTCTTTTACCATCACAAAAGGTAGAATATTGTAATTTACTGTGAATTTTATCTATTTATGTAATTATCAATAATACATTTTACTCTGAAAATAAATTTCAGTAAATTGTGTGATGCAGGGATGCCTGGGTGGCTCAGCAGTTGAGCATCTGCCTTTGGCTCAGGGCGTGATCCCCGGGTCCCGGGATGGAGTCCCACATTAGGCTCCTTGCAGGCAGCCTGCTTCTCCCTCTGCCTATGTCTCTGCCTCTCTCTGTGTGTCTCATAAATAAACAAATAAAATCTTTAAAAAAAATCTTTTAAAAAATTGTGTGATGCACATTCTTTTAAAATTTATTATACATTTCTATAAGCTTAATCTTGCAAACAGGAATTTATCAGATATTTGATGAAACTTTTTCATATTTAAGTTGGAAAAAATTTTATTCTTCAAATAAAACTGAAGCCCAAGTCATCAGCAAGTGTAAGGGAATTCTTGAACAGAGAGAATATATTCTAATCAGTTACTTAGAAACTCGTATTCCATACTATTAAGACAGACTACCAATTTCAAATATTTACAAATCCTATTGCCTTTTGCTGTCCAACTGAATGGAGAGAATTTGATTCAGAGCATATGTACATACATGCTCTATATACCCATACATACAGAATATGATATGGGCATATAGCTATGACCATACATGTAGATATGATGTGGGTATATATCTATGACCATTGATATAGTCTGAGTCCCAAAGACAAGACCCTAATAGTTCTAAGACAATGTTTATCACTGCCAATTCTTTGTCTAAACTACAATATTTTCTTCAAGCAAAAATGTCCACTTTCTTCAGTGATAAGTTTGAATGAGGTTTTCCCTCCTATGCATTCTCAAGCTTAGAGTTTATGATGTTAGCTTTCAAATCACATGCAGTGAAAGCTCCAAGAAGTGTCAACTAAATTGAAAAGCACTTTTCTAATTTCATCAAATATAGCATCCTGGAGTCATTAATAACACAAGACTTTTCTGGGGATCAAATCTCAAGTAAAAGGTCAGTTTATATTTTGAACCTAAATAACATTAAAAACTTTTGCTATATTCCATTTCCAAGATCAGTTAGGTTCCTTGCATATTTATTAATGTGACTTAGGGAAACCCTACATTTCCTCATCCATATTGCATCCTGTCTGTGATTAGAAGTGGGTTTTGGCACTTTTGTCACTATAAAAGAGAAATACAAATATTTAATCTATAATGGGGTATCCTTTTGCTTAGGCATCAGACTGAAGTTTAGACTGAAATGTTAGTGTAAAGATCACAATATTTAAAGCTAGAAAAATAATCATAACTTCACAGAAGGTAGAATGATAGACTTTACCACTATAAAAGATTATATTTCCAATGAAATATAAATGTCTCTATTTGTATGTCAATATATCTCCAACAGACTACAATATCTGTTTATTTAGCTGAAGCAGTCTTTGGCAGAATCCAATATTATTCATCTACAATTGTGCTCAGCTGCAGAGGAAACAAAGAATCATATGAAAACTGTAGTTTCCTTATATAGCAGTTTTGTCTATTATCCCTCACAAGCATGTGGCTAAAATTTCTCTTCACAGCCCAATTATTTTTTATTTCCTTGAGAATTAATATACAAATATAGATTTAATCTCTCTCGTACATAAGGCATCAACTCTACTAACTTGGTTGCAATGATGGGCAAAACAGACATTACCCAAGCTGTAGTGTACCGATTCAGATCTTCCCTAGCCCCAAGATTTCTTTCTGCATATATTAGTAACAGTTACACAGAATTGAATCCTTCCTGTTCTATCTCTGGCCACATGCTACAGTTCCTGTGATATCTGGATCCCAGTTTGGTGATCAGATCTTTTGTATGATTGATGGCATTCTTCAGGCTGATATTGGTGCTTCCTTGTAGGTACTATTTTTCTCCACATTCTTTTTTATTCCATTGATAATGTGGAGGAGGCTTTACCATGTGTCTCTAAAGCAGAATAAAGAGTGGGTTACAGCTTTTAACAAGACTTTGTAAAATATTTATGGATAACCATGTGAATATTGTAACTGAACTACTAGAATTTTCTCTTTTCATAACCTACAGGCCCAGCATGTTGAATCCAGATTCTGATAAATCTCTTCATGGCAGGATCAAGCTCACATCCACTGTAAGGGGTAGAGTTCTATTTAGACCACATTACCAGAAGTTCTGAGAAGAAAAGTTATTTCCTACTTCCTGTATTTTTTTTTTTTTTTACTTCCTGTATTCTAAGATAGACTCAAGCTCCTCAGAAAAGTCCACTCCTTTTAAACACCACCCTCAGGGATGTTGTAACTCCTCTGGATAAAAGAGAAAAATTATATCACAGTACAAGAACCAACATCAGTAACTTTGGGAATATTCAATCATAAATAAAATTGTATGTTTAAACTTTAACAGTTTAGTCCAGTTTCCTAATATTGTACTGTCTTCTGCTTAAAGGAAAAAAATTAATGTCATCTTCTTCCTGTCATCCTTTCCAGCTCATATCCTTTATCTTAATCAATCAAGACACAAACAATAAATAGAAATAGTCAATGATTTTAGGCTGATTAAAATATATATTTACATAGTGTAAAGAACATTAATTTCTCTATGCCTATTGACCCTCTTCTCAAAAAAAGTTTAAAAATATCATACACCTATGTATATACAACCATATATTGTATTTTACAATGCAAAACAGTAAATTTTTTTTAAAAAAAAATCCATTTATTTATTCATGAAAGACATAGAAAGAGAGGCAGAGAAATAGGCAGAGGGAGAAGCAGCCTCCCTGCAGGGATCCTGATGCCGGACTTGATCTCAGGATCCTGAGATCATGACCTGAGCCAAAGGAGTCTAGATGCTCAACCACTGAGCAACCCAGGTTTCCCACAAAACAGGAATTTTAGCTTTTTGGATATATTAGGCTATTTTTGCTTTGCTCAATTTATGTATGTGTCATCTCCCTATGCTTTTCCCCTCCAATTACAAGAAAAAAATAATTTAAAAAATTGAGTGTGAGGCACTTAATCTTTTGTGCTCAGAAATTATTAGTTAAGCAACATCTTCTGACTCTCTTTTAAATCATTTTTATGATTTGTGCAAAATTTCTGTTTTACCTACTCTTAATTTTAAAGTGTTAAGTTTGTCTGGCACTCATATTTATTAAGGGATAAGTACTCCAAACCCGTCTCTCTCTCATCCTCAAATGGAAATTCTATTTTGGAATGCTCAACACTCCCCAAATCTACTTCCTACTAATACCCTTCTTTGTGTGGAATTTGTTCTTTTGTGAAAGTAGCTACTTTAAAGTTTGGAACATTAAATGAGGAGTAAGGAGAGAATAAGAGAAGGAAAAGTAACATGATAAGGTATGAGTGATGAAGGTAAAAACAGGAAAGGGGATTGGAGGATTTTGAAGTGAAAGAGGCTCAGATGTATCTGCTTTCTAAGTAAAAAAGAAAGAAAAGGCAAGTAGAATAAGATGTCTACAGAGTCTCCTCATGGAGAATGAAATACACCTAAAAAGTTAAATTATTTTGAAATTATTTCTGTTTTTCACACAGTGTATTTTATATGCAGAAACTAGACCTCCTGGGTAAACGTTACATGTCATACCATATCAAATCCAGAAATATTGTTCAGATAATTTGTAAATGATTTTGAGTTTGGATGGGGAGGTTTTTGCAAAATTAAGTCAAACAATTTTCTCACATAGGAATGGACAAAGCTTGTAGGTTTCAATAAATTATCCTGGTTCTACTTCTGAGCTAATGAAATTTCTAAAACCAAAACTTTTTCTAACATATTAGTTTTATCTAATAATCGTTTTTTCTATAAATTTTGGTTAATAATATTTACACAGACTTCATTAATCTTCAAAAGAATCTAAAGCATTCAGATTGTTTCTTTGAATTTCATGCGATTCAACAGCATGTTCTCTGAACTCTTTTCTCAGATTCTTTGCTTTGAATGGACTTTTTTGTTGAAAAGTAAATCCTGTTTATGACAAGAGAACTACCTTCTGTACATTTCCCTCATTTGGGTCAAGACACAGCAGCAACATGATGATGTTGACAGGAGCCTTACCCCCAGGACAGTTCAGAACTGAAAGAAAATGCTGAGATCAGCTTTGCTCTTTTGAGCCCAAAGGAGGTTAAATTTCACTATGTATTTTTGTTGGCTAGTATCAGTTCCTTTAGACAATAGGAGAGGCCTCATATGGAAAGATTTCACCTTCTTCCCGCCCACCTCCATTTCTGTCACATATGGTACACCACCTTCCGTCCCAAAATACAGGCCACGGAAATGAAAGGACAGAGACTCTGGCCCTCTTGCCTCAAGGTCAGGCCAACTCTGAAGTAAAATCTGGGCTCTAGGGCTTCCCTTGGGGTCAGACTGAACCTGAGATTTGTTTCTGAGGAATATGTTCTAAGGTGGTATTCTTCAAAAACATTTTTGCACATGAAATACTATGTTTCAATTCATTTTGAAATGATAGGTGCCTATACAAATAATTATTTCAAATCATATGATTTATTATATTATTATTAATCATTATTAGCTTACTTTAAAATGATAAATGTGCGGGCATGTGTGTGTATGTATATGTATGGGAAGGTATTTCCTCATAGTTTATTCTGAATTATCCTAAAATTGTGTACAGGAAAAAAATGTTATACTTTAATATTTTCTGTTATTAATTTTTTTTTTGTTTTTTAGCAGGAGAAACATAGATTGGGGATGAAATTCCATGATTTACACAAATCATTTCACACTGTCAAGATCAGAATCCAGATCTTCAAAAACCTGACCCACTGACATTTTGTTTAAACTTCAAATTCAGGAAATATTTACTGAATGACAAGCCAAGGGCCCAGTACATTAAAAAATAACTCTCATTAAGTAATTGTTGAATGAATAATACATAACCAAACAATGGGCATATAAATTATGATGCTATCAGGCTATGATTAAAGCAAAGTACTCAACTCTTATCACTTTCTTATCAGTCTAATTTACGCACCCACAAAACAAATTACTCGTTCTTTGCCTTTATTTACTTTATTCTGAAGTACTTCCTTTCTGTAGGCATTTATGCAGCCAATATTAACTGTGTGCCTACTATGTGGCCCCAACTCTGCTAGTTACTGGGGTCACTCTGGGGAATATGGCTCACTCTAAAGTGATCTCAAAAGAATCAACCATAATATCATGGCCAGAGTTATTTAGGAAAGGGACACATACAAGGAAATTCTCCTCCTCTGTCTTTGTGCATGAGAACCAAGAGAAAAATTAGTTCTGCATTTTTACAAACCTGAAGAATGTGTAACAAACCATCTCCCACAGAGTCATCTTCTCCAAAGTCCTTCCATCTCCAAGGCAACCAGATGGTTTTTCTAGACTTTAAAGAACTTTTCCAGCTTAGATTCATCATATCCTCACCAAACAACTTTGAGCATGAAATTAATCCCCATAATAGGCTTATACATTCTCCTCATATATCTTTTTTTTTTTGCTTTTGAATATGGTAACTCAATAGTATTTAACTAATTGTTTATAAGATGTTCGCTTAATCTCTTATGTATTCATCTTTCACATATCCCCCACATAGTTTTTTTTAAACCAAAGAAAGCTATTAGACTCTTTTGTATTTCTACTTATTTCCAGATAATGTGATCCTTTGATGTTTTTCAGAGGGTAATACATGAATCGTATTAAAATATTCTAAGACGGATGATTATGTCTGAAAAGGTTTACATTTACTTTCTGAAGGTGCTGATGGATGAGAAGATATTACATAGCTTATTCTTTCGATTAAAAATAAACTTTCCTGGGAGTATTATGCTTTTACACTTTTTTTAATGGACTCTGTTTCAATAGTTCCTAAAGTTTCCATTCTCTCTGTTATAAATTTTAAAAATAAGTATAGAGTAGACAAATACAGTGTATAAATATATGATTCCTAATATCTTTTATTAAGTTTGATAAAAGTTCTTCCTTTTTGTCTTTTAACTGAATTAAAACTATTGTCACATCTACTGAGCTGAGACAATGAAATGACACATCATGCAAAATAAAATTCATAAACAGAACTAAAATTGTAAATAATAATATTTTTATAAAGGAACCCACATAGATTGGCCAGTTATGTTCCTATCCTTCAACTGTTGTAATTAGAACCACCAAAAGTAGTTTTTAATAATTTTTCTGAGTTTATTTTAATTCTGAATATATCTGAGATCTTGATTATTAATTATATTTACTATGGTTGATTTAAACTGATTTAGTTGCAGGTGATGAAATTTCAAATATTTGGTAAATATTCTAAATACCTGTGTCAATAAATACCAAAAAATCAGAATATATACTTATTTTATATAGGAGTGGATATCAATTCATATAGTTTCAGAGAAAGTCATAAATTGTAACACGGATTCTTCTGCCTTTTAAGAATTAAATGAAATTTGAAAAAAAAAAAAAAGGGAACCCTGGGTGGCACAGGGGTTTAGCGCCTGCCCTTGGCCCAAGGTGCGATCCTGGAGACCCGGGATCGAATCCCACGTCGGGCTCCCAGTGCATGGAGCCTGCTTCTCCCTCTGCCTGTGTCTCTGCTCTCTCTCTCTCTCTCTCTCTCTCTCTGTGACTATCATAAATAAATAAAAATTTTAAAAAATTAAAAAAAAGAAATTTGAAAAAAAAAGAAATTTGAAAAAAAATGAAATTTGAGCAAACTCAATTCTGAACAAAGAGACAGACACGTTTCTCAATATTCCAGAATTTGTCATTGGAACTGAGGTACATATGTGGGAGAGAGGTTTGCTTAGATTTCTTCAAGTTCTTTCTGACTTTGAGTTACTTCTATTGAATGTGTTCAATTTATGGAATACTTTCTCTTTTTTATGTGGTTGTCCTCTTTTCCTGCAGTATTCACATTAGACATCTCCCTATTTCTTTTTTCTCTCCAAAACCAACAAAACAAGAATATAAAATTATAGACGATATAAAAATATAGAGGATATAAAAAAGAAAAGACTGAGAAACCATCCCTCCAAATATAAATTTCATTGCTGACATCCTGTTTTTCAGCTGCACTCTCACCAGGCATTTCTCACTGGCTACCTTAACTACAAGATTACAGGCTTCTTTTACTGTACTTCCGTCTTTCTAGCCATAATTCTATTTTCTATTCCCATATCCTTGTTAAAGTTCTCCATGTAAAAGTGTGTCTGGATCGTTCTTTCTCCTTGTGTTCAATATTTATACTTCAACAACAAAGAAGGCAATATTCTGATCACAATGTTGTCTCAAAAATACTTGCTACATTTCAAGACTCATGTTGATTTTGAATGTTGGAAGTACCTACATGACCCAGGAATTCTATAAATAGCTAAGAAATCATTCTCCTTTAGGTCAGAAGAAAAATATTTGCAGGAATTCAGGAACAGAGTGTAGAATACCTGTGTAAATCATCTGAAGAAATCCCTGATATACGGCCCTGAGCAAACAGCAAAGAAAAGTTAAGGTGGGGCAAGAAGTAGTACAGTCTTTCTGCAACTCCTGTGGCTAAACTATCCATAGTATCCACTGTTTGCTCTCTCAATAGTTGAAGAATGTGCAATCAATTCCTCATATTCAGTTTCCTATGTGAAATATGTAGAGTGATTTATGTTTTCTTGATTGACACTGCTATAGAAAACCAAATAAATCAAGTATATGCATGCTACTCATAAGTCTTTTTTATACATATATTCTCTGGATATTTAATTGAGGGTAGCATTCCCATTTTTTACCATATGTGATAATTTAAAAAAAATATGTTTACTATTTTTTTTAACTGAGGGTAAGGTTGCATAACTTCTATAATTAACAGCATGTGGAGTGTACTAAATGTATCTGCTTTTACTGAAAGTTTCTTTGGAAGTGGGAAACTGGCAAATAGTCCCTGGTATATTTTTAGAGGACTTTGTGCATATGCATCTATTATATATAGTATATGTGTGTGCATCTATTGTGACTTTACTCAATTAAGGTGTAATCCTATCTTCTTTTTATTGCCCGAATTATGACATTTCCCAAATTTATATCTGCACTGAGAAAGCACATAAATGACATTATACTGTGTATTATTCTAAGATTATAGTGTTTTATGTTGGTTTGGAATGCACTCATTAAGATGTAGTGTAAAACAAAAATAAAAACAACTAATTCACTCTATTTTATGACACTTCTTTACTGGGAGTCTTAATGTATAATTGTTTTTGGAGAGAAAGATAGTGATATTTTGCTGGGAGAGGACAATACATGATTAAAAAAAGAAGACTCCAGAAATGTTATTTACACAGTAGAAAGCACAAAGAATCATCTATTTTGTTTGTCCAAAGTATCTTTAATATACAGACCAGAGAGTAGTTTTTTGTTTGTTTTTGCTGTGTTGATTATGGCGACAGACACTTGGTTTCAGAGAAACATAGATCCTTTATGATAATGTTATAGTTTCCTGGAATGCCCAAGTGTATAACATTTAAATTTTCTTCCTTAGAAAATCCTTTCAGGGCAAAACCATGTAATCTGACCACTCCTTTGATGTTTGAGATCCTTTATAAACTTCCTAGGTACAGAGTATGTCTATCTTCATGCTTATAGCATTTTTATGATGAGGAACTCAGCAAATCCTAAGTAGTACATTCTAATTTTTTTTTCCTGAGCTATTATTTATCTCGTTGTGACTTACATTCCTTTGGAATAAATAAATTGATTTTTTTTCCTTGACAGCTCTCCAAATATTTAAAGAAAGTCAAGTTAACCAGCAGAAAAGGAAGAAATACACGAAAAAAAATTTTAAGAATTTTTAACACGTTTTAAAGTAATCTATACCATGCCCACCAAATAAATCTTAAACATCTTACAAAGGGCTATGCTCATTCATTCAGGATCTGTGTAAAATGAAAAAAATCTGGAGAAAGATAGGACAAAAACTGAACTGGTCTTATTAAAATTCACTGAACTATGCAACTAATAAAACTACCAACCACTCACATAAAAATTCCCAAGTGATTTACAATAGAGAGAGAGTAAACAAAACCCAGTGACTTGATTATGGAAGGGTGGGTACATGCATTATATCCAAAGGATTAATCGCTGAATTTACACTGGTGAATAATACTACAATACTAAGTTTGGGTGACTGTATAGAACAATGACTTTGAATGTGTGGTTACTGAGCCAGCAGCATTTGCAGCACCTGGGGACTTGGGTGAATACAAATTCTCAAATCTCTTAGTAATCACACCAAATCAAGATCTCATGTGGTAGGGCCCCCGGTGCTTTAATAGGTCCCCCCAGGTGATTCTGAACCATGGGATAACTGGAAGAGACTGATAAATAATATAGTCTTCTCTAAGTTTTGGTTGTATTTGCACCTTTAATAAATAGCAATGATACCACCAATATTAAATCCAATTGACACAAACTACATAAATGCTTCCCTTCCTCACCCTGCATTAAAATGGTAAATAGAGAATGTAAAACTTTTGCAGCTGCACCCCAGCAGAGTCTAAGCCTAGGGTGGGTGATGGTCCAGTGAGGCCAAAGACAAGACTCAAAGACAGTAATAGATGCATAGGTTTATTGGGGGAACTTACTTACAGGGAACGTAGGAGCTATTGAGTGGATTGCTGCAATCTACAAGCAGCAAGTTTTTTATTTTTTATTTTTTTATTATTTTTATTATTTTTTTTATCATAGCAACTTATCCTAGCAACTATTGGTGGCCCTTCGCCTCCTTGCATGGCCAGTGTTTCCAAGGGGATCAAATGCTGCCACATGAACACTCTTTGTTACAAAGGAAATATCCCAGGTTGGGGAAAAAAAAAAAAGTCACATTTCTCCCTTCTCCTTCTTACTACATTTTCCCAGAGATGGGTCAGAATTAAGGGAAAGAAATTTCTTGTCCTGTTTTTCTTCTGGAACCACTACCTTCCTTGAGAATAGTGTTGCACTAGTGTGGCAAACATATAATTAGTGGTCCAAAACGTGAACCATGTTTATGTCACATGCACATGAACTTTAAAAAAGTTATTGGTTATTTGTGCGTGCCATATTCATTTGTGTTGATTTGGGTACTCGTTTATATTTTTGTATCCCTTTGCTACATATTGACTACTTGGTAAATTCATTATTAATATTCTCTGTCACAAATTCTCTCTTCATCTATGTTTGGTGTAGACTAAATTCCTTCTAAGTGAACTTTTATTCCAATGACTATATCTTTTAATCTAATTGATTTTTCTATCGACTTTTCAAAATGCTCATTTTGCTTTTATAATTTATTGTTCTTTCATTAGTGGAGCTATCTTTTGATCTGTTTTATCGAGTAACTTACGTATATTTATTCAAAGACTTTGAAATCTCTCCTAAATTTCATTTCATTGGCAGAATTGTTGGCTACTTTCCTAAGCAATACAACTTTTCATGCTCTGAAATTACTTTCTGGGGTTATTTCTCTTGCTAGAGTTTAAGGATCAATATCTCAATATCATTTAACCTGGTTACTTCTTTGATGTCTGAGACCCTTGGTAGACAGCCTAGCCCACAACTAGTTCTTTATCCACTCTCATACTATGTCAATGATGGCAGACTCCCAAGTAATACTTTCAAATCTTTTTTTTTTTTAGCAATTATTTATTCCTCGTGTCTTGTTTCTTTTTTCCCTCTTCCTATAATCATTCTTTCATGACAAATACTTTTATGGTTGCCCCGTCACTCCTGTGTTCTTACCTGTCATTTCAAATGGCATTTCACAGCTCCTGACTAAAGGGGATTTGGAATAATACAGGCCTAATAAAAAAGCCAGTGGGCAGTTTGGTTCACTTCCTGAGTGGGGCTATACATGGGTCCCCCAGCCTTACAAGGCCAATAGCTTGCGAAAATCTGCTGTATCTGGTAATGGAAACATGTTTTGCCTTCCCACCCACATTTAGACTTATTTTTCACAATGGGAGCACGTAACTAGGCCCTATAAATACCCTTTCTGTCCTATTTTCACCATTGAAGGAGTTTTAATTCTTTTACCTTGCAGGTGTCAAATTTTGAGCTACCGCTTTCTGAACAGTGACCTGAACATAGCAATACCTCTCAGTTTCAGTCCTTCTTCTGTCTTTATAGTATTGTTCCACCTTCAGCTTATAAATATGTTTATCTTTGTTCTTCATATTGCTTTAGCTATTTGGTTTTGTTTTAGACTTTATCTGCCATTGTTATCTATTTAAAACAGAAGGAGCATTTCGAGGAAAGAAAATTTAAGAACATCTTAGCTAGAAATCATTTACTATGAGTTTTCAAATTTGAGCTACAACTTTTTACAGAAAAAATACTGGGTGAACATTACATCCCTAAGTTAATGATCATGTTCAGCAGCAAGCTGCAGGAAATGAGTTAGGTGCCAACCTGACACTTGAAATATAGAGATATTCATGAGGACAAACAGGGCTGAGGCACCACTTGGAACCATTTGCTGTTGTGTCAAGAGTGAGCCATCACTGTTACAACAGTAACAATTACAATTAATGACAGAAGTCTAATATCTCAAAGATAATTGAGAATATGCTATAGAAGTCCAAAGAGGAACTAGAAAGGAAGAAAAAAGTCTCTATACATCACGAGTACAGCCACCAAGAAAATTCTCTGATCTGCCTTTCGTCGTGAAATGTGGACACATGGAGTCAAATGCTCCTGACCTGTGAGGCATCTCATTCTATCAGTAGGGCCAAGACAACAGCAGTAGACTCTGGATCATGATTCTATTACTGCATGTTGCTCGTGCCATCATCATCATTTGTGTTTAATGATCTTATCCTCCACATTGTCCTAGTTCAAGCAATGCACTGCAATAAATAACCACAAGACTACAATGCTTTCAATGTATTCTTTAGATCAGAATATTTAAAACTAGTCCTATATTTGGGAACTTGGTATTCTTTATCTTGGCATGAAAAAGACTGTCAGGAACCAAGAAACAGACTCTTAACTATAAAGAACAAATTGAAGGTAACCAAAAGGGAGGTAGGCAGGGGATGGATTAAAAAGATAATGGAGATCAAGGAGTATACTTGTGATGAGCACAAGAATGTAAGTGATAAAAGTGTTGTATGTAAGTGATGAATCACTCAATTCTACACCTGAAACTAATATTACACTATATGTTAATGAACTGGAATTTAAATAAAAACTTGAAAAAAAGAAAAAGAGAAAGACTGCCAGGAAGTTATAAACCATTACTAATAAGCTAATTGGGCAAAGTTCAGCGATAACATTTTAAGATAGATTCAAAGAAAGGTATTTAATACTTTCGGATCAAATGCTTTTGTAAACAACATATTTAAACATCGCATCGCATTAAAATAGATTTCTTTGGACTTTAATTTCATGTTTGAGAAAATAACGAAGGCAATTTCCAGCTTATTGATCCCAAGAATAAAATGTTTGCAAGAGGAAACTTTTGAATCATGCACTTATTTTGATTAACACATTTATCCCTTATATATTACATGTCTGCATTTAGTAAATTTTAGCAGTCTCTCCAGGTACATGCCAGTATCCTCATCCATTCTGAGTTATCAGATAGAAAAAAAGAAAGAAAAAGAAAGAAAGAAAGAAAGAAAGAAAGAAAGAAAGAAAGAAAGAAAGAAGAAAGAAGAAAGAAAAAAGAAAAATGAAAGAAAAGAAAAGATTAAAATCTATTGCAAGTAATGTCAGGAGATAGCCTCCAATTCTTGCTTATTTATAGGAACTAGCTCATCAGACATGTACTCTTAGTGGTTTTGAATATTTTTTCTTCAGCTTCAATGTATAGTTACTTTAATATATATATAAACCTTTAGTTTCCCAGATCACAATACTATTTCTGCAATGAATATCCTTTCAAACTTTGAAGAAATATATAGTCCCATGCATAAAAGGAGATGAGGGCATCTCAGTCTTATTTCTTCTTAAATGCTTCACATAGAAGGTTCTGTATAAGTTGCAAACTCATGTATTTTCAGGAACTAAGAAATTCATACAATACAGGGAGAAGGAAGCTTTAGCAAATTGGGATGTCATATCACCGAAAGGTGGAAAAATGTAAAGCATGTACTGATCCATTGTTTTTAGGCACATTACTTGGTCCACACATTGCTAATTTTATCCCCAATTCCATGGGGGGGGGGGACGCTTTACTTAAAAAAAAGAAAAAAAAAACCCTTTGCTTTAAATTGTTTTATATTTACTCTTATTAAAAGTTGGTGAGATTTACTTAAGACATTACAGAGAATTTTGTAGCATCTAATCTCACACCATTAATCCAATATAGATCTAGGAATCTCAGGTTATTACGTATCTTCAAAGGTTGTATATAGGAAAAACTGACCTCTTCCAATTAAAAATAGAATATTGTCTCTTAATCTTCCATCCAAATTAATTCATCACTGATGGTATTTCCAAAATATATTAAGATTATCAAATAATTTAGATGTGTTTGTACACTTAGCACTGCAAACAGAAAATCCTATTAATTTCTTCATTGCTGATAGTATGCTATTATCATTAGGAGCCAGAGTATGTGTAAGAGATAATCAAAATTATTACCATTTTGGGAAGAGGTTCATCACTGCTTGAATGTGGTAGTCTAAATAATCTGATCCCAAAAAGATTGATACTAATGACTACTTGTGTGTGCGTCTTTATAACTAGCATCTCAGTCGAAAAAGAGATATTACTTAAAAGAAAATTTTCTCAAATGGGGACCCTAGTGAGATTTTCATATAGTCAAGGGGGTCAAATCATCTTTTTTTTTTTTTTTTTGCCATTTTTGCATTTCACATGTCATCCTGTGTTCTTTAGTGCTACTGGCTCCCTAGTTTTTTTCATGTTCAGATGCCTATTTTAAAAGCAAAAGCAAGGATAATAAATTCAGACTTCAGCAGAAAAGTGGAAACTGTTTTCAGGATTTAAAAATAAATATAGAAATTATAAGAGCTACTAATATCTTAATAGTTGATATACATTTGGTCAACCAAAATAGATTTTATATAACATTGTTTTATAACATATTTATTAGAAAGAATATCAGTTTATTTTGAATACATTGATTGTTAGCTTATCAAAATAACTTGCAAGCAAAACATTTATATATAAGAAATATTTTTGAAATATAAAATTTATTTAATCACCTTTTCTCCTTTTTTTGAGAGTTTACTCATATTTTTAGTAATCTCCACACCCAATATAGGGCAAACTCATGACCCCAAGATCAAGAGTCACATGCTCTTCTGATGGAGCCAGTCAGGCACCTCTATTCTCCTTTTAATAAGCAAATATTTACTCATTACCTACTGTAATAGCTTTAGTTTGCAGGTGTATGATACCATTGTTATAGGAAAGCTGGAGTTATATCAATGCTTTTCACTATTTTTTGTCATTTCTTCAGCAAATTTCTATTTTTATGCAGTTTGTACTAAATATCTATGTTTATTTCTTAGCTACTATAACAAAGTATCACAAACTAGGTGGATTAAAACAACACAAACTTTTTCTATCATGGTTCTGGAAGCTAAAAGTCCAAAATCAATCTGTTGGAAGTCCCATGCTCCCTCCGAAACCCGTAGGCGTGAATCTCTCCTTGTTTCTTGGTTTCTGGTGATTTGCCTGCAATCTTTGGTGGTCTGTGGTTTGCAGCTACACTTCAGTCTCTGCTTCTGTCATCACACGCTGTCTCCTTTCTTGTGTCTCTGTCTCTTTCCCTCTTCTTATGCAGGACACCAATCATATTGGAAAAAGTCCACCTTAATTCAGTATGACCTCATTTTGATTTGATAATGTCACAAGACCCTATTCCCATGTAAGGTAAGATTCATGAGTACTGGGAACTAGGATTTCAACGTACCTTTTTGAGAAATACAATTCAACCCAGAACAGCCTATCCTATGGCCCTCAAAATTTGCATCCTTCCTGTGTGCTAAATATACTCACCTAATCATAATATTCCCAAAAGGAATAACGCATTCTACCAACAACTTGATGTATAAAATTTTATCTAAATATCATCACTCAAAAAGTCTCAAACATTATCACCTCAATCATTTGAATTAGTTATGAGTGAGACTCAGGGTATGTGTTCCTCTTTGTAGAAAACAAGTTATCTGCTTCTAAAATACAATGGTGAAGAATTCACAGGATAGGCATTCCTTTTCCTAAAGGGAGAAATTGCAATAAATAAAGGAATCACAGTTCCCAAGCAGGATGGCACCTGAGTTGGGCAAATTCCATTAGTTTTCAAAGCCATATAATAATCAAGTGTCTCTGAAAACTCTGTCTTCTGGCACTGCTGGGATGGCAGCCCTGCTCTTTATGCCCTCCTAGCATGGGAGTTTTCACCCCCTGCAGTCCACTATTGGCCACACCTCAAATGCATGGTTCTGCCCTCAGGGTCATTCTTCCTTTTTTTCATTCTGACTCTGACCTTTTCCTTCCAAGAAGATGGCATTTCTATTGGTATAAAGTTCTGAAAATTTTGTCTTTCTCTTGTGCAATTCATGAGAGTCCAGAGCTATCAGTCAAGAAAGTATTCTACAGATCATTCCTGGGTAACTACATTTCTATTTCTGGCTTCTGCTGAGATGGTTAATTGGATCCATGAATTACACACCTAATCTCTTGGCAAACAATTGCCTGGCCTCAATCTTTGTGTTCTCTCCAGAGTACATGTTCTTGCTTTTATAATAGGAAAAGGCTGAGAATGTTCCAATTCATCAAGTGGTGGTTCCTATCTGCTTAAAACTTTATTCTTCAATTTCATCTTTCCTCTCACATTTTGTTAAAAGCAATAAGAAGATAACAGGTTGTTCCTTCCACACTTTGTTGGAAAATTTTCTCAGCCAAATATCCATTTTCATCACTTTGTAAGTTCTACTTCCCAGTAAAAACTAGTTTATCATTCACCCAAATTCTCTGTCAAGGATTTCCTTTTCTCAAGCATCCAATAGTATATTTGTCATTGCCTTCTATGATCTGATGTCACTGGAAGGACATAATTGATGTTCTTCCCTTGTTTAATAGCTAACAGGGCTTACTTTGGTTTCTTTCAGTTCAAATACTGTGAAAACAATCACAGAAAAGCACTAACCACTCAAATGTGATTGTGAGACTGTTTAACTGTTTTTTTTTAATATAAAAAGCATTAATCATATCACTGGGGAACTCACTGTGGGGAGGAAGGCCCTAGGAACTGCTAATATATGTAAGGTAAAGTTAAATTTTGAAATCTAAAGACTACTCATAAGTCAAGGAACAATGTTAAAAAGTCCTAACTCACAGTTTTGTTTATTTTTTTAACTCACAGTTTTAAATAATCAGCATAAATCATCACATAATGTTAATAATTTCATAATATCAAAAGAAGGGATAATTTTGTATTTCAACCAAGGTGTCTGTGGCAACCATGGAAGTGTGCCATGTACATCTTCCTTCAGGAAAGAACATGCTGAGAGCCATGTAGGTACCTGACAGCCTCAAATTGCAACATTCATGCCAAGGCTGTGCATGTGCAAGATTTTCACTGACAAAGCATGGCAGGTGTACTAGACTCCAGATCATTTCTACCCGTGTGTGTGTGTGTGTGTGTGTGTGTGTGTGTGTGTGTGTCTTATAATGGGCATTCTTTGCCTCAAAGTCCTCCACTGACCTGGCTAAGATATTCTTATAAATGTACTGCAGTCTGAATCTCCTTGCACGGTCCTCTTTTCCTGAAGGCTTCCCCTGCCCACTGCTATACCTTCTACCCTTTAGCAATCAAGTATTTGTCCTCCTCAAAATCCTTTGCTCTTCTAATTCCTTCTCATATCACCCAAACTGTCAGAATTTTTATATCCAATTAATCATAGCCAACTTTACTTATAGGTTAAGTTCCACATGCAATCAAAATTCTCCCTTCTTCTACATTAAAAAAAGTCAATGCTCAATTAGACGTTGGCAGCTAGTATTTGGCAGTATTGAATAATTTCCTATCTTCAGATTAAACATGGATCCAGAAGTTTTGGTGAGACTCACACCAAAGCACTCTTTATATAGCTTGGCTGCTGCTAAATGAGTAAGCACAGCGTAATCAAAAGTGAGAAAAGTGAACATTTCACCTTGGGAGTATCCATGAACAGATGCATCCTAATGCAGTCTTTGGCCGCTTTTGACTTGTGAATGTATTTCTTCCTGTCCTGCTGAAGAATTTGGACATAATTGTTAATGTGCTTCATAACGTGTCTTTGGTTTCTTGGTCTAAAAATGAAAGAAAATAACATGTTAGAAAAGTGTCCGGCTCCAGCAATCAAACTATTTGTAGTAAGAAATTCCTTATTAAGAGCTTCCATCTTTGTAAGAAATTCTGAGCATTAAAATTCATGAAAACTTGATTCTGAAGCAACAGATTCAGGTGATTTTAGGAAATGAGTATATTGCTCATAGATACCACTTTAGCAAGTCACTTAAAATCATAAAAAAAGTCTTGGCTGGTGTTATCAGTGTCATAGAGAATGATATCATCTCATCTTTCATGTCATAACTAAGGAGAACACTTTTACCCTTGTCAGACAGCATACTTCAATACATTTCCTTTAAAAGTTTTTTTTATAATGTTTTAGATTTTTTTCTAACTCTGAATTTTGTGTAAATATACCCCAGTTAATTGCTCCTCTTCAACAAATTTAACAAAAGAAAGAGACCAAATAATATCTGAGCAGACTTTTCCTCAAGGGCAAGAATTCCCTTCTATTTGCCTTTCCCTGATGATGAGTGATATTGAGCATCTTTTCACATGTCTGTTGACCATCTGGATATCTTCTTTGGAAAAATGCCTATTTGTATCTTCTAATCATTTCTTAACTGGATTATTCATTTTTGGGGTGTTGACTTTGGTAAGTTATTTATAGATATTGGATACTAACCCTTTATCAGATATTTCATTTGAAAATAAACTCTCCCATTCTGTAGGTTGCCTTTTAGTTTTGTTAATTGCTTCCTTCACTGTGCAGAAGCTTTTTATCTTGATGAAGTCCCAATAGTTCACTTTTGCTTTTGTTTCTCTTGCCTCGGGAGACATGTCTAGTAAAGAAGTTACTATGGCCAAGGTCACAGAAGTTGCTGCCTATGCTTTCCTGTAGGATTTTAATGGTTTCTTTCCCACATTTAGGTCTCTCATCCATTTTAAATTTATTTTTGTGGATGGTGTAAGAAAGTACTCTGGTGTCATTTTTTTGACATGTTACTGTCCTAACATCATTTGTTGAAGAGACTATCCTTTTTTTTTTTTTTTTTTGATTGGATATTTTTTTCCTGCTTTGTACAGGATTATTTGACCATATAAATGTGCATCCATTTCTGAAGTTTCTATTCTGTTCCATTCATCTCTGTGTCTGTTTTTGTGTCAGTATCATACTGTCTTGATGACTACAGCTTTGTAGTATAGTTTGAAGTCTGGAATTATGGTGCCTCCAGGTTTGCTTTTCTTTTTCAAGGTTGCTTTGGCTAGTTGGGGTCTTTATGGTTCTACACAAACTTTAGGATTGTTCTAGCACTGTGAAAAATGCTGGTGGTATTTTCATAGGGATTGCATTAAATATGTAGATTGCTTTTGGTGGTAAAATTTTGACCACATTTGTTCTTCCATTCCACGAGCCTGGGATGTTTTTCCATTTCTATGTGTCATCTTCAATTTTTTCATAAGTGTTCTATAGTTTTCAGAGTACAGAGCTTTTACCTGTTTAGTTAGGTTTATTCCTAGATACCTTATGGTTTTCAGTACAATTGTAAATAGGATCAGTTCCTTGATTTCTCTTTCTACTGCTTCATTATTGATGTATAGAAATGCAATGGATTTGTGTATGTTGATTTTATAACCCGTGGCTTTACTGAATTCATGGATCAGTTCTAGTAATTTTTTGTAGTATTTTGGGCTTTTTTACATAGAGTATCATGTCATCTGTGAATAGTGAGATACCCGCCCCCCAACATCTATCAGACTGGCTAAAATTAACAACACAGGAAACAACAGATGCTTGCAAGGATGCTGACAAAGTGGAATCCTCTTAGTTTGCTAGTGGGAATGCAAGCTGGTGCAGTCATTCTGGAAAACAGTATGGAACTTCCTTAAAAAGTTAAAAATAAAACTACCCAATGACTTAGTAATTGTATTACTAGGTATGTACCCAAAGGATATAAAAACACTGATTTGAAGGTGCACATGCACCCTGATGTTTATAGCAGCATTATCAACAATAGCCAAATTACGGAAAGAGCACAAATTCCATTGATTGATGAATGGATAAAGAAGAGGTGGTATGTGTACATACACACACACACGCGCGCGCGCGCAGAGGAATATTACCCAGCCATCAAAAATAATGAAATCTTGCCATATATAACAATTGACTAGAACTAGAGTATACTATGCTAAGCAAAATAAGTCAGAGAATGACAATTACCATATGATTTCACACATATGTGGAATTTAAGAAATAAACAGATGAACATATGGGAAGAAAAGAAAAAGAGAGAGAGGGAGGCAAACCATAACAAACTTTTTTTTTTTTTAACAAACTCTTAAGTGTAGTAAACAAACTGAGGGTTGCTGGAAGGGATACGGGCTGGGAATAGGCTAAATAGATGGTAGATATAAAGGAGGGCACTTGCTGTGATGAGCACTGGGTGTTATATTTAAGTGATGAATCACTATATTCTAATCCTCAAACCAATACACACTATATGTTAACTAGAAGTTAAATAAAAACTTAAAAATAGAAAGAAATAAATACATTTAAAAAAATAAAGTAAAAAAGATTTTGCTTGAAAATAAAGAAAATTAAGAAACTAGAAATTTTATTTTGTTCTATTATGTTTGCAGTTTTTTAGTACAGTTAAATTTTATTTTAAGTATCTTTTTTTAGCCATGGTAAATAATAAAAAAAAAGCACAATCCCAACAAACCCATGCACAAATTCTACTGGTTTTGATGGTTTAAACATTTGTTAATAGTAAGATAATTTTAAGTGAGTTGCAATATTTTGAAAGCAGTGTGACTGTGAAAGTAAATTAAAATTAAAAGGTTGTGTGATTTATTCTCTTTTTCTGTCTTTTTATCTGCTTATAATCTTATTTGTGGTTCAAAAACTTAAAATACAAGTTTATTAATTTTCATTGAAATGTTACCCCCTTTTCAGTAAGGATAGCATTTTTTGAAGATATTATTCATTTATTCATGAGAGACACAGAGAGGTAGAGACATAGGCAGAGAGAGAATCAGGCCTCCCCACTCCAGCCCCCACTGTAGGGAGCCCGATGTGGGACTTGATCCCAGGATCCTGTGGTATCACCACCCGAGCTGAAGGCAGAAGCTCAACCACTGAGCCACCCAGGTGCCCTGGACAGTATTTCTTAGCAACTTCATAAATACTACTTTTGGTCCTGCAATATATGTTTCTTTAAGTTTCTTCACATTTTAACAAATAAGTTCATAAATAACTTTGTATTGTAAGTATTCTACTTACCAAAGATTTTAGATTGTTACGATAATAGTGAATAGAACATGTAAACCAAAAATGGTATAGTCATCACAGTCAATAAAATATTTTTGTGTACTTACTATTTATATAGCTTCCGGCTAGATGTCAAAGATAAAGAAAGAAATGTTGCATACTCGTAGGCCCCAATTTATTTAAATATTGAAAAATATATAGGACAAAAAGCTAAGGGAGAATAGAGAGATAAATAACAACTTGTTATAAGAGAATAAGAAGGGATCCCTGGGTGGCGCAGCTGTTTGGCGCCTGCCTTTGGCCCAGGGCGCGATCCTGGAGACCCGGGATCGAATCCCACGTCGGGCTCCCTGTGCATGGAGCCTGCTTCTCCCTCTGCCTATGTCTCTGCCTCTCTCTCTCTCTCTCTCTCTCTCTGTGTGACTATCATAAATAATTAAAAAAAAAAGAGAATAAGAAAAAATTTTGCCTTTATTATTACATTTTTTCTTCCTTTATTTTTATACTTAGTTATAATTCTCAATATTTCATTATGAATATAGTACTTTATTAAATATATTTAATACTGGAATGGAATCATTTAACAGTGCATTTACTACTTTATCGAACTATCAAATTAATACCCACCACCATTGTCTGCATAATTTCTTAGCATTTATAATAATGATAAAGTCCCTGTTATTTTATTTTGGGTCTCACAATGCTTGTGAACCTATTTAAAGACGTGTTTGAGCACAGCTTGAGAAAGGAATATACTACCTGGGGTTTTGCCCAACTACTGATGTTATGAGGTTACATATTTGCTGAAAAGCTTGCTTGGTAACTTAAGAAGATAATTTAAATAATTCAAGATCATTTGAAGACAGTAATTCTATCTCTAAAAACACCTCAGATTAATGTTGTCTAAACAAATTCTCTAACAGCACGGTATATATCTTCAATGTTTAGTTTATAGCCTATAAAATAATAGATGACAAGCATCAATTGAATGGTTGCATACATTAATAAGTTGTTGAATGTCACAGCTGACCTTCTTGATATTATTCCTTAATTCTTATCAATAAATTATTACCAAAATTTCTGATTAAAAAATAATTCCGTATATATTTACTATATATAAATATATATATATATAAATATATAAATATATATATATATATGAGGGCAGTAATATTTTGTTTAAATTAATTTCCCTGTTAGGAAAATCACTTTTTTTTTTTTTTTACATTTGTGAGTGTAGCTTTCTCCAGCTTCAGTATCTAGTTCTAGTTGTCTGGAATGTGTTAAACTAATATGTGAATTTTCATGTTATATCACCTTAGATTTGTTGAAGGCTTCTAACTATCACAAGCGGTACAGGCAATGGAAGAGAAAGGGGGGAATGAGAATTTCTCCTTTGGATGTGCTGAAATACCAGAAATGGAATTTTAAAGGTAGATGAGAGCTTAGATGTTATCTAGTTAAAGCATCATTCTGTAACACAGAAACTGTGGAGGTGACTAATTCAGTTTTCTAAGCTGGCTCAGTGCTCAGCATGGATTTAATCCAGATCACCTTGCCCAGATAGTGGCACATTCAATTAATTCATTTCCACTTTAGTCTTTCCAAATTGAACTGTCGTGATAGTTTTTCTTGTTCTGCTACAACAGTTTCTTACTATCCTCAATCACCTAGAAAGCTAAAATTACTTTTTTTTTCTATATCGTCCTTGCTTTTATATATTTTTTTCTTCATTTACTAGAATTTGAGATATTATTCTCAATTTGAATGTGTTTTACAAAGAGCCATTGAGGTACTGCCCTCTTTGACAATGCACTGGGATTTAGATTTTTAGGGTTTTCCTTCATACATTTCTGTCAAGAGTAACTTCAAAGTTTCATTTTGAGTCATGGTCAAATAGTTGGCACCAAAGTAAAAGGAAACTTTTTGTGAAGGAGTAAATAATCAATGAAAAATACAGTGCACTACTAGATGAGCTATATAAATCATTTCCTGAAATATAGTTGTATAGCCATAGAAAATTTCCCAGAGAAAAATAGAAGAACAAACAAATCCTATTTATTATATTTTGTTAGGCTATACAGAATATTGTTGGATTTCCAAATGTATATATATTTATTCTTAAATAATTAAAATTTAAAGGGGCACCAGGGGCACTCAGTTGGTTTAACAGCTGACATGTTTAAAAACAAATTCAAGTTGCAGGTTCAATTTAGTACCCAGATTTTCACTGTGCGTTATATTTACCATGCATTATATTAACATGAGGTTAGCAATGTTTTATAATTCAATTATGACTTGCAGGGGGTTTTATTCTATAATGTACTATTATTACCTGGGTATACTGTTTTTCCCTGGCTTCATGTTCTCTGCAGGAGAAACTACTTATTGCTCCTACATATTCATAAATTTGAGAGAAAAAAGAGGGCCTGTGCATCTCAGCAACCTCTGAGATATCTCTTGTTATCTACCTGTCTACACATATTATGTGTTGTAGTCCTCTTTTGCACCCAGTAAAAAGTTTAGCTCTTCTTCCTTTTTCATTTCTCAATTGGTTCCAAATTCTGGCACAGAAGAGAAGTTATTTATTAAGTTTTTGAAAAAAATCTAGCAATCATAATGTACTTATATTTTTTGAAATGTTTATCATTTCCAATGTTTGGTTACTCTAAATAAGTATAGTACAATTTTGCAAATAAATTATTAAGTATGTGAGAATTGATTTTAGAGGAATTTCAGAGGGGTTTATTATGTCAAGAAGCATGAGGATTTGTAAGTTTTTTGATAAATGGTATAAAATTATTTTTTAATTATAATTTAAAAAGAATTTGAAGAGAAAATCCATTCATCCTTATCTATGTTGATGCTTGCTAATTTTGAAAATCTTGCTAACTTGATCAACTATGCAATTATTTTTTATCTGAATTTCATTGGTTAGTGACATTGTAAAATATGAAATGATAAATTAGCAATTTTCTTTTTTGCATCTTCAAAAACTTTAAAAAATTAGTACTACATGACCTATCTTCACTCCATTAACTTTTCTCATTTCCTGTTACCTTCTCATCTACTTATTATGACCAGAGTGGCTTGTTTTTTAATGTGTGCATAAAAATCAATATGTATATAGATTTAAATCTTTCACCTGCCCAAAATTTGATAATATTCATGTAGAGCTTGTATTCTATTATTTTCACGTGCCATGAGTGTTTATCTTATACTAGTATATTTACTGCTAGTATATTTTCTTTTGCAAAAAAAATCTTTAAAATCTACACTATTTCCAATCTACTACAATTTTTGCATGTTACATTATTATCAGTCATTTGTGTTTGTATTTAGACAAAATAAACACCTCTAATTTTCTGTGAAAAATTTAGAAATGTATTTATATATTTTTATGTTTAATAAGATGTTTCATCTAATTACTACCTCCCAGCATTATGATTCATTAATTATTTATATATAAGTTATACACTTAATAATAAGCATACACTTATGACAGTGAATAATGTATAGAATTGTTGAATCATTATATTTTATACCTGATACTAATATAACACTGTATATTAATTGTCCTAGAATTAAAATTAAAAACTTAATAAATATTTAGCAAATACTGTTGAAAAATGTATTTATTATTCAGTTCATCTTTTAATTGCTACTATTATTCTTCTACTTGCAATTTTTTTGGTGCAGTGACTGTTTATTTTGTTTTCCCTATTTTAAAAATCAATGTTAGTATTCTTTGAAGTTTTCAAATAAAATCTAACATTTTTGACTTATAAATATTATGCCACCTTTATTTCTTTGATTTGTTTAATTACACATTACAAATGGCAATAATATGTGTATATTTTTTTCTAATACTTTTTTTTATGTCTTTCTTACTTATAACATATTTACCCAAACTGGCTGATGATACATTATGATAAGTATTTGATTCTAGTTGTTTATGCTCTTGGTATTACATTAACTCTTTAATTAGGCTGGTATATATTTTGGATAATCATATAATGATCAGTTTCTTTTCAAAAATAATTAATAAACCATATATTAACTGCTTATATCAGAATTTGACTTAGCATATATTTATATTTAACTCATGTATTTAAGGAGCCAAACTTAAGAATAAAAATAAAAATCTTAATACATAAACTACCTAAGCAATAGGCCATAGAATATAAGACAAGAATAGACAGTCTTGAAAACAAAATCTATTAGATTAAAATGAAACTACCACATGAAGAAAAAATTGTATTTGAGGTATTGAAAATAAATTGAAAAAATGGATATTGAATTAAAATCTATGGAATATATTGGCATTATTTAAATGCACTATAAAGAGACAGTACTTGCATAAAGATATTCAACATATTACATAAAGAAAGTCTAAAGAAAGCCTTCTAGAGTGTGAAAGAAAAATACATAAATTTAAATGATCAGAGAGAGAGAGAGAAAGAGAGAGAGATAAAACAAGGACAAAGAACAAATCCAGGAGATAGAATATCTGTGTAATTAGGGATCCCTGGGTGGCGCAGTGGTTTGGCGCCTGCCTTTGGCCCAGGGTGCGATTCTGGAGACCCGGATCGAATCCCACGTCGGGCTCCCGGTGCATGGAGCCTGCTTCTCCCTCTGCCTGTGTCTCTGCCTCTTTCTCTCTCTCTGTGTGACTATCATAAAATAAATAACAATTTAAAAAAAAATAAAAAAAAGAATATCTGTGTAATTAAATAATTAGAGAATATTTGTAACAATTTTTTAAGACTATTAACAAGATAAATTGAAAATAATCACTGGATTGCCCAAACCAATATAAACTAAACTAAATTAAACTAAACTAAACAAACAACAATTTTAAAAGGACACCTATATATAACCAAATAAAAAACACATTTCAAAAATCCTACAATTATCCATAATAAGAACTTACTTTTTAAAAAATGAGAAAGCACATGTTCCACATATAAAGAACTTAGAAGTCATCAATCCATCCTAACAACAAATAAGCTGAACAGACAGAAATATCAACAACTGTTCTTGGATCCCTTAGAGAGGTGAGGACACAGGCAAACTGCTGTCTGCTGCAAGCCTGGAGAAACAGAGGGAACATAAAGCAGAGTCACAAGTGGAAAGTGCTGTGGGAACTACTGCCAGAGGTAGGGAACCTGAACTATAATTTATGAATTGCTGGACACCTGTGAGATTTAAAGGCTCCCAGGAAAATAATTCACAGGAAAATGAAATACCACTGCAAACCTATTAGAATGGGTAATTAAAAAAAAATCTGACAATACCAATTGCTACAAAGAATATACAGCAACAAGAATTCTCACTCAGTGCTGGTGGGTATGGTAAATGATAGAGTTCACTTTGGAAGAAAATTTGGTAGCTCTTTACCAATCTAAACATAACCTTAACATATGATTCAATTCAATAGTGCTTCTAGGTATGTGAAAATCTATGTCCACATGGAAACCTGCACATGAATGGGAGCAACTAAGATCTCATGTAACAGATGGTATTGTATACACTAACTATGGTATATTTATACAATTGAACATTTTCACCAATGAAATGAACTATTAAAATATGAATGGGCATGGATAGGTTTTAAACAAATTTTGTTATGTGAAAGAAGCCAATCTGGTTCTAATTATATGACATTTTGGAAAAGCCAACTATAAATACAATAACCAGATTAGTGGTTAAGTATCAGGTGTGATGAGTATAGGTAAGGTAAGTGAAGTGCAGGGGATATTTTAGGTTGGTGAACTATTCTTTTTTTTCCTTTTTTAGACTTTATTTATTTATTTACTTATTTATTTATTTAATTTATTTGAGAGAGAGAGTTCATGCAAGTGGAAGCAGGGACAGAAGGAGAGGGAGAGACTGCCAAGCCGACTCAGCACTGGCATGGAGCCCAATGTGGGACCCAATTCCATGAGAACCCCAAGATTATGGCCTAAGTCAAAACCAAGAGTCTGTTCAACAGAACAGAACAGAATTGAACTCTATGCAACTGTTACTTAACTTCTGAGCCTCCCAGGTACCCTAGTTGGAACTATTCTGTATAATATTGGAATGATGGATATATGACATTATTCATTTGTCAAAATCCCAAAAATTTAGTGGCAAGAAGTGAACCTTAATGAACGTTAATTAAACAAAAAAAAATCTTAAGGTTTGGCTGGGTGGCTCAGTGGTTAAGTGTCTGCCTTCTGCCCAAGGCATGATCCTAGGAGTGCCAGGATCGGTCCCACGTTGAGCTCCTTACATGGAGCCTGCTTCTCCCTCTGCCTATGTCTCTGCCTCTTTCTCTGTGTGCGTCTTTCATAATAAATAAATAAAATCTTTAAAAAAATCTTAAGATTTTGAGACATATAGGAAAGAATGCAGATTTTGATAAGAGAATCTGATTATATTACAAATATAATCACAACTTTGCTGAGGCAAATGGAGGGAAATGGTGGTAATATATACAATTTTAGAAATGTCTAGAGTCTGTAATATTAATGGCAAAAGATTTGCATGTAAGCAGGGTTTTCTTGATATAGTTTTCTCCAGTGGGAGTAGAGGTTAATTATTCTAATATGCCATAGATATATACTAAAATTGAAAATTTAATGAAGTGGAGAGTATTTGGTAGTATTCAGGTTTGTCACTGTTAGAATAGAAAATTACAGATTTGCAAGAGGAGGAGGCTACAGTGATTCATGTGGCAGTGGATTAGATGAAGTGGATTAGATCTTAGATGAAGATGTTAATGTGAACTTATGCTTGGTTTCATAAAGATACAAATGGCTGCCTTAGAAATATCTATACAAATGTATATATCCACAGGTTGGGTTTCACATATAGATTGCACTTGTCTTTCAACCAAAAATCCATACAAGACACTTCAGTAGCAAGGAGGACACATAGCACTCAGATCCTGGTTCCTAATACCATTCTTCAATAAAATGAGTCAGAGTTCCCTGAACAAATGGATAATTCCGGGTTGCATTATATCATATATAAGATGAGTTTGGAGCATATTGTAGTGTCAGAAAGCAAAGAAGTGCAAGGAGAAGGGAGGATGGAGAGGAAAGAAGGAAGGAGAGAAGACAAACACCAATAGAGATGAAGGTAAATCAAGGGGACACCAGAGCTAAATTAAAGAATTCCCAATGACTGAAACTGGAAAATCTGAGCAGCAGAATATCAGAATATATAAATTAGTACTGGGTTATAGTCCAAAATATAAAATAAATATCTATGATTCCATACTAATATAAATGAATGACTGAAAAAGTAAACGGGTAAGAATAGAAAAATGCCCCCTGCAGTATTCTACATAATTTATGAAAATACCCTGGCTTCAGTAAGGGGTGGCATAGCTCCCTCCCAAGTGTGAGGTATGCATAGTGCCTTCCTTACAGAGAGAACAGTAAGTAAAAGGTGAAAAAATAATAACTTTACAGCAGAGAAAGCTGACAAACCCTACATTAGTCAAGGGATTAAGGTCAACATGGAAGGAGATGAATCGTGTTAATAGTACTTACCCTTTGTATGATAAGATTAAAATGTCACTTTACACATGTGGTCTTTCTCTTCATAAGCCGTAACCCTGCCTAATTATGAAAAAACACTGGAAAAATTCTGATTCTGTAGGAGCACCTTACAAACAACAACAACAACAACAACCCTGCAAACAAAACTGGCCAGTACTCCTCAACAATGTCAAGGTCATCAAAAGAAAAAAAAAAGTTTAAGAAACTGTCATAGACAAGTGGATCCTAAGAAGAAATGACAAATGTCTTTGAAAGACTGGGGATCCCTGAGTGGCTCCATGGTTAAGTGCCTGCCTTCAGCCCAGGGCTGATCCTGGAGACCCGGGATTGAGTCCCACTTCGGACTCCCTGCATGGAGCCTGCTTCTCCCTCTGCCTGTGTCTCTGCCTCTCTATCTATCTCTCTGTCTCTCATGAATAAATAAATAAAAATCTTAAAAAAAAAAAAGACATGTATCATTGGGAAGATAAAAAAAAATAAATGAGGTAAAATCAAGGAAATCTCAATAAAGTATGAATTTTAATAATTAAATAATCTATCAGTATTGGTTCATTGGCCATAGCAAATACCTCATGCTCATATAAGATGCTAACAACAAGAGAAATTTGGGTTTGGCAGGTAAGGGGAACTCTCTATAACATCAAAACTTGGGGCATCACAACTCTGGACTTCAAGTTATATTACAAAACTGTAATACTTAAAACAATATGGTGCTGGCATTAAAATAGACACAGAGATCAATGGAACAGAACAGAAAACTCAGAAATGGACCCACAACCATATGGTCAATTAATCCTTGACGGAGGGTGAAGAATATACAATGGGAAAAAGTTTCTTCAGTGATAGTATTGAGAAAACTGGATAGCAACATGCAAAGGAATGGAAGTGGACTACTTTCTTGCACCATACACAAAAATAAGTTCAAAATGGATGAAAGTCCTAAATGTGAAACCTGAAACCATGAAAATCCTAGAGGACAACACAGGAAGTGACCTCTTTGACATTGGCCATAGCAACATCCTTCTAGATATATCTCTGAGGCAAAGGAAACAAAAGCAAAAATAAACTATTGGGATTATTCAGGATTACTTCATTGATTGATTCATGAGACACACAGAGAGAGAGGCAGAGACATAGGCAGAGGGCAGAGCAGGCTCCCTGCAGGGAGCCCAATGTGGGACTTGATCCCAGGACCCTGGGACCATGATCTGAGCCAAAGGCAGAGATGTTCAACTCCTGAGCCACTCAGGCATCCCTATTCAGTTTTTCTTTTAAGTAGATTTAAGACTCTTCTAAAGAATAAAGTCAATTATAATACAAAATAAAGAACCAAACAAAACTTACAAAAAAGTATGATGTCAAAGCTTAATTTCCCAAGCCAATTCCCAGTTTCTTCCTCTCCCCAGCATTGGATCCCTCCAGCCTGCCCTGTTGGAGGAAAAGTTGGCTCCTTTACTTTGATCCCTATTACCTTTTGTTCTTTCATAGCAATTCACTTTGCTGCCTTTGCATTCTCTGAAGTAGGAATGGAAATGAAATGTTAAAGAGATAATAATGATAAAATTCTGACATCTAGAAATCATAAGAGAAGGAAGATAATGGACTAAAGTCTGGAAAGATTATTTTTAGAGGAAAATTTTGACATGATATATGTGGCCAGTACATCAATGATGGGTATTAGCCTAGCATACGGTATCCAATTAATATGGTGCCTGCTGAGATTTTCTTTATGGGGTTGATGCCCCCACCTACCAGCTTATGTGGGTGTCATTGTCTGCAAACAGCTCACAGCTGGACTAGTCCACAGAAGTTACTGAGCATACTTCTGAGTCACCTGGAATTGCTTTGCCAGAGTTGCTTAGAAGTATGCCACTCCTGAAAGGGGATACCTCTTGTCAGTGAGTAATGTGGGCATGTAAAAAGTCCTGTGCCCAAAGTCAGACAATTTAGTTGATGCCCTTTATGTTTCTATGTTCTTCTTGGGATCAGGATAAAGCTAGACTTAGCTGACGCCTGGTTTTACTCATTTGCATCCCTCATCCTATTCCTACTTTCTTCTGTACCAGTTTCAACTGAGCACATTCCCTTGGTAATCACTTGCACAATAATCTCTGTTTCAGTATCTACTTCTAGAGAATCCACCTAAGAGAAAGAAAAAGAAATGTCTCAAACTTTGTACTGATCTCTCCTTTCTTCCATTGTGTGTGTAACTTCATCCAATGTCAATGCAATTTTTATAATGAAGCCACCTTACCTCCTCAAACTAAGATTTTTCATGGTCTTCAGTAAAAAGAAATTTTTGAAGTACTCTGTTATTTTCAGCCTGAATGAAATTAGAAAAGAATCATTAATAGTTTCATCTTCTAGGACGAGATTCAAATAGATCTATTTAAATATATAGATTTGTATTTACATATTTATATATACTACATATATATAAGATTAAATATATGCAGAATATGATGTATACCTATGTATGTAAATATATACACATTAACATGTACAATAAATATAAAATGCACATATATTAACATAGTTACAAATTTTAAGTGCAATTCATACTTATTATAATAGGATAAATTTAATTTATTATTTGTAGAATGACTAATAAATTCACATAGTTTAATATTAGCATTATGACGATATAAATAAAGGATTTCTGCAAAATTTGGAGGAGCTAACTTTCAAAATTGTGGTATTCACTTCAGTTTTCTGTAAAATATTTTTTTAATTAAGAAAATGTGGAGGCTTTTTTTTTCTCAATAATGAAAGGCAACAACATGCCAGAAATGCGATGTTGCCTCCAGTATGGTAATATATTCCTTTTGAAGACTGTTTTGCTGTGGACAGAACATAGTTTAAATCCTGAGTACACAAGAGACAGCAGTTGGCATGTGCTCTTCAGTTTGACAACTCAACTTAGGTTTTATACAGCTCAGCACATCTTTATTAGTACATCAAGCACTGTTATTACTCAGAACGGAAGGAGCTATGCTTAGGTATTCATGAGAGGTGGAGTAGTTAAGTAGAAAGATTCTATAGAATGTAGACTGCTAAAAAGACATAGAGTTGTTTTTTTTTTTATTTCCTCTCTTCACCACCACCCCAGTCAAATGTTAATTCCAAAATTAATTTGTTAAAATGATTATTTTGATTCAAGTAATAAAAAGATATTGTATAAGTACTGAATAAGTGCAAGATACTGTATTAGGTCCTGGGTTTGCAAAATTATGTAAGAATATAATTTTTCATTAAATATATATGTTTTCTTTAAAAATCCTCCTGATTTATATCTTTACGGAGTGAAGAGTTGTTTTTTTTTTCTTTTTATGTACAAGTTTTATTTGGCTTCTCTATTTTTCCAAGAGACTTTTCTACTGAATCTCCTGTTCTGCTGTTAAAAAAAAAAATCATATTACTCTCTTTTCAACAGGAGGTATATTGAAGTTATAATCCATATAATTTTCAGAAACCTTAATCTTAGATCCATTGTCATCGTCTTTTTTTAAAAAAAGAGTTTATTTATTTATTCATGAGAGATGCACAGAGGGAGGCAGAGACATAAGCAGAGGGAAAAGCAGGCTCTCCGCAGGGAGCCCCATGTGGGACTCCATCCCAGGACGCCGGGATCATGACCTGAGCCAAAGGCAGATGCTAAACCACTGAGCCATTCAGGGGTCCCCTGTTGTCATCTTCTTAAACTAATTCTGCAGTACAACCAGGCAGAGATTCATTCTCACGAAATGAAAATTATTATGCATTCAATTTTGCCACAGAGGTATTTGAATTCATTAGACATTGTCATAATCTATGAAAACAGGACTTGGACTTGATAACCATCAATATAAGTTAACTTTCCTACATTGATGGTATCATGATAATTGCCCCCTTACAGAAAGACACTCAGCAAAATTTAAGAACCTTAGTCACTCATATGATGAATAGAGATGTACTGAAAACTTTGGGTAAATTCAAAGTTCAACCCAGTTCATGAAAAAAAATAATAATAAAACTTAGGGATTGAACAACCAAAGATAATTTCCATATTATAAGCAATTTACTAACTTGTACAGACATTATCAATATGCAAAAAGCTCAAAAGCTATTAGGTTTCTTTGGTTTTCAGTAAATTCATATACCTCAAGTGGAAATCCTGTTGAATCCCATTTACAAAGTGACCAGAAAGAAATCTCAATCTGAATGTATCAGGGGAAAACATTAAAGTATTTGCAGAGGAGGTGGTATAGGCAGTCCAGATAGTTCAGACAGTATTAGAAGTACTGCATTTACAACATAGGCAGGCAGACTGGGCTTTGGGAAAATAGTGCTACTTTTGGGTTTAGCATTTGAAAGACAATTGCTAGCTAGTTATCAGTTATTGGTCAAAACTGTCCATGCTTCTGAATGGCATCAGATAATTCTGAGCACAGAAGCACTTCATCGTATTTGACTGAGGTCTGAGAAACATTTACATAATCAGGGAGCAGCACTTCAAGTCTCTCACATATTGTGGAAATGGTATATTGCATAGCATTCTAAAGAATGAATTGTAGGGGTAGTGCAATGCATAAATGAGAAGGTAGCATTACTTCCTGTGAAGCCAACCATAGAGCTCCCCATGGCATCCTCACTGCCAGTGCTGTGTGCTCTGAATTCTATGATTCTATCCCATCCAAGTCAAAACATGCTAACTGGTTGACTGATAGAAGTGTCTAGATTTAAAACCGGGTTGCTCCTTGAAATCAGCAGTTGTATTATGACCATTTGCTGTAAAACTAGATGGAAGAAGGCAAAGGAAAGTCTGTGTAGTGAAGGAGAGATACAAGCTATTTAATAATAGAAGAAAAGTAGGGTATTTTAAGGAAACCACTTCAATTTTTATAAACACTTAAGCTCTCGTCAATGGATTTGCTCTATTGCTGTGCATACAACACTTAGTGATTGGGCGAGAGTGAACCCCCTTAAGGGTAGTCATTTGTGAATTTTTTTTCTGGGTATTTACAGGAAGGAATAGAGTAAGTTATGGGGACTCCTAACAATATAAAAGGAGACAAAAATAAATATAATCCATTTCCCAGCTCAAGCAGAGATTATAATACTAATACTAATGTTCGAGTCCAAGCCTTAGTAATTATTTGGATTCTTAAAATAACTGGACACCCTATGCTTACTTAGGATGTGCACTCATAATTGTAGAAATGACTGCTTTCTCTTGGATTAAACAAAATGACTAATATAAAGAATATACTCAAGGTCAACCACAAGAAAATAATAATTTGAAAATAGGGTTTAAATTATCAGAGGATACAGATCATAGCCAGAATATGAATTATGTAGAGCACTAACAGTAGTTTCATGGAACTACAAGTTTCTGTTAACAGATTTACATCTAATATACTCTAAATATTACTTATCCTGTAATAGAAGTAACCTTAGAATAGAATTAAAGCTTTGTAACAGCAAATTATTAATTCACCCCAACCCAAGATATATTTCTTCTGATCGAAGTATACATTCAATGTTACTAATGTACAGAAATGGACAAGGAGACACTATTAAATAATTTTCTTTATCCTTTAATGTTGCAAAACTAATATGATGCTTGTGACTTAAAATAAGTGACACAAAAGGCATGGTAAAAATTAGTAACTTAAATATGAAGGAAACATGTATGGGGAGAATACTATAAAAAATTTATAGAATCATGAAGTGAATAAAGGAATAGGAGAGGATGCAAATGTACAACTATATCTGTTCCCCACATAGCAGCTTTTTTTTTTCATTTTGCCTTATTCAGTAGTGTTGGACAACATTTAATATGTGTACCCACAGAGGCTTATATTAATGCAAAAGGTGCAGTATCATTGGACTTTACAGCATATAATCCTAAAGGCACTTGGGAGGTAGATAATGATTTACCCCATCTAGCCAACATAGGACAAATTGTAAATGCAGCCCCATTATCAAGTGTCAGGGATGAGATCTATGATATCTGCTTGAGTATAAGACTAAGTAAAATAATTAACAAGCTTGCCATTATTACCTGCTCTATGGGTAAATAATATACCTGATAAAGCAGAAAGCCTAACCATAGCAAATAATACTGAGGTTCAAGTGAATAAAATAAGAACATAAGAAGATATCATAGCAGATAATAGCAATGGCAATTAACAGATTTCAATCCCCATCATGATAGTCCTATGTGATCAGGTCAGTGCAAGAGAATAGTACTCTTAGCTATTTATCTTATATCTGTCATTTAGTAATGACTGCTATTAGGAGAACTTTTCATATTGATTTCCTTGTATAAAGGAGATTGGATTCTTGTTGGCTTATAAACATTCCCTAAATCTTCCATGTATATAACCTGAAAAAAGAAGTAAACAGGTGTCAGCTAATGACTTCATATATGGGGAACTGACTACAACTCCCTATTTGTGGTTTTTATGTTGTATTTACCATCATGGTAAATTTTCATTTGACCTGAAGACAATATTTACCGATGAATCAGATGTTATAAAAGATGCTGAAGAGTGGAGCTTTTAAACCCTGAACAGTAACAAATTAAGAAATTAAGCAGCTATCCAGTGATTCACATACAGGAAAAGAGCTTGGGAGGGGGGATGTGGAAAGAGAAGAAGAAGAAGAAGAAGAAGAAGAAGAAGAAGAAGAAGAAGAAGAAGAAGAAGAAGAAGAAGAAAGAAGAAGAAGAAGAAGAAGAAGAAGAAGAAGAAGAAGAAGAAGAAGAAGAAGAAGAAGAAGAAGAAGAAAGAGGGGGAGGAGGAGGAGGAGCAAGAGGAGGAGGAGGAGAAGGAGAAGAGGAGAAGGAGAAGGAGAAAGAAGCAGAAGAAGAAGGAGAAGGAGAAGGAGAAGGAGAAGCTGGAGACAGATGACCTGGTGTAGTCTTGTAAATATGCTGAAAATTGACGTCTTGGAAAATAGATCAATGATATTTGATATAGTCTTCACCAAAGGAATAATTTTATTAAGACATCATTGGTCTAGTATTTTGTTGTTGTTGTAAGCAAATTATAATCTACAGAAGGAATAATTTTATAAGGACATCACTGGCTTAGTATTTTCTGTGGCAAACAAATCATAATCTACAGATTTAGGGAGGAGCATAACTACTTGGAAAATGCCATGTACCCTATCCAACTTTTGAATATAAAATGGAAATACATAGTAACTTGAATTAGGTCAAATACATTCTCACCCTTGGGGAATTATAGTCAAGAAGCACACAAAGAAATTGACAATGAAATATGATTTTCCTAATCACCTCATTTAAAATTGTAATTTATGTCCAAATTCATTTTTGACCACATAGTCTCTGCTTTTTTCATGATTCTTATTACATCTTAACATAGTATATAATTTACTTTTCATTATTTATTGTTTACTCACTTTCTTCATTAGAATATAAGATACACAAAAACAGGAAACTATTTCAACTTTTTTAAAAATTATTTTCTTTATTTATTCAAGAGAAACACACACAGAGAGAGAGGCAGAAACACTGGCAGAGGGAGAACCAGGCTCCATGCAGGGAGCCTGATGTGGGACTAGATTCTGGGACTCCTGGATCATGCCCTGAGCTGAAGACAGGTGCTCAACCACTGAGCCATCCAGGCATCCTGGAAACTATTCCAACTTAATTGATTTATACTAAATCCATTTATTAGTGAAAAGTATGTAGGTGCACAGAAATAATGAATGAATGTGTTCAAAGCAACTGTTACTTTGCAGTCTAGAGGTACTCTGGACCATGGGCAAAATAAAATGGGATTCTGGATGGGATTAAGAGTTTGTATTTATATGAATAATAAAAGTAAAAAAGCAGAGAGAAAGAGGACAAGGAGAAAAGATATAAGAGAACAGGGGAGTAAAGGAGAGTGAGGAGAGGAAGGAGAATGAGGAGAAAAATAGAAAGAAGGGAAAATGAGGAGTATTGGATGAACTCATCTTTAGAACCCTTTCAGTTTTTGTCCCTATGATTCTTCACTGTTTATCTTTCTGGATGCTGAAGTAGTTCTCTAAGAAACTACTATATATAAATAATATATATTATTAGACTCCTATATATAATAAATCACATATTTCTCAAACATTTAAGGAGTGGATTTCCAGGGACGCCTGAGTGGCTCAGTGGTTGAGCATCTGCTTTCAGCTCAGGGCGTGATTTTAGGGTCCTGGGATGGAGTCCCACATCAGGCTCCTTGTGGATTGTTTCTCCCTCTGCCTGTGTCTCTGCTCCTCTCTTTGTGTCTCTCACGAATAAATAAATAAAATCTTTATTTAAAAAGCGGATTTCTAGTTCTTGATGCAAAAAGGCCTGATGAGAAGGAATAAGTCTTCTGAAATGTAGTACTCAATATTTTTTTCTAGTTCCATAATAGTATGAAAAATAATACTAGTAAAATCATTTTGGTAGTAAACAAAGGTGTTTTCACTTTTCACTTACAATGAATACAATCCATGTACCTTTCAAATTCTTTAATTCAATGCTTTTGGAGATATATGCATTTTTTTCATTTCTAATAAAAACTATAAAAGTAAAATTGAGAATGTTAGGAGTTATTTAGTAACACATTACTTCTAGTCTACAATAGTTATAATTAGAGTTGACTGTCTTTTCCTTTTGACCTTGCAGAAACAATAAATGTTAATGAGGCACTCTTATTTTTGTTTGTGGAGTTGTTGATATGCAAAACAAAAAACAAAAACAAAACACCATTAAAAATTCACCTGATAACATCTGTGGTGCCCACAGACCTTGCACAAAGAGTTGAATGCTTTATTTTCAAGGATGCACAAAAATACCCCTATGCTTGCAAATTATAAACTTGTAGCTCCAACACCTCAATTATTTAAAAAAAGAAAATGAAAGAAATCTAAATTAAATATAAAATTTTTGACAAACTTGACTACTTAAATAAGCATTCTGTGAGAATAAAAAAAATCAGATAATTTGGTGAAAGCCACTGAATACTAGAGTTGGAGTTTATTCTCTTATTCAGCACTCAACAATTAAACCTGATAGTGTTTTCTTCTTAATTTGATTTTAATACTTAGGAATTGATGTTATAATGGTTTATCTAAGAAAAGTATTGGATCTAGGGCAGCCCTGGTAGCCCAGCTGTTTAGCACCACCTTCAGCCCAGGGCGTGATCCTGGAGACCCCGGATCAAGTCCCACCTCAGGCTCCCTGCATGGAGCCTGCTTATCCCTCTGCCTGTGTCTCTTCCTCTCTCCCTCTCTGTGTCTCTCATGAATAAGTAAATAAAATATTTTTTAAAAAGAGAGAAAAAAATATTGGATCTATAAAAATAGAGGCAAAACAAGTCAGGCAAACTACTTAGAGTTACAAAGAGTGGCACTAAAGTTCATGGTTCCTGAAGGTAAAATAAAAAAAGGGGTACTTTATTAAAGAAATTAAAATAAGTGAAATAACCTAAAATATTTCTAATTTGAATGGCTTTTCCTCTATCCATGTGTGACACGTAGAATAATGAACTCACAAAGATGTCCACATCTTAATTCCCTTAGGCTCTGATTACTATTTTATGGGGAAGAGGGAATTAAGGCTGTAGATGAAATCAAGATTGCTAATCAGCTGACTTTGTGATGAGATTATCTGGATTTCTTCAAGTGGACTCAATGTAATTATAAGGATCCTTTAAATTGAAAGAGAGAAATAGAAGAGGTCAGAATGAGTCAATATAGTAAAACCTCAAACAATCATTGTTGACTTTGAAGATGGACGAAGAGAAATGTAAGGCAAGGAATGTGGACACCTAAAGAAGCTGGAAAACTAAAAGATAGATTCTCCCTGGGTCTCCAGAAGGAGCACAGTTGTGCTGACACTTTGATTTTAGCCTAGTGAAACACATTTTGGATTTTTGACCTCCAGAAACTATGAAACAAATTTACGTTGTTTTAATTCATAATTTATGGTAATTTTTACATAATCTATAGAAAATTACTACACCAAATCTCTTCCAAAAATAGAATTCCTTTCTAGATGGGCTTTTTCTTACTCAGGCGTGGGCAAGTTATTTGTCTTTCATTATTTCCCTTAATCATCCCTGTTATTACCAATGTTTTGAAATTTCTTAATTCATTTACATGGTTTCTCATTACATGAGAAATCTTTTTTCTAAAGATTTATTTCTTAGAGAGAGAGAGAGTGCTCACACAACTAGGAGGTTGGGGAAGTGCAAAGGAAGAGGGACAGAATTTCAAGCAGATCCCTGCTGTGCACAGAGTCTGACAGGGGGCTAGATCTCACAACTCTGAGATCATGACCTGAGCCAAAATCAAGAGCTGGATGCTTAACCTACTGAGCCACCCAGATGTCCCAAGGTAAAAAATATTAACTCGGGTTAACATTACTTTATTTGTTTCAAGGATTTTCTAATTAATAACATTAATGTAATAAAATACTCTGAATCAATGATCTTGGATATTTCACACTTCCAAATCTTCTTTAGGCCATTGTACTCTCTCTTTGTTTTTATTCTATTCCTATCTATCCCTACCTATTCCAAAGGTAAGTTGATTTTTAATTATGCATTTTACTTTAAATACTCAGCTCAGCATCCAAAGTCTTTGTAATAGGCAGCTTCTAGGAGGCCCTGAGATTCCTACTTCCTTCATGATGCACATACTCTGTGTAATCACCTCCTGTTGGTTGTGAATTGGCTTGTGAATATGATAGGCTATAACTACTGTAATTACATCAATTTAAACAACAAAGAGATTTTGCAGAAGCACTTATGTCCCTAATCAGTTGACTTTGAGTTACTCAAAATGGACGTTTTCTTGGATGAGGCCTTAAAAAAAAACGTCAGCGAGAACTGAAGGGAAAGAAATATTTCTACTGGGCTTGAAAGTATAATCTGCCATGATATATGGAGAGGGACAGGTGGAAGGAATTGTTTAAGGTTTTTAGGAGCTCAGAACATCCTCAGTTGATGACTAGAAAGAAAGCACAACCCTCAGTCCTACAACCAAAAGGAATTAAATTCTGTCAATAACTGGTGAGGATCAAAAAGGACGTTGAGCCACAGATGAGATCACAATTCTGGTTTACACTTTGATTTCATCATGATGAGACCTTGAACAGAGTAGTAAAAATGTACCGGACTCTTCATGCATGCAAACTGTGAGATGATAAATATATGTTGTATTGAGTTGCTAAATTGGTCATAATTTGATATGTGGCAACAGAAACAGTTGCACACTCATAGTAGTATTTGGCCAACATACTTCTCTTCATTTCCTTCTCTCCCTTTACACAACTATTCATGTGTAGGCCAATGGTTTCATTGAATGGAGGAGACACCATATCCTATATCCTTCAAATCCTTGATGATGGGGTTAGTCTGCAATCCTTTAGTGTTGTGGTATTGCTTTCTGTTTACTGTTTTCCTCAGTAAAGGCAGTTCTAGTGGCTTCCATTTGGGCTTTCTACCATTGTCCTCATTTCACATGTTCTCAGATTCTGACAATGTCTATTTTAATCATGCATTTTGGAACTGGAGAAATAACCAAATGGTGTGTTTGAGGAGCCACTGGTTCTACTGTGAGATGAACCTGAGCTAAAACTTGAATGAGTGCCATCAGCCCTTTCTCTGGCTAGTGGGCCACAGTTGTATTTTGAGTCTCCTGGAATAAGTATGGTTCAGACCATGTGTCCAGAAATTCCCGAAGGGCTAATTATTCCTTTTTCCACAAAACACAATCACTTTGGAAGCAGTCCTTTTGGGGAAGTTTGAGAGAAAGATTAGCAGTATAAATAATTTAGAAAAGTACTGGTATCCTTTCTCCAAGGGTCTGGTTTCCTCTTTCAAGGGGTTTTGGGCTTAGAAGCAGGCTCAAGTGTGGGAATTGATTAAGGGACTATGATTCTTTTTTTTTTTTTTTTCTTGTTTTCTGTTTTGTTTTGTTTTGGTAATTCAAATTAAGCTTTGATTTCCTTAACCTGGAACACTTCCACTTACACAGATCAAATAAGAATTTATTAAACTTCCCATCTACTTCTCTTCTAGGGACACCCTGATTTCCACAGGTTGGATTTTTCTCTTTACTGCTCTACTCTGCTGTTAATTAGAGTAACCAGGTCCACCTTGTCTTTTGCAATTAAATGCTGCCACCCAAACCTTTGGCATCTAATTATTCCCATTGAATTTAAGAATCTCAGTTCAGTGGCATCAGACTCTGGTCCATAGAAAAGAACAACCACAGAACTCTTCAAGGATGCTGGATCTCTCCTCACAAATATATCTCTCGTGGTATGGTAAAAAGTGTGTATCCCTCAGTCAACGAACAGATCTTAAATGATAAATCCACTCTAACTCTCAAATCTCCCTAAATTTTTAATACCTTCTTCTACAGGATTCCAAGGTACTTATAGCATTTCAACATAATTTATTGTAGGACACCTTTTGGCCTATATATTTCAGCAAGGCAATGAGACAAACTGTTAAAGACTTTTCAAACCTTTCAAGCTCCAGCACTGGATCCCAATGCTCAGTGTAGTGGGTCCATATCAACAAGTTTGATTAATGTTCCTTCTGCCATTATCCTAGACTCCTAATATCCATTTCTGTGTCTTTAGAGTTTACGCCTGTATAAATTGGAATATTCATGCAATTCTTTTGGAGTACAGTACATTTTTGGAGTATAGTACATTTCTTTTGGAGTATAGTACGTTTCCTCATGGGTCATATTTTGTACCTCATCTTTCAGTCCTATTGATACTTGAGTCTAGCTAGTTAAAGGTCTGGAAGCAAAGAGGAGTAGCAAGGGTGGATCCCGATAGGAACCTTGCCAGGGTCTTTCCAGCCAACTACCTACGAGGAGAACGTTACAGCTTTCTTAGCCTTCTCAGGCAAGGACTTTACAGAATGTATAGCTTAAGTGTCTCTGGCTAAATCATACCGCCCATTCAGATTTTCAGGATCCCATCCCTTTCCAATTAATGAATTCACTTTAACAACATATACCCCATGAGACTGAGAAATCATTTGTGGCTGTAATTCAACCACTCACAGGATAAGGCTCTTGGTTTGGTTTTAGAAATCTCACCTTTGTGGATATAGGAGATAAGAGCTTCATTCAGGGAAGATATAGGCACTTCTAGGTCATTCATGCAGGGAATTTAAAGCCCTGAACTCATTCTATTTCTGTATTTCATGCAGTATTATTAGGAGCAAACAGTCAATCTTATTATAGTCATTAGTTTGATAAAAATGTTTTATGATAGCAAATACATGGTCACTCAGAACCTTCCCTCTTGTAAGTATTTGGTTAGGAGTGTCTAACAGTGATAATTTGCATATCTCTACTGCCACCTCTTGTCATGGATGATCAGTGCCCTCTTTACTACTGGAAATAGAATAATTAGTATCTTTAATTAGAACCAGATTAGTGAGTCAATTTCACAAACCCCAGAACTAATTCAGAGAACTCATCCTTAAGATTCCGTCCCTCTGAAACCACTCTCAGTAGCAAAATCTGTAACAGTCAGGGTTTTCTAGACAAATAAAACCAATAGGAGACACACGCATACACACATTTATACATATTTATATTTATTCATTTATATGTATTTATTTTAAGGAATTGGCTCATATATTTATGGGGCTGGCAAATCCAAAATCTATAGAGGCTGGTAGGCTGAAAACTCAGACAAGAGTTGATGTTTGCATTCTTGAATTCAAAATCCCTACACAAGCCAGGAGGCTAGAAACTCAGGAAGGATTTCTGTTAAAATCTTGATGCAATACTCCTTCTTTTCTGAGAAACCTGTTTCTTTCAATTGATTGAATGAGGTCCACTCACATTATTGAGGATAATCTACTTTATTAAATGTCAACTGATTGTAGATGTTAATCACAGCTACAAAATACCTTAACATTAACATCTAGACTGGTGTTTGACCAAGGTCTGTGCCTTTGGCACTATAAGCTAGGCAAGCTGACTTACAAAATTTAACCATTACATTCAGCAAAGACATTCTTAAATGCACTGCCTTTATTTTTCCTCCCAGTTCACAGAAGTGTAAAATATGATGACTACTAATACAGTTTGATGCCACTGACTTGATTCATGCTGAGGTGTTAGCAATTTAACCAACATTATTTTTGTACCAGAAGTGCAAGTGTCAGCATAATGAAAAAGACAAATAATGCTTTAGTATTTTCATGAAAATTGTTTTGACCTTATGGACCTTTTCAATTGGTTGGATAAAACCATAGAGGTACACAGAACTACTATGAGAATCCCTGTTCCAGCAAATTATTATTAGCTTATTTCTAGAAGTTAAATTATCATCTTTTATAGAGAGAGGTAAGATTGAGATGATTTGCAATCTCTCTTTTCTTGAAGAACTATACCACAGTTACTTACCTCTTTTTTCCTGGGGGTATTAACTGGAAAAAACATTGAAAAGGCATCAGATCTAGTGTTTAGGTAGTTTTTAAGGCTCTAGATTCAGTGAGGAGTCTGTTTGTGCACTCTCTCCTTCTCCCTCTCTGCTCCCCCACTCGCACCCTTCTTCTTTCTGTCTCTAAAAACAAATAAATAAATCTTAAAAAAACAAAACAAAACAAAACACAACTGCGTTGTATCTTCCATCAAGAAGAAATGATGAATTGTCCGAAATGAAAGTGTACTTCAAATAGAAACATTTGCATGTACTATTGTGGCAATATATTATTAAAATATTTTAATGAAAAATAAATGACTTATATGTTATGAATCAAAATGAGATTCTACATTATATTTTGAAGTTTATTAGATTCTGAATAATAATTTTAATAGAATTCTTAACAAGTAAATGAATTCATAGTTTATTCGTAAAAATAATTCTTTTTTTCATAAAAATAATTCTTAAAGAAATCATAGGTAATCATTGAAGTGAAATGCCTCTTAAAATAATCTTTATAGTAAATGTAATTTCTTTTAAGAATCATTTTAGATTAGGTATCAGCTAATCTAATCAGCTATCACTAAAATCACAATTTTAACTTATTTTTATTAAAAAAATTATGCTTAGCTGATTTGGAAAAACCTTTTCTATAATGTAAAAAGAAGAATTTTATTTATACAGCTAATAGCATAGGCTATATGGTTACTGCTTTTCTCATTTCCAGAAACTTCCATCAACTGTTTCCTCTTCTTTTAATATTATTCTTTAAACTTTAAGGCTATGAGATACCTTTGGCCTTACATGCTTTTTTTTCTTCCTTTTAGCCAAAGCTGAAATTATTAACATGTGCCATGCAATATATCTTTTCTACAATAAAGCAAATGAAATTTTATAATACTCTTATTGACACAAAATCTTTCTTATAATTTTCTTATAGTATTGATAGTTTACAATTATTTATTAGTCATTTAGTACATTTTAGAGCATCTTATTATTATTTACAATAATACGTTAATGCTTTTGGTGCAATACCTCAAAATTTAAATCTAAGATCAATTTAACATTCAATCTATAGCAATGTTTAATGGCATATATTTAATTAAACTATTTATTTATGTTTAATATTTTTCTGAGATGCTAGTATCTGGAAGGCACCTAACTTTGGCAGTAAAATCCCATAATGAAAGAATTTTTAAAACACTCATTTTCAATACATTTTAAGTCACCATTACATTTGGTTTTGTTTGAATAAATAGATTATTTTTTTCAAAACTATGTTAAATAGTCATAATATATATTATATTTTATCTGCTCAGTAGATAATCTCTACTTTGTTTCTGTTCATATATAATTACACTTTGGGAATGGGTGGTATTTACTTGATTTTAGGGAGTTAGATTCTTAGATTCTTTATGCATATAATCAGATGTGAATGACTCAAGACACAGCACATATCTTGTGATTACAGTGATTCAGCAGGCAAAAAGGACAATAATCACCACTTTAATGACAACAGAAAAATAGAAAGTGTGTGTCCCAGATGGCCTCATGGAGCAACTAAAGCATGCCAAGCACATGTATTCCTCCAAGAGGTCCTATTTTAGTTATATCACTATAAGTCCAATTTTATTTCCTTGGATTCAAAGCATTTATAAGTAATGAAGAATGTACCACTAAGGGACACTTGTCATCACAGAGATCACTACATTTGGTATACTGGCCTTTTTTTTTTTTTTTTTTTTTTTTTTATAAAGGACAACTGTAATGACTCATCTTCATCTTTGACAGCTTTTTAAAATTGGATTTCCAGGTAATTGTTAGTACATCTTAAGGTGGTTTACAAAAAGAGTTCTGATCATTCTCAATTTAAAAGGAACTTATAATTATATGCTCACCATCTATGATAATACAGGCTGTTACTGACTTAATAGAATATGAGTAAACAGAAATATATCACAATATTCTTTAATTTAATAAAATAAGAATTAATGTTTCTGTCCCCGTACTTCATGTAACCCAGAATACATTATTTTCTATTCATACTCATGTAATGCATGTAATATGTAACTATTATAGACCAAATAAAAGTCCTTGTGTTAATTTGTATATTAAGCATGAATAAGGTTTTATTTATTTGTATTTCTTAAAGATTTATTTATTTGTTTTAGAGAGAGAGAGAGGGAGAAACAGGGAGAGAGAGAGAGCGTGCATGCAGAGGGGAGGAGCAAAGGGAGACGAAGAGAGAAACTCAAGCAGACTACACACTGAGTAGGCCTCCATCTCACTACCTGTGATCAAGATCTGAGCTAAAATCAGGAGCTGGGCACTCAACCAACTGGGTCATCCAGGCACCCCTTTTGTATTTTTATTTATTTTATTTATTTTAAAACGATTTTATTTATTTATTCATGAGAAACACACAGAGAGAGGCGGAGGCAGAGGGAGAAACAGGTCTATGCAGGGAGCCGATGTGGGACTCAATCCCACAACCGTGGGATCATGCCCTGAGTCAAAGGCGGATGCTCAACCACTGATCACCCGGGGTCCCATCCCTTTTGTATTTTTAATTTTAAAAAATAAATACCTAGATACAGATTAAAGATGGTAAATTAAATGTTTATCTTTATGAATGTCCTAAACTCCACTAAAAGTAAAAAATGTTTTTAAAGATACATCTTCAAGAAAAAAAAGAAAAGAAAAAAAGGAGAAAATAATAGCAACAGTATTTTGGAAGATGAAAGGTAGTACAAATTATTCCTGATTTAGCCATCTCAGGAAAGTTAAATTCTAAGCTCCAAATTATAAAAACAGCAGAAATCTAATATGCTTAACAACATCTCTATATGGCCCAGGAATTACTGGTATTCTGGTTTTATGAAAATAAAAGTGAAGAGAATTGCCGGAAATGGAGTGTGGGGTGGCCTGTGAAAATCTGTTTAATAAAAGTCTAAATCCCAATATGTGGTTATTCTGTCTTTCCTGCACAATGACAGAAAACAGGGAGATCCATTCTCTGAAAAGCATAAAGAAAATAAAGATAAAAAAAAAGAAAATAAAGATAGATATCTTGATAAGAATGGAATAGCATTTTGAAAACAGTTAAGAAGCATGATATTATTTCTCTTAGGAATTTGATCAGCATATGAGAAAAGTTGCAGTGATACAGACAACAGACATTTCCTAAAGAAACCACCACCAATCTGATCAAATAAAATCAATAGGATAACTGGGACAGATGATCCCAGAAGGGCATTTATGCAATAGATATACGAAGAAAATTAGAAACCCAGTGAGAGTAGCCTGGAGAGCAGATCTACAAGAAAAAGAAATTTAGTGCCATCTTAGGGATTTGAATGTACTGTAAGTGATTTAGATTAATTGGGGCAGAGGAGTGTGTGAGTGAATTAAGAAAAATTATTGGAGTTAATATGGTTATTTGTACTCCTCCAATATCAATTCCTATCATTGTTCTATAGCAATAAAATACTTATATTTTAGCTCAGCTTGTGGTTCCATGAAATATATATGTTTCATACTCACACTAGCAAGTACATATGGCCACATAACCAGGTTGTTACAAAATGACTCCTGTAGGTGTTAAGTGCAACTGCTGGAACATGCCATTAAAGAAAGGCAAACCCTTCTTCTTCCCCTTCTTCCCTCTTCTCTATCTTCTGTTTTTGTTTGGCTGAAATAAAGATATCATGACTTACAATGACTAGATACCTTGAAACACAAAATGATTTTGAAAATATAAGCTTCAACAACAGAGTGATGTGACTGATAGATAAATCCTGACACTATATCTTGGACTATCTACTTTCAGATACTTAAATGGGAGACCACTAAACATATGGCTTAAACAATGGGTACATTGTATGATCTGTCAATGGAGACTATCATACCAACAATACAGTTTATTCCCGGAATGGTATGTGGCACATGAAAACACTTAAAATATTTGTCATTGACTTAGTGCAGCAGAAAGTGGAGCCCAAGAACTCCATCTAATATTGTAGGCTAGAAAACTTGTGCCTTTTGATAGGTTCACACAATGCACTGAACATCTTCCTACTTTCTAGCACAAAACAATGTTCTAGCTCATCTTGCACTTTTCTCCAACCAGCTCTAGAATTAATGTTTTTAACCAAATTAACTTGGTCCCATTTAATGGAAGATGTCATTTTGAAATCAAAACCAGGGCTCTCAGTATGATTATTACAGTGGGTGTTAATTGCCTCTACACTCAACCAGGGTATAAAATTAGAAAATATATTCTGGAATATCCTTTCTTTCTTTCTTTTTTTTTTTTTAAAGACTTTATTTTTTTCATGGGAGACACAGAGAACCAGAGGCATAGGCAGACAGAGACTGCCCTGGGGGAACCTGATGTGGGACTTGATCCCAGGACTCCAGGATCACGTCCTGATCCAAAGGCAAATGCTCAACCACTGAGCAACTCAGGCGCCCCTATCTTGGAATATACTTATACACGCTTATATAACTCTGCATTTATCTCTATTTACCCACCCATAATAAAATAATACCTACAATTGTAATTCAACACTTCAGATTTCATTGTAAATTTCTCCTGGTAATGTCTTAAAATACTTTCTCTGGCAATGATAAATGGCTTCAGTGACCATCAACACATTTACTTCTTTTATTCAATTAATCTATATATTTGTTCGATGAAAACAATCTCACATATCCACTATCTTCCATACCTACCCAATTGCTCTATATCCTTGGACTCTGTGACCCAGTATATTCTAGTTCTTTGTATTTTAATGAGTTTTTGTTTGTTTGTTTGTTTGTTTTTGAGGGTTTTTTTGAGTTTTTTTTTTTTTTTTGAATGCTTTGGTTGTTGACTCAATAGAGTCAATACTAAGTCAATACTTAATAGAACCCTGGTATAGGCATTATATCTGGAAATCATTAATTTTCATGATATTATCATTATTAAATATTTATGACAACTAAAGAACTAAAAATAATATGCAAAATTATTTCTTTGTGTTTATATTTATAAATTTTAATATATAATTATATATGATAAATAACGTTAATAAATCACATGTTAATTTAATCATAACTGCAGTTAATGTTGACTGGGCATTTTCTACATGCTAGACACTATGTTAAACACTTTATTTTTGTTCTTTCATTGAATTGTCATACATGTTTTTCAGTGGGAACTATGTAGACTTATGATCATAAGCAGTGAATCTAGACAAGAATAGATTCAAAATTT